>NC_055700.1:15431965-16089215 GCF_017639745.1 Melanotaenia boesemani
TTCTGTTCATATCTGCATGGCTTATGAGACCAAAACGCAGAAGAAAAACTTTTGATTGATCCATATTTTTTCATGGCATTTTCTTTTTTAAAGATTTTCCCACTGCCAAGGAATGTATGTGAATACTTCAACTAATTACGGTCAGGAAACAAACCTATCAAACACTCATTAAAATGCAAAAGGTTGCAGTATAATGGAGAAATTGTACACTGGATGCATAAGAAATGTCTTTGGTTTTAGTTAGTTGTTGTTTTCTTTGGTTGTCACAGTAACCAGTTGCTTGGCAGCTTTGGCAATGTCATAGGCGCACTGAATGACCTGCTGAGTGACCAGCTGGATGTCTGGTGGGCAAGGATTGTGCCCTGCAGCCTTTTGACACTCTCCATGGAGCCGGCTGGCACTGGAGGTCAGCAGATAGAGAGAACTTCGTACCGTCTCAGAGGACGGCCTCTGTCGGGAGGGGAGAGGAGAGACAATGAAGGTTTGACGAGATAGGCACAGGACAGCATCTATACGTAAACATTCATGGCAGTCTGTAGGTACAAAGGCAATGGATGTGTGTCTGTGTGAGTAAATAAAGTAATCCTTTAGATGCTAAACTTACTCATTTGGAAGAATTTTTTTTATTATTTTTGGTGGTTTTCAGAAACAACAAATCTGTTTATAATATAAAAGACAGATACTTAGGTACTTACCTTGGGAAACAGGGCGGCCATCTCTGTCACAGCCATGCAGATCTTTTCAGAGCAAGGCAGAAAGCTGTGGAAAATGAAAACAAAAGGTTTAATGAGGGGGTCAACTACTCCCTTTACTGTGTATGGAAACAGTTAAACTTAAATCTATTTAATGGTTTATTTCTAATAAAGCTGAAAAAGAATTCCATTGTATAATAGTTCCTGTGAGACCAAAAAACTGACTATTTTATTCAAATGATTTACTGTTAAATACTTCAGTCTTGTTTTTCTAATTATAGACAAGATGTCTTATACAAGCTACTTCAAGATGAACTTTTCAGCCCAGCATACCTTGATCAGTATCATTGAAGGGAATATTTACATTTGCTTAGTCAAAAAGTTTAGTCATCACATTTCCTTGACTGTGCCACAAAACATGCAGAATGGTGATGTACACAACATAGATAAAAATTAATTAACGTCAATACTGTCAACCTGACAGTTTGACAGTGACTTAAGAGACTCACCAGGGCAATAATTTGACAACATGAATGTTTGTGTTTATTAACATGGTTAGATGATGGACAAGGTAGATGTGGTGTTTGTTTCCTGTCAGCTTCATTAACACACTCCACATCTATCCCCAGATGACACATGGTTTCCAGGACACAAGGACAAACTCTGGTCTTTGGGACTTAAGTGCAGATGGTTTGAAGTGATATGACTGACTCCAACCACCTTGCAAATTAGGTGTTTACCAGCTAGTTGACTACCAGGACTACAGGACAAACATTAAAATCCAGTGACAGAGCGAGAGAGAGAGAGAGAGATATATATATATATATATATATATATATATATATATATATATATATATATACACTACCGTTCAAAAGTTTGAAGGTCACTTCCCTATTGAATCCCATGGCAAAGAGACTCCAAACTTTTGAACGGTAGTATATATTATATATATATATATACAGTCATGGACAAAATTGTTGGTACCCTTCGGTTAATGAAAGAAAATATCACAGAAATAACTTGAATTTGACAAAAGTAATAATAAATAAAAAATTCTATGAAATTTAACCAATGAAAATCAGGCACTGCTTTTCAACCATGTTTCAACAGAATTATTTAAAAAAATAAACTCATGAAACAGGCCTGGACAAAAATGATGGTACCCTTAACTTAATATTTTGTTGCACAACCTTTTGAGGCAATCACTGCAATCAAACAATTCCTGTAACTGTCAGTGAGACTTCTGCACCTCTCAGCAGGTATTTTGGTCCACTCCTCATAAGCAAACTGCTCCAGTTGTCTCAGGTTTGAAGGAAGCCTTTTCCAGACGGCATGTTTCAGCTCCTCCCAAAGATGCTCAATACGATTTAGGTCAGGGCTCATAGAAGGCCACTTTAGAATAGTCCAATGTTTCGTTCTTAGCCATTCTTGGGTGATTTTAGCTGTGTTTTGGGTCATTGTCCTGTTGCAAGACCCATAACCTGCGACTGAGACCAAGCTTTCTGACACTGGCCAGCACATTTCTCTCTAGAATCTCTTGATAGTCTTGAGATTTCATTGTGCCGGCACAGATTCAAGACACCCTGTGCCAGATGCAGCAAAGCAGCCCCAGAACATAACAGAGCCTCCTCCATGTTTCAAAGTAGGGACGGTGTTCTTTTCTTCATATGCTTCATTTTTCCATCTGTAAACATAGAGCTGATGAGCCTTGGCAAAAAGTCCCATTTTTGTCTCATCTGTCCATAGGACATTCTCCCAGAAGCTTTGTGGCTTGTCAACATGTAGTTTGGCTTTTTTATGATTTGTTTTCAACAATGGTGTCCTCCTTGGTCGTCTCCCATTAAGTCCACTTTGGCTCAAACGACGACGGATGGTGCGATCTGACACTTATGTTCCTTGAGCTTGAAGTTGACCTTTATTCTCTTTAAAAGTTTTTCTGGGCTCTTTTGTTACCGTTCGTATTATCCGTCTGTTTGATTTGTCATCAGTTTTCCTCCTGCGGCCACGTCCAGGGAGGTTGGCTACAGTCCCATGGATCTTAAATTTCTGAATAATATGTGCAACTGTAGTCACAGGAACATCAAGCTGCTTGGAGATGGTCTTATAGCCTTTACCTTTAACATGCTTGTCTATAATTTTCTTTCTAATCTCCTGAGACAACTCTTTCCTTTGCTTCCTCTGGTCCATATTGAGTGTGGTACACACCATGTCACCAAACAGCACAGTGACTACCTGTAGCTTATATATAGGCCCATTGACTGGTTACAAGATCGTAGACACCTGTAATGCTAATTAGTGGACACACCTTGGATTAACATGTCCCTTTGGTCACATTATTTTCAGTCTTTTGTAGGGGTACCATCAT
Organism: Melanotaenia boesemani; assembly: GCF_017639745.1. Lineage (NCBI taxonomy): Eukaryota > Metazoa > Chordata > Actinopteri > Atheriniformes > Melanotaeniidae > Melanotaenia > Melanotaenia boesemani. Next base: position 15,435,026 of record NC_055700.1, read on the forward strand.
TTTTGTCCAGGCCTGTTTCATGAGTTTATTTTTTTTAAATAATTCTGTTGAAACATGGTTGAAAAGCAATGTCAGACTTTCATTGTTTAAATTTCATAGAATTTTTATTTATTATTACTTTTGTCAGATTCAAGTTATTTCTGTGACCATTGTGATATTTTCTTTCATTAACCGAAGGGTACCAACAATTTTGTCCATGACTGTATATATATATATATATATATATATATATATATATATATATATATATATATATATATATATATATATATATGAGAGAGAGAGAGACTGTACCTTTCATGTTTGGTCTCCTGGGCAGCTCTCAGAAGCTCCTGTATGTTCTTAGTGATTTGCTCTGTCTTACAAATGACATCCTCAGTGCACGGCAGGGTGGCGTCTTCTTCACCTTCCTCTGCGGGTTCTGCTGCTTTAGAGGTTGTGAGAGGGCTTCTACAAATGCAGCGACAACAATGTTTTCCTTACATTAATGTAGTTGTTGAAGAATTAATCCAAAACGTCAGAGCCCTAACCTAAAACCAGATCATGGATTTGGCTGAATTAAAGCATTGCTGGGTAAAATTATGGGAAAACACTTCAACCCAGCTATTACTGGTTGATAAAAGGCCCAGATTCAGCCATGTAGTTCAGCAAACTAAAGGGTAGCAAATAAAATGCTAAAACATTGTCACTGCTGTCTTCAGTGAAGCCAATATTTTTCTTTAACATTTAGCTTTCAGTTTCTGTTTCAGAATAAATGAAATCTTAATAAATATTTTGTTGTCTAATGAAGTTGAATTCAAAGCACTGGGAGGTGAACCAAGTGTTCAAAGAAATACTATGAGAAGCAACTGTTAATCATCTTTGGGGAGGCAGAGTGTGCCATTCAAACACTCCATCCTAACATGTCTTATGTTACCTGATACATGCCTTTAGATTGAAAGAAAACCTCCAGTCTGCTCAGAACATCTGATTCAATGTCAGTTTTAAAGTTAACAACAAATGTTCCTGTCAGCACCATTTTTGCACAACCAGGTACTAAACTGACAAAAACATTATTGCTTACCCAGTTTCCTCCAGTTCAGAGTGGTTGGGTGTAGTGTCATAGTCATTCTCCAGCATTGTACTCTGCCCTCCCAGACTGCAGCCCTACAGAGGAATCGGTGGGTTAGTTTCTATCAAACACTGTGTATATGATCAATACAAACATATCAGAGTCAATGTAGGCGCACTGGAATCATGCCGTTCTGAATAAAACATTTCATTTTACAGTAAATTGCAGAGGAAGAAGTAGTACATAATCAGGCCACTGTGGTGAAAGATATTTGTAGTGCAATGGATGCGATTAGTAGATGCAAAAGAAACAAAACACAAAACCTGATGGCAGCTGAGGGTTCTCTTATCAGTGTGCATCACTAATAAGCACATTGTGATGAGCCATTCTACCTTTCATGGGTATTGGACACTGTTGCAGCCTCAAACAGCTCTTGTGCAACATTTGATCATCACTTCGGATATTTATTTGAAACAAGCTGGGGTTGTTCAGATGACTGAACTGTAGCAGAGGCACTGCAGTGCATGCATGCAGACAGGTGATAATGAGAAAAAGCAGTTCAAAAACGCAGGTCAGGAGAGAAAAGACTGGGGGGGTCAAGCAGGAGGACAGTTTTCACCATCCCCTGACGCTTCATCTGAGCCGAGGGGACATTCAGTACTTAACCCTTCGAGATCTCTCATCCAACGACCAGGACAGGGGAGAGGGGAAGGTAGGGAGGGAGGAGGCAGCTGTCCCCAAAGGACCCCTACCAATCTAGAAAGGGGTCAAATCAAGTTGAGCATACTCTACTGAGGTGCAGTAAATGATTGAATGAATAAATGAATAAAAAAATGTTAAAAATCACCAGCCCCAAGCCAGGCACCATTGTTTTGAACAATCGTGGCTGTTTCTGTGCTTACATTGGTAGGGAAGGGTTGTAAAACGACTCCGTCGTCATGGCGAACTGTTTCCACTCTGTGGGAGAACTGCCTTGGAGTAGAGCCTGTCTCATACATGGACATAGCGCGACCTCCACGTGTTGGATGTCGACCAAAGGGCCCCTGGGGGTGCTGCTGTCCGCTGGGGGTTTGCCATCGCAGTGTTGTGTTTTCAGTCTGCAGGGAGCTCAGCTGTGGACAACAAAACAACTTTCAACTCAACCCAAGCTGGGGGCTGGCCTCTTCACAAAAGCTCTGCTCGACATAATAGAGCAAAATACAGATAACCCACCAGGTGAAAGGCAGTTCTGTTAGGCTGAGTTCACCTTCATCTTTGTTCTTTTTTTGGTATGCCTTCATGATTTTTCTTACAACAAAAAGAATTGTTCCCTGACAAAAGAAATGCTGACACTACATGTTGATAGAAACTCTTGAAGTACGACCCCCAGAGAATTTTCCACTAAGGTTGTTGCCCTTATTTATACTTGATGCATATAGAAACTTCAAGAACAAAAGGGCAGTGAGAAATGTCTCTTAAATGACCTTTTGGTCCTGTTGTTTATTATTTTGGCTGTCACAGTGTAAATGAACTTCAAAAGAAACCTGTTAGTTTATATTAAAACAGTCAAAGGGTTTTGCCATGATAGTGGTTAAAGCATGGAATGCTGAAAGATGAAGGTAGCAGTTATAGAATCAATAAACCAGCAGGAGGAGACAGTACAGTGTTAATAATCAGCCACAAGTAAAGAGAAAGAAACTGAAATGTGGAGATGCTGTATATTAAGCCTTCTTCTTTATTTATTTATATATTGTTACATCATCAAGTGTGTGTGCCTGGTAAAAGGTACCAGAGGGTATGCAAGCAACAAGCAATCCAATGAAGTGGATAAAGATAATTAAAGTTGTGTCTGAAAGAAAACAGAATGAAATAGCAAATAAATTATCTTGTGTCGCCACGAAAGAAAGAAAGAATTGTAATGCAGAAATATTTTCTACTAGGAAAGTATGACTAGCTGAATAATAGCAGTAGTGAAAGTCGTAAAAATAGTTAAAAAAATACAACAAGGTCTTTGTATTTTTTTAAATAACCCGTATTTTGTTGTTAGAAAGAAATGCTAAATAAAAACAGTAAAACTGTTGTGATTCCAGTGGTAATAGCTGGAAAGCACTAAGACATGACTAATTGGGAGATATGCCAGTAATAGTTGTAGACAGAATTGTCACATGCCCTCTGATGGTGGCAGGGATCTAATTCAGTGGCATTTCTGTCCTGATGAATGCTTGCATTCATAACTCCAACGATGCACCACACATTCAAGAAGCAATCACAGCTACATTTAAGTTGTTTATAAATGATAACTGTGTAGACTTGTGATAATGAATCATTATGTCCTCTGGGGTAACCACTGGTGAACTGGTCCTTCTGACGTATTTGAATATGGGTTTGGATATGTGAATTCATTGTGTTAATTTGGCTTGGTCCAGGGTTTCTCTGCTTTTCAAGGCAGCTATTGCAGTGGTTATCATAGCAACTTATCAGTGAATTCAAACTGAAACAGAAGCAGTTTTTTTTAGTCTTAAGTAAATAAGATAAGGGACTTGATCAGCATTAGTTTCCATTGCCTTCATGGTTTGGTTTTTGTCAACACAGCAGAGGAAATAATACTGTTAATAAACTATGTGAATAATATATCTATAATACAGTTTTAAGCCAGTCTTTTAGAGCTCAGCAAGCTATTAAATACATTTTAGCTAGCTAGAACATAGCTAGATGAAATTGGGATTTCAAAAACAAATTATTAGGCAGTTGTTTCAGTAATAAAACTAATGCAACATCAGAAGATATAAATGCAACACATCTAGCACACATTGATCTCTAATTACAATTATCTTAAATATCCATTTACAATCCTCTCATCAAAGTGACATATCTGACAGCATGTATGAGGCTCATTATTTCAAACCAAGAAATTCAGTAGTAAAATTCCCAATATGCCCATCAGCTACCTGTAAGTTAACTGACCTTGCTCTGCATCAAGCGCAGCTCTTCACTCAGATGACAGTTGACTTTGAGAAGCTGCTGTATTTTGGCTTCTGATGCAGTTAGGGCACTCTTCACCTCCATAAACTCCTGTACTGTGATTGGTCCATCCGACAGGTCAGAAGACTCTGAGCTCTGCAGAAAAAAAAAGAAAAACAGAAAAATAAACCGAACAGAATAAGGTTAATTTGATCAATTCTAAAAAAAAAAATGTAAAAATGAAGAGCGATGCTGACTAAAATAAGTTCCTTAAAAGATCAACCTTGGTCCTTCCATCATTGCAGCTGTCCCCACATATGGCCTCTTGTGCTGGATCTTCATCTGATGCCACACTGTCGTAATCTGGCTGGTCGTTGTCCTGGCTCTCACTGTTATGGCGACTGTCTATTCCTTGAAGGATCAGCTCTACATTCTCTGATGGCAGACCACAAGATAGAAGGATTAAAGGTCAAACAGGAGTGTTGCTACAAATCAATGTTTACATAAAAATACTGACATCTTATTGTTCTTATTTAATGCATCCAAAGTTTGGGAACATTTCTTTATATTTACCACTAACAATCTTCTTCGCAAGTAATTATGAAAAGACAAAAAAAAAAAAAAGACTGGACTAGGGTTTTCTAAAATCTAAAACCTAATGTCCTTTTAATGAAGTCGAAATTCTCCATTTTTAGTTAAATAAAACGTACTTTCTGTGCCTCATTTGCAACAACCACTCTAGGTTAGCTTGTTTATGCGATAAAGAGGACAACTTTGATTCCAGTACAAGCAAAAGAGAAATGATGTAACACAAAACTAAAACACATGAGTAAAGAAATTCAAGATGTGTTCAAATAAAACATTTTATACCTTTTGGACTCTCGCAGGAATTACCCCACTGCCGTCGCTTTGCATCGGTTAAAATATCGATAACCAGGGTGGCAAATTCGTGGGCACTAAACCTTGCCAGTTTTTGCCGACCCTGAAGAGCAAACGTATCAAAACCCAACTGATTAATTGTCAAAAATCAACTGTTTTTAAAACAAAGGAAGTTTTGATGGAGAGATACACAACAATCACCTGGTTTCTGGTAGAGGAGTACTCAGGATTAACAGGCAGAAACGGCACAACTGTGGTATCTGTCACAAGTGTGCTGTGGTTCTGAGTGGCCAACCAGACTGTTAAAGGGAGAAATATGATGTAACATTAAACAGAAATAAAAATGCAAAGCCTAGAAATGTTTATATGCAGCTTTATGACATTATTATTGTTAGATACAGACCTGCGTCTGTTTCCCTTCTGTCCACTTCATCATAAACATCCATAGCAAGTTCTTCAAACTGATGGTTACTTAACTACAAAACATAAAGCTGAATTAATTTTCAAATTTGAGAACAGATGGATAGCAAGTGAATGACAGAATACATACTTAAAGTCATAGAAAAAAAATTATAAAGGGCTCACCGACTGCAGTTTCTTCTTTGCAGCCTTTGCAAACTCTGACAAATCCAGACTGCTATGGTTGGGGGGAAAAAAAAAAAAAAAAAAAAAAGATTTTTTTTCCCTGCTTAAAAAAGTCCACGCCAGCAAGTAAGTGGCAAAAGTGACAAAGATACTTACTTATTTCTTATCCATCCAAGGTGGCACAAGAAAAAAACAGAAATGTAACAACACAGTGGATGTCTGCTTAGTTTTGCAATAACACTAATATCTCACTGACTTGGAAGAAGTCGTTTCTTTTAGCAATCTTTTCTATTCTTCTGCAACTTTTGTAATTATGACACAAAAACATGAGAAAAGTAATTACCTATCTGCCATCTGAGGAATGATGAAGTGCTGCCCATTTCTGTGATCTATAACATGAAAATAACAAAACGATTTCCATGGAGGATGTAAACCACACACCAGCTTTTCTTAATGCATCTACAGCACTTACCAGGTCTTCTACCGCAAAGGTAAAATGTTAACCTGTCAGTGAGTTCATACTGAATCTCCACTAGCCTTTCTGCCAGCTCCTGGTGACCAGCTTGTCTGCAGAGATTACACATAAAACAAACTTTCACAGATTTGTTTTTGCAATATTGCTTAAAATACCTCAGGCATTCAAATTAGCTTTTTAGTTTAAAATGCTAAATATAAAAATAAGCCTCATTGAGCCGAGTTGGTTTGACAGCTTTATTTCCATTTCCCAGAAGTCTTAAAAGGAAGTCGAAGTTGTACCAGTGTTTTATAGCTAATGCAGAGAGCACAGTGACTATTTACCACTGGTTTTACCCACAATTTGTAAACAGTAATTACTAAGCCCTAAAATTGACCTGGTCTCCAGTCCAGCTTTTTCTAAACTAGTCAAGCTGAGGATGTGATGACGCTTGGGTCTGTCTCTAGTGTTCATTGTACAGCAAAGAATGTTAAGTATTTGAGTCGTCTTGGAAATTATCCCTTTTCCTAGTTTCTAACCAAGCCATATCCAACATTTTCTCTACATGCTATTAGTAACTTTCTGTAGAAAGGGCAGCTCTGCTCCATTAACATATCTGTATATAAATAGAATACATGCATGTGTCAATCTTTAAAGGACATGTATCATTTCCTGTTCCTGTTCCTGCTGAGGTGATGCTTGCAGCTGCACTACTGTTCATACCGTTTTTATAAGTGCTGCAAGTTTGTTATGAATTTTAATGCATTACATAATCCACAAAGCTCAGACATGGGGACAGAAGATGCCTGTGAATTTGGCTAAATGTAACAAAAAATATACTTCAGTGCCTCAAAACAGGATATTTCTATTACTTTAAATTGGAATTTGTTCACATTAACATAAATGAATATGATAAATATCTGACAGACATATAATCAGGGAGAGAAAAAAAAGACATTGTCAAGTGTTAAAGTTAAAAAGTTTGCCACAGTTTACCTTGCATAATCAATAGGAGTCTTTCCACTGGAGTCCAGAGCTCCAGGATCAGCTCCATAAACTGCCAACAGCTCTGCTTGCAGCACTTGACCTGCTTTTGCTGCTATGTGCAGTGGTGTGTTTCCTTTCTCCTGGTATCCAAATAACAAGATGTTTCAGTTTTAACATTACAAGAACTTAAAACAAGGTTAAAATTATGTTTTGCTCCAAAAAGACTCACAGGATGGAAGAAGTTGGCCTGTGCTCCTAAAGACAGGAGTCTGAGGCAGGTCTCCAGGTTCCCTGTCCGAACACTGGAATGAAGTTGCTAAAAGAAAATCAAAAAGGTATTTTAGTTTTTTGGGATTTGAATTCAAATGTGAGGTCCACACTTCCAGAGTTGGCTTTATGATATACACTTACCCAGAACTGTGACATTATGTATATGAACTGAGTTTGCATGCTTTTAAATGTCCAATAGTTTCATATAATGAACACAGAATTTAGAGAATCCAAGATGTTAAATCACTGCAGGCCTCAAAGAGAGGCAACAAAGAGAGCGCAAGCATGACCAATATGACTGCAGTGTCACAGGAATAATGTTAGCCATCAATCTATAAACAGGGGAAAAACATTCATGACATTTACAGGAAATTGATAGATATGAAGGTTTTAAAAAAGAAAAGAAACTGCAGTGTTCTGTCAAAACCAAACTTTTTGTCTCATGACACCATTACTTTCTGTTTATTATCCACAGCTGCTTTTTTCCAAAAATGTATTTTAATGAATTAAATTAAAATGTAAAATACTTTATTAAGCCCAGAGGGAAATTGTAATGAGATGTTATTTCTACAACTAATAATTTAAATGCTCAATTTACATAAAAACAAACACCACAACTTCCCACCTTGCTGAGGTCTTTCGCGGTTACACTATCATCCTCCCGACAGGGCATCCGATGGACATACGCCAACATCTGATACTTTGCCTTGATGAATTCTGTCTTGCTGGGACTGAAAACAACAAAGGTGTCACATTTAAAACCAAGGACAAAAATAACTACAACACTATTTCTATTTTCAGGTGCTTATTCTGCCATAAAATTTGATATTTGTGATTCAAATAAATAGTATTGTCTAAACAACCTTCACTGAATTTGTGAAACTTTTGTGGGAGTGTAATTTGTCCACTACACAATACACCATATCATAATACCACAAAGCTGAATGTTTGACACTTTTGTCAACAACCCAAATGGACATTTGCAGTTTTTAAATCGACCCATAAAACCGTGTAAATCCTTCACTGTCTCAATACAAGCGTTATTTGTGGTTTATTTCACACAACTAGCAAGAAGGCTATTTAAAAAAACCTTTAATTGTCCGATGTTAGATTCCTTCCTTGTTTTGTTATTGAAGCAGTTGTAATGTTTACATTTGTGCCATAAGCAACACTCATCCCAGCAAATTTAAAAAAAACTTCCTCCAGGAACTAATTTTAGTCTTGGTTCCTCCAATTGAAATGAATGCTTAGTTCTTAAGTTGCTTAAAAGGTTGTCAATTCTCTGGGACGTTCCTGCAGTTCCTGTTGTGTTAAATCTCAATGTATCAGCTCTGCTATAGCTTATATTATATTATATTATATTATATTATATTATATTATATTATATTATATTATGGATGTTCAGGGAATCAGTGATAGTCATGATGTAATTATAAAACAATTATAGATGCATCTTTTTTTCTCTGTGTGATTACTTGATAACTTTCCAAGTGGAAACGTCTAACATTGTTTTTCATATTTGTCGTGATAAACAATGACGAAGAAAACTCTACCACATCTGAGCAAAACACTGAGCTGCAGCAAATGTATTGGTTATGTTTACCCATTATGCCCTCTAATGAACCCACAATGTCTTTATGTTGTAGTTTGCTTCCTGTGTTTGGTTCATTTGAAGTGAACCAAGAGCTGTGTTAGTAGGCGGACCAGAGTTTGATTCTATGATTCGCATCAGAGTTTGTTTGCGCATTCATACCTCCCCAAACAAGCTGGATGTTCCTAAGCAAATAAAGCCACCCATAGAAGAAGCCACACACTAGCTTTTAATGCAGAAAAGTGCCAGTTGAATTTCAGCTCAGTCATCATGTTTATTGTACGCCATAAACTGTCAGTGTGCCGCACTTACACAATTTCAAGTTTCCCCTTTTAGAATTCTCAACATTATGTTAACAGTTTAAAAATGCATTTGTACATTGATTCTGAATCTCTGCACTGCAGATTTAGTTTTAGATTTACATGTCAAGTGACTGAGTAAAATGTCTGATCTTGCTGAGACTGAACCAAAATGAGTCATGGTTATGGTACAGAGCCTTAAATAGACATGTTCACTGACCTTAACAAGAAAAATCAATGTTGTCAACCGAGTTTTATACAAAGTGCAAGCAAGCATACTGAAATCAGCAGTGACATATAAAAATCCTTAAAAAATAAATAAATAAATATATAAACATATATAACAACTTACTGAACTCTGTCCTGTGGGTTGGCTTTGCGTTTCCCACTCACTGAAGAGGAAGGATCCAGAAGACTATGTTCCCAAATGGAATTTGCTCCATTACCATACAATGTTTGGACCATCTAGAACAAGAAACCACATGTAAAGCTCAAATAGTTAAAATACATTTACACATTGTACCTTGATGTCTGTGTAGTCTCTGGGTTATACTAGTAAAATATGAGATTTTTTTAACGGATTCCAATCATTTGCATGTGGATAAATGGTTTGTGGAGGTTGTGTTTACCCCACCTGGAGCTGAGACGGTGGCCATGGAGAATGAGTCAGATGTCGGACTTGAGAGCTGTGTCGCCCAAGACCTCGATGGATGCTGCAGCACTCATCGCAGATCAACACACCCCTGTTAACAGAGGCCCAGCGTGGCTCTGAAACGCAAATGCAATGTTAGTTATACTGTCAGCTTTGCATATATGTAAACACATCATAAAATTCAATCGTTTATCTACTCCAGCCAGACGAAAATATTTGCTCACAGGTTACATGCTTCTCTGTGTGTTCAACTTCCCGCAATCATAAATTAAACAAACATTATGCAACGTTATTTATCAGTAAGGTAATAAGAATAAGTAATCTTAATCATAATCCTGCGAGCTAGCAAATTTATCTAATTATGCTAAATAGACGTAGCTGTATAACCCTCATTTGATTTAAGCAAATAGTTTCTGAATTGGATGAGTTAATGTAACCATAGAGATACGACTTAATTTAATTGAATTTGTTTCTACAAGCATAACATGGACAGCTCTAACAATTACGTATATCGCTTACTGCTAATGAGTTGTTAACGTTGGTTAATGTTATCTAGGTTAGCTAACCGGACATAGCAATAAGTTGTGTAGTATAGGCTAGCTAGTTAGCTAGGTAGCTAACGTTAACGTTAGCTTGCTTGGCATCGTACCCGGAGCGCTGCAATCAGCGCAGACCTCTCTGCTTCGCACTCGCTTTGACATCCTTCGATTGAAATCCTCAGGATCCGGCAATACTTTTAAAGATATATTACAATACAGACACACAAAAACCAGACAGAGTAGTCTGTCTCGGTAGATTGTATTAGCACTTCTACCAGGCGAAGGAACTGTCTGTCTGCCCTCCCCTCCTACTGTTGAACAAAGCAATGTCTCATTCCAATATTCACTTTACCTTATCGGCGCTCCCTTGTCCGCTTCCTCCCTTGTTTCCTTCGACATCTATTTTCTGCCAATCCACAAGTTCAAATAAAAAATATATGAAAATAGTTAAAAGTTAAGTTAAATTATGAAGATCTGTAGCTATTTGTATATAATTAAATGAAAACGCCCCACTTGCTGGAGAAAGGAAATTATAGTTTTTTTTAACCTCACTATTTTAATCTGGCAACTGAGACCTCCACAAAAATAAGAGACCATTTTAATCCAAATTTCAATAAAGTCCATCAGATTTACAGTCGTAGTAAATTATTTCATGAAAATTACTTTGCTCATTGGGTAACTATTGCCTACAATTGATACAAGAAGTCTACACACTTCTGTCAAAATATCAGGTTATTGTGATGTTAAAAGTGAATGCAATCCCATTTAAAAAAAACTGTTGGGGGGAAAAAACTTTCTAAAAAATGAAATGTACCAGGCCTGACCAGCATTCTCCCCCACTATCTGAGCCAGCAACCAGGTGGTGATTCATTGACAGCCCCGCCCCTTTCTTTACCCGAGTGTCCAAGACATGCATTGAGGGATGCCGTCAAACTGAAAGGAGTCCTATTGGGCATTTTTGGCCTGTGGGACTCAGGAGGCAGCTAATGGGTATCGGCAGGCTAAGAGGAAGACAGCTTCAGCAGTCGCTGAGGCAAAAACTTGGTCATGGGAGGATTTTGGAGAGGCCATAGACAATGGCTTGCAGACAGCTTCGAGTAGATTCTGGTCCACCATCCAGTGGCTCAGGAGGGGGAAGCAGAGCTCAGTCTGGACATTGTGGGTTGGTGGAGGAAGTACTTCAATGACCTCCTCAATCCCATGACACATCTTCCACTGAAGAAGCGTCAGGGGACCCTGGCATGGGCTCTCCTATCTCTGAGTCTGAGGGCACAGAGGTGGTTAAAAAGCTCCTCAGTGGCAGGGTCCCGGGGGTGGATGAGATCCACCTGGAGTTTCTTAAGGCTCTAGATGCTGTAGGACTGTTTTTGTTGACATGCCTCTGCAGCATTGCATGGACATCAGGGAAAGTTCCCATGGACTGGCAGACTGGGGTGGTGGTTCCCCTCTTCAAAAAGGGGGATCGGAGGGTGTGCTCCATCTACAGGAGGAACACATTTCTCAACCTCCCTGGTAAGGTCTATTCAGGGGTCCTGGAGAGGAGGGTCTGTTTGATAGTTGAACCTTGGATTGAAAAGGAGCAGTGTGGTTTTTGTCCCAGTTGTGAAACAGTGGACCAGCTCTATACCCTCTTCAGGGTGTTGGAGGGGTCATGGGAATTTGCTCAACCAATCTACATGTGCTTTGTGGACTTGGAGAAGCCGTTCGACCATGTCCCCCAGGGACTCCTGTGGGGGGTGCTCCAGGAGTATGGAGTGCCGGACCCCCTTGTACAAGCTGTCTGGTCCCTGAATGACTGGTGCCAGAGCTTGATCCAGTAAATCAGATTTGCTTCCAGTGAGGGTTGGACCCTGCCAAGGCTGCTCTTTGTCTCCGATTCTGTTAAAAATTTTTATGGACAGAATTCCTAGGTTCAGCCGAGGTGTTGAGGGTATCTGGTATGGTTGCCTCAGGATTGGGTCTCTGCTTGTTGCAGATGATGTGGTTCTGTTGGCTTCATTGGGCTGTGATTTTTAGCTTTTGTTAGAGCGATTCACAGCCGAGTGTGAAGTGGCGGGGATGAGAATCAGCACCTCCAAATCCAAAACCATGGTTCTTAGCTGGAAAAGGGTGGAGTGCAGGTCGGGAATGAGGTCCAGCCCTAAGTGGAGAATTTTATGTATCTAAGGGTCTTGTTCACAAGTGAGAGAAGGATGGAGTGGGAGATCAACAGGTGTATCGATGCAGAGTTTACAGTGATGCAGACTCTGCATCGGTCTGTCATAGTGAAGGAGGAGCTGAGCCAAAAGGCAAAGCTCTTGATCTACATTCCTACTCTCACCTATGGTCACGAGCTGTAGGAAGTGACCGAAAAAACGAGATCGCAAATACAAGTGGCCAAAGTTAGTTCTCTCTGCAGGGTGGCCGGGCTCTCCCTTAGAGACAGGGTGAGAAGCCTGGTTATCCAGGAGCGGCTCAGAGTAGAGTCACTGCTCCTCCACATCGAAAGGAGCCAGATGAAGTGGCATTTGGTCAGAATGCATCCCTGGTGAGGTGTACCAGGCACGTCCCACGTGGAGGAGACCCAAGGGATGACCCAGGACATGTTGGATGGACTACATCTCTTGGCTGGCCTGGGATCCACCCGGATGAGCTGGCAAATGTGGCTGGGGAGAGGGAAGTCTGGGTTTCCCTGTTTAGGCAGCTGCCCCTGCGACCCGATTCCAGATAAGCGGTAGAAAAAGGATGGATGGAAGGAAAGTTCAGCCATCTTTGTAAGATATTCCTGACATTTAATCAGTAAAATATAGTAAATGGCTATAGCAAAAGGCATGGTCGCAGACAAAGGATGAAAGGGATATCATTGTTGAAATTCCATAAAGGAACATTTGGTGAAAAATAAAAAAAATAAAAAATAAAAAAAAAGCATCACCTAAAAACACTATACCTACAGTGTAACATAGTAGTGGAAGTATCATGCTTGGGGGTTGCTTTTCTTCATTTGGAACTGGAGCTTCAATCAAGGTTGAGGGAATCATGAACAGTTCAAAATACCAGTCACTTTAGGTCCAAAGCCTTCAGCTGAAATGATCATAAGCATAGAGCCAATCCATTGCTGGCGATGTATTCAAAATAGAGATGTGACGTTCATGAGAGAATCAATTGTTTTGAACAGCTCTTTTAAATGAACAGTGGGAACCAAGTCACAGCTGTGAGCCATTCATTTCTGAGCCATTCTGTTTATTTACAAATTTTCCACCTTGCCTTCACGTGTCACGTGTGTGCAATCATATGATTCTGATGTCCAACATGCTCCATTCACAGAAAATGTTGTTTGGAAACAAATACTGTGAGATTTATCCAAAATGTTTACAAAAATTTCCACTGGTGTCACTCAAGTCTTTTTATTTTATTTTTTTTCATATATATATATATACACACACGCATATATACATATATATATATATATATATATATATATATTGCAAGGACCCCTCTCGGAGACAAGAGATAGTTTAACATGCTTTATTCGACATATACAAACAGAAGGAGTTGTCTTACTGCCTTTAGCGAAGCAGTAGACAAAATTCAAAAACCGCAGAACCGGGAAGAGTGAAAGGAAGAGTCCAAGTTTGCGCAAACGAGGTCCGACAAGGAGTGAACTTGGTGCTGGGGTTTATATAGCAGGGTGAGTTAATAGGACACAGGTGTGGGTAATATAAATCTGGGGAGTGACTGGAACAGGTTTAAATGATCTGCAATCTGTAGAGTGCAAAGGGTGTTGTAGACCCAACTAAATCTGGTGTGGATGTAACAATATAACATATATATATCTTTATTTGCTATTTTCATATACTGAATTTTTTTTCTTTACTAAAAATGAAAATTGTTTGACATGGACGTTAATTTTAACCTTTTCATTGAGCTACAACGCTTTTTGGTGAGGGAAATCCAAAATAGTGATCTCAATGTCAAAGCATGGAGATGTAGAGCCACCTTATGGACTGATTACAATGAAAACCAAAGTCAAATGAAATTAAATCAATGATTCTATTTAAAATCTTACCTTATATAACTGTTACAAGTTACAATTTTCTTGATAAAAATAGTTACCCCTGACTGAATTCTAAATAAATAAATGAATAACTAAGAACGAGCCATTCTCAAACGGCTCTTTGAAAGGAACAGGTCCTTAAGATGTGGTTTACTAATAAAATAGAATTACCCTGATGGGGAAAACACTTTAATTCTTGTTATTTTACCAGGAGGGCAGTGAGTGCCTGGGTGTCAATATTTGGTCCCTTTGGGCTTCACACAGACTATGAAATTTGCAATACTAATATTTTATGTTTTTTTTTTTTGTGATAATTTATGTTTAATTTTTAGCTGTCATTATTTCTTTATTTTTGTTTTTATTATTTCTGTCTTTTATGGTCCATTTTGATAGTTTTGTAATTATATGAAAATTTTCCTCTACATTTTATGTCTTATTTTTGTTCCTTTGTATCTGTACTTGATCATACACTGCTCAAAAAAATAAAGGGAACACTTAAACAACACAATGTAACTCCAAGTCAGTCACACTTCTGTGAAATCAAACTGTCCACTTAGGAAACAACACCGATTGACAATCAATTTCACATGCTGTTGTGCAAATGGAATAAACAACAGGTGGAAATTATAGGCAATTAGCAAGACACCCCCAAAAAAGGAGAGGTTCTGCAGGTGATGACCACAGGCCACTTCTCAGTTCCTATGCTTTCCGGTTGATGTTTGGTCACTTTTGAAAGCTGGCGGTGCTTTCACTCTAGTGGTAGCGTGAGAAGGAGTCTACAACCCACACAAGTAGCTCAGGTAGTGCAGCTCATCCAGGATAGCACATCAATGTGAGCTGTGGCAAGAAGGTTTGCTGTGTCTGTCAGCATAATGTCCAGAGCATGGAGGAGCTACCAGGAGACAGGCCAGTCCATCAGGAGACGTGGAGGAGGCCGTAGGAGGGCAACAACCCAGCAGCAGGACCACTAGCTCCGCCTTTGTGCAAGGAGGAACAGGAGGAGTACTGCCAGAACCCTGCAAAATGACCTCCAGCAGGCCATAAATGTGCATGTGTCTGCTTAAACGGTCAGAAACAGACTCCATGAGGGTGGTATGAGGGCCCAATGTCCACAACTGGGGGTTGTGATTATAGCCCAACATCATGGAGGTTTGGTATTTGCCAGAGAACACCAAGATTGGCACATTTGCCACTGGCGTCCTGTGCTCTTCACAGATGAAAGCAGGTTCACACATAGCACATGTGACAGACGTGACAGAGTCTGGAGATGCCATGGAGAATGTGCTGCCTGCAACATCCTCCAACATGACCGGTTTGGTAGTGGGTCAATAATGGTGTGGAGTGGCATTTCTTTGGGGGACCGCACAGCCCTCCATGTGCTCGCCAGAGGTAGCCTGACTGCCACTAAGTCACGAGACGAGATCTTCAGACCCCTTGTGAGACTATTTGCTGGTGCGGTTGGCCCTGGGTTCCTCCTAATGCAAGACAATGCTAGACCTCATGTGGCTGGAGTGTGTCAGAAAGTTCCTGCAAGACGAAGGCATTGATGCTATGGACTGCCCCGCCCGTTCCCCAGACCTGAATCCAACTGAACACATCTGGGACATCATGTCTCACTCCATCCACCAACGCCATGTTGCACCACAGATTGTCCAGGAGTTGGTGGATGCTTTAGTCCAGGTCTGGGAGGAGATCCCTCAGGAAACCATCCAGCACCTCATCAGGAGCATGCCCAGGCGTTGTAGGGAGGTCATAAAGGCACATGGAGGCCACACACACTACTGAGCCTCATTTTGATTTGTTTTAAGGACATTACATCAAAGTTGGATCAGCCTGTAGTGTGTTTTTCCACTTTAATTTTGAGTCTGACTCCAAATCCAGACCTCCATGGGTTAATAAATTTGATTTCTGTTGATAATTTTTTTGTGATTTTTGTTGTCAGCACATTCAACTATGTGAAGAACAAAGTGTTTAATAAGAATATTTCATTCATTCAGAGCTAGGGTGTGTTATTTTAGTGTTCCCTTTATTTTTTCAAGTAGTATATTTTAATTTCCTAAAGTTAAAGGAAATGTGACAAGAAATTTTCTAAGCTGACAAAATATGTCTAATACTTGTGGTGTGTGTGTGCGTTGGGGGGTGTTGGCGATTGTCCAAGCAAATTGTAGCTTTTGCGTGTATCGGCGTTGGCGTTAATATGTCGCTGTGACTTTAAAGGGGTGGTGGTTCACCTCGAAGTAGCAGATAGGTTTAATTTAGTCGTTTATAGCACATAGAAGCTACATCTCAGACCTTCTGCTGTAGCGTCGTCTTGTCTAAATAGCTTTCGCGAAATTCTGCAGAAAGCTGCGCGTGTCAGCCGCCACACACACCGTGCCCGGAGCGATGGGAGGTACGGCCGCTGTCGCATATCACCATTAATCTCCTAGACAGCATCTGCTCAGCATATTCATCATGTTTTTTCCCGTGACAGAAGCCGAGACGCGTCAGAAACTGCTGCGCAATGTGAAAAAGGAGGTTTGTTGCGTTTTTATTTCTTTTAATCTCATTCCGGCTCATGCATAGCGGGGTTATGGGCTTGCATTAGTGCATGCATGTGTGTGTGGACATATCGCTCAGCGGGTCCGACAACGCCACAGGCCTGTTTATGATAGCATACAACACCATTTACCTTGCATAACAACAAAAACGGATATTATAAGGATCAGTAAAAAAGAAATAACAGGGTTGTTTTTTCACTATTGGCAGACTGTCATAAGAAGATGATGAGGATGACGATGATGGTGATGATAATGATGACGATAATAGCCTTCTGATGATGAAGGTTTTAAATCGATAGAGAAACCTACACGTTTAAGGAGCCATGGCTGACACATTTCTTTTTAATAACGTGAAACTTGTGTTTTGTTGTGTTCATTTGAAAAAAAAATTACCCACAGATTAACATTCCTGTTAACAAGCATCTTATTACTTAAAGGTGTGACCTTGCCATCTGTTCATTGAAGTGTGCTCTAACAGCCATTTCAAAAAAGTATAATTCAGCAAGGGTGCTTGATGAAAACATTTGGACACGAATCTGCGCAAAGGATAGATCACACGATGCATCAAAACAGCTACAGCTGAAGACAACAGGATGTTTCAGCCATTTCTCAGGGTGCCTGCACTTCCAGACTTCTTATTGTGTTCCTACTCGCCCTCACCTGTGACTCATTGCTTCCCACGAAAAGAAAAAAATATCCATGGCTCTTCTTCAGATCCTGCAGCAGGGAGGGGCTTAGCTAGAATATATATTTTTAAAACCAAACATATTGATGAAGTAAATGATTTTTTAGGATGAGATTTTAGATTTTCTCCTCTCAAATTGCTATAGGTTATTACAAAACATCCTGATCATTCATATCAAGAACGATAAAAACAATGCTGGTCTCTGGCTGCTGTAGCCACATTAATTGCTGGATCTTTGGGGGGTTTCAGCACAGAACATGATGCTCAGTGCTGTGAGGACAGTCATATTCACTTTGTTTCTTTGGATAGGTGGATAATAACAGATGTTACAGTGAGCTTGTATAAAAAGCAGATATTTCATTAAATGAAATTGAGAACAGATCAAATTATCTTGCTAAGGTCAGTGTACTAGTCGTGGGAAGGATTTATCCATTGTAAAAAAGACAGTTGTGTTTTCTGCAGCTCGGGAAGAACTTTATCTCATCAGATAAAATACGCCCAGTATTTACTTAGATTTACCTAGACTGGTGGATCTTATTGTATGATGCATTATAGTCCCTTATTGTAAATTCAGTTTGTCTCATACCAGGGACTCAAATGTTGTCTTCTGCTTCTTCTGCTTCTGCTCTACCATCTTAGAAATGCAGTAGCCTACTACCTAACCTGTTGCATTTGGGAATGTAGGAATAGAACATTTCTAACTGAGAGGGCCGGTATACATCTCGTGTGAAAGTTGAGGTTATGAAAGTAGAACTCCAACCTGATAAATTCAAGAAATACCATTAGTTGTGCTTTTAAAGCACTAAACAGTGGATACAAGATTTAATGGTCCACCAAACAGAAAGCTCATTTTGCTCAGAACTAAGTTATAGCAGCTCAGTAGAAGTTAAATTGTTTAAGTCAGCCTTGTACAAGAAACACTGTATAGTCACCCTTAAGATTTTGGACTCAAATCACAGATATTCTGACCAGTTAAGCTGTTGAGGACTTTATTCCCATTCTCCCTAGCCAGCTGCATAATTCCTTTGACTTAGCATGTGTATACATTATGCCATAAACTGTGATTGGGAGAAATGTCTTCAGGGAACGTGCTGATGCTTCACCATAACAACCTGTTATGCATTCTCACATCTCTTACACTCTTGTGCTTCTCTTTGTCACCTTATGTAACTGTGTCAGACTGATTAAGACTTGTCTCACCCTGTACTTCTCTCCTTTAGGTGAAACAAATCATGGAGGAGGCAGTAACGAGGAAATTTGTGCATGCAGACAGCAGCCACGTTATATCTTTCTGTGGTAAATGTTTTTCGGCAGCCTGTTTTTATTGCATGGCAAACTAATCTATGCCTTTCTACCATTTTAATCTTTGACTTTAACTTAAGAACAGGCTACAAAAGATGTCATAGAAAGGTAGTAAATAGTTAATCCTTTTTGTTTTTAAATTAAACAGGTGTGATATTAAAGCATCTATAAACCATATTGTGAAGCCCAACCTTTGCCACAACAGTACAGATTGATTGTTGACATCATGTTCTGTCACACCCTCCTACAATCTCTTCCTCACAGAGCCAAAATAGTCATGAACAGTTTGCTCAGACAATATAATTTCTTAGGATTTACCCTAATATTTATTCGTATTTAATAAGGTGGGCAGATGGAGTATATATAAGCACAGACTGACACCTTTCAAAGGTGTTGATGCTAACAGAGAGTGAGACACATTGTATGTGATTCACCTATCTCATATCCTAGCAACCACAGACAGCGTAGAGTTTAGTCTGTTTCTGCTTGTGCCAGCTGTACATGCCTTTCACCTGTTTGTTTCCTTTTTCAACTAACTGATTTAAGGTATCTTCTCAAAGATACAACTATATTGTGCTTTGGAAATAAGAAAAAAAATGTGTATACAATCAAATAGATCAAATAGCAAAACCAAATACTGATTAAAGCTCCCTGTGTTTGTGTGTGTATAGCTGTAGTAGAGGCCTGTGTGCTGCATGGACTCAAGCGTCGTATTGCAGGCCTGCTATGTAGTAATAAGGTTGCTGCACTCTTTATGAAGGTAGCAAAAACCTTCTCACCTGCTGAAGAGCTCTGTCGCAAGGTCCAGGAGCTGGAGCAACTTATTGAAAACAGGTTAAATGATCTACCTCTTTCTATTTTAGGCTTGTTTAGTTTACCTTGTGGTTTTAACTTTTACATTTTAGTGGTAAGTTTCCATAAACTCATCATGAACATGAATATCATTGTAATTTTGGTCTGTTTGTGTATTTATTTGAAATGTTTACTGGGGACAGAATGAATTTACAACACATATTTTTTGAGAATCTTAAGTTTAAATCAGCGCTTTTACCATCACAACCACATGGATAAAGAAAAAAATATCAACAGATTTGAGAAACATTGAGTTGTTTTGATGAGTAAAGAGGAGGCAGTGAAACTCAAGAACATTGCACCAATTATAGCATCATGAGGGATAGCAGCATCACGATCTGACAGCTAGCTGTTGTGCTGGCACTGAAACTAGCTGCACACAATGACTGGAATAATGAAGATGTAGAAGACTACATCAGAATTAATTTGCATAAACTGAAACCAGTAGCTAGATTTTTTAAACTTGCACACTGGTCATTGATCTCTAACCCACATTAATTCTGGCTCAGTAAATGACCATAGTAGGCTAACATTTGGCTTTTTCAGTGACCACCCCATCAAGAAATTTAATTGGACTTAGTTCCAAGAAGAGTAATACTAAACCAGAATTTCGTCAAAAGCTTGTTGGTAGCTACTAAAAGCATCAGTTCAAAGTCTAACTGCTAAGAGACAATGAACCTATGATAGGATTTGATGTACTTACTTTTCAATAATTTTTGACATGAAAAGATATATGTTGCGCTCTCATTCTGCACCAGAAAAGAGCAATTCAAAGAAATTATGGAAAGGCCAAAATTGCCATAAGATGCATGATGAGCTAAGTGGACTTCCAACCAGAACTGTATGTGCTGTTTTGCATCTATTTCTATATAACCTACACAGACATTTCAGGTTTTAATTAGTTAATTTTTCTGTTCTTTAGTAAGCAGAACAATTCCTCGCTGAATAATGAACGCAGTCGGCAGTCCAAGTTGCCCAACCTCCCTCCGCAAGCCTTAAAAAACCTGTGGATCCGGACCGCTCTGATGGAAAAGCTCCTGGACAAGATTGTCCTGTATTTGGTGGAAAACAGCAGGTATAATTAAATATGAAATTAAAAAACTGCCTGTCATTTTTGCCTTGAATGGTTTTCAGAACAATCCAATTTTGCATAAAACATTCATCAATATTTTTTAATTAAATCATCAAATTATGTGTCTGGATACATTTGAAGCTAACGTTAAAAGTGATATATCTCCTGGGTGTCTGTTTTTGTGTCATCATTTTCTGCTTTAGTGCATTTTATGATAAAGAAGCTATGCTGATGGACCCTGTGGATGGACCGATCCTTGCATCTCTATTGGGTACCATCTCATACTGTTACTAGATTCAAACAATATTACTTCAGAACTCCACTCTAAACTTACTGATATTGTTTTACAGTTGGCCCTTGTGCTTTAGAGTACACCAAAGTTAAGACTGCAGACCATTTCTGGACGGATCCGTCTGCAGACGAGCTTGTGCAGCGGCACCGAATCCACAGCAGCCACTGTCGGCAGGATTCTCCCTCCAGAAGGCCCGCCTTGGTAGGACAGTCAAAGTGCTGATTCCTTTATCATGAAAAACTGCCCCAGCTTTCTGTTTACACACGGGTAATACATCTAATGTTTCCTTAAACTCCAAGATCCAGAAGAGACAGTCCAGTGGTAGCATGGATGATCGGCCTCTCATGTGGGTGAGAGATTATGTTGAATCGCTTCACCAAAACTCCAGAACCACACTTCTGTTTGGAAAGAACAATGTCCTGGTGCAGCCGGTATGTGTTTCTTTTTTTCTTTTAATTAAAATGTTGATAGAATAAAACAATCCTAATAGATTTGTTTACTTTCTGAGGAAGTGCATGCAAGTTCTGATTGACATGTATGTAACTGAACCTGAGAAATGTTGAGGTATATCAGCTTTTGCTTGTGCTTGCAGAGAGATGACATGGAGGCTATTCCAGGCTACCTTTCTCTTCATCAAACTGCAGATGTTATGACACTAAAGTGGACACCCAACCAGTTAATGAATGGCAATGTTGGAGAGCTCGATTCTGAAAAGAGGTTAGAGTTGATCTGTTTAAAATATTCTTGTTTCTACATAGCTCACTCGGTGACTCGTCTTTATTATTTTTTTTTTAAAGTGTTTACTGGGATTATGCCATGACAATTCGTTTAGAGGAGATTGTGTATCTCCACTGTCATCAGCAAGGTATTGGAATTCTTTTAAGTTTTTTTTTCTCAAGTTGCTGACGATGGAGTTTGGTGTTTTTAATGTTCTTCTATTTTGGTTTATTATTCCAGTAAACAGTGGTGGGACAGTAGTCTTGGTGAGCCAGGATGGGATCCAGAGACCTCCTCTACATTTCCCCAAAGGAGGTCATCTGCTTCAGTTTCTCACTTGCCTAGAGACTGGCCTGCTTCCTCATGGACAGCTTGACCCACCGCTGTGGAATCAGAGGGGAAAGGTCGGCTTAATTTTCAGCAATGTTTATCCGTAACTGTGAACTTTTGGAATACTAACTTCAATTTCATATACTTTTAAAAAGTAGCATCTATGAGTAGATGTCCTTTCCTTCACAGGGCAAGGTTTTCCCAAAACTGCGAAGGAGGAGTCCACACGGCTCATGTGATTCTGTATCAGACAAGGAAGATGATGAAGCAACCGATTATGTGTTTCGGATCCTTTTTCCTGGCAATCAGATGGAGTTCAGTAAGTGTCTGTAATCTTGCTATTCTTCCTATCTTTGATGATCCGATACGGAATCATTAGAGATTCCATCTATGATTGCTTTACTCTCTTAATGTCTCATTTAAAACTATTTCAGTTTAGATTGATCATCTTTCCCAAGGCAAATATTCTGCTCATGTTTGAAATACATTTCACTCTAAAGTTAATCTGCAACATTTGTGATAATTTCTTGTGTGTTTAGTGTCTGTGTTCATTTCGCATTGCAGTTGTGTCGAAAATGAGAAGCATTAGCATTGACATAAAGTTTATCTGCCACGTCTCCATCTTCATCCTCTCTCGTGTTTTGTTTTTTCCATCTTGTTTATTTATTTATTTTTTTAGGTCTTATAATTTGCAGACATGAAGTTTAATATTCAAACCTCTTGGCATGCCACTTGCTTTATCCTGCTTGTAATGCTGATAATAGCAACAGTAATGATAAGAGCTCCTGTGCTCTGCAGTGGCCCTGGAATTGATGGATCAGAGCGTTAATATGTGGCAACCAACCCCTAGAAAGTCCTCCTGCTCCTCCTGCTCACATAATGGCTCTTCTGATGGCTCTCTGCCTAATGGCTGCAATCAGGAAAGGTAAGTACTTCCAAGGGACCGTCTCAAATTGACATTCAGATTATTACACTTCACTAAGTTTGTCATTTTCCATCCTTACCAGGGCTCCTTTAAAGCTACTTTGCGACACAATGAAATACCAGATAATCTCTCGGGCATTCTATGGATGTAAGTATGAACAACTCTTCCTATTTTTACATTTTTAGGAATCATTCAGTCTGATATGCATTTCTGCCAGTATTTGATCTTTTATTTTAGTGAGTATCAGGAGTTTTATCTTTCCTCTACAGGGCTTGCATACTGTCGTCATCTGTCTACAGTTCGTACACACCTTTCTGCATTGGTCAACACCACTATAGTTGACCCTGAGGTACCCTGCAATGCTCGAGGAGGTCTTTCTGTGGAGGTCTGGGGAAGTTTCCTCAAGGACAGCTCTGTAAGATTCCCACATACTGTGCTGTAATATTTTTCTAAATTATTTAAGTGTGAAGACGTTAATAATAACGTTAATAACGTTAATAATAATAATAATAATAATAAAAACTCCTTTTTTTAGGCCTATGAGGAAAAGGAAATACACAGGCTTGTGTATTTTGGGGGCGTGGCCCCATCACTCCGAAAAGAGGTCTGGCCCTTCCTTTTGGGACACTACCAATTCACCATGACTGAGAAATGCAGACTGGAGGTATTTGTTATGTGATTTTTTTAAGTGTAACGGTACATAAAAGCAACCTGGGTTTTTTCTTAATATTATTTTACATTTTTTCTGATTAAGATTGATGAGAAGATGCGGACCATGTATGAACAGACTATGAAGGAGTGGCAGGGTTGTGAGGTCATCGTCCGTCAGCGGGAGAGGGAGAAGCATGCCGAAGCCCTCGCACGATGTTCATCTGGAGCCAGTGTGGAAAGGGGACCCATACAGCGGGACTCCACCATTAGTACAGATGCAAGTTCTAACTTTCCCAGTTTAAAGAAAAATAAGCCAAACTCATAGTGTAACCACTGTTATAACAGACAAAACATGACAGAAAACTGCTAAATAATTATATAATGAGAAAATAACTCAACTAATACTTCTGTTGTTTGGCTCTTCCCTGATACTTTAGTCATCTTTGAGTAGCAGCTCAGACCAACCGAATGCCAACTCACAGAGTGATTCCAGCAGCAGTGCACAGGTAGTTGTATTGTTTTCTCTACTGAACTGGATTATTTTACTTTAAGATGCCTCATCAGAAATGATTATTGTGAACATGGACTTTTGTACCATTTTTTTAATGTAAACCATGATGTAGCTCTTGAGGACTTTCATTCAAACCACCCTGGTTTGAAACTTGATGACCAAAGTGTCAACTAGTTTATTCATTCATTAGTTATTGAGTTGTATCATATGGTATAGCAGTATTGTACTTGGATAATCAAATCTGACCAAATTTCACAATGGATTTTCAAGAAACCTTTTTAGTTAAGTCATTTATATGGGCATCATTTGCATTTCCACATTGTGAAAAACGCCTTTAACTTAGTGATCTGATGATTACCTCTGTTCTGAAGGTTTATATAGAATCCGCAGTTATTAAATACAATATTATTGTTTATGTAAGTTTTATTTTTTTATTGTCATAAACATAAATAACAGTAGTTAAAGTTTTGTCTCACACACTACTTAATAAATTATTGCTGTCATCAATGACATCTTTAGCCAACATTAGCCAATCTCTCTGCTACTGGATCCAAAAATGATGTTTTCTCCTCTGGCTACTAGGTATTTGAATCAGTTGAGGCTGAGTCCAGGGCTGAAAAAGAAGAAACACAGCAAGGCAGCCCAGTGAAGACCACAGATGGTCCACAGCTTCCCTCCTGCGACCCCTCCTCCCCAGGTGCATTAGATGAGCATCCGGGATCAGACAGCAACTCTCATGTAAACGAGTCCAACATTGAACCTTCAATCTCTCAGCAGACAGCGGAAACATCAGAAGTCTTCAGTGGAGAAGCAGCAGCTGGAGAGAAGAGCCAGCTTACATTGAATGAATCAGAAGCAGAAAATGAAGTGCAAAAGATGGATACAGAATTAGAAAGCGAGACCAAAATTGGTGAGCCCAACAAAACATCTGAGTCAGAAAGTAAAGACGTAACAACTGATGGAGTATTAAAATCACTAGACACAAATATGAATTTGAAATCAGCTCCAGGGAATACTAATGTTCTGAAGCTAGAGACTGAGATTCATAACGAGTATTTCCAGGCGCCTCTACTTGGGCAGGCCTTGAGTCTTCAGGCAAACAAGAGCAAAGACCTGGAAGGGGAAACATCTTGCCCACTTACAGAACAAGAAGACAGCAATTTACTGAGTGAAAAAAAGACAGAAGTTTCTAAAATAACTGAAATTACAGAAGCAACAGTTTGTGATTTTGCTGAAACCAAAAAGGCAGCAGAGATTCAGTTTCAGAAACCTGGTTCGAATTCTCCAGTCAGACAAGTACTGAATGCTCTTCAGTCAGCATCGAGGGGCAGCCTCTCATTATCATCACACTCTCGGCAGTCTCCAGACACAGCCGATTCAGATGACTCTCCCTCTGCCTTGGAAATGGAGGACATTCCTGCAGGGATAACATGTGTGAACTCAGAGGACATTGAGGTCAGGCCTTTGGTGGGTCTCGCTGCACCTCCTGTCTCCCTGGCACAAAGACAGAAAATGGCAGCTGAGGACCTTGTCCTAGATCACCATCCGGACACAGCTTGTAACACCAGTCCTGAAGTCACTGACCTGGGCCTTTCTGAAGAAGAGCCCGAGATGGACAACATGCTCACTGAAGCAGGTTCAGCGGAAATGAGCAAAGTATCTAAATATGCAGAATCCTCAGAGGAACAAACCTATTCTGTAAGCATGGCTCATGACAATGACATACTTTTTTTATGATCATAAACATACACTAACTGAATTTATTATTATATCTGTAGCAAGAAACTCTGGACATGTACTTAATCAACTTGCATCGCATTGATAAAGATGTCAGACGGTGCGACAGGACATATTGGTACTTCACTTCTGAAAATCTGGAGAAGCTGCGTAACATCATGTGCAGGTAAATATATCAGAAGTTTGTTGTAACAAAAAGAAAAATCGAGCAAAAAAAAAAGTCAGAGAAATGTTGTCTTTGCAGTTACGTGTGGCAGCATCTGGACACTGGTTATGTGCAGGGCATGTGTGATCTGCTGGCTCCTCTTCTCGTTATTTTGGATGATGGTCAGTAAGACTTTGATTACAAAGTTGATGCATATCAGATTTGCAGAAATGCTCATAAAATGCTTATTTAAACACCTTGTTGAACATCTGTGTGTGTTGTGGGGCTTTTGCAGAGGTAATGGCATTTAGTTGCTTCACTGAGCTGATGAAGAGGATGAACCAGAATTTTCCTCATGGTGGTGCCATGGACTCTCATTTCGCTAATATGCGTTCACTTATACAGGTATGTCCGCATTGTTTTGCTTAGGTACAACTATAAAACATTTTCCAACGCAACTTTTGATTTGCTGTTCATTTTAAATCAATGTATACTATAATATTAAAGCTGTTTGATACTGATAACTGCTATGAAGTTTGATTTGAAGGAAGATAAATTATGTATATTTTGCTATACAGTTTAGATATAAAAGAAGTGAAAAGCAAGAACTACAACTTTATAACAAGCCACATACTTTATTTATATAGTATGACTAAAAACTGAAAATAATCATTAATATGTCAAGATTTTCCTTTTTTTTTTTATCCAACTACATGTATTTTTTTTTCTATCATACCACTTGATTCTGAGTGATGGTGCAAAAAAAGGCAGTGTTTCTACCTTTTTCTTTTTTCTGCTTCTACAACATTCTCACGCCACCAGTAGGTGAAATGTGAACTTACATTATGTAACTTTGTTTTAGACCTTTTTTTTCCTCATCCCACAATTTGACCTATCATAACCAGGATTTATATGAATGAACTTCAACTCAAGCTTCAAAAAAACATATTACACAGATTTTTTTTTTCATTTTTATTCTACATCCTTTGTACCTTTTTTATAGCTTTTGAAATTGGTGAAAAAGCCATGAGAAAGTAAGATTATATGACAGCTACTGAATGAACTTTAACACCCTCGTGATGTGTCTATTTTAGAAGATACATATATGATATGAATGAAACCCGAAGTATAGGTTTGGTTGTATAATTAGAGTGTTCGATCTCTGACACATGAGTTAATGTTTGTCTGTAATGTCTGAGTGGAACAACAATACGTAGTTTGCAGTATTAAGTATAGGTTATGTGTGGTGGGTCTTTTCTTACTCTTTTATGGCACAGTAAGAACGTCCTGTTTCCCAGAACTGAACCTCATAGTTACTCAACATTACCAAATAACAAATGCAATATAACAGAACTCTCAGTTCCTTTAAAATAACTATTTTAGGCTTGTTCCCTGCTGTCTGGTTTTCTTCTACTTTAGCTCAGTATAAATACAGATTCCTACTTTCTAATTCTGCACTATCACAGGTTGTATTCTTGTAGAGATATATACAGACACACAAGCTGCAGTGTAATGATAAAAGTTTGCCTCCATACAAACAGATCCTGGACTCCGAGCTGTTTGAACTGATGCAGCAGAATGGAGACTACACCCACTTCTACTTCTGTTATCGTTGGTTTCTTCTTGATTTCAAAAGAGGTGGGATGGGAAATGCTGGAATCATAATATTTGTTTAAATGGCCCACAAAATAAACTTACTATCTTACATGAAAGAAAATACTGAAGCTTATTTGGTTTGTCGCTCTCTTCCAAACAGAAATGGTGTATGACGATGTGTTCTCTGTGTGGGAAACCATTTGGGCAGCCAAGCACACCTCCTCCGAACACTTTGTGCTCTTTATTGCTCTGGCACTTGTGGAGATGTATAGAGACATAATCTTGGAAAATAATATGGACTTCACAGACATCATCAAGTTCTTCAATGGTAAGATGACAGGACATAAATGGTACAATTTAGAAAATCAAGAATTAAAAGACAACTGATCAGTGTTTTTCAATTTGCTTAGCATGATATACTATTGTAATATCCAGTTACAAAAATAGAAGAGTTAAGAAGGTCATATTATGCTTTTCTTTTACATTTTCTCCAACATTGACTATGTTGCATGTGCGAGGTCTGCTAAATTAAACAGCCCAAAATCCTTAGTAACAAAAGTTATATGTCTCCAACATAATCCATTACTCCTAAAACACATTGTCAGTAGTCCAGGCTGAACT
The DNA here is from genome assembly GCF_017639745.1 of Melanotaenia boesemani. Taxonomy (NCBI): domain Eukaryota; kingdom Metazoa; phylum Chordata; class Actinopteri; order Atheriniformes; family Melanotaeniidae; genus Melanotaenia; species Melanotaenia boesemani. The sequence goes on from NC_055700.1 coordinate 15,463,282, forward strand.
GTTTGAGGGAAAGTATTGTTTTATGGAAATATTTTCTTATACATCACCATGTTATATCTTGCAAGCTAAACTAATTTCTTACGTCTCTTTTTAGAAATGGCTGAGCGACACGACATCCCACAGGTCCTGATGATGGCCCGAGACCTGGTCCACAAAGTGCAGACTCTCATAGAAAACAAGTGAAACAGGATGCTGCATCTTATGATCCCATCATTCTTTGTATTAAACTGTTTAACACATACTGACACTACAAATATGATAGTCACATATTCAAGAAGATGAGGATTAATAAGCAGAGTTTGGCACATTCCTTGATTCCTTAGTAGGGAGATAACTTGTCATTAAAGCTGCTCATTATTCTAAAGATAGTTGTAAAACAACTTTTCTCCAGTTGCTCCTCTTTATATTTAGGAGATTGAAGTATTGTCAGTAAATTAATTTTTGAATTGTTCTTGTTCGCCCAGTGAATGTACCCTTGTTGAAACTGCTTCAGGATGTTGTTTATTTTGCCTTAACTTTAGCTGTCATTTCAGGGATACAAAAACCAAATTCTTCACTGTTTATATTTCATCAGTTTGATTTAATTCAGTTAAATATATTGTGATACACTTGAATATACTTTCAGTAGTATCATTTATTTGAAATTGTAGCTGCCATGGTTAAACATCTAATACACTTGAAAGGGTTTTTAGTAATAGAATGTGGTGTCATTAGCCAATTTGGTTTTCTACACATTAGAGGAATAACTAATCACATATGGAGCTGGTGAGTTTTACAGTAGATAATGTCCCATTTGTGTGTGGTCACTGGCCTTGACATTTGATGGCCCTCTTTGTGTGCTTGCTATTGATGTACACAAGCTTGCAGGAACTGCAGACCTGAAACCTGTGCAGCCCAGTGTGAATGGAACTTGCTGTCATTTGCATACACAGAATCAACATTTCCTCTGGTACTTGATGTTCTCATAGTGTTCTCCTTCTATGTCTGACCTCTATGCAGTGATTTAAGGTGTGATGAAACCCGCTGAAGTATTTCTTTCTGTGCAGACCAGTTCATCTCTGGATGTAGCTTGCTTTTATGGTTAGGGCAGATTTTTAAGAAATCACTTTTCCTGGAAACTCACAATGTTGCTCAGACTAAACAAACAAGCGCAGTGTAAACGGATTATGTTTCCATGCAGCATTGTGAGAGTTGGCCAATGGCTCATTTTCAGCTTGTAGTAAAAGGAGGAGATAGCTGTGTGCTTCCTTCACACCACACTTCCCTTTTTCACTTTCCACAATCAAATATATTTGCATCTGTTTTGCCCTTCTGATCACAGTTGCCTTGTCTTTAGCATGTTTCACTCATTCGTCTTGTCCATACACTTCAGCAACAAAGTTGTCAATATTTCCCAAGCACGTCTCTCCATTTTTACCTCAACACCTTTGGGTTCGTACCTGCTGAAAACCATTTTAACATGATCCACACTTAAGCGACAGCCCTTCATTTAAGGGTCAAAAGTGCATATTTTCCTTTTTATGCAATCCTGTTGTATCCTGTGGAAGTCGTCTTTGCTTAGAAAGCACCATATTTATTTATTTGAAAGGAGAACCAATTTCGTCTGCTGATCCCTGGTAGTTTTTGAGTCACCAGATCAATTATTTTACAAGAGTTTTTACAGTCAGAAAAACCAGATGATCTGCTTTTTATCAGTTCAGAGAATGGCTCTGTGGTTGCTTGTTTTGAGGTATATTGCCAAGCAGATAAGACTGGTTTTGTGAGTGCATATTCTGAGATATACATCTCAAAATCTTTCTGCTGCTATTTAAATCAGTGGAGGTGGACATGGTTTACTTTATTCAGCTTTAAGTGGTATAAAATTGGTGCATTGCTCCAGAAATATTTTTGTGAGAAAGGAACTCCAGGATTTCTCCATATATTGGGGACAGTTTAGAGGTTGTTTTCTCAAAATCCCAGCCAACATAGACAAAATGGTTAACATGGCAAGAAGCCAAAAGAGGTTAACCGAGGTTAATCAGATAATATCCTTTATTGGTGCCACTTAGATTTGCAAAATATCTGAAACACACCTGTGTTTGCCTCACTGTGGGTTAAGTTTCAGTGTTTTAATATCACGCTTATGTGTCTCTGTATGGTCTAAAACATACCTGAGTATTGCTATTTGTGTATTGCTGTTTGTTGTCAGAAGATAAACAATGTGTATACAATGTGCTGAAATGAAGCAGAATTGTTGTACAAAAACTAAGTAGATATTTAATAAATGCAATACCATGTCTGTATATGGACCTAGTCTGATTACAATGAAAAGAGAAAAGTGTGCCATTGGAAATATTTATTTTTTTCTGTCTTCTAAAATAAGTCACTAAATATAATTTATTGTGTATTAAAAATCTTATATTTTGCATCTCGTGCCTTCTGTGTATTTTCCAGAGTATATAAATTTGTATATATGACTATAGCTGCATCCACAGATTGCACTAAGTCATATTTTAGCCACCATAACCTTGGAAGGTAAAATAATATAGCTTGTTCTGATGCCTTGTTTATCTCTTTTGGGTGCAGCTGGCGGTTTGAATTGATCAACAATAAAATACCTGGTAGATGACAGAACACTGCTTATCTGGGTACAATGAAATGCTGAATAACATGTCTTTCCCAGAGTTAAAGTATCTACAATTCCATGTAATTTTGATTGAATTTGGAGCATGACAGTGTAAAACTCAAACACCTCAAAAAAGTAGCTTTACAATTATTTTTTAGATGTAGTGTTAAAGATATTTTAACTTATTTTCTCAAACTCAACTGTGCACAAAACTAAGGAAATTTGTGTTTGGTGCGTCATATCTCCCCCTAGCCACCTTTCCAAAGAGGCATAACTTGTAACGTGTGACAGAACTGAATTTAACATGTGGAGAGCTCCCTAGAAAAATATCCTAAAATCCCCAGCAATGTTCTTTTGTTAGCATTTATTCTTTTTTTGATTTGCTTAGTGAACTGAACTTCCATGCAGTTCATCGCCAAGAATTTGTTTGAAATCTGACCAGAAATACCGGGCCAAACACAAATTTTCTTACTTTTTGTGCTAGGTTTAGTTTGGTATCCATGTCCACCTTCTCTCAAAAGGAAGCTGATTTAATTTCAATTAAATGAACAAGGAACAAATACTATCACAGTAAAAGTTTATTGGTAAAGAAAAACATGAACACAAATTACCATCTCCCAGAGGCCACCTCGATCAATGGTTCACACATTAAAGAAAGAAAGGAAAAAAGAAAGATGAGGCTCAGTCTACAGTAAAAAGGTTTTACGATTTTAAAATATTGGTTAGTTTCACGGGTTCTTAAATTGGCAAATTATTAAAGTTAACTAAATGTGACAAATAAAGAAGCCAAATTATGTTCATCCTGACAGCTGCAGATTGGGATGTGTGGGTTGTTTTCCACATGATTTGGAGTCACTTATGTTAAATCCTGTTAATTTAAGGACTTCTTTATAAAAGAAACCTCCAAGACGACAAGACACTGATGGAAATAAAAAAGAAATCACCAATCCTGCTTCCAGGTAACCCCTGAGTGTTTAAAAAAAACTGACAAAAATAACATTTAAGGCTGTGACGTGGTGCAGGCTATTAGGGGTTCCCGACTATGGAATGTATCTATCAAGAGATGACCAAGTGTCATGTTTACAAAGGGGCCGAAGGTTTAGGGGAAGAAAAATAATAATAAAAAAAAAAGATAAAATGCAGAATTACAAAACATTCCTTCCAACTCCTCTGTAAATGTATGACCAGCCTTTCTATCGGTAATGACGTGGTGGGCTATGGTGCTGTGGAGGGTGCCTCCTGGGTGGCGGGCTATGCCGAGACATGGCATGGCGTGGTGGTGACGGATAGCGCATAGGGGGAGATCCTCTATTATAGAAGGGTGGAGAATAGCGACCTCTGGATCTGGAACGGGAACGTGAGCGACCCCAGCTGGAGGCACCTCTCTCCTCATAGACACGGATATAAGAGGTCTCACCCTACAAAATAAAGAAGAAACATTACATTTACCCATTTCAAAACATAATGATAAAGAACAGTTAAGACCCATTATCAGTGGGACTCACTTGATGTGAACGGAACTCAGTCCGATCCAATCTGCGTAAAGCATACTCCATGTCCTCTCTACGGAGAAATTCCACCACACCCTCTCCATCTCGCTGCACATCCGCAAAACAAACATCTCCCGCTTCTCGCATGTGATCCTTCAGATCCTGCCAGCTCCCAGTTGGGGGCAACCCTGGGGTTGGAAATAAAAAAGGGAATACAACAGGGACAAAAAACTCTTGCTTAAGCCTGCATTACAGTTCAAACTTACAAATCAGTGCATTATACAAAATATAAATTGTCTTAAGGCATTGCTGTCTTCTTTTTTTTTTCTAATGTGTGTACATTTTTCATGAAGTCTAAACATACAGTGAAACCTAAACTAGCCACTGACAGACGGAGAAGTGGGAAGAGTTGGGTTTTATGGGATTTCCACACTGCAAAACTTCTTTTATACATTTTCTTTTGTAATTACAAAACAATCTTGTGGGTCCAAAGTAACGTACAAGTGAATAACGCATTGGGGTCAATGAGCCTACGTCCTGACTTATGGACATTTAATGACATGAGACTAACCTGAAAGCAATGTGATTGGTTGCTGATTGTGGCAGTGCTCGGAAGAGTCAATGTGCAGCATCTTCAATCATCAACAGCTTTCGTCTAGTAAATTTACTTTGTGCTTAGGTTTCACATCAAATTTAGAGTTGGAAATGCCCCAATGGACATTTCTTTTATTTTCAGTGAAAATTTTATATTTATTTAAATTTTTTGGGGATGAATAGGGAAGCAGAACTCCACTTCAACAAGTTTAGTGTAGCTTTTGACAAGTCTTGCTGGTAAAGGATTCTGTAAATGTGTGACATTTTATGACATTCCTGTTGAGCTGGCACTCATCCCAAATAGCTGTAATCAACATTTAGGATGACCAGTTTAAACAGACATTATGATACCACTGACTTCAAGGGTTTGATGTTACATAAGTAGTCACATTTATAAACAATCATATACACAAACATAAAATAATAATAATGCATAAAATTTCACCTACCAGTTACTACAGATGGAGGTTGGGATTATTCAGCCAACATGACCGGTTTCTGTTTGCTTTATTGTTTTTCATGACCTTAGATGCAGACTTGACCTCATCCACTCAGTCTCCTTGACCTCCGGTCCGCCAAGAGAGAAACATATCTGCCTATGATTCAAGATGTCCTCTACTAGTTCCCTTCTCTTCCAGTCCGCCATGAGAAAGAGACACGCATATCTGCCTATGACTCATGAGGTCCATTTACTAGTCCCTTGTCCTCCAGTCCGCCAAGAGGGAGGGACACATATTTGCTTATGACTCATGAGGTCCATCTACTTGTCCCTTGTCCTCCAGTCCGCCAAGAGGGAGAGACATATCTGCCTACGACTCATGAGGTCCATCTACTAGACTCTTGTCCTCCAGTCCGCCATGACAGACAGGAACACATTACTGCCTACGACTCATAAGGTCCATTTACTAGTCCCTTGTCCTCCAGTCCGCCAAGAGAAAGAGGGAAACATATCTGCCTATGACTCATGAGGCCCATCTACTTGTCTCCTGTCCTCCAGTCCGCCAAGAGGGAGAGAGACATATCTGCCTACGACTCATAAGGTCCATCTACTAGTCCCTTGTCCTCCAGTCCGCCAAGAAGGAAACATATCTGCCTATGACTCATGTGGTCCATCTACTTGTCTCTTGTCCTCCAATCCGCCAAGAGGGAGAGAGACATATCTGCCTACGACTCATAAGGTCCATCTACTAGTCCCTTGTCCTCCAGTCCGCCAAGAGGGAGAGAGACATATCTGCCTACGACTCATGAGGTCCATTTACTAGTCCCTTGTCCTCCAGTCCGCCATGAGGGAGAGGGAAACATATTTGCCTATGACTCCTATGTTCCTACCAATCTCCTTTGACTTCCAGGCCGCACCGTAAGAGATTAATATTAACTGGCTATGACGCATGGCATCCACCTACCAGTCACTATGACCCGAAATTCAGATCTTCGAGTTGGTGGTCCAAACCTTCCTCTTGGTCCTCCTCCACCACCTCCTCCTCCCATTGGTCCAGATTTATTAGAGGATCGAGGATACTCCACACGCAGCTTAGAGTTCCCATATCCATATCCATTCCTTCCATAGACAGCATCATCTGCATCCCTAAGAGAAGAGAGCAAAGACCTCCTTACCAAAGAACACCGAGCGGACACAGGTTTGATATTCTGTCTCCATCCATTCCTTGCTGGTGGCCACTGGAGATGACCGTAATATTTAAGGTGTCCAACAATGGGAATGTGATTCGACTTGCCAAATACCATCCAAAACTCACCGTGGGTCTTCAAATCGGATGAAGGCAAAAGGGACGGTTCCTCTATTGTTCTTCAATTCAATTTCACGAATTTTTCCATATTTGAAGAAGAGATCCTCAATGTCTCTCTCCTGGACATCCATGGGAAGATTCCCCACATAGATGCGACCGTCAGACATGGTTGTTAAGTGGGTGGCACTGTTGACAGAGAATGGAGGCACCTGCAGACTTTAAGATCACTTCTTGGTTTCACAAAAAGCTGGAAGTGGTCCTTATCCCTAATCCTAGGTCCAAAACATAGTCCATCTCTAAATCTCTAAACGGGGGATGCAGCCACGATAATGGTAACTGATGAGTTCCAGAAAAAAAAAAAAGGCAGGCAAAGAACCCTGGATCCAAGCCTGAAAGCTTTAAAACAGGTTAATCAGTGTTTAAGAACTTTAATAAAGACCAATATGCTGATGACACTGGAATTATGAGCATTATGTGGAGAAAATTTAACGTAATATAAACCTTCATAGATCAGAAATGTCTCCAAGTATGTGCGAGTTGAAACTATTGCGTACAAATATGAGAGAAATAGTTTTGTGAACATTATTCATCATGGCAGATGTAGTGTTTATATGTATATATGTATGTTTGCATAACCAGTGGAGAGTGAGAAGATTAAACCAAAAACACATTGAACTAAATATCTTTAATAGAACGCACACCCAACTCACCATGGTTTTCTCTGCCATTTTGGGGGTACCCGGCTACTGCTTAAATCTACTATTTTAGGTTTCTCAGTAGTAAACCGTGTGTGGTAAACATGTCTAAAAAAAGAAATGTCCTTAACGCGATTCCGAAATCAAACATTATCTGTTCGACTGTGTGGATGGATGGATGCATGCATACATACATAGTTTTTTCAAAATCATAATACACAATATATAGCCCGATGTTTTGAAATCTCCTCTAACACTGTGTAAAAAGACAAGTTTTAAGTAAACTCTGCTAAATTCAACTTCATTGTGATTTTTCTCTTTCAATAAACTTTTTATTCTCAAACAGGGACCTGCTCTCATTAACCTAAAAACCCCCCCCCCAAAAAAACCAGTGTTTCCACAAACATTATTTTAGAGGGGTGCCCAAGCCCCCTAACATCAACCCCTGCCAAGATCAATTTTATTTTATATAACTACTCAATATCTTGTATACTTTTTTTTATTCAATTATTTTATTTTCAAATATCGTATTTAGTTTAATTCTATTTTGCACCAGATCCCAACAGAAATAATCTAGGGTTCACTTTCCTCTTGAAGAGATTTGTATTTGGTCCTTTTATTATAAAACTAAACAGTCTGGTTTTATCCATCTTATTGTCGTATTGACATGTAATTACTCTGCGTCATGTCTGCCGTGTGCACACACACAGATAAGCTACACTCCCACCAACAGACATCGGAAATGGTCACATCAACCACCTTTAAATCAGACAGAAATATCTGCTTTAATAATGTCTGCTCAAAAGAACAGACTGAGGAAAAGCAGGTGGGGGTGGGGGGGTCTCCTGCTTCGGTGTTCTAAGAACTTTATATCCATTGGAAAACATGCACAGCTGAACGATCAGTCTACTAACACGGAACAGTATAGCTTCATAGGAAAATCTCACCCTTCCTATTTTTATTTATTTATTTTTTAAATCAAACTAGGGATGAACTGATCCAATATTGGCGTTCCTATATTTAAGAAATTTATCGGGTATCGGGGACAATAGGCCTGATTCATAGGCGCAGATCTATTTAGTGTAATTCTATGCTGTGCTATGAGTGATGCTATGTGCTAACGATGCGCCACAGGAAGGCTCACGTTTGTTTTCAAAGTGGAGCAGGCGAAGGGATCAGTCATCTGGAACTTTTTCACACTACCTCTGCCAACACATTCAATGTGCAATACCTGCGCAGTGAATGTTCAGAGAAGCTTGAGAAATCTGCTTGAGCAGGTCACTGAGACTGAGGGGTATGTGTGTGAGAAAGCTTGACAAGTTGGGACTTTATGATATTTTTTTAACCAAGCTAATCAAGCTATTGTTTTATTCATCAGCTTTTGTAATGGATGTTTATTTCAGTGCTTAAAATATTCCAGCATCATGCAAGATCTCCAGCTTGCAAAGATTTTGAACTGAGAAAAAAAAAAGAAAAAGAAAAAAAGACTATTTAATAAGTTAATGTGCACTAATGTGGACTATTGTCACATTGAGTTCATCTACCAGTGGTGTGAGATGAACACAGCTTTGCTCTCAATTAAACACATTAATAATCAGAAGTTAAGCTGAGTCTTGGAAAACATTGCAGTCTAAATCTATCCTAGACCAAACACTGATACAATAGAGCAGAGACGTTGATGAATCACTGAAAACCTTAAATAAAACTATGATCAAACTATGGTACGTCAGTTTTATTGGCGGGGTGGAGGATAAATTTGTGAAACCTGGTTATTATCTGTTATTAACGCCACTTATTTTCCCCACACATGCTATCTGCCTGCCGGCTGCTGGGAGTGTGCTCGCTTGCGTGTGCACACGCATGTATGTGTTTGCACATTGGGGCGAAGGAGAATTGTTAATGGGTGACCTTGTAAGTCAGAAAGGGCATGCCATCAATTAAATAGGATAAATAACATTAGGCTGATTAGTTTTTAAAAACTGGTGTTGTGCATGGATGAAGAAAGAATAGAATAGCTGTACTCCAACAGCTAATGGAGATCAAAATAAATTCAAATAAAATACAATTGCACTAAACCATTGTAAAGAGCTGATTTGTTTATTTTGAATACCTACCAATAAAGCTAGTCAAGCTATTGTTGTTTGCCCCCCTTCAATTTCAGCTCCTTTAGTACTTATTTTACATTGGATTCTTAATTCCTAATTGAACAGACTGAAACATTTCAAAAAGGCTTTGTTCTTGTTTATTTTTTTAAATGTTTCTAAATAAATTAAAATACAATAACCACTTGCACAATTACCCCCACACCACCACCCACCCACCCATTGGATGGTTTTGATATTTCGGAATAAAACATAATTGTTACAAGTCTGTTATAACTTCAAATTACATTCTCTGACCAAATACCCGGTTTTTACAATTTAAGTGTTTTTTCCTCCATCTCTCGTTTTCTCTAATTCTCTAGTATTTCGTTGTAATTGCGCCGTTCTGAGGCCTGCTCGTAATATCAAACACTTCGTTAACCAAGCAAACCAGTTTGCTTTTTAAGAGGTAATCCTGGTCACATTAAGAAACAAAATTATCTCACAATATCTTAAAAACTGGGGTTTACTCGTCTATTTTAATTTCGTATACAATAAACGCACCCGACTCACCTTTTGTTGCAAGCTAAACAGGCTGTTGAGGCTTTAGCTACAGTAGTTGCCTAGATAGCGTTAGCCAACGAGGTTGAGCATGCAAATAAAAGCGTGTCCTATAACGAACATGTGTGGTTACCAAATATGCAGCTCAGACTGATTAACCACACTTTCAACGTGCACAAAAGCATTACACCCACAACAGCCAATTCCTACACCCGGCAAGTCTCTTTGTTGATAAAATAAGGTCAGCTAGTGGAGCTACATAGCTTCTACTGCAGCTAAAATCTACAAATAGTCCTAAGAATTTACAGTAGCGGTAAAGGGTAATGCATGATAATTGTGTGTTGAAAGGAACATGACATTAATTTAAAGGAATATTAAAATTAAAGCGTACGATTACCTTTAAAAGCAAGTAATGATGCCTTTTGTTGTAGACTTCGTGCTACTACTTCGTGCACCGTGCTGCTTCCGTGTTAGCAGTCTTGGCTGGAGCGGCACACTTCTTCTTCTACTTCCCGTTTTCGGCAGACAGCAGTGGAGATTTAAGTGAATTGTTGCCTCCCTGAGTCAGTGTAGCAGGATATAGTTGTTTGATATCCCCGTTAATTGGAAACATTTTGCTGCTTGTTTGTTAGAGTTTTTTCTGAGAAAAAAAAATCAAATTGCAAAAACAGTGCTATGACTGATTTAGTACTTAATCTACATCTAGAATTCTTCATCAATTTGTTTTCCTTTACACTTGACTTCCATAAAAAGGTTGATTAGGCTGCATAATTCCACCACTCCACCCTTCCTAAGCCTCAGGCATAATTGCCTTGGGTTGGGTGAACCACTCTGCTATGTGCTGTGATGAAAACTTAAAAACTGGACACAAATTTAACTCAGGAACTCTTGAAGCACATTACACCGTATAAGAGAACATATAACGCCATAGCTTGAGCTCACATTAATATACACAGCAAACAAAGCTCATCACACCACAAACACAACTTACATTTCCCTCATCTGAAGTTTGGCCATGTACAGTTAATTCTTATTCCTCTTTTAGGCAAAAAATGATTGCAAGTCATGTGATAAACTGTTGCAGACTGTAAACAAATACTGCACCACAGATACTGTTGCTCATGTTATGCAACATCCACCTTACAGGTACTAAACAAATGAAAATATGTTGTAATTACTGTTAAGTAGTCTCCATGCTGTGATATAACCATACACTAGACATTTAAATGGCTCACTGAATAAGAAATTTAAGACATAGACAGAGTACCACAGTTGTGTGATGTAAGTTTTTAAGTTGGCTGTCACGTCAAACAAATACCCTCAAACACATTAAATGTTTTTCTTACTTGAAATAACAAGTCTAATTGAAATACAATTAATTTTGTGGAAATCTGGAAAAAAGGTGTTCCTCAAATATTTATTAATGGAACTAGATGGAATATTGTCAGGTAATTCAGAATCTTATGCTTAAGGCCTTGGTTGGTACAGATGTAGAATAATGTTTTGAAAATGGCTGCTTCTCTTGATGGGACCTGTTCATTTACACTGAGCTCAGTTCACTCCCAGACAGGACTCCTGGTAACTCTCTTTTAAATTACTGAAAAAGCAGCGCTATCTGTATTTTTAAGCACCAAATATCAGGAATATTTTCATTCCATGACAGAGTACAACACACAGAAAAAGACACACACACACACACACACACACACACACATATATATATATATATATATATACACTACTGCTCAACATGCATGTCTTTGGACGGTGGAAGGAAGCCGGAGAACCCGGAGAGAACCCATGCATACACGAGGAGAACATGCAAACTGAAAGAATCTTCCATTTGCAGCAATTACAGCCTTGCAGGCCTTTGGCATTCTAGCTGTCAATATGTTGAGGTATTCTGAGGAAATTTCACCCCATGCTTCCTGAAAGACCTCCCACAAGCTGGACTGGCTTCCTGCATAGTTTAGAGCTATGCTTTGGGTCATTGTCTTGTAGGACAAAATTGGCTCCAATCAAGCGCTGTCCACAGGGTATGGCATGGTGTTGCAAAATGGTAAGTGATAGCCATCCTTATTCAATATCCCTTTTACCCTGTACAAATCTCCCACTTCACCAGCACCAAAGCATCCCCAGACCACCACATTTCCTCCACCATACTTGACAGATGGCATTAAGCACTGCTCCAGTATCTTTTCATTTGTCCTGCTTCTCACAAATGTTCTTCTTTGTGATCCAAACACCTCAAACTTAGATCAATCTGCCCGTAACACCTTATTCAAACCTTCCTCTGTCCAGTGTTTGTGTTCTTTTGCCCATCTTAATCTTTTCCTTTTGTTGGCTAGTCTCAGATATGGCCTTTTCTGTGCTACTCTGCCTAGAAGGCCAGCATCCTGGAGTCGCCTCTTCACTGTTCACATTGAGACTGGTGTTTTGCGGGTACCATTTAATGAAGCTGCCAGTTGAGGACCTGTGAGGTGTGTGTTTCTCAAACTAGAGACTCTGATGTGCTCAGTTGTGCACCAGGACCTCCCACTTCTCCTCCTATTGTGGTTAGAACCAGTTTGTGCTGTTCTTTGAAGGGGGCTGTACATACCATTGTAGGAGATCTTCAGTTTATTGACTATTTCTCTCATGGCATAGCCTTCTTTTCTCAGAACAAGAATAGACTGACGGGTTTCAGTAGAAAGTTCTTTATTTCTGGCCATTTTGAAACTATAATCAAACACACAAATGCTGAAGCTCCAGAGACTGACCTAGCCAAAAGAAAACCAATTTTATTGCTTCTTTAATCAGTACAACAGTTTTCAGCTGTGCTAACATGATTGCACAAAGCTTTTCAAATGATCAGTTAGCCTTTTAACATGATAAACTTGGATTAGCTAACAGAATATGCCAATGGAACACAGGAGTGATGGTTGCTGAAAATGGGTCTCTGTACACCTATGTAGATATTCCAATAAAAAAAAGGGCCGTTTCCAGCAATAACAGTCATTTACCACATTAACAATGTCTAGGCTGTATTTCTGGTTAATTTCATGTTCTATTAATTGAAGAAAATGCTGCTTTTTTATTAAAAAAATCACAACATTTCTAAGTGTCCCCAAACTTTGGAGTGGTAGTATATATATCCCTTTTACAATCATAGAATGTGGATTACTACCTCAACATAGTTGATATTACATTTAGAGAGTTTGGTATATCTTGTATTTAATGACAGGTGGAGACCAGTGAGCAATTATTTTATTTTATTTTATTTTATTTTATTTTATTTTATTTTATTTTATTTTATTTTATTTTATTTTATTTTATAGCATGACCTCCATTACATTACATTAGCCAGACGGGAACTATTAGCCTCTACTAACACCAGAGAAGAAACCCGCCGTGAATCGCGCGTGCTGTGACACGTGAGAAGCCTCGCCCATCGAATCGAGGTGACGTCCAGATATTTCAGAGAGCGCGCTCGTTGTACAACGGCACAGTTAAAAGAAGAGATCCGTCGGAATTTGTAGACACTGTTTGGGTTTAGAGCGCTAACGATGTCGTACACAAAGTTTGCAGCATCTCTTATACGGGCAAACCCGGCCAGTATCAGTAAACTACGCATCTCTCCAGCAAGATGTCGGTCCACTGTCGCATCCCCCAAGAGCCAGGAAGAGAAAGAGCAAGATGTGGACACGTGCGCCATGGTGGATGCTGTGCCGGTTGAACTAATCAGCCAGACCAAAAGTACTAGAAAACCGCAGTTGAATAAAATTAATATCGACTTCGACAACACACAGGAAGCCTACAAAAGCAAAAGTAACATCGAGCTGCTCAGAAGTCTGCTCGTCTTCAAGCTTTGTACAATTGACATCCTCGTTGAAAAAAACAAAGAGGTGAGTAAAGTTTAGTTTCCGCGTTAGCACATGAAGTTATGAAAATATGCGCAAACTTGTTTGTATATGGATAATAAACCACAGAGATAAAATAAGTTCTGGCATGTTCTTTTTCAGTTGGTGGACATGAGCAGGAAGCTGCTTGGTCAGCGCTTGTTTGAGAAGCTGATGAAGATGACCTTCTATGGTCAGTTTGTGGCAGGTGAAGACCACAATTCCATCAAACCTTTAATTCAGAAGAACCAGGCGTTTGGTGTGGGGGCAGTTTTGGACTACAGTGTGGAGGAAGACTTGACACAAGAGGAGGCAGAGAAAAAGGAAATGGAGTAAGTAATCTTTACATGTGATTAAGTTATCTATACAGTCTATACAGTTATCTATCTATACAGTCTAGGCCACTAAATGAGGCTTGTGCTTCATAATGTATAAAATTTCAAGCACAGGGCACCACCTACATGTGCATCAGATGAGGAGCCATATAGGCAGGGTTATGTAACTTACGGCACCACAACCATCCATTTTTGATCACTCCTAAAGTCTATTTTCATTAAGGAAGCTATATATAAAACTGGAAAATCTGAAGTCCTTTAAAAGGAGACCCCCTGCACTGCCCCTCTCCATGCATGGCTGCAGTATGAGCAGCACACTGGGAGGATCAGTTACAGAAATAAAAGAAAGCCGTACTAGTTAATTGATTTTGAGTTATAAATATATATATTTTTTATGGTAGTGTTATTGTAAGGAATCAAGGAAGGGTTGTAAACTGATGTTTGTTCAGTATTAGTTCTCTTAGTGCAAGTTACTTCGCGGTTAAATCAATCTCAGTATTTATTAGACTGTAAGTAAACATTATAGATTTACAGCAGTGCTTTTTAAAAATCACTGGGCTTGATGATTGTAGAGTACATGTTAGAACCCTGCGGTAAATTTTGCCCATGTCTTTACTATAGTAGCAGGATTAATGACAAGCCATGATGTATGGAATGTTTCAGGAAGAAAAAAGTTAATTGATTTTCATTATATGAAACACTGATATTTAAAATATGAGTAGAAAGTCTAGTTGGATCACTTAAATTTAATACTCTGCTAACTTTTACCTATGTTGGTTTTTCTGTGTACTTTATTTATATTCATAATTTCTAAAATATTCCACTGGGTTGTACTTTGATATCAGTCTGTTTTTATCTTATCACTTCAGGTATGGCTTCTGTTATGCTTCCTATTAAAGTCATCTGAGTCCTGTAATGCATAGTTTGTTTACCCCTTGTAAAAACAAGGGTTCTATTTATTTCCAAGCAGCTAAACAGCTCTTGACTTCTATTGGTTGTCTAAGACACACACCTCTCTTCTGATTGGTTGATCAGGGGGTTCAGCTGGAGGGGTGGAAATGATGAGAAAGCTCCCAACCCTTCAGTAAAATGCTGGATCCTTTTATGGAACAAGCACAAGAAAGTGTTGCACAATGTTCTGTGCTGAAAGCAAATATTTCTCTCAGTTCAGTATTATTTTACAAACTATAACAACATTTTATGACTAAGGTTTTGATTGATTTTGTTAGTACCCTCTTTAAAAATGTAGAAAGAGATTGATCACATGTGACACCAAAGTGAAAACAGTTTTCTTACATGAGTAGAACAGGGTGTTGCCAACAGAACTGCATAAAAAATGGTTCAGCAAGATTGGTTAAAATACTTGCAACCTTTGTTCTTTTCACAGTCTTAAGTTTTATATTACAGAAGTAAAAAAATGATAGAACTTTTATGTCATATCGTTTGGCAATTTACTTGATATACTGTATGATGCAATAACAGTGACATAAGTTATATAACTTAGATAATTGTTTTATTTATTTATTTACTTTTTTTTTTAAACTTTGGTTCTGTTCTGATGCCAATCTTTTTCTGTTTTAGTTCCTGTGTTTCTGAGGCAGAGAAAGAAAGTCCAGGTATGTACATTAGTTTTGAATAATGGAAATATATAATTTTTTAATTAAATGTTTTGTGATACATAAGCTTTTGCTTCATGGAGTAAAGAGCTGCTGTGCAGTTAACAGGCAAGGCGTCAGGCTAAACTGCTGGCTTGCTTGTTTGTCCAGTTGCTTCAGTTTGACCTGATTGCAATTCAAGTCAGTGCTGTTGCATGGTTGGTATGCCAGAATGTTCTGTAACCATGTCATTGGACTGGATTTCACTGGTTATGGCTGGATCTTACAGGATATCAAATTTCCAGCTTAGTTAGTCTATTGACATATTACATGGTGTGAAAGAGTTCATGTTTATGATGCATTTCTAAGGTGTTCTGAGGATAAGGTGAATTTCATAATACTTATTCTTGTTATTATACTTTCTGATAGTTGCATTAAGGATAAATGAAGTGCCACTGTGATTTTATTAAGAAGTAACTCATTTTTTGTGTTTGATTTAAGAAATACTTTAATTTCCATTGGATTAAGATACCATAGCATCAATAATACATGCTTTTGATGCATTTATTGCTAGAGAAACTTTAGGAAATTTGAAGAAATGCTGAGTGGAAATCTTCTCTTCAGGGACTGACCATCGTGAGAAGAAGTACAAGGCCCATCGTCAGTTTGGGGACAGACGTGGGGGAGTCATCAGTGCTCGCACCTACTTCTATGCTGATGAAGCCAAATGCGACAACCAAATGGAGACGTTTATAAACTGCATTAAAGCCTCTGGTATGTACATTTCTCAAGAAGCAATTTAAAAAAAACAAAACAAAAAAGTGTTGAGTATAGTTTTGTAAGTATTATAATGGAATTAAATATAATGAAATCACCAACAATGAAGTAACTGGATTGATTTCGACAAGTTATCGTGTGTCTTTTGATGTTAGACAGCATCAAATGACAAAGTTTTCTTTATTTCAGGTGGAGCGTCCACTGATGGATTTTCTGCCATTAAAATGACTGCACTGGGACGCCCGCAGTTCCTTGTAAGGTTAACTCCACATTTTCAAGTATTAACTTTCAGTTGATGCTGGAAAACTTACACCATGTTATAAATGGTATCAATTTGGTAATGCAGTTTTTTTTTCTTGGGATAACATCAGGTCTTTATTAAAGGAAATTTTTGTCTGGTGTTACGGTTTTGAGTAATTTTAACCTCATCACAGTCATTATTACTGATGCAGTTCATGGAAGGTCAGTATTTATTGTTTTGTTCTGTGTTTGAACAGCTCCAGTTTTCAGAGGTTCTGGTTAAATGGAGACGGTTTTTTAACTTCCTCGCAGCACAACAGGGAAAATCTGACATGACGGTTTTGGAACAAAAACTGGAACTGGAGCAGCTCAAGGTGAACCATGTCTTCAGTGTAATTCATGTTTATACATGCTTATGGAAAACTAGTTTTTTAATTGGTTGTAAGATATTAACAAGTGCTCCCATTTTCAGAACTCTTGCAGTTGTGTAATGTCTTATAAGCATATATGGACTGAATTATAAACATATTTACTTTCATTATTAATTTTTGTTCCTGTAGGAAAGTTTGGCTCAGCTGGGTGTTGGAGGCAAAGACGACATTGAGAACTGGTTTACCGGAGAGAAGCTGGGTTTATCAGGGTAGGGTTGCCTTTCACTCCTAAATAAGTATAAAAAAAGACTGTGGTGTGGTCTTATACTGTCTTTAGTAATCTGGATACAAGATCTTCTACACACAGATTTTTAAGTGTTGAAGAACTTTTGCTTCTGTATTGGATTTTTCCTCCTCACATTTTTACATTTTTTCCAGAACAATAGATCTGCTGGACTGGAACAGCTTGATAAATGATACAACAAAAATCTCCAATCTGCTTATGGTGCCAAATCTTGAGGTAAGGTATGAAAGTAGCATTAATAGTGTGGCTAAAATCTTGAGTAGTGTGTATTTACAGTTTGCAGTGTGTAACACAGAGAAAACATTGAACTGTCTTCAAAAAGTTTATTTTTTTCACAGGTTGATGTTCAGGTGTTTATTGCTTGCCCGGTAAAGCCTGAACATGGCAGTTCTCATCCAGAAATGTATCTGTAACGAGACCATGACAGGCTAATAAACACATTTTAATACAAAGAATTGAAAAAATAGTGGGCAAGGAAAGCAAATTATCTCTTCCTCATCATTTTATGAGAACAAGTTGGACCAAACACATTAGCTGAAGAAATAGATCTTTTCAAAGGTTAGGAATGTGAAGAGCTGTAATTATGTCCTCTTATCATCTGAAAACTGCTGAACTGGGACTAAAATTTTAATAAAAGCTGCATTTCAGTGCATTCACTTATCCAGCCAGGGTCATTAAGGGTAGCTAAATGTAATCAGTGTGAAAAGGGACACAGAATCAGACATATTTTATTAATCCCCAGACTGGAAAATTTAAACATATCACTCTACTCAGCTCAACCTCAACTTTATTTCTAAAGCCCTTTAAAACAACCACAGTTGAAACAAAGTGCTGTACATAAATGGACAAGCAACACATAAAAATACAAGAATCAACAGGGAAATATATATATATATATATATATATATATATATATATATATATAAAATAATAATAAATATAAAAATACTATTTAATATAAAATGTGAATAATGATCTAAGAGAGAAGTATGGTGGTGCATGGAAGAGTAAGAAGCAGATTTAACCAGTTGAGTTCAGAGTTTCTGTCTGACAGAAAAACTGTTATAAAGTGCTATAAAGAACAATATATAGAACAAATGTTAGACACAACTGTGCCTTTTTTCCTGTCTGTAACACATAGATTTGTTGGTTTATTTTGTTATAAACACTGCAAATACCAATAAGTCTACTTTTTTTTTTTATATAAAGACAGGTCAGCTGGAACCTTTGCTAAACAAATTTACAGCAGAGGAAGAGAGACAGATGAAGAGAATGCTGCAGAGAGTGGACATTCTGGCTAAGGTGGGAACACCACAAAAGTTTAAAAGTGGCTTTGGCACATAATGATTTAACATGCATACTTTACATTTTACTATACACATTTTTAAGATAAAAAAAAGATGTACTGTGAAACGGTACTGCATGTTAGGACTTGAAGTTTGTTTTGGAAACGGATTGCTTTGGCTGGGCAGATAGAAAGTGATAAGATATGCTTTCAGATGTGCTGTGCTTATGTTTTACTCTTCATAACTTTTCTTTTTTTTCCCTTTTTTATTGACATTTCAAACAAATAATCTTGTAAAATTCAAAGATGCTTTTGTAGTTTTGGAAGAAAAAACGCTGAAATCCTCTTTGTGTGCCTCAGCATGCTCTAGAGAACGGGGTAAGGTTGATGGTGGATGCCGAGCAGACATACTTTCAACCAGCTATCAGTCGACTGACCCTGGAGATGCAGAGGAAATTCAATACAGAAAAACCAGTGATTTTCAACACTTACCAGTGTTACCTCAAGGCGAGTCAGCATATCCCTAATTACTTACCATGATGTGGTTTAATACTGATAAATTGTCTTTTATATCAAGTTTGTTTCAGCTGTTTATTTTGTCCATTAGGAAGCATATGACAACGTAACTGTGGATGTTGAGCTGTCTCGAAGGGAAGGCTGGTACTTTGGAGCCAAACTTGTCCGTGGAGCTTATATGTACCAAGAGAGAGCCAGGGCTCAGGAAATTGGCTATGAAGATCCAATAAACCCAGACTATGAAGCTACTAACAAGATGTACCACAAGTAAGTATTGAATTATTCTCAATATTCTTTGTGCTTCAGCCAAAGAATGTTTAAATCACAACCATCTGCCTTCTTGTTTGTCCAGATGTTTGGAGTATGTGCTGGAGGAAATTGAACACAGCAGGACAGCAAATGTCATGGTTGCATCTCACAACGAGGACACAGTAAAGTTCACTCTGGAGAAGTACGTTTCATCTCAGACCTGCATTTAAATATCAAAAACTTTTTTAAATGTTTGTCATTGAACTAGATTTTGTTTCTGTTTGAACATACACAAAAGCCTCAAAGCTTTGTTTCATAAAGGATTAACCACCATGGTGTAAAGTAATACCTCAGACATATTCTTTTTAAACTTTCCAAAGCAGTTAGGGGGGTTTACTAATGAGATTACAACATCAATGGTAGAATACTACACGCAAACCTCCGGTTATGTAACAGCCCTTCGTGTTTTCTTTGTTTTCAGGATGAATAGAATGGGTCTGTCTCCCACTGAGAATAAGGTTTATTTTGGACAGCTCCTCGGCATGTGTGACCAGATCAGCTTCCCACTAGGTATGTTTTATTGAGCTTGGTTACTTAAAGCAAATAACATGTTATGAAATCATGGAGGTCTACGTCATGGGGTCAGGTGGCCAAAGTAGCTTCTCTGAAACATAGACCCTGGACATGTCAGCTTTTTCCAGAACCAGACAGCCCTTGACCTTAGAAATGGTTTATCTGTGGAGGTGACAGCTGATAGGCAGAGTGTTGTCCTGTACATGGTGCATAGTATGTCCATGGTGTGTATGATGGAGTAAAATATCTATATAATTACATGCCTTCATGTAAAGCCTGCCAAAAAAAAAGTAATCAGGACAAATTCATGTGTTTGAAAATGAGACTCAGAACATCATACTGGTGTAAAAGGCCCTGAACTTTAGTGTCAAGAGTCAAGTACGACCAGTGAGACCATTTAGAATAATTTAGGTTTCAATATCAGTGAAATTAGCTTCTCAATTTGTCAGATTGTCTTATTAAATAAACAAATGACATTAAAGTTTCAACGTTCCTACTCTGGGGTTTTCCTTTCTCTAATATGGGCAGCACCATGAGTATTTTTTTTTTTAGCAAAATGATTTGAGACATATATATATATATATATATATATATATATATATATATATATATATATATATATATATATATATATGTGTGTGTGTGTGTATATATATAAACTGTTTGCTACTGGGTTTTAAGTGGATGTTTAGCTTCTCTTCACATCCCACAGAGATTACAATCACCAGGTGAAGTTAAATATAAGGTTTTTTTTTTATTTGGGGGAAAAAAACTGTGTTTATTACTGCAGGTGAAAAACAACAAAACAAACAAATAACAGAATAAAATGATGATATTTATATTTATATATATTATATTTGTGTTTGAAACAGGTCAAGCAGGTTTTCCAGTTTACAAGTATGTTCCATATGGCCCTGTCAATGAGGTGATTCCATATCTGTCCCGCCGGGCACAAGAAAACCGTGGCTTCATGAAGGGATCCCAGAGAGAGCGCAGCTTGCTGCGGAAGGAGCTGAGACGAAGGCTGTTGGGTGGTCAGATTTTCTACACGCCGGTCTACTGAGTGGCAGGGCCACGACATAAGGACTGTAATATGTACCTAACCATTCCACCATATCTAGTGCACCACTATCTGCTAGCTGCTCTTTGTAGTGGAGGGTTGGTGTCTTGTATTGAGGTTGCAGAGCTGCACTATTTGCAAGAAATGTATTTATGTTTTACTGACTGGCATTTCAGGTGTATGCTGCTTATTGAAAGATTTGTTTTGTTTTTAGATGCTATTGTAATAAAGAGGTTTTAAAGCACTTTTAGACGACATTACAGCAGTACATGCACTTCTGCAATAAGAGGTGAATGATATAATTTAGCTGTGTCTGAATCTGTTTGTTTTAACATACAAAAATTGGGGCCTTTTTTTTTAAATTAAATTTACTATTTATGTCTCCAAATCATTGCTGGTTGTAGAAGAAGTGTGAAAGAAGAGAACAGTGTGTGTTTAATGGCCAAATGTGATTTTGTTGTACGTAAAAGATATTTTGATGTGTGATTATTCCATTGACATTCTTTGTATGATTTTTCAGAGTGAACTCTAGTGCCTTGAAATTCTTTGACAGGAATACCTGGAAACAATCGACTACTTTATTACCAGGTTGTTTTTTTGACTGTACACCACTCCAAGGGGCTCACAATGTTTTAATTAACATGTTAATTGTTGATATGCTGCATGGTTGTGTTTGCTAGACATTGTGCATAATAATGAAACTGACAGTGGTTTAGGTTTTTTAGATTTCTAAGCATTTTTATTTGTGTTTCTGGTTTTAATCTATGATCTGTTCCAGTCAACAGTAAATCCTGCAGGACTTTCTGATTTCTCAAAGAGCAGATGAAATGGAAACTACTGTGCATTGGATATTTACACACACACTATGATCATTTCAGTGATTATTTAAATCTCACTGCTTCAGTTGTTTACAAATGCCTGATGGTCCTAACAGATTTCTATGAAATGAAAACTATCTTATATTCATCAAACTCAGATTCAATACCGGAAAATAGGAACTTGTTCTAAAATGTTCTGAAAACATGGTGTGGTTTCTCCCATCCTTTTCTTGGAAACTTCACCCAATTTTTCCAAGAAACACCTGCGCCGCTGCATAATCTACCCAGTATGTGAAACTAAAACCTCTTTGTTAGATTCTTTTGTTTGTTTTTGGTTGTTGTCTTCTGAAATGCTGTAACTGGTTGAATCGTAAAATGTATTAAAAGTAAATCCACTCCAAAAATTGTAAAATGCTTTTAACCTTATTAACTGATGTTTGATTTCAACACACTCTGAGAAATTATAGTGCTCGAGTGATAGAAAAGCAGTGTAGAGGTTAAATTATGTGGTACTAACATTAGAAAGTTAGACATTTAATTCGGTTCTTGTTCGAGGTTTAATTACATTTATACTGCAGCAACAGATTACAGGAATAGTTCATTTATTGTGGCTTTTGTCCATAAAGGTTTTTGTTTTTAATGCTACATCTGGGAAAAAAGGTTAAGCGTAGTAACACTTTTTTTGTAGATGTTTTGATGTAGACAATTTTTCTTTTTTGCCACTTAAAATAAATATTGAATGTACAGAATATATATATATATATATATATATATATATATGCGTGTGTGTGTTTGAATGTGGCTGCCTTAAAGTTGAGCAGATTCCAGCTCCTGCCACTGTTGGCAGCTTCTACAACCACACTGTAACCTTGATCTTATCCTGAGCTTACACGAATCATCTCATTGTCCTCTGACATACTTTGCTAACTGTGATTTCAACTTTGTTGCCACACAGGTGCTGCCTGCCCCTGCTAGATCTCTCTGTCTTTATGAAATGGGCACTATTTAGACATGACAAGAGGCAACAGCAGCTGAGGCACCATCACTGCCTCACATTACACAGCTGGGCTGAGACACAGTGTACAGAACACATTGTTGTGACACTATCATCAAGATTATATCAAAGTTACATGTTAGATTTGTACAGTTCAGTTTGTGCTAAGACAAATCCCTAACTAAATTCAGAAGCTGGAGAGGATTGTTGATTTTATCTAACTGTTTTAATGCTTCAGCAGTATATGAACTTCTTTTTGTAACGTCATTTGTAGCCATCAAATGGTGCTCACACAGGAGGCCTTTATAATTGTGTGATAACATCCATTTAAAAAATAGTGTTATATAGTACTTTAAGACTCAAACTATATTAGATTTTTTTCTTCTTTGTGGCTTTAGTAACTAGTTTAATTATAGTAGTTACAATAAACACCAGCATTATTAAATGAAGACATTATAAATGATGAGCTTATAAAACACCACTCTTTACAACACTTTATAAACATTTTAATAAATTGTCATGCATGATTATAAAGCTTTATAAAGAGCTTTATAAACCTTGATTGGCATTATGGATGGATTTATAAAGCATTACTGATTTTAACTTTTTATTTTATTTTTTATTTTTAGAAAGTCCCAGATAACCACAACACAAAGTTTTGAAAACTGAATAATAAGCTTAGTTAATATTTTAATAACAGAGTAATGCCCATTCTGACACAGCAGATAAGTAGAGATAAGTAGATATATTTAACAGATTCAATGCGCGCGGGAGACACATTACATCCGAGTTCTTACAAGGACAAGGAAACTATACGGGCTTTGTGTACAACATACTGAGAGGTGTTTCTTTCTACTTGAATGAAGTACAACTATCAGCTGGAAACTGTTAATACTATCAAGTAAGTTTAAAGCGAGACAGCCGAAGACTATCTGGATGTTTTTATGTTCTTTGATTTCTTTTGTTTTTATCCTTTACTATGTGCAACTTGTTTAGAGACGCGTGGGTAGGCTACGGCGCGGTGGCGCCTGTGTTTGGCTTTGCCGCTGCTGGTGGCCGATGACTTTCTGCACTGTTTATCTCTTCTCTTTTCTTTTCGCTTTGTGTTGGGGATGTTTTCCCACCCTGGTCTACGGTAGCAAAAGTTATCCATTCGATCCTTTGTGTCGGACAGTTACGCCACACCCTCAGGTGTTTTTCATCCCTGCCGCCGGTGTGTGGGTCCTCTCCGGGGACATCGCAGATCACGGAGGAGAAGGAGAGGAAGAGAGCTGAGGTCCAGGTGATATAATCAGACTCAGGTGATATCCTGCTCAGATGTCTTTGGAAGCACAGTAGACGGGTGTTCCTGTCTGATCACCTGGTCCACTGGGAAGAGTTTTCTCCAACCACATCCCTGCCTAAATGTACCGGGCCTGGATCTCCGTGACACGGCTGTCTCCGGTTTGTTTTTCCAGACTCTCCAGTCTCGTTGCCTTTTCTACCGTCGGTGAGTGGATTACACTACGTTCGCGGATCAACCCCCTCTTCCGTCCCTCGAAGCGGGACGCCTTCACTGTGTTGCGCTGACCATCACTGTTATTTTTAATTTATCTGTAACCTTGACATAGTATTCCACCACGAGGTCTGCTCTCGCTTCTCAAATTTTACTGCCAGCATTATTTTTCTTAGGCTTGATGATAGCTATAGCACATTTAAAGTCTTCCTTGAGAAAAATTGAACGTCTCTGAAGAAGAAGAAAAAAACAAGCGTACGTAATACCTACCTACACTTAAATTATGTTTTCGTGTCCCCAGTTGATGAAAGAGGGCTACATATTTTTCTAATCTGGATTCAAAGAGCAGGGGTATCACCAGAGGCTGCCATGGTTTATGGCATTTGTCTCTGTGATATTTCTGTTCCCTTAGTTTCTTTTGTACTTGAGTAGTCTGTCTTTTGGTTTCTTATTAAATTGTTGAGTCACGCCCTTGTTTGTCCTGTGCTCTTGCTCATGATTAAGCTCACCTGGTTCAGTTATCTCATTCACTTCACTTGTTCCCTGTTAGTTGTCTTCTGTATATATAGCCTACCCCTCTGTTTCAGTTACTTATTGCCAGATAATTGTTGTTGTTGTTTCCACTTTTTCAAGTCTGTGTCGGTTTACCTTGTTCTTTGGATTAAATCCTGGATTATCATATTCATCTGTTTCCTGCCTTGTCAGTCTACATTTAGGTTCTCACCTCTGCTGTCCTGTGACAGAGATGTTGCTAGACATTCAGGGAGGGCCTTATTAAAAGTGCAGAGTCCCCATGGCACAGGGCGTCCCAGCCTTTTTTTCCTTCCTATTTTCTTTTCTTCCCTCTTCTTGTGAAAAAAAATATGGAATCAGTTGAGATCAACTTGACTAATACTTTAAATTATCTGATATTAAGTGCCTCTCACCTGCTGATTGCTGTATAGACTCCAGTTTCCCTGCAGCCCTGAACTGGACTAAGCAGTACAGAAAATGAATGAATCATTAAATGCAAAATAAAGCAAAGTTTAAAAAGGGGGTTTCTTTCCGTTTTGATGACAATGATAACACTATGTTTCATGTGGATTGTCTTCCCATACATTCATCTGACTGTCTCTCAGGGCTTCTGTCTCTCTCTTCCAGTCCCGTCTGTTTCTCTCAGTGAAGAGAGAGCTGGATGAATTACATGGGTGAAGAATTTGTTTAAGTTCAATAACTCCCAGCCTGGGAGGGGGTAAAGTCCATGGTGGGGATGTTGAGCAAAAATCTTTGATATTTTTAAAATTTTGGTCCAAATTAGCCTTTTAACCCTTTTTTCTCCTTATTTTTAATAGTTCTAGCATTTATGATTTTGTTGAGGAGCTTGCTGCTTTGAAAGATGTGCCTTCAGTGGAAACAGTGCACAATGACAATGGGACTGTTTTTAATCTTTATAGTATGATCAAAGTGAGGAAAAGTCCAGGTCCTGATGGCATAGAAGACTGTATAGTGAAGAATTATACCCTGCAGCTAGCAGACATTTTCTGTTTCTTGTTTAATTGTCTCCAGATTCAGCTTTGGAAAGAGTCTGTTGTTGTTCCAGTCCCCCCAAAAAAGGCTGCTCAGTCATTGAATGACTTCAGGCTGGTTGCCCTTACTTCATTAGCCATAAAGTCATTTGAAAGATTGTAAAAGAGGTTCTTTTATCAAAAGTTAAAGGTAATTTAGATCCACTGCAGTTTGCCTATAGGTCAGGCAGACAGGTGTGAGATGCAGCAGGAACTCTTTTAAACTTGATTTAGGAAAAATGAAAGTTTTTATTAGTATTGACTCTGGTCTTATAGGTTGGCTAATGGAACTTTTTAACTGCATTTTTAAATGATCTGTTATGATAAATGTGCCTGTTGTTTATAGTATACATGTTTGTTTTACTGGCTGTAAAACTAACTGCCCCCAGCGCATAATAAAGGTTCTTGATCTTGAACTCAGTACTTCTGTCTGTCTTCTCCTGCCCCATCTCTGTCTCAGTGTTTCTGTCTCTGTCCTTATGTCCCATCTCTGTCTCTCAGTGCTTCTGCCTCTCTTCCTCTCCCATTTCTGCATCTCTCATATCCTGTAAGTGATTTTCTTTCTGTATCTATCTTCCCCTCCTCCTTAAGGGGATTTTTTCCACTCTTTAGTGGCTGCCTCTGTCCTTGTCTTTAGTCTTTTTATTTTGTTGTGTCCCATCTCTCACACATCTGTTGTCATCTTTCTCCTGTCTGTTCCTTGCCCTCTTGTCTGGTGATCTTCTCTCCTCTCCCCAGGTGCCCTCAGAAAGATGTTGTTTGGCTTTCCTATTAGCAAACTCAGCCACAATGTCATCAAAGTTCAATTTCCTGACAAGATGATATTTAATGGCCATCAGTGATAGTACACTGAGGCGCTGTTGAGTTTGTGCTGTTCTAAGTTCATTTTTAATTCTTGCCACTTGTGAAAATGACACAGTTTGTAACTGACAGAGTACAAAAATGCGTAGGGTCACAAACACAGGAAAAGTGGACTGCAGAGTGTTTCAAGGGGACCTCCAGCAGTTTTTGAGGAGATTTATCTTGCTCACTCTGCATAAAATGCTTGAGAATTTCATCTGTCAGGTTCTGATCTAAATCGGAACGGTACAAAGCAGAGTGCATCAGCCTGTTTACGAATGTTCAGTAGAACTTCAAACGTTTCATTAATTTTGTAATTCTGTGCAACAAACTGTTAACTAAGATGTCAATAATGATGTTAAATGCTTGTACCTGTTATCACTCCTGACCTTTCAGTGTTACTTCATGCTCTGATTCATCAGAAACTACTTCTTCGCAGATTTATCAAAATAGTGAAATAGGTCTCGAACTGATAATACAAGTGATTTAAAAGAGTCAACCAGAGAATAGCAATCATAAGATCAATGTCTGCCTTCTGTAGTGCCTATGGGTAACACTAAGTTTTTATTCCACATTATTAGTGATATCATTACTCCTGCTACACCTCCTGCTTCCATAACCTCAAATAAGGACTAATAAAGTTAGAAATGTAAGAAATAATACCCCTTCCTCAGTATCTATGTCGATGGCTCCCACTCCAGCTCAACCTGTTATCTGTTGACAGTTTTGTACCACTAATTGACGTGCTGGGTTGGTCTATCAGGATCTGCCTCGAGCGGATTCTCTTTGAACCTAATTGACAGATCGTTTTTTTGTTGCTACTTCTAAGTACAGATATTCCTCTTATTCAGTCCATTTTGTTGTACCCTGAGGTTTTTTTTAGGGCCTCTGCTGTTTTTATTGTATTTTCTCTCCCTTGGGCGTAATCTGTCAACCTTTAAAGTAATTTCTTATCATTGCTATGCAGATGATATTCAGCTGTACACTTTGTTTTACCCAAATGAAATGTCTAAACTCCACTGTTTATTAAAGTTCCTAGACTCTGCTAAACAGTGGATGGCAGACTGTTTTCTTTACTACAAAAATGAAATAATTATCTTTGTATCAGTGTTATGACCTCGGTAATCTAGGGTGTAGGTCGATAACAAACCGGGCCGGAGTCAAATCAAACAATATCAAAGATTTATTGTACAAAACAAATATCGAGATATAAACACAAATACTGCCTCCGGCTATAACCGAATATAACAAAAGGTGTCCACGGTAGGTGCTTTAACAATTATATCTACAACAAAAAAGGGTCCACCAGACAATTAACGTACTGGGACTATCAAACAAATCAATAAAGAAACAAAACAATTGCTGAACAAACACAAATTCCTCCTCCTGTTGAGGGAAAAACCAAACCAAAACAGTTAGCCAAAATCGCTCTAATAATGTAACTCAAACACAAACGTCTTTTCTTCAAACCAAACTTAAATCACTGTCACAGAAAGCTCTCACAAGTCCACTATGTCACAAAGAGTTCCCAAACCGGCAAGACTGTGCTCAATGCTCACAGCTGCCACGACTGAAGCTGGAATGAACCATTTATGGGCGAGGCCTCCCAGCCGAACGGTCCTTCGGGCGAGTCCGGAATGCCGGTCGACCAATCCCGGTGGAGGAGGGCGGAGCCGAGGCAGCAGCTCCTGCCGGCGACTGACGAGGCACAGCTGTTCCCAATAATACGGCCTCAGGCTGGCAGGCTGGGGGCCGTAACACCCCCCCTCCCTAAAACTTGGCCACCACGCCAAGTAAGGAACCCTTTTCAAAAAAAAAATAATCACGTAAACATGCCAGTGTCAAAAGCTATCACGAGCACACAAGCTCATGGTTATCCTTCATTTCGGTCTTTCTGTTTACACACACACACACACACACACACACACACACACACACAATGTTCACAATAAATCACTTTGTCACGCTCGAGACAAGGCATCAGCAAACTGGTTGTCAGTCCCTTTCTTATGGGATATCCTCAGCTGGTACTCTTGTACTACGAGCGCCCACCTCATGAGTCGCTGGTTGCTGTTGTACATCCGAGCAAGGAATGTTAGCGGGTTATGATCTGTGTATACCTGTATGGGCACTGGCGAGGACCCCACGTACGCATCGAAGTGTTGTAGAGCCAACAGAAGGGACAGCGTTTCCTTTTCAATTGTGGAATAGTGCAGTTGGTGCCGGCTGAACTTCCGGGAGTAGTAGCAGACGGGGTGATCAATTCCGTCGTCACCAGTCTGGAGAAGTACAGCGCCAACCCCTACCGCGCTGGCATCAACCTCCAATTTAAAGGGTTTAGCCATCTCTGGGGCAGCTAAAACGGGCGAGCTTTTAAGAAGCGCCTTTGCACTGTCGAACGCGTGCTGACAGGCTGAGGTCCAAATGAAATCCTTCTTGGGACTCATGAGCGAGGTTAACGGTTCCACCACTGTGGCATAGTTCCTACAGAAGTTGCGGTAATAACCAGCCATACCTAGGAAACGTCTTAAGGATTTTCTGCTGTCGGGAGCCGGGTATTCGGTGATGGCTGTCACCTTAGCTTCAATCGGGCGCACCACCCCTTGTCCTACCTGTCGACCTAGATATGTGACCGTAGCACGACCAAACTCACATTTCGCTAGGTTTAGGGTTAATGAAGCCTCAGCTAGTCGCGAAAATACCCTCTCCAAGGCAGAGGTGTGTTCCTCCCAGGTAGCCGCGTACACAACCACGTCATCCAGATATGCTGTACACTTAGGCAGATCCGAAAGCAGTTCATTCACTAACCGCTGAAACGTAGCCGGGGCGTTACACAGCCCAAATGGCATTACATTGTATTGTAAAAATCGGTCTGGTGTCACAAATGCGGATATAACTGAAGCACGGTCAGTTAATGGAACCTGCCAGTAACCTTTCAGTAAATCGAGTTTTGTCACGAATCGAGCTGACCCGATCGTGTCCACACAGTCATCTACTCGGGGTAACGGAAAAGCGTCTGGCACGGTAACAGAATTCACTTTTCTGTAATCCGTAATGAAACGCGGTGTCCCGTCTGGCTTGGTCTCTACCAGACAAGGCGAACTCCACGGGCTATTACTAACTCTGGCGAAATTGTTTTCCAGCAGGTAGTCAGTTTCACGTTTCATTATTTCCCTCTTCGTCGGATTACAGCGATACGGGTGTTGCTTGATAGGACGAGTGTTGATGAGTTCAATATCATGACTGACAACATGCGTGCGGGTTGGGATATCATTGAATAGAACACGGTACTCTTCGATTAGCTGGATAAGTTCTGTACGCTGGACGGCGGAGAGATAGTGCAAAGTGGACGGGAGCGCAGCTAGCATCGCAGTGTTAGTTAAACGCGGTGTGAGTCTGGACGCGACCGAGAGAGAGATGTCTTTCTCCTCCGTTGGTGGTTCGTCCCGAGCAATCCCCTTCTGTCCGACTATCACCCCCACCGGTGCAGCGCTTAATGAGGCTGGAGTCGCAGCCTCTTCCTGGTCCATTTTGACGCTCGGCGACACATAAGCCTTCAACATGTTAATGTGACATTTACGCGTCTTTCGCCGGTGGTCCGGAGTAGCGATTACATAATTCGTCTCACTAACACGCTGTGTAATCGTATATGGTCCCGCAAACTTCGCATCCAAAGTTGTCCCAGATATAGGGAGCAAAGCCACTACCTTGTCTCCTACCTTGAACTCTCGTTTTTTCGTCTTTTTATCGTATCGTCTCTTCATTTTAGTCTGGGCTATTTCTAACGAGGCCGCCGCAAATTTTCGTGAGCGCTTCAAACGGTCTCGGAACGAAGACACAAACCCAGAAACGTCAACACTGGGAGACAGTGGTGTCTCCAATATCTTCTCTTTTAACACCTTGAGCGGTCCCCTCCGCTCGTAACCAAAGATGAGTTCGGCCGGGCTGAATCCCAAGGATTCCTGAGGAGCCTCTCTAGCAGCAAATAAAAGGAAGGGAATTCCTTCATCCCACGTATTTCCTTCTACTTGGCAGTATTTTCGCATCATTGCCTTCACAGTTTGATGCCATCTCTCTAACGCACCTTGGCTTTCCGGATGGTACGCAGTCGACGTTACATGCTTAATGTCTAACTCGGCTAACACCTGCCTGAATATTTTAGACATGAAATTACTCCCTTGGTCTGTTTGTATGATTCGAGGTAAGCCGTAAGTTGAAAAGAAGGTCAGCAAAGCTGTCGTCACTGCGCGAGCGGTAATCCGGCGCAACGGGATTGCTTCCGGGTACCGGGTCGAGGAGCACATAAGTGTCAGGAGGAACACATTTCCTTTCTTAGATCGGGGAAGAGGGCCTACACAGTCTATTATTAATCGTTCAAAGGGTTCGGATATAACAGGGACAGGATGTAGCGGAGCACGGGGCACTTTCTGATTTGGTTTGCCTACGATTTGGCAAAGGTGGCAGCCATTGACATGTTTAACCACATCAACTTTCAAACCCGGCCAGTAAAAGTGTTTTAATATCCGCTGGTATGTTTTATTTATCCCTAAATGGCCCGACCAATGATCGTCATGCGCTAATAGTAGAATCTGTTCACGGTAGGGTTTTGGCACTACTACTTGCTTTTCGACATTCCAATCTACTTCCGGGATCACTACCGGACACCAACGTCGCATCAATACTCCATCCTGCAAGAAAAATGCTCTATCTCCAGTCTCCAGTCTGTCAGCACTCACCACCTCGTTAAAGTACTTGCGAAGCGTGGGGTCCCCCCTCTGCGCCTCACACAGTTGCTTTCGGGTCATCGACAGCCGGGAGGTAGCCGGGGACGAGGGGGCCGGTCGAGCTTTTATGTCTGCCTTTACCCCCCTCCCAGCCACTCTCCCAGGTGGCGATTCCCCATCTCCACCTGAAAAAGGTGTACACAGAAAACTGTCAGATAAATCAATCTCATCATCGAGTGATCGATTCTGACGAGCCTGAGCTCGAGTTACCACACATGTTTCTCCCGTGACATCCCTCACCGGATGGTCCAGCACCTCCAATGCGGGGATTACTCTGCCCCCTGCAATGTCGTTCCCTAGAAGGACAGAAACATGATTAATGGGCAGCTCAGTACATACCGCCATCGGAAATATCCCCGTCACTAGATCAGTTTTTAGGTGTACCAGGTGCACAGGACGGGGCGCATACCCCATCTCCACTCCTCGCAGGATCACGCTGTAGCCAGCGTGCGTTTCCTGCGAAAAGGGAAGGGTGCTCGCCAAAATAAGGGACTGGGAAGCTCCTGTGTCCCGAAGCACGTCGACCTGCTTACCTCCTGTGGTACAACCGGGGACTGACACGGCCCCTTTCATCAAAAATGGAGTAAAACATGGATCTATTGAGGAACCTTCTAGGGTACTGACAACCTTACCTGCCTTGCCTGTATTCTGAACAAAACCCACAGACTTTTGTTTTGAAGGGGAGGAAGGGCTGTCCTGCTTGTACTTTCTGCACTGGGCAATTAAATGACCCGTCTTTTGGCAGTAAAAGCAGGCTCTTTCCTCCTTCGATCGGCCTTTTACCGATCTATATTCAGAGACAGGTTGTGCAGTAGAGTCATACACCGTTTTATGTGTTAACACAAATTCGTCAGCAACCACTGCAGCTGACGCTAACACCTTCACTCGCTGTTCATTTAAATGAACAACGAGACGCTCAGGGAGCTGCTTCTTAAATTCCTCCATTAAGATCAGCTCCCTTAACGCCTCGAGAGAAGTGACCCCACATGATGAACACCACCGGTCAAACAGGTTGCACTTCTCCCGAGCAAACTCCACATAGGTTTGGGAAATCTCTTTCTTATAGGCACGGAATCGCTGTCGGTAGGCTTCCGGTACCAGCTCATAAGCTTTCAACACCGTTGCCTTTACAATGTCATAGCTTTGACTCTCCAACAGGGGGAGTGCTGCCACCACCTCCTGAGCTTTCCCCGACAGCCTGCATTGCACCAGGAGGGACCAGCAATCCTGTGGCCACCTTAAAGCCAGCGCGATGCGTTCGAACGCTGGAAAATAACTGTCTATGTCTGCTTCCCGAAACACCGGCACAAACGGAATGAACTTAGACACATCAAAAGGGCCCGAAGACGTGGCGGCGCTGTGGGATCCCAGCGGGGTCCCAGCGCTTGGCTTGGCACCGGTCGCCGCCTGGGCTTCCAGCTCCAGGCGGCGCAGGCGGACAACCTTATCAGCTTCTATCTCCATCCTCCGGATGTCAAGCTGCATTTGCCTCTGGTGGGCCTTTTCCTGGGCTTCCAGCTGTAGCCTGGCCAACCTGACCTGTAGCCGGACGTCCCCCCGAAAGGGACTCGAGCCGTCCACAGAAAAGCGGGGGGGATCAAACCGGGGCAGGGTGACAGGGGTCGCGGGCCTGTCATCCCCCTCGGCCGTCCCCTCTCCCGGACTTCCAGGATCACTCAGATCCCCGCTCTCAGGCTTGCACGGCCCCGTCTCACCAGACGGACCTGCTACCTCAGGCACAGTCGGAACACCCTCGGCACCACCCCCTTCCAGGGTCAGCACTCGCCGTTCCACCAAACCAGCCACAACCAACGCCTTCAATTCCCTCTTAAGTACCTGTTTTGGCACCGGGATCTCGTAGAAGTCAGCAATGACAGCTAAATCGTCCTTACGACATAACGCCAATAAATCCAATGTCGGGTTCTCACGGAACCGATCCAAATCGAATTTAGCCATCTCTCTGGCTGCCACAGCCCCTCACAATGCAGTAAGTTTGCAGGAAAGACAATCCAAGCCACACACGCTGATCAATCTATTCACGGCTGATAACTGTTACCAATCAGGTATTAATTAGGCTATTGTTCTCACAATAAACTAATTAAACTCCCGGACGAGCCCCCATTTTGTTATGACCTCGGTAATCTAGGGTGTAGGTCGATAACAAACCGGGCCGGAGTCAAATCAAACAATATCAAAGATTTATTGTACAAAACAAATATCGAGATATAAACACAAATACTGCCTCCGGCTATAACCGAATATAACAAAAGGTGTCCACGGTAGGTGCTTTAACAATTATATCTACAACAAAAAAGGGTCCACCAGACAATTAACGTACTGGGACTATCAAACAAATCAATAAAGAAACAAAACAATTGCTGAACAAACACAAATTCCTCCTCCTGTTGAGGGAAAAACCAAACCAAAACAGTTAGCCAAAATCGCTCTAATAATGTAACTCAAACACAAACGTCTTTTCTTCAAACCAAACTTAAATCACTGTCACAGAAAGCTCTCACAAGTCCACTATGTCACAAAGAGTTCCCAAACCGGCAAGACTGTGCTCAATGCTCACAGCTGCCACGACTGAAGCTGGAATGAACCATTTATGGGCGAGGCCTCCCAGCCGAACGGTCCTTCGGGCGAGTCCGGAATGCCGGTCGACCAATCCCGGTGGAGGAGGGCGGAGCCGAGGCAGCAGCTCCTGCCGGCGACTGACGAGGCACAGCTGTTCCCAATAATACGGCCTCAGGCTGGCAGGCTGGGGGCCGTAACAATCAGAAAAATGCATGACTAGGATAAAGGTGACACTTGGACCTCATGGTTCTTTGGCAAAATCCTCTCTTAAGAACTTTGGCATAACCTTTTATTCTGGTTATACTTTGGATGCACGTGTCAAGTCTGTGGTTTGTTCCTATTTTTATCGCCTGAAAAATATTGCCAAACTAAGCTCCATTGTGTCACACCCTAAAGTGGAAACATTTGGATTATTGCAATGCACTACAAACATGTCTTAGCAAAACCTTCCTAGAACGGTTGGTAATTGTTCAAAATGCTGCTCACAGGCTTCTGATGAAAGTCTCCAAGTTTTCACATGTGACTTATGATGCAGCTGCACTGGCTTCCGATTTATTTTAAGAGTGCAATTTAAGATTCTTGTACTGGAGCTCTTCACAGACATGCACCAGGTTCTATCAGAGGGTTTCTGCACCCATATCTCCCTGGCAGGTCCCTGAGGTCCAGTGACCAGAGCCTGCTGATGGTGCACCATACTAAGCTGAAAACACCAGAGGCTACTTTAGTTACTTAAAATGAGAAGAAGTACCTTTGTCTGCTGTTTGATGAAAATAGAAATCTTTAAGAACCATACACATGTTTTAAGTGTCAACATGAGGGCTTTATGTTGCATGACGACGCAGCTGTTCTTTTGCTTATCTGTATTCATCCTCTGTTTCTCATAGTCATCGGTTTGTCTCGCCTATATATATTTCACCGTCTTCGATTTAGCAGGTACAAAGACTATAAATTGCTTTTAATTCAGACAGAAGTTGTGCTGCAAAGGACGTGAAAGGTAAGGAGGTAAATATAGGGTTTAAGAATGGCCACAGGGCAATCATTTTTATGTGTCATGAAGTTGCCTACTGGTTAAATGAGACTAAGTGAGAGAGTTAAATGCTTGTGTATTTCTCTCGTTCTTTTCTCAGGTCAGTATTTGGCTTTGAATCATGTTTTGCATCAAAGAAAGTAAATGCAAAGCTGTGGTACGGGGGCTGATTCCCTGGGTGTTATTGTCTAACATAATGCTGGTACTGTACTGCTTGACAAACCCAAGCCAAGTGAATATCAGGTAAATATTCAAAACCAAACATTATTTTGTTAATATAAGTTTAAATGCTTAATTATACTGTGTATTTTACTTACAGTGAGCTACAAGAAGACACTTGTCCTCTCAGCATAGCAAAATCAGTAAAGACAAGTTCAGCAATGCTTTCACAGAGCTCTAAATCTAAGATGGAGTGCTCTCCCAAAATGAACATCATGTTCATGAAGACCCATAAAACTGCAAGCAGTACTATCCTCAACATTCTCTTTAGATTTGGAGAAAAGTACAAGCTCAAGTTTGCCTTTCCCGATGGACGCAATGACTTTTTCTACCCTTCGCCATTTCAGTGCTCCCAGGTGAGGGACTATAGGCCAGGAAAGTGTTTCAACATTGTTTGCAACCACATGCGCTTCAATCATCAAGAAGTGGCTAAACTCCTTCCTCCAGATGCTGTGTATCTTACCATCTTACGTGACCCAGTGGATCTCTTTGAGTCATCCTTCCATTATTACCAAAGGCTAATTCCCCTCACATGGAGCATTGGCGGGGAGGACAAACTGGCAGAGTTTCTGAACAGTCCTCAGGCCTATTACAGTCCAAATGCTTTTAACTCATTCTATCTTAAAAATTTGCTCTTTTTTGACTTTGGTTTTGACAACAACCTTGAAGGTGATGATCCTCGTGTCATGCAAAACATCCATCATTTATCAAAGCAATTTCATCTGGTCCTCATAGCAGAATATTTTGAAGAGTCTCTGATTCTGCTCAAGGATTTACTCTGTTTGAAAATGGAGGACATCCTGTATTTTAAGCTTAACGCTCGCAAGAGCTCATCTGTTTCTCAGCTGGGACCTGAGATGAGAGCCAAAGCTTTATGGTGGAACGGGGCTGACTGGAGGCTCTATCAGCACTTTAATGCAACATTCTGGGCCAAAGTTGATGCTTATGGGAGAGAAAAAATGAAACAGGAAGTAGAGGAGCTGAGAAGAAGAAATGCTGAGATGAAGGACATCTGTATTGAAGGTGAAGGTGCAGTTGAAGCCAAAAAGATAAAAAATGGACATTTTTTGCCTTGGCAACCACTTGGAGAAAAATGTATCATGGGTTACAATATGAAAAAAAATATTAATCCTAAATTCAGTAAAATTTGTGAAAAAATGCTCACACCTGAAATACAGTACTTAGCAGACTTGGGAGTAAGCCTGTGGCTTACTAGACTGTGGGGTTGGTTACAAAATAATATTTATTGACTTACTTCCTACCATTTTTTACAACTTGAGTTTAAGATACATTAAACAGGGATAGATCAAATTGTACAGCAGATTGTATGTTGACTGTAGATTCAGATTTGCTGCTTAGCTACTTAGCTGAAGTGTTATCTAATATTACATTGTGTAGCTCTCAAAATTGGTTGGGTTTAATGTGTAAACAGTAATAATGTCATAATATCTCAGATTTTCTTGGTTGATATCTGAGTCTTTCTGATATTGTGAAAAAACATCATTTTTCTTCCATTAAATGTTTATGGCCTAAGTTATACATGTGTTTTAGGGGGTAAGAGGTGATACTTTCTGTTGATTCACAGTTATAAAGTGTGAACAGTCACTAAAAAAACGATAGCTGTAGGAAGAACAGGCCTTAGGACAGGCAGTGTTAGTGTGACCCCTGGAGGCCTAGAGCTCATGTGCAGCTACATGAAATGGATTTTAATGGTTCTGGCCTCCTCTGACCCCAACTCAATGGTTTGCAAGATGTCTTCATCATAAACGTTGATCTGTTTGGGCATTTTATTTTCAGGTCAAGCGTGCTAATTGTTTGATTTTTTTCAGACACATTTTATTTAACTACCTCTCAGAAGTGTTAAAAATATCTAAAAAAGCTTGAATTATAGTTACGTCATGTACTTATAGACAAATGAGTCATTATAACAAACTTTATGTTTTAGGTAGACATTCACCTCTTATGTAAGGTGAAGGTGAACCCTCTGCGTTAAACTGGCTATTAGTGCGAGAAATTTACTTTTATCTGTAACATGCAAAACTATATTCTTTGAAATGTAACATACCCTAAGAATTTGTTTGGCGCAAAGTTTCTCTTTCCTTGCAGATTTATCTTCTTTATGCTTATTTATTAGAAATACACTCAGAGATGTACCTGGCAGTAACTGCAAAACCCTCCTATTAGAAGTTGTCTAGTAACCACAGCTAGTAACCTAGTCAACCCACAGTCTAGTGGGGCACAACTTAATCTCTTTTGTAAGAATGACATTAATGTATATGTATTTTAACTTGAAATATGTGTATTTGCTAATTTTGTGTCTTATACAGCATCAGTCATAATTTGTTAAACAAAAACAAAACTGAGGTGATTGTCTTTGGCGCGAAAGAGAAATGATTAAGTTTCACCACAGAGCTTCAGTCTATACACCTAAAAACCACCAACCAGGCCAGAAATCTGGGTGTACTGATGGACTCAGACCTTAACTTTGAAAAACACATTAAGGGAATTACAAAATCAGCCTACTATCACCTTAAGAATATATCAAGGGTAAAAGATCTGATGTCTCAGCAGGACATGGAAAAACTAGTCCATGCTTTCTTCTTTAGTCGGCTTGATTATTCTAACAGTGTTTTCACAGGTTCTACCTAAAAAGTTAATTAGACACCTGCAGCTTATTCAGAACTCTGCTGCTCGAGTCCTCACTAAGACCAAGAAAGTGGACCACATCAGTCCAGCTCTGAGGTCTTTACACTGGCTGCCTGTTCGTCAGAGAACAGACTTTAAAGTTCTGCTGCTGGTCTATAAAGCTCTGAATGGTTTAGGACCAAAATACATCAGTGACCTCTTGACCCATTATGAACCTACCAGAACCGTCAGGTCATCTGGTTCCAGTTTCTTATCAGTTCCCAGAGTCAGAACCAGACATGGAAAAGCTGCATTCAGCTTCAATGCTCCACATGTCTGGAACAAACTCCCAGAAAGCCTCAGATCAGCTGAAACACTCAGTTTATTTAAATTAAGATTGAAGACCCACCTGTTCTCCGCTGCATTTCAATAGTTTTTATTTAGAAGTCAAAATCTACATCTGGTTCTTTTAAGCTGGAATCGTGTTTTAATATTGTCTTAAACTTTATTTTCTTGCATTTTATTTATTTTATTTTAGCATATTCCTTCTGCTTTTATTTCATTAATTGCATTTCTTTTAATCTTTATTATTTTTTAATGCACTTGTCTGCACCCTGCTGTAATGATTTATGTAAAGCACTTTGAATTGTCTTGTACATGAAATGTGCTATACAAATAAATTTGTCTTTGTGAAGTGACAACTATAGACAGATTAGCACTTACAGCATTTTTTTATATCTCAAAACAAAGTCTTCTTTGTCTCATTTTCTTATACTCAGTTGTATTTTATATTCTAAATTACTTAAAGTTGAAATGCCTAAAAAACAGACCTGGAAGCTTCTGTAAATGCTACTCTGGAAAAAAAAAGTCCTTGTTGCAATACTGAAAATTTGTGGGCATGACTTTTTTCTTAAATTACGTAGTCTTAATGTCTTCTCTAATGCATTTTAGGATTGTGTTGGGTACTCCAACAGCATTTTCAAAAACATTTATTTTAGAATACTGCTAGATGAACCAACAATGGGAATACATGAACGTGTAGTAGAATGTTCAAACTATCTACTTGGAGAATTTAGACTGAACACATTTGCATCTGTACAACTAGTTTCCACTTAAAACCTGATATTTCCTCCATTTGCATTCCAGCTTTTCTCGGAAAAAAACCCGCATCTGGCCAGATGAAATATATGATAAAAAAACAACTTAATCTATAGCTGCTGGGTTTTGAAAATGGCTTGAATTACAAAATGTTTGCAAATATACAGTGATCTATATTTACTTGAAGTACTATATTTCCATCCCCCTATACAAAGAACTTTATATTCATATGTGAATGAATATTTACACATTTGTGGAACAGGTCTACAGCTAATAAAGAATGGAAAGTAGAATTAAATGAGAAGTAACATGAAATTACCTCAGCGGGTTAATATGTGAAGTAATCCCAATGCTTCCATAGTAGTTGTAAGATTTACATGTTTA
The DNA here is from genome assembly GCF_017639745.1 of Melanotaenia boesemani. NCBI lineage: Eukaryota > Metazoa > Chordata > Actinopteri > Atheriniformes > Melanotaeniidae > Melanotaenia > Melanotaenia boesemani. The sequence goes on from NC_055700.1 coordinate 15,502,641, forward strand.
AAAAGAAATTGCTTTTCAAATATGTTTATCATTGTAAATAAAAACCATGTAAGGCCTGTAAGACATCAACACATATTTAATTTAACAATTTGCAATCTGAGAGGACAACAAGGGCATTACAAATGATCAGAAAGTCATGGGACGAGGCGACAGGAACCTTCGCTCCATCTTCGTGGTGGTCTGGACAGTCAGTCAGTTTCCACAGGTCCTCTGACAGACGGTTCCTGCCTAGGTGTGACTTGGAGCACATTGTCCATGTTGATAGCTGCTTGACTCAGGTGTTCAATCCAGGAAGAATGGTAATGGAAACAACACTTGCTCTCCAGCCTTACATAACCATGGGCTGTGTTCTATTACTCTTCTTTAATTTCGTAGTTGTGCTTGATGTGTTTCCATAGTTTCTGTACATGAGCACATATTACACATCATTAGACATGTCATGTCGTCCACGTTGATTGTAGTAACAAACAATAGTTCCAGGACGTGATTGCCCGTCTAAGCGGGCAAGCTAGCTGAGCTAACATCAGCGTCACTTCGCCCTCTGCTTACAAGGTCAGGATAATTGAAACATTCAGAAAAACACTTACCCCGCGATTCAACTGCTCAAAAATGGCGTCGCCACCTTGATCAAATAATCGCTCAAAGAAAACCGCTCCAACCATGATGGTTACAGCAAAGGTAGATGTCTTCCTGAAGAGAAGATTGTAGACAGTTTTAGTCAGCGCCATGTCGTTGGTGTTACACTCTGCGCAAGAACGGATGTTGCGGCTGGAAACTTCCGCTTGTGTTTTACAAATCGGAGCAGAATGTCCCTACAAAGATACCGTACGTAAGCGATTTAACGATGGCATCTGGTACCGTGTACGGTCTTTAAACCTGATTTTACAGAAGAAGACTGGAGTTTTATCAATTATAATTCATGTTCTACGCCGTTTAAATGTCATGTACACCTAGAATGAATGCTAACGTCTGTTGGTATGACAGTAAGTATGTTTGCTAACTATTCAAGTGCACATTTTCTTTGTTTGCTGTTAAAAGGAAATGTTCAGCTCTGTGTCTGTCCATGAACGTTCTCAGTCTGTAAACAGTTTTATAGCTTAGAAATTTGGCATATTTTATCCTCTAAGATATCTTAAAAGTCTAACAACGTGACGCCAAAACATTCCAAACATTGCACTAGTTGAGGCCACTTGTGAGCCTGTAGATGGCAGCAAAAGAAAGGCGTCTTTTCTTGTGCTTGTCGTCTTTCTTTTCATCTAATTTTTCAGACTGTACGTCCTTTATTCATTTCCTCATCTACTTTTATTAACTTCTTATCCCACCCACCTCAGTCTGAGCAAAGAAGGCCGAGGCAGAAAAGAAGCTGTTGAAGCAACAGACATTTTTGGGTGCACACCTATTGTTTCGTTAGAAATAACACTATTTTATATTATGTAATAGTGTTTATGACACCTCACAGGTGTAGAAAAAGCAGCAAAGGATACTCCATTGCTCACAGCTCATTTGACAACCCATCATTTCTGCTTAAAATGTATTCTGCATTATTTTTCTGTCCAACAGGCAGAATAATGTAAAAAAGACGAGATAAAAAGGCAAAAATAGAGAACGGAGAACGACTGTCATTGATGAATTTGATATTCTTCAAAGTAGATGACTGCTAGGTTCCAGAGTGTACCTGTGATAAATTTGGTCATGTTAAATCTGTATACCTTTGCCTTCATGTGTGACTTGCATGTATGTTTGTGTGCTACATCTTTTATGTTTATCCTGCTCTTTTTTCCAAGGGACAGCTTTGCTTAGTTAATCATTTTTAGAAACCAGGCAATTATTTTTTTTTTTGTTTATCATCTTTCAGGTATTTAAAAGGAAAGTATCCGTCTGAACTTATAGCCTTCAGTATGGGGAAAAGGTACTACTGTGACTACTGTGACCGGTCCTTTCAGGACAACATGCATAACAGGAAGAAACACCTGAATGGTGTTCAGCATCACAGATCGAAGAAAGCCTGGTTTGACCAGTTTAGAGGTGAGCTATGGAGATATTTCTGATTTTGACCGTTATTAAATGTAACTGTCTGTTGCTGCTGTACTGTTTGTCATGACATATAGTTTTAATTTAAAACATTTTATTAATTAGTGATCTTTTACATACTAGTATATAACGTACCAAATATTTAAGATGCTAAGCAGCACTTATACATATTTTTGAGATTTAGGTTTTTTATTTTATTCATGGTGGAAGAGTATATAAACAACCATCATAGACACACCATCTCTCCACAGATGCTGCAGCTATTCTCTATGATGAGCAAGTAAAGAAACCCTGCCGGAAGTTTCTCCAGAAAGGTAATGGCGCCACTCTGGCAAATCTTTACAAGCTAACCAGAATTTTAAATATGTTTTTCTTTTTTAAATCTGGGTCATTTTGTTGTTGTTGCTTTTTTCCTTTAGGAATTTGTGATTTTGGTTCAAACTGCAGGTTTTCTCACATGTCCGAAGAGGAGCAGGTCAACTTAATGAGATGGATGGAGGGTGAGTTGTAACCAGATGATGGTGCTCTTCGCCATTACCAAGTGCCTATCTAATCAATTTGGCTGACACAGCATTTAATTATATAGAAATGAAAATGATCAAAACAGATTTTTTTTTCATGGTATTGGGAGAAATTTCCACCTGGATTGCTTCTGTGTTAGACAATCTGGTGATATATGCTGTTGCTGATGAAGATGAAGAGCAAGAATGCTGCCAAAATGCTTAAACACTTAAAAAAGTGTGAAAGAAAGTGACTGTCCTCAATTATGTGTTATAATTGTTAAGCACACATCATACAGACATGTATAACTTCTGTATGTTTAGAAAGGTTATGTTATTCTTTTTCCCCAGACGAAAGGCAGCAAAAAGAAGACTCTGAGGACAGAATGATGCTGAGTCGAAGTATAGAAGAATGGCTGTCAAAATGGGAAAAGAAGCGAGCTGCCCTCAGTAGCAAAGGGTACGTTTATTCAACTCCTGGGCCTACATGGTTAGCATGCCTAATAATCGTTCCTGTTCATTTAATATTCAACCATTCAATTATTTATTTCTGCAGGGATCTAAAAACTAAGGAAGATATTGAGGAGGTTGAAGCAGTAAGTGAGATTCCTCAACAATTGCTCTCCATTCCTGACCTCCCACCCTCACTTCTACCACCTCCTCCAGGCGGATGGAGGGTCAGAGTGAACACTGAATGGGGTTGAGAGACATTCAGCTCACTGTTTAGTGAATATGTGGAGAGATGAAAAGGTATTTTTTTAAGAAATGGTCTTTAAAGATTTTTGGGTTTCTATTAGCTACAAAGGGTTGGTATTTGTTTTGTAAAATCTACATTTAATAGTAACAGTGGCTGTTTGCATGGGTAGTTACATAAGTTTCACAGCTCAATCTGACATTAGAAGTGACAGTACAGGTGTGGTAAGCTGACTCAGATGCAACATTTTGACATGTCATAGCTTGACAATGTGTTGTTGATTGCTGCATTAATCAGCTGAGGAGTGCCCTTGAAGTGAATCTCCTCAGAGGAGTTTGGTTTGATGTCACATTATCCTGAAACAAATGGATGATTGCCGAACAGATGGAGATCCACCCATTCATCAATTTTCTACACCCGCTTCATCCTGTTCAGGTTTATGATGGGGCTGGAGACTATCCCAGCTGTCAAAGGGTGAAAGGGGGAGTGCACCCTGGAAAGGTTGCTGATCCATTATGAAGCCTAACAGAGACAAACAACTCTGCACACTCGCACCTCTGGTCAGTCTAGAGTCACAGATGGGATTTTTTGTTGGTATTTTTAATTCTCCGAGGGATTTCCTTTTGTCATGACTTAATTTGATTTCTAACTCAGCCATGGAAACACAGTTTTTCTTCCTAAATAGTAAAGATGAGAAGCTGCTGTTCTGAATGAAATTTTCTAATTTAATTGTGTTAATTCATGTTTTATTTTTCTTTAGATATCTTGTATAACCCTTGTGTTAATGTCTGATGTGTTGCTGATCAGTTTGATTTTTAAAGCCATCAAGTGTTTATTTTATTTTTTTTTTTTACAGAGATTATGCTGAGTTTGATAAACATTGTCAAGAAACAGTTATGAACCCATTTTAGGATTTTCTGTATTTCTGCAGTCCCAGCAAAAAGTTTGGACACACCCATTACATTTGAATGAGTTTGTCTGCAAACATTTGAATGGTACTGTACATAAAAATGACCTAAACCTTAACATTTTATAAAAGTTGATGTAGAATATGAACTGGACCCAAATATATAAAAAGAAAATAAAATACTTGGTCATTAATTTATTGATATCAGTTTGGCATTGCATATATTTATGTAATTATCGGTGTTTATTTTATTTTTATTTTTTAACAGAATTGTCATCAAAGTTGTGACTCTTACTATCTGAGGCAACATTTTGTTTCAAATATGTCTTTGTCATTAAGGAAATTTGACTTTTTTGGGCAACAATTAAAAAAAGTTTGTACAAAAGCAAACTTCATTGCTAGCTGGTTTCAGGACCAAACAGCAAAGTAATATGCCAGGACACGCAGTGAAGAAGAAGACTGATGTTCTGCTGTTTATTTATCATCTTTCTCTGCCCCATATTATCACCTTTCTGTATAACTTGACAGCATTGGTTAAAATTTGTAAGCAGACAGATGAGAAGCTTCCTGAATATTAATGCACTTGTTATTTATTGGACTACATGCATCTAAACACCACTTACATTAGTGTATAATTGATGCAGTGACCTTTACAGAAGTAAAAGAAAATAAATCAGTGCAGGATATCTTACAGACATTAAAATCACTGATAATGTCACACAGTAGGGTGGTGCAACAATTACTGCCTGGAAGTTTGAGGAACCTCTATTAAGACCAAGTGGAGAGAAACAAGAATATTACTGACAAATCATCTGAGTTTAAACATGTTTTGCATCAGACTTCTTACTTTTTTTTAAGATTTCTCCTAATTTTGTCTTTCTAGAGTTACTTCAGTGATGTGAAAGTGCATTTTTTTAAAAAACAAAATGACTAACAGTAGACCTCCACATTCCAAATAAAGCTAACACAACTGAGACAGTCTGTACATAAATCTGCTCATTAAAACACTGTAACATACAGAATTGACAATATTTGCTAATACAGCGTCTTTAGACAAGATCTGTAACGTGACAATACTTTACATCCACACGAAACCTTTATCTTACATGATACACTTGTCAGCCACAACATTAAAACCAGATGTGCAAAAATAAGTAAGCCTGTGGGGAGTTTAAAAGCTGGGTGAACACCTTTCTCTCTGTCAAGTTATTTAAACTCTTTTTAGGCAGCTTAAGTTGGGGTCACACTTTCTGCTGGAAGAGGCTGCACCGGCAGTGCTGTTGCTAGGTGAGGGGAGTTGATTGGGCTGTAAAATGTTTAGGTAGGTGGCAAATTTTCAACACTGCACAACAGTTAAAATGCTGTGGCTGAAGATATTATGTTCATTTGAAGAAGTAATGTAAATATTCTTTTTACAAAAATAGCTACATGACATAAAATATCGATTTTATTGCCAGAGTAATCCTCACTGTTACATGCTTTCCTGCTTGTGGTAGAGCAATGACAAACTTTAAGATAAGAAAAAAAAAGTGTTTCATAAAACTTGTCAAAATTAGACAAATATTCATTAAAAAAATATTAATCTTAAAGAAATCTGAAAGTTAATGTAAGTGCATGGCCTTGATATGCAGAACTTGCATCAGAATGTCCAGTTAATCTGGAAATTATATATTGGACACATTATTGTTTTTTTGTGCATTTTTTTGGTTTGTTTTTACAAAACATTATGCTTATATTCATAATAAAATAACACAGATTTAATGTATCACCTATTCAAGTAAGAAAATATAACCATGTCATACTTTAAGCAAAAATGTTGTTTTGGTGGTTCATGTAAAATCTAGAAAACAACCATTATCATGATATGTTAAATTACTGTTCACAGCATAATGCAAGTTATTCACTATTTTCATATTATTTGCACATCCACAAAGAACCTGACATTTACAGGAAAATGTCAAATACTTTTTTTTTGCAATGATCACTTAACAAATTGCATAATTATTTAAACATGTACTTCAAAAATTGATCTCACTCACATAGAACACATTTATTTATACATGCAAGTGTGCTGCACAAATTACTTCATACTTATTTGCTATAAATATTACAGGTAATATTTTGTCTAGACACTATTTATTCATAGCTGGTCGCTCAGGTCATTCTGCTACTAAACTGTATTTGCTGACACTCATTTTAATTCAGTTTGATGTACTGTAGATGCACAGATTTGAAATATGCAGCAACATTGTGCACGTATTGCAGGCAGGCTGTGAATATAAAATGTGACCGTCCGTTGAGATTCTTGACTTGTTACATAAATACCCATGCATATGCTGTTGTCTTGTATTTCTTTGAGGGATTTTGTGATTTCCTTCTGTAATTTAGAGTTCACTTCTGACTCAGTTTAGTTCTTAAGAATAAAGCTGTTCACATATTAACTCACAAAACACTTGTTTGATTTAGAAAATCATCTCAAGCTGCTCAGCCAAGACGTTTTCCTCAGAGATTTAAACCACTGTAATTAATTCTGGGAAAATGTGACATCTTTAGAAAAGGATTGTGTGGTTTTATTTATTTATTTGCTAACAGGTTGACAGCAGGCCACAGCCTGCAATCTACAAGTCTCCAACCTCACCTTTTCAAAACGGGCTTTCCAAATTGTTCCTGTGCTAAAAATGGAAGCATTAGAATTTTTCTGTTCTTTTAAGTAAAATGGGCCTTAATTGTAGAATAAGTTGAGCTGGGATCTGTTGGACAATAATGTAACTTTGTTATGTTTCAGCTTGTGGTCTTTATTTGGGTCTTTGTAAAACACCCAACAACAATATGCATTTAAAAAGGACAAGTATGACACAGAAAATAACAAAATAACTAGTCATTCAAACAGATATCAACCAGTTGGCAGTTAGAGATTTGGGTAGGATAGTTACTTTAATTTATTTTAGTTTCTTCCACATTCAAATGAGACTTACTCTGTCCTTAGATACACCCATAACTTCTTAAATAATTTAAATTCAAAACGCAATTGGTTGTTTTGCATTTTGTTGTTATATTTGTCCTATTTAAAGGAATGTTTTATCATTTTTTGATGACCCGAAGAAAGCCAAGAGCCAAAAAATATTGGTAAAAAATATAGCTGTTGAGGATTTAACCTCTCTAGACTTTCTCCTGTTTCAAACAACTGGGAATTAGATGAATTTTAGCCAGAAACCTTTACAGGTAATACCACAATGCCACAAAATATCAAATTGACATTTTTGTTTGTGTGTTGGATCTCATGTAAGCTACAAATCAGTACATCTGACAAGCACCTTCTTCGAGCTGGCTGTATGTGACTTCACAACCAGATGACCTGATGATCCCTGTAGTAATTGTCATGACATGTCACTAACACTACCCAAAAACATCAACCTCAGATTTACAGGTAAAATCGGGGCATCGTTAGATTAACTGGAAAGTATGTGCAAAATGTATTGGTAAAACATCCAACATTTGTTGAGCTCTTTCAGTCTGTTTCAAAGAACTCGCCCAGCCAAAACTGGCTGACCGACAGACTTACAATGTCATCCTTAAAGCTATGTTTTCTCCAGGTTTGTGTTTTGAATCATGTAGGTTGTTTTGTTAAGATGCAGAACCAAGATGATACCTAGCACAGTCTACTGAGCTGTAGTTTTGTAAAAATCTTGACACACTACAGTAAACAGACACGCAAAAGACGCAACATGCAGTGCTCAGTAACTTATTCTTATGGTTTAAAGTACTGATTTAGACTGAATACAATGTACCTGTAGCCTACTTTTGTATTGCTTTATTACTATCATTGGTTCTTTTTAATTTTGTGCATTCCAAATGTCCAGGTTTGCAAATCTACACTGAATGTTTTCTGACAGCACAGTTATTCTCACAGAACATGCTGTTCACTGAAGGGTTTAAATATTGAATTACATTCAGTTTTCTGGTCTTGTTTCATAGAAAACCTTTTTCTGATATTAATCAGCCCTTAAATGCCTTTCGTTCATTCTCATTTTTACCAACTCATGATGTGTTCACACACAGCCACCATGTGAAATTGTTGCATCAATTAAACTGACAAGCTCCGATGCATCATCAGCTGTGAAAAAAAGCACAAAAATGAAAATTTGGTTGACTCTTTTTTTTTTTCTTATAGTCTGTCCTTAGATCTCATTGTCTCCTGCTGGTAAGTTATTTACTTCATCCCTCTGCGGAGCATTTGATTTGCTGCAATAAGCATGACGCTGATGATAAATGCAATTGCGAAGGCACAAATCAGGCTTTTACGCACACACGTGTGCTTTTCCTGCTGTGTTGGGCTTGCTGTGGAGAGATATAGAAAACAAAAAAACACATTACCTCACCTGTGAGTCTGAACAAGGTTTAAACATGTCTGAATAAATAGGAATCAGTTCAAATCTCTGAAACGTACTGTCAATGTCCACATGAGACTCTGGGCTGTTCAGGTGGTTCTCCTCAGTCATAATGATGTTCTCAATGTCTTTCATAGTGAGGTGGTCACGGAAAGTATCGTACAGGAGTCTTTTAAGCTCATCCACAGTCAGTTTCTGCATGTCGCACTGGGAACAGAGCATACGTGGAGAAAGTTTTAATTAGCAGAGGAAAAACTTCTCCCTCAACATCCCCCAGCGATGCACATAAGCTGCAGGTCAGCAATAAATAGAAGAGCAGTTAATGAGCCTTTAAGCATTCAGCTTTGATAAAGCAACACAAACCTGAAACAAAATCAGCAGAATAAAGGAACATCCCATCTCTCAACTCATTTCCCAAATTCATAAAAGAGTTGCTGAATAAACAATTATGTTATAATTTGGAAAATTATGCTTTAGCAGTTTGAATTATTATTATTTTTTTTTTAATTTGCCATCACTACCTTCTATTCATCAGTGCTGCCACATTTACATGATATATTTGATAAATATAGCAGTTGATCTGCATTGTCCATTCCCAAAATAAACATAAGCTCAATATTTATTAATGATTGTAAAATTAAATGCATAATTATTATATACAAAGTGATATCTGTAGTTTGATAAGGCCATTTAAAAAAGGAATAATTGACCTGATGATGAATGAATAATGTTTTTTTTCATTGACTTAATAATGGTGACATCTACCTTCCAAAACACAGAATCAAAGTCTGCTCCGTGAAACTTATCAGGCATTCCAGCAGCAGAGAGTTTAGGACCAAGCAATGTGACAAACTCTTCAAAGCCAACCTGTCCATCACCTGATGAAACAGACATGAATGCAAACATCAACACAGAGCTTTGTCAGAATATATGCAGAAGAGAGCAAGAGAGAGTAAGACATACCATCCATGTCAAGTCTTTGGATGATAACCTCCAGCTCAACCTCATTGGGCATGTAGCCCAGTGAACGCATGGCCATCCCCAGCTCCTGCTTTGAGATAAAACCATTCCCATCCCTGTCAAATACTTTAAAAGCCTCACGAATCTCTGTGGAGAGGAAGGAGACATAGAACAAGCATGTTTATATAGTGTTATCATTTTGCTCAGTTGAACATGTTGGTGTGAAATATGTGAGTAGAGTTTATGTGAAGAGTTGAAAGTAGCTCATAGCAGCTTATGGATGTGTTTGTGGAGAATTTCAAACAGTTACTCTTGGTCATAGCTTAGAAAGTATAATCCCTCTTTCTTAGATGTTTATGTTCTGAGGCGTAGCTGAATCTAAATGTTTGAAGGATGAGTGAGAGAAATTCACAACTTTTTTTATGAGCCACCATCCTTCACTGCAGGGTTTATTTCTAATAATTCCCACATACATCATGGTGCTGCTGATCATGCTCACCAGTGTGCAAAAACATAGATGTAACTTATGCCTTATTTGCTCCTGATTTGGTATCATCTGACATTTTAGGTTCTTATTCTAGATACAATCTTATTATGTGGATTTTTGTTAGAATGAGACAAAGAAGTTTAACCATATCATGTTATTTAAATAATAATTATAATAATAATGAACAATGTTTTAAAAAAGAAATACACTGGATTACTGTTCTGAGCAACAGAGGAAGCAGCAAGGATTGAGATATATGGATTGTAGTTTAATGTTTTATAACTATTGATAGAGATCCTGAGCATGCCTTGGGTGGTGGGCAACAGGGGAAAGGAAAAACTCTTTTAACAGGAAGGAAAGCTTAAAGCAGGACCAGCCATCTACCTCGAATATTTGGGGGCCAATTTGGGCAAACAAACCACAAACATTAGTATTTGGCTCCTGTCATCACTCTGTGTCTCAGTATTCTATTTGAAGTAGGAAAAAGGAGCAGTTGTGCATTGAAAGCAGAAACATCAGTGCTTTTATTCATGCAGAATCAAAGATTCAAAGACAAGTCTTTGGATAAATCAAGAAATAACATGAAATGATATCACTTGCACATCAATATATAAATCAGTAAATTAACCTGCAGCGGGCATGACCTTAATAATTTATTGGAAATAAAAAAAAAACTTCAGTAAAATGTGAAACCAATGCGAGATCCATCCTTCTATGACACTATACACCACTATGAGCTATAACCTTCATCTTTCTTTTTCACCCATTCATATTCTTTTTAAGACTTTTACATCTATAGCATGCTTCAGTTAAACTGTGGTTATGTAAATTGATTCTGCTGTAGAGACCTAACTTACATGCACTCATATGACTTTGCAAACACAATTTGCATGCAAGCGCACACGCAGACAAGCACTGGTGATTTCTCTTGTGTACATGAATCACTGTAGATTATAAGTGATAGATTGTAGATTGTAGTGTAACTGGTCTGTAATCATATACTGAAAAAAAAAAAAAAATACAAGAGGAGAGTAAATTGAGGTCCTTCTGGTCAAGAGACACAGTCTTTACCATAACCTGACATGCCTGACCACAGCCTATTTGTCTAAATTACAGCCAGCAGTGCTTCCTTAGTTTTATTATCTTCTCTCAGCACCATCTTTGATTCGGTGTCATGACCTCTGGTGCCAGTGACAAATAATGAATTCACTGAACCAGCTGAGCAGTGGCTGGACTACTGATAGCTTTCCTTGAGAGGATTAGGGGGAAAAAAGGATACAAGTGTTTACTATCCTGTAAAATAAAAGATTAATTTAGCCTAGAACTAAAATAATGCATAAACAATGTATAAATTCCTTTAATAAAACTAAAAAATATATTTATAGAGAACAGCCAAATGCGAAAAATAAGCTTTAATTCTGTGTGGTGAAAACATTAAACACACTCAGCTTTGATTTTGCCCTTGATCTGAAAATCTAAGTAACCTTGTAGTGCTGCGAGGGTGCAACAGCTCAGTTATCTAAAGCCAAGGCCAGGTCACTTGCACTGCAAGTAATCACTGAATCTTAAAGAGAAAAATTGCATCAGCCTTTCCCCTCAAGCAGCAAGAAATCAAGGTCTAGATGACTAAACATTTTACATTTATCTCTGCAACTGCAGATAAGAAGAATTTGATTTCAGAAAGATACAGTAATACTAAGCCAATAATCACAATTAACGCAAAAATTATAACAATAACATACTGAATCTGCTTGAAGACGAATCAAGTTGAAGATCATTATTCTTCTATTGGTTCACTGTTTACTTCTCTGCCAGGAAAACTTTACATATGTACATTATATAATGTGTATATGCTGCAGCAGAAGTGTACATAGAACATCTTTTTCTTTTTTTTTCCATCACAGAAAAATCTGACCTTTTACAGTAAGTAAATCTGAACTTAATGCCTAACAGATCCTTCTGACCTTTCTGACCATCTGACAGTCTGATTCATGTTGGTTGTTGGTGCAGCTAAAAACATCCATCAGAATGGTTTGTGTCAAAAGCTGATGCCATTGCTGTATACTAGCAAAGTGTCGGTGTGACTTGAAGGAGCAGAAAAGTCACTAAAGCTCCAGTTCCTAAATTATATGGGAAATCCCCAGTCATGGATTTCAGGCCAAATGAACAGGAGACTAATATGACTTTCTAAGAAAGGTGATGTTGCATGCCATCCAAATTTCCTAAATGTCTAATTAAAAAAAAAAAAAAAACAGAAAAAAACAAACAAACAAACAAACAAACAAAAAAAAAACAACCAAACAAAAAAGTACTTAATATAGTATATTCGTTCATTATTATACCGCTTTGTCCATTAAAGGTGGCGGGGAAGCTGGACCCTAACCCAGCATTTAGCAGGTGAGAGGCAGGGTACACCTGTCAGGACAGGTCACCTGCCCACTGCAGGACAAACACAGCCACTCACTCCTAGGGAGAATTTTGAGTAGCTAATTACCCTAACATGCATGTCTTTGGATGGTGGGAGGAAGCTGGAGGACCAGGAGAGAATCCACGCATACACCACCGTGCAGCCCTAATGAATTCTGTGATCAATTACATGGATTTTCTTTCCTTCTTATTCCATCATTGAAGGAAATGACTTCTGTGTTTAAGTTGTTTAAGCTAATCTGAGTTTAAGTAACTAATATAATCTAATTTAACTTAAATTTGCATGGTAAATCTGCTTAGCTTTTAATTAAGAGGCTAAAACAGGTCTGTTGAGTAAAAATGTTGACTGTCAGTTTACCAACTAAGTATCATAACATGTTACCTATTTTGTGTTAAAATGAATATTTTTAAAGAAACCTCTGAAGATTTAATTATCAGATGTGAAGGTCTTTTTCTATCATTTGTTTTCAAGACAAAACCTAAACCACCCAATGGTTTGATTGTACGAACAAACTAGCCATCACTGTGTTGTAAGGACAAGTAGGTAAATCGAGAGAGAAAGCATATTTAGAAAAAAAAGCTATCAGTGAGGTTCTTTGTTCTTCTTTTAAAGGAAAAATATTCTCTTGTCTTTATAAAAGATGCTACAAGCATCAACAATGACCTTTTTAGGAGCCACCATGTTGACTTCGGTCACACCTAAACTCTGCCTGCAGCTGACAGCTGCCTCATGCCGACTGGTCAAAGCAAATGTGCCTTGTCTAGAATAAGGAAGCTTGAATCCTGATTATATGGATTTTCCTTTGATGACTATCTTGCAGATCTAATAAAAATCCATCTCCACTGCACTGTAAACTACTGTATTAAGTCCAGCAATATCTTACTGGTGGTTTGATTTCTAAATGAAAGTATCAGTACCCGTATCAATGAGTTAATAAGCTTTCCTGGCCCGTTGACTTATTGATTCACAGCCACAGGAGTTTCCTTGAATTTGCTGGGAATATTCTCGGTTAGAGTATAGCTTTGAAGGTGAACTACAAACAGCAATTACTTTTAAGATTTTTGATTTTGTATTTAATAGTTTGAATAGCATTGCATTTTCATTACCGGAAACAAGTTATTTTGACTAAAATATGATATAATCTCCTATTACAGCTTAGTCAACTGTTGAATGGGCATCTTATCTTTCCTATAAACTTGGATGGAGAGTGTGAGGTGTTTCTTTTTTCTTTGTTTTTTTTTATCTGTCTGAAATCTAATTTTTATTAGACTGGATGGTGCAAGGCGAGTGATGTACATGTCAGTACATCTTTTAAACTTTCCTGGCACTAGAAACCTTGGAGGAACTTAGGACTTTTCTGTGGTGGGACAAAATCTAAACTACACTTTATTATCTTATAACATCCCCCAAATGTCTTTTCTGTGGCCATAGGGGTATATGAAAGTTTAGGATTTTGGGGTTGGGGATGCATCTGTGATCATTCTTCTTGGAGTTGCTTTTATTATATAAATTGGTTTATCTCATATCCATTTTGTGCAAGATGCAGAAAATTTGCTTGGTTAGTTTCAGACTTTATGCCATTTTTATAATTTTGAAGCCTTTTTGATTCCACTGCTCATTTCTTTTTTTTAATCCAGTAACTCAGTTTATAAATCAGGAAATCACCATCAAAAGAAACACACCATAACTCCCTTCCATGATTGTTTGTGTTGCAGATTCGTTTGTCCATGAGTGCACATAAAATCCAAATTTTTTTTCTTTTGTTTGTTTACATAACTTAAATGCAAAAAGGCTTTGTTCATTTTCACTACACAAAATAGTCCAAAGTAATGTAGTTAAATCAAAGTTTGTCGGAATGAAATGAATCTGTAAAGTAAAAATGTATTGATTAATATTAAAATTAAAAATCTAAAAAATAGTTTTCACCAAGATTGCTATGAAGTCCCCTATTCATGATCCAATGCCACTAATTAGCTTTAGAAGTCTTCTTTAAGCCCAATGAGCCCTCAAAACAGGACAGGGTTTCACATCAGAAATTGGCGTGCCTTCAGTATCTGTCAGACGTGCTCAAGTCCAATCCTGGAGATCTACTATCCTGCAACTTTTAGTTACATCCCCTCTCCAACACATCTGAATCACACAATTGGCTAGTTATAAAGCCTCTGCAGAGCTGAATGGCACGTGGATGAGCAAATTCAGACATTTGATTCAGGTGTTTTAGAGAAGGGATACAAGCTGTAGGATGGCGGATCTCCTGGACCAGACTTGGGCAGCCCTGGTCGAAGTCATACACACCACAAAATGGAGAGCGTAATAGAAGAGCAGCTGGAAATGCAATAAGAAATAAAAACAGACAAAAAAGAGTATTTGTCATGATCTTGATTTTTGGTTTTGGTTTTTATGGTTTTGTTATGTCTGTTTCCTGTTTTATTTTATAGTTCCTTCCCTTGTGTATTCTGTTTTGCTTTCTGTTTCCTGTTCATTAGTTCACCTGGTTTGGTTTGTTCATTCACTCCCCTTTTTCATCATTAGTCCTTCTATGTATATATTTCCCCCTGCTTTCTTTTTTCACGTTGGCAGTCCATTGTAGTTATGTCATCTCACAGTCTCGCCTCAGTACTGTTTTGTTTTGTAAGCTTAGCTTTTTATTTATTAAAATTTTATTCTGCATCTGTTTGCATCCTGCCTTTTCATCTGCCTGCATTTGGGTCCTCATCCACGCCTCAACCCTGACAGAATTTGCAATTTGTCAGCAAGCTTCTTGAAGACTCTCCAAACTCAGATAAGAAAAAATCTAACATTTCTTACTGTCCTGAGTGAGAACACAATTCCAAAGTAAAGCACAGTAATGGCTCTGTCATTGATAGAAGCTAGGAGGAATTGAAAGAATGATGCATAGTGCTAAAAGGATTTTTCCCTGATGACTCTCCAAAGGGATTAATAAAGTATTTCTATTCTATTCTATTCTAAATCCAGGGAAAAAATTAACAAATGACTAGTATCAGTTTTTCAGATATTTAAGACTGTGATAGAAGTTTAACTTTCATCTCAGAAGTTTTACTCTTAAAGAGCATTCAAATGTCTCAGAATCTTCATGGTATTCACACTATGTTGATCACATGGCACAGACCTCACAAATCAACTTTTATTATAGGTTATGTTGCAACAAAGTAGAAATAAATGCTAACTTGTTTTTTTTTTTTTTATCTTTCTCCATGGTAACGTGGCCAACCAATGGATTAAGGAACCTTTTTGTTCTTTAAGGTTAAGCTTCCCTACAGCATAACTCAAAAATATGTTAATAATTAGTTGCTAATAACTCCATAGCTACTTTAGCATTAGTTTTTACTGAATATCACTTGTAAGTGCTCAAGTTGTGTTAGTCCAATAATTGCTTGGCAGAACACGGTGGCAAGCACAGATGCAGTGGCTTGTACCTCCTCGCTACATTGTACCTACAGTATGTGTAGTTTTTAGGCATTTTTGTGGTGTGCTGTGGCTCCGCGTGAGCACCCTCAATTTCACCTGGACACAAGGTGGGGCAGATCGACCCTGGCTGGGTCACCTGGGGGAGGAGGTCTGATTGTTGAATGGTCCGTATTTATATAAGACCTGAAACCCCCTGTGATCCCAGGTTACATCACTGATGATGCGTCCAGGGGGACCATAAGGTGTATCAAAGAACTGGTTTTTAGGTATTTTTGTGGTGCACTGTGGCCCCATGTGAGCACCCTCAGTTTCATTGTACCTCCACAGTGCAATGACAATAAAGGCTACCTTATCTTAATAGCTACTGATAAACAGACTAGTTAAACAGCAAAGATAACACAACAGGAAGTCCCTAAAGGAATAATATTAAAGATTCAAGGGACTCCTCTGCAAAAAACACAAACAACATTACACTTGAGGTACAACATATATCACCACAGAGAGCACCATACCCCTGATTGTCCAGTTCACTGGAAAAAAAACCTCTCCACCTTCACTAACGATCATGACACTGAGCAATACAATAATAGATTTGATACAGCAGGAGGTAGATGAAGAAGCCTCCCTTCTCCACAGGAAATGAACAGAAGAGAATAACAACAGACACTCCTCAGCATTTTAAGTTACTGCATGGACGTGGCTTCATTCAAGAGCCAACATATTATGTTAAATTTGTGATGATTTCTAACAGATTTTCAGTGTGACTCAAAACCCGATTTAGTTTTACTTTAATCTGTCCAGTCAAATTCACAAACTGAATATTCGTTTATTGGAGAGGGAGACTCAAGCTATCCTGCTAATTGCTCTTTTTGATCAAATGGGCCTTTTGTGTTGGTGAAAGAAGTAGCCAATTCCTTGGATGAAAGGAATGTAAAATAAAGCATTTCTCCTTTGTGGAAAAAAATAAAAATCTTTACATCTTTACCCTTTTATGACAACATCAGATTTCATATTCAGAGGTAAGGAGACAGAAAGTAACATGCTTTTTTTAAATATTTTAAAATTTATTTAATAAGGGACCACGTACAATGTCAAACATAAATGTTGCTACTTGATGCCTTTGTACCAGAGTTAGCCTTACAGCTGCAGTTCCCTGGCAGGACACACCATACAAATACCATTATGGTTACACCCGGTACCCAACCTGACACAAACACACACTCATTCAGCACCATAAGAAAATACAAAAGGTTAACATTTTGTGTGACATGAGTCAGTGGTTACAGATTTGGGTGGTTTTTAAAAACAGTTTCAGTTGAGATTTAAAACAGTTTATAGAGCTGCAGCTCTTCATATTGTCACTTAGTGGAATCTACTCCGTAGCACCTTTAACCCCTTATCAAGCGGGGTCACATGGCTGCAATGTTGTTGATTAGTAGTCATGTGCCGGGACCGGTACGTCTGCATCTTAAGGGGTTAAAAGAAAAGGCAGATTGTCCAAAAACCAGAAATATACATTACAGTTGTAGATGAAAGCTATTCTGGTGGATCTTACAGAACTAGCAGGGCGATAGCTGACAAAATCCAGTAAACATGCAAGGGCTTTTAGGATCTTATTAGACTCAAGTTTGAAAATAGTATAAAATTTTCTAAACGTTTCTGGACAGTCTTGCAATGATGGTACTGGAATAGCTACTGGAATTTTATTGATGTCTTACTTAAAAGTAACATGTTTGTTTTTAACTTTTTAATATAAAAAGGCTGCTTACTCAACATCTGTGATAGGATAGAAATATTCTGCTGGATGTGAGTCAGTTGTTTTTCATGTCATCAGTAAGAGTATAATGACAGCAATGAAACTCTTATTTCTGATAATAGAGGAAAAAACAATCATGTCAAATGTTGGTTATAGCTGAAACAACTCTACTATTGCTCTACAGCAAAGCAAAAACAGGTGGCTATATAATAGAAATGCTGTCATAATAATAACAATTTACAAACAAATAATGATACTTAATCATAACTATAAATTGCAACATAATTGTTCCAACCACTACAAAGAAAACTGTTATGCTGAGACCAAAGTATGCTCTGGGTAACATGAGGAAGAATTTATAAGTCTAAATTCGTAATTTGGTTTAAAAAAAAGTAAAAAGTAAAGATTAACAGAATTAGAGTTCAAACTTTGTACCATTATTCAGTTCATTCAATATCTTGACAAATGGTAAATGGACTGTACTTATATAACACTTTTCCAGTCAGCTTGGCCACTCAAAGCACTTTAACACTACATATCACATTCACCCATTCACACACACACACACATACACACACACACACCCTGATAGGCACATCGGGAGGCAACGTGTCATCTGCTTTTTGTTTTACATTTGCTTGTATATCCCACCTTGATTAAACAATTAGTTTGAAGAGACCCTTTTCTGATTGTAACAGTGAGCGATACTTGCAAATCAGTGGTCTGGTAGCTTTCTACGTGCCAAAGAATATCCTGATTAAACCCACTTAATTTTCTCCAATAACTGAGATTGTGGTGTCTCACTTTTATCTGAGGAAGTCATGTTTCTTCAAATGTTAAACTTGAAATATATCTGGACTCTTGTTCAAAAGAATTTCTAAAAACCTTCCTAATGCAACAAAAATGCACAAAGGAGGTGTTGACACAGATTTTCCATGTTGTTTTCTCACTTTTTAAACTAGTTAAATGCCATAATGCAATGAGACATGCTATGCAACCATTTATTGACTTACAAGAAAACATACACACGTAAAAAAAAAAAATCTAAATTGCTTCATATCACAGTTTTACTTCATTTCTATCTTTTTTGTAACTACAGATGTGTTGTGTATTTGCTGTGTACACAAAAAACAAACATGCAGTTTGAGACAAGAAGACAGGAAGAGGATGTTCCATAACCCCTGCAGCTAAAACAGCTACTGCTGTCAAAAACTATTTACAGTCACTACCTGCTGTGCTTTGTAGGCAGAGTTGAAATCATGTTTACAACTCACACGTCACATCTTCCTTCAGGGAAAATTATTTAACATCTGTTACTGTTTTGAATGACAAAAGACAGGCAAGCCAGATTGGGGTTTTTAGTTGGTGTTGTGTTGACTTGCCTGTGTGCTGTTTTGTTATGTTTAGCTGTATAGGAAATCTTCTATTCCTTGACAGATTTCCATGACAAAATATCAGCAGAGTGGAGCTATGAAATAGATGTAAATAATATAAATGCTGCTCTCTTGAGAATATGACATCTCCTCAAGTGGAACTGCTATGTGATATTAATCTGTCAATGTTTCTGTCATAGTTGTAAATTGATCCTATGGATAATATGAGCTGCAGCTGTTTTTAAACCTTAGTGACACAGCTTGGTAACACTGATAAAATTTAGATTTTTGTCTGGCAACCAGTCAAGTTTTCCTGAGTTGACATTTTCTTTGTGGCTTTGTTTGCTAACTCATTGTGATAAGGCGCCGTGGAGCAACAGACAAAGGGAAAGTCAGACACGTGTGTCTTTAACCAGACAGTAGACAAGTTAATGAAGGATGCTGCATGAGATGCCAAACTTGCAGATTCAAACACTTGATTTAGTCAGTTTGCAATTGGATACATGTAGTCCGTAAAATAACACAGCTGCATAGAAATGCAAAAATTTACTGTAAATGAAAATATTTGGATTAACCTTCATTAACGCACATATATATTTGTCTACTTTTAGTTTTGCTGCACTGCATTTGTAAGCCCAAAAGACAACAGCTTTGCATACAAAGTGGAAGATGGTCTACACTCCACTATAGCTCTTTATGTCTGGGGGATTCTCCTGCTGGCTGGGAACTATAAATATTGTTCATGTCCTCTGTCAGCAATGCACCAAGGAGTGATACAGGCTCACAGAGACCTCCAAGAGTATAAATGCTGGAAAGTCATGACTGCTCAGCTATAAAACGAGGGTCTTATCTATGTCAACATATGTGAGGTTACAGTGTTTGCCAGTTTAATCCAAGTTATGGGCCATGCTTAAGTCATTGTAATAATATAGTATTAAATTTATTTTTAATAAAATGATGTTCATTACAATTTGGTTAATGTACTGTGTGATATTTAATTCACAATATAAGTCTGACAACTGTCTAAGACCTTAGTGCTGAAATATATAAAGCACCGATCATTCCTTTGTATTTAAATGCAAAATAATAGATAGGATTTGTTAGACATGTGTCACCTATAGGTTTATCTAATACCTCTTAGTGTATAATGTACTTTTTATCACAAGTTGTATAAATTTCAGAGTATTATTATTCTGTAAAAATAAGAAATTTCACTGTACGTTAATCAAAGTATCATAGGTATATTCAGTTATTCCATTTGGTCACACTTAATGAACAGAACTTGGCAGTGGACCTGGCTTCTAATGTAGTGCTCATTAAATGGGGAGACACTTGGCACAGGATGGTGTCCACTTTCAGCAAGCAGAGTTCACACTACTGCATGGGGGAACTCCACCAGTTAAATGAGAAATTATATTTTTATTTAAATGAACTGCGTTCTTCCATTTAAAACAAATAGTCAAAAGGGTTCTCAGGGGCTTTTAAGAAACTTATGATGAATTAATGACCTTTTCACACCAGAAATATACAGTGTATACAGTGTATACAGAGTGCTTTTACCATCAGTACTTTCATTTCAAAGGAAGTACAACTAAATTGAATCAAGTTAATATGAAGAATTTTTAAAGCTCAATTATGTGTGTTTGCACTGACAGCTGCAATCACATTTATAGTTGTTTCAATATATATCAGCATTTATGACAAGTGCACAAGGACAAAGAAAAGGTCAGGAAGCCTTGCTGCTGACCCAGTCCACCTAGGCAACCATCTGCTCAAAAAACATCCCCTGGAAAGTGCAGGTCCATTAAGAGCTGTAAGTATTTCATCAGCCTCCCTAAAACTCACACAGTAAAGATAAAGTCCTCTCCAGTCTGTGCTTTACAGGAGTTTGTAATCCTCACTTCTTTCACTGCTGCTGATGGATTTTTTTAATGTTATACACAGAAATATTAAAGCAAATATTTAATTAGGTTAGGGTCAGTCTGTTGCTTATATGACATGTGATGCGAATAAAATGTCAGCTTGAATAAAGGCAAAGATCTTGAGACAGCAGGATTATGGGGAGTTTATGAAGTTTATGAAGCAACTGAGTTTTGAATATAGCACTGGAATAATAATTCATGATTTATTCATTTAAATCACTCAAATCAGAGTAGGCATTAATAGAGCCAGTAAATTATTCTGTGCCAATGGCCTCTGTTTAAATAATTAATGTCTCCCAATTATTTCCTGTCATGCAAGTTTTTTTGGTTTTGTTTTGTTTTCTTCATCAAAATTTTTAATGATGGTTTCTGGAGGTTCAACTGTTGCACACATCTCAAGAAATTAGATAATTCAGTGAGGTATCTGCTGTGTCATATAGAGAAAACAAAGCAGAAAAAGAAAAAAAAAATCCCAGAGATTAGCTCATTTAAATTAATATAATCCAGCATCCAGTGGTCATTCATATAAACGCAGGAAAATTCTGTGTTAGATTCATTTTATTGCTTTAAGAAGTTATAATTAATAAGTGACTTTGTCCCTAAGCCTTTTCCTAATCTAAGCACAATTCTGAATCAAAGTTTTGGGAGGTTGTTTTAAATAATCGTTTGATATTGTTCTAATACAATAAATTGTCAAAATACCATATATTGTTGCTTTATAATTTTGGAAAAGCAAACAGGCCTGGTGAGCCAAAGAGCATGACTCATCCTTCCCTGCCTGTGATTGCCTAACCTTGACCACAAGCACTCATAAAGCCTCATGCCTAAACCTAACCAACCAATCTAGTGTAAGTGATGAGTATTCACCACTCAGAGGCAGAAAAAGATTGAAGAACTTTTCTGACTGTGCTGCACAACAGAGGTAAATTTAAACTTAATGCTTACTAAAAAATGACTGGCATGCTCTGTATAAATTCATGTATGCCATACTACATGAATGGTTATCCCTTTCATTAGCTGACAATTTTGTTTCTGACCTAAAAGACTGGGAAAGTTTACTAATCCTTGTTCACTACGATTCCAATTTAAACCATATTTAATTTTTTCTGAACAGTGGAGAAGCTTGATTTCTATGAATAAGTAATGAACCGAGGTCCTGCTGCTGTTGACTTGTGCTCAGATGACTGATTTTTACACAGCTACAAGGTGATAAAACAGTATTATATTTTTTAAGAGCAACAGACCTACAACAAAACATGTGATGTCAGATGTTGGAGTTTATAAGAAAATAGATCTCTTATATTATGTAGTAACTAAATGGTGGTGCAGCATAACAAGGCCAAATTCACAACACCTTCATCTCCACTTGAAGCTAAAACTAACCTCTTTAATTTGTTTATCCGATGTGGTTTGTTTCACCCAGTGTCTATTGTGCGACATATCTCTTTGCAGAAGACGCAAGGTCCTTCTGTCCTTGTATTGTTTGTCAGTGTATTTCAGCATGTCTCTGCCACAATGTCACTGAAAACATTCCTGTTGATTTAATTGCACAGTCATTGTCTCTGTATACATTACTGATTTACATAAAAAAAAAGTCCCTGTAATTTATGTAAGTTATAATGATGGAGAGAATATGCCAGACTAAATTTGGAGAGTTAAAGAAACAAACATTTTTAAGTCACATCAAATTGGATGATTTTGGTGAATACTAATGCAAGATGATGAAAGGAGTTATTAGTGACCTGGGATACTGACCGAATCATAATGATCTGTATTACAATCAAATTATTATCTAACAGTGTCTTATTATTACTTTTGGAGGCTGTATATTATCTTGCTGTTGTATACAGCTGAATTGACTGACTAAATCATAGATGATTGTAAACCTGCCATATTACACAGGAGGTGTTGCGCACCTTGCATGGGAAGCGTTATTATCATAAATATGATTAGAGGAAAGTAATTATACAAGTTGAGCAATCGGGGGCACTTCTGCCCCACAATAATTAGAGATTTTGTGGAGGAAACTATATTTATGGGCTGGTTTTGTAGAGTTTGATGAAAAACAGGGCTATTTCTTGGGGAAACACTAGACTGCAGCACTGTTCGCACACCGAAAACATTTCTTCAGACAGCGCTGCTGCATTGTGTGCTTAGGTGGCACAGGAGTAGCGTAAAGGGCAAGTGGGAGTTTTCAGATTAACAACCTCAGACTCGCTGAAGCTGTGGAAGAGGTTAAACTAAAAGGCTCTCACTTCCCTCATCAACTACATGCAAAGTGCTCTTAAACACACTTTACCTGCCAACAGAGCTGCTCATTGACAAAAGGAGATCACTGCTTACTCTAAGGTGTGAGGCCATGTAAATGTAGTGGTGCATTACATGCTCAGTGAATTTTCCCTGGGTAAATACATTAATGGTTGAATGGTCTGTCTCACTGTGTTCTGAATAATTAATGATTCTCACTTACCTGTAAAGCTGTATCATCCCCGAAGGCACAACTTCTCTTGTAGCACACAATAGTCTCACTATTTTACAGTTCTAAGTTCTAATTCTTGGTTTTTCATCGACAAAATTTAAACTGGATTTTTGCTGTTTTGTTCTTTGTTTTGTCAATGTTGATAGTTGATTTTCAATGTCAGATTAGTGGCTCAAAGCAAGGGCAGGCAGCTACTTGTGGGGCTGGACAACCGACAGGCAGAGGAGGGGGAAATGGAATTCCCTTCACATAAAAGACTTTGTGATATAACATCTTATCTGATAAGTCTCTTTGTTGTAGTCTGCATGGCTTTGTTTCCAACACTGCTAACTGTGCCTTTTAATTGTAAAGACCATTTGCTAAAACAAAACCCCCATTCTTAACAGCTATGCACCACAATAGCAATCTATGCCCCAATGCACTGCTTTAGCTAACTATAAAGTATGACATTGTCAGCTGTTTTCAGTGACTGTTGAAATTCTGTACATCCAAGATTAAATTAAACAATCTTCAATTTGTTTAATTTAACTATTCATTTTTGATGTTATTGGTTTGTAAAAGATGTGATTTACTACTATACGTTACTTGTTCATCAAAATCCATTTTTGGACACATTTTAAGCAAGCTTCTTGCTGACTCTTTAGTCATTTATCATCAATCAAGCCCAGATGACTTACAGCCAGGTCAGGTGCAGTCATGTCTAACAGGTACCATGGATATGGAGCCCAGACATGTCTTTCAAAATGTAAGGTGTTTGCAACAGTTACTAGAAGATGGTTGTAAAATTTTTAATTGATCTACTCAGTTTTTAGCAGTTTGCCAGTGATTTTCAGGTCAATATATTTAAAATAAGAAAATTAAACGAGACCTCAGAGCAGAAAGCTTGTCATATATACTCCCTAAAACAAAAGAAAATTTAAGCTTTGACATTTTTCATGCAGTCATATTTGTGGGGAAAGCAACAGAAGTGTTCAGCGCCCGGAGCTCTCCGGGGTGCTGATTTCCTGCTGAACCTTTGCATATCTCAGGTGCAACAACTGTTCACATCACAACAGGTTGAAAACACAACCTAAACAACAAATCAAGCCAACAAAGCTCACCTTCCACCTCGTCCTCAGGCAGATTAATAGGAGTCCGGTAGGAGAGGACATCTGGGATAGTGCAAAGTCCCTTGTACATGAACCTGGTGGTCACAGCACGCACTGGCATTTCTGCGAGGGAAGAGCAGCAACTGTGTCGCGATCTTCATATAGCCTCGCTCTCCGGAGTTTTGACCGACCGCTGGCTACTGTCCTCGATATTTTAGAGAAAATATAAAACAGATGAAAATGGGGGTGGCAAAAAAAAAAAGAAGACAAACCTCCGCAAAGTTCACCACTCCTCTCGTTTATGATGTCTCCAATAATGCTGAAAATAGGAGCAAGATCTTAGACTGGGCGTGTTGAACCAAGACTGACTAAATTGCCTTTGGTTTCAATGCATAGCCTGTGGCAGCGTAATGTAAGAAAGACATGGAGCAAACACCGAATGCTATTTGATAAAAACGGAACAAAAACTTTTGCTTAATAGCTTGTTGAGCTACGCTCTGCATGTCCGCGGTGTTTTAGGCTTTAACAGTACCCACACGCTCATTTTCAAATCTAATCACATGAATCGATTAACGCTATTCTTGTACTGCTCTTGTATTTAAGCACTAAAATGATTTTAAAAATGCAAAACAAAAATCGTTAAAAGATTATTTCACCGTTGGTATTTCTGATTCCTGTTCCCCAGAGTCTGCTTCACTTTTCTTTCCCGTTTCGGCATTTTCCTAAAAAAGATAAACGAAAAAATTTCAAAAGCAAAATCGAGGAGGCTACTGTAAAGCAGCAGCGAGCTGATCATATCCAGTCAGCAGGGTGAGAATGACATCTAGCCACATGTTTTTATTTTTTTTTATTTCTTTTTCCTAAAGAGCAGTTTCAAGGGAATCCTGGGTGACCCCCGTTCATCAGACACAGACACGCTGTATAAGGCAGCAATCCTTCTCTCTCTAGATGTCTGCTCCAGCCACGTTTGTATGGAATGATAAGAATGCCAAAAAAAAAAAAAAAAAAAAAAAAAAAAAGAATAATGAAATTAATGAGGAAATATGCAGAGAAATACTTGTAAATATTTTAATACATTTTCATTTATTTATTTTCACATAATTTCATTATTTTATTTTTTGTTCATTTATTTGCCCCTATTCTTTTCCATTTCTTTTGTCCTTCTTTATTTCCCTATTCTTATTCTTATGTCAATCATCTGCTTTGGGGGGTAGTTTCTTGTCCACCTTAGAAGTCGATCCATATGATCATTTTTCATGAAATCACTAAGAGATTAACCAATTTGGTACTTAGGCTACAGACGGTTCAGATTGGTCAAAAGTTGGAAAGACAGGATCCTGTCAGTCAGGTCCAATGTGAATGACACTTCAGCTATTACATTGCTTAATTTTAGCCTAAAATAGTTTCAGGAACAGATCATTGTAGATGATTACAGTTAAATAAATAAAGGGTTGGTCCATTAGAGTAGTGGATGCAGCCTATTGATATCTGGACTGACAACATTAGACAGTGGTCTACAATTGTTTATATGGGCATCTTATCTGGAGAGCTTAAAGTTATTCTGTTTTTAACATTAGTTAGACATCAGAATATGTAAACTTTCATAGTAAACTTTGATTCATTTGACAGAAACTGCTTTTAATAACTTTAATAACAATCCACATTGGTATATAAAACACTAATCTAATTAGAATAAGTTATCAAAAGTTGGTAAAGGAAAAGTTTCAAATTTTGGCAAAGGCTATTAATTTTTCATTTTGTCTGATATTTGGTATAGTTTTGTTATAACTGGTTTGGGTTGCAGGAGTTTCCTACTGCTGTTTCGTTGACATTGTTAAGAAAATAGTTAGAATATCATCTATTTTGCTCTAACATGCACAGAAATGCCACCTCAGCAATGACGGAGGGTCTACTTCTGGTGTTTGTCTTGATTAGTCTACATATTTCCTCATTTATTTATTGTTTTATGCACATTTCCCCATTTATTTCCTTATTCTTTTCCAGATTTACTTTTTTTTTGTGAAACTCCAATCACATTTGGACCTCACCCACAGACACACACACACACACACACACACACACAAATAGATCCACACTCTGCCACTACCTATGTAGCCTGTATTAACTCCAAAGTAATCACCTGTAATGTGATTATCTTACTCCTAAACTTCACCAGTGCCTATCTACATGTTTAAAAGATTACAAGTGATAATGCCATGCAACAGGTGATGTTTTTGAGCTCCTGTGACTTATGCCATTTGCATGTCTAATGAGATTTTATTATAGAGTTGAAAAACTGCCACAGAGGTGTGAAAATGAATTAAACCCTCGGGCTACTTGTCAACACATTTCAGTTATATGATAATCAACACTAATTAACTTAGATTAGACTGCAGAATACTGTCTTGGTCAGAATTATTGGCACCTCTGACTTTATATGCCTTGTTACGGCTGCCAGCTGCTGAACTAATCAATCCATCCTGTATGCAACTCACCATGTGTCATTGCATGGCTGGGATTGGCTACACATCACCACACCTTCCTCACCTGCTCCCTGGTTTGCTACCCTCTGGACCAATTGCTGCCTCTGAAGCCTCCTTTCATGGATGAAAGGCCACGGCATCCCCTGGATCAGCAGCTGTATTCTGGTAGACAGCTTGCCCACTTTTACAGAAACTGTTTGTTGGCTTGATTCTGATAGTATTGTTAAATGATAGTTGTTGGTTTGTGTTTGACCTCTTAGCTTATACCCTGAGGTCTGGTGTTGAGCCTTTAAGGCTTTTTGAGTTTTGTGTGATCATTGCGATTATTAATTGTGGAAGACTGGACCAGTTAGATTTGGATATTATTCCACAGTAGTTTTTTGTTATTCTTAGTTTAGTGGTGTTGCTTCCTGTTTTGTTGTGCATTCAGTGCAGTCAGTTAGGATTTGTTTCTTTGTATTAATCATCAAATAGACTGGCTGTTATTTTACATTTATTAAGTCTGTTCCGAGTTTTTGTTTCTTTGATTTTAAACACTCATCCCTCTTATTTTTCATTGCACATGCCACATGGGCCAGTAAATTCTCTATTACTCTACCTTGTATCTGGGCATTATGCTTTTTTTACTTCCTCCTTCCCTAGTCGAGGCAGATCATAACAAGATAATATCAAAAATAAAAACAAAATCAACTGTTTTTTATCTGAATTTATTGACAGCATGATTCGTTCTTATGAATAAATTACCAAAAAAAAAGACTTTCTAACAGCGTAAAAAGAGCTACCAACACAAAGATGTCCAAGATACAGTCAAAAGCTACTCACACCACAGCCAGATTACATTTTTTTTTACTTTTCCCCAAATACATTTAAATTCTTCATCCCAAATTTTCTGACACTGGTTGACCCTTTTTAAAAAAATCTAAA
The DNA here is from genome assembly GCF_017639745.1 of Melanotaenia boesemani. Lineage (NCBI taxonomy): Eukaryota > Metazoa > Chordata > Actinopteri > Atheriniformes > Melanotaeniidae > Melanotaenia > Melanotaenia boesemani. The sequence goes on from NC_055700.1 coordinate 15,530,490, forward strand.
ATAGTTTGATTATGTTCATATTTAATCATTTTTCAGGTACATTCTGTCCTTCCAGTTGAGCCATTAAAGCAGTTTCATGGCATGATTAAGTAGTTATGGTGTTCTGTTATCGCTTAGGTAGAAATACAGTAATGCATCAGGATTCACAAAAACTGGATATTATCCTTGAAAGATCACAGATTGAAGGATTTTGTGAAAATCATTTCTTGAATGTTAGTTTTTCTTAGTGTTTCCCCAAAGATCTTCTGCTTATTTTATAATTCAGTGTTTGGTTTAGGCTGAAACTGAATCCCTTTACATATCCTTTATTATTCTGTTTCTTTGTTTCCTCCCACAGTCTAGATAAATCAAAGTTTCCCTGTAAGCATTGTGACAATTTTAAGGCCTTTAAACCCCCTAGATATCATTATGAACTGCTGAAACAGGTATCTATTTTGCTGTTGCCTTGCAACATTTTGAGATCATTAAATTTTTTGATAATAACATGCCTGGTGCTCATATAGGGAGCTCCTTTTTTCCCATTGTGAGAATGGAATTGGAAGTGAGCAAGTCATTTATATGCAGTAAAACCAGTATTTATTGGTTATAGCTTTGAACAGTAAATGCAAAGTGATCTTCCAGCAGCCTGTCTGACTAATTTTGCATGGTGGAACAATTAGCTTGGCTTGTTCCAAAAGTAACAAAATCCTCACCAGGCTCACCACTGTTTGTTGCCCAGCAACCTGATACTGTTCTCAGCAACAAAAAAGTCCAGCACATGGCATGCCCATCCATGAAACTGGAATTACTTCTGTTTTGCATTAAATTAAATCTACTAAGATTTATTATATTAATAAGTGAGCTTTGGAGGAATTGGTAGGTAGAGGTTTTGTTGCATTTTCAGATTTAGAAAAGCTATTTTCTTCTGCATCAAGTCCTTATGCTAATATTGCCAGCTGCTATTTGAAGCTTCATGTTAGTGAGAGAGATGTCATTCTTATAATCTAACAGCACATCTACACAGAAGGCACAGCACAAGCAATATGTTAGCTGCAGCAACCCCATCAGTGTTACAAAGTTTATTCAGACTCCATCTTAAACATAACTCACTCTTTCTGGAAGCACAAAGACAGAAAAAGAAGCTAAAACTGTAGTTTGATTTTTTTTCTTTTTATAAAGAGAGAGAGACAACTTGAAGTGTTAAACTGTGCTTCAAACTGTGTTTTTTGCTTCTGGTTAAAATAAGTTACCCAAGACCACCGAACAAGCAACTAAAAAAAGCAGATAGGATATAAAATAATTTTTATATCTTATCTTAGCCTGTTACAGTACAAATGTGGCTTTGATTCCTAATAGAAAACTGAATGTAGTGTAACAAGTATGTCAAGCAAACACTAACAAATTTCCCATGAAAATATATTTACTTTTGAGGTGTAGGTTTAATAGAAGAAATTAGAAATCAGGAGAACTTCAATAATGCTTGCAGGGAAATTGTTTATACCCTTTATGCTTGGTACAACAACAAGTAATTTCTCAAAGGAAATCTGAATTTGCATTTGACAAAAATCTCCTCCAGTAATTAAGGAAGTTAACAGAAAGGACTGCAACATAGTATTTATTTTATTTATTTACATTGTTTTATTATTAAATCTGAAACAAAAACAGCCCACGTCCACATTAATTGTTCATTAAATGTGTTGTTAATTGAATGTTTGGGAGTGTTAGAGGGATAAATGCATGAGAACAAAATCGAAAAGCTACTGGAATATAAACACCACCCCTCTGAATCTTGCATGGTGTTGCCCAGTGTTGATATATTTCCACCCTGGTTCACAGCAGATAAGTGTGCTGTGTGAGACAGAGCTGCATGTGGTTCCACTGGATGGTTCTGCAAGGGTTTTATAGGAGTGACAGGTCTATTCCCCTCTGAATGTGAAGGGATTGTCTCTCTCTGATGCACCTGAGCCACCCAGTGGCTCTGTGCACACAAGCAAACTTCCTAAAACCTGAACAACAGCCATTGTTCAACTACACAATATGAGTGTAATATGTTAGCAATTCAAAATATTATTTTGAAATTGTAGAGTGCAGGTTTAACATGAGCACAGAACATTTAAGATTTTCTATCAATTTCAGTAAAATTATTGTGCTTATCGTTCTCCTTTCAAATCCCTACAAGCTGTTCGGTAACTCTTAAAATTCCTCAGACATAAAACTGCCAATATTTTGTGAGGTAGGTTTGTGAAAGTGGTTGTATTGCAGTGGAATTCTTTACAGCAACCACAGGGCTAATTTGTGCCCCAGAGGGTGAAAATGGAGCCATGGTTGTCATCCTGTGGAAATCTTAGGCTATAGAGAAAAGAAAAAAATCGAAATTGGGCTTACACTGATGGGGAGCATCTCACCTGACAGCTTATCTTCATCAAATGAGGTGTCTCAGATGAGCTTTTGGTTGTCTGTAGAAGCAGCAGACCTCAGAGCAGGTGGTGAGAGACATGAAAATCACTGTTGGCAGGCATCCAGGAAGTCAAGATGACAATATTCAAGATGAGATGGAGTAAAACTCTGAACTTCATGCTGAATATTACAACTGTATTTGCATTAGGATGACATATCACCATATGACAGAACATTGTCTCATAGCAGCTCATGGAATTGGTGTAAAATGGAGCAGATTTTTGTTGGCCTTGCATGACTTTTATGTTTGTGCGTGTGTTTGTGAATACATATGGTTACATACAGGGGAAAAAAATGTTACAATACAGGACCCGTCTGTGGATCTAGATAAAGACTTGTGAGGCAGGAACTTGCATGCGCCGACTCTGGTAAAGATCCGTTGCTATCATTATGACAACTGACTGACTTTGGTGCTTTCTCTTATGCAAAAATAGTTTTTTGGACAATGTACAGTAGCTGATCATTGAGAGAAATCAATCACAGAGTGGACTTGGGAATTGCAAGGGTGATGGCTGACTAAGGAAGTGAAACAGGAAAGATGGCATGGTGTTCGGATGTGGAATGTGCTGGGAACAGGTTTAGGCCAATTCCTACTGTAAAGTTTAAGGCTTAAACAGGATTCAAATCCACACAAACACAAGAGAGAGGAAATAGGTTGGTGGATGAACAAAAACACATGTGAGAACATATACAGGTAATGGGAATGACTAACTGTAGGCAGGCCTGGAGTAATTGACCCATTAAGTGTTTTTAAATATTATTTTCATTTTTTTCATATTTAATGGTAAAGGAGGAAATTACAAAAAAATCTTTAATCATAACAGATATAGGACTAAACTATCTTGAATGCTGTTGAATCATCACAAAAAACAGACTGTTTTCTGAATTTCAGGTTAAGAGTGTTCTTGTATGGAAACTAGACAGTAGTAAATCGCAGCAACCCAGACACCAGCGATATAGCCAGTCAAGACACTGAGCCAGTGGATGAACACCCTGCCCCCCCACCATGCCCCACACAGTGTCTGGCAAACAGGGGTGTCAGAGGACCACTAGGTGTATTTAAAACTGAGGAGCGAGCTGCCACAGGGAGCAGCCCTCTTACATGGCTCCAAGGTCAACATCTCATCTCATAAGAGTTAGCAGGGAGAGGGGTATGAGGATGTAGGACTGGAGAGAAGGAAGTCTATTGGAAACTTCCCTCAGAGGGCAACTGGCAACTGGCAGCAGTAGGAATTTCTGTTTCCCAGGATCCCCCACAGGGTAGGACAAACCCAGGACAGGTATCACCATGCCAAGGATGCACAGAGACGGCAGCTAAAGAGCCACCGAAAAACACCCACCCACCACACACTGGGTTGTTATCTGATTCACGTCTTTACATAAAATAAATAAACAAGAGTTTTATTTACCCACAAAGCAAATGCAATCTTTAATACTAATGACGCAGAAAGAAATGACAAAAATCTAATTTCTGACACCTACATCCAAGCAAGGCACTGTCAAATACTCGTTTTGGATTATTGATTGCCTTTGCTCGCTAACTGGCTAAAAACCTCTTCGGTGTAAAAAAAACTGTAAGAATGCAACACAGATGGTTTTTGTGATCTGAATCATTACCCAATATGTCCTTAAAAGTTGCTGATTTACTATTTTTAGTGTATGTTTAGAGGAGTGTTAAGTTAAATACGTGTAACTGATTTAGCTCACAATAACTAATTCAAATTAGGATCTATCTAAGAGAATATAGAGAATAAATAGATAAGGAGAAATCAACCCAAGGCAAAAGAGGAGGAATCCATCTTTTGGGCCAAATGCAGATTTAAATTTCAAATAAATAAAAGAAGAAGTTAATATGAATATAATGATGCAATAATGATAATCCAAGTCCCACAAATTGTGCTGCTGCTGGGTAAAAATACCATAATTTGGAAATTTAATAAATCCAGATTAGAGAGGATAAACATAATAGATGATGAAACTGGGATATTGTGTCATTTCATGGAAAATAATTACTCATTTTGAGTTTGATGGTAGGAGCACATCTCATAAGTTAAAACAAAGTGATATTCACCATTGTGTAGCATATTTCCTTCTTTGACAACTGTCTGTGAATGTCTGGGACTCCCTTTGCCTAAATTTTAGAGGAGGAATATTGCCCCATTCTTGTCTGATGCAGAATTCTAGCTGCTCAACAGTTGTGTTGGATGATGCTTAAATGCTTTTGTTTCAAACAATTACCCAACAATCAACTATGATATGGAGTTTAATACATTTTTGTCACATAACGTTAATACTAAGAGCTACCAAATACTGTGGGTTTATGAGATTTGCTAATCATTGCATTATTGTATTCATTGTCCCGTTATTTTTTAGAACTGTGGTTGCACATCCAAACAGGTGGAATGAAAACTGTGGTGACAACTTGGAGATCCACGCTATCCATTTCACAACGTAAAATAACTACCTTCTTATTTTTCTGTCAGAGATAGCAAGTTTAATCAGATACTATGCCTGTTTTTATTGTGTTTAAATATGTATGTATCTCATAGCACATGAGTATTGAATATATGGTGAAGAATGATACAAACAACCCAATAAAAAGGAAAGAAGTGACAGAAACGGGTGCATCTTCTCTTGTTTCACCAACATTCAGCAGGAAAGGTATCAGTATACTTGACACATCCCTTAATCTTCACTGCTAGTGTTTTTCTGGATGAACAATTCCTCTTATTTATCTATAAAAAAACAAAGATTTCTCAAGACATGTTCACACCATGAATTTTTATGTTACCTTAAACCAATTTCTTCTGTGTTATTATTCTGATATATTTCTGTTCCCAATGTCAGTCAGCAGTATCATTCTCTGTAGGCTGCAGGTGTAATTGGCAATTAGACGTCTCAACACACGGACTGCAGCATGCGTGGGTTCATGAATATTTGATGATGATGAAATGCATTATCACAATTCACATTCAAAGTAAGCACCTGCTTTGGCTGGGTCAACTTCCTTGACAGTAATTTGTCCTTGGTGCAGTCAGTCTGTACCACAGTACAATCGCTGTGTAAGACAATGCAGTGGCCTCTTTCAGAGGGGTTATAATGTCATTTTGCTGCACGACATGTTAAAATGGGATGGAAATATGCAGTCCTTGCATTTTTTTCACTCAGTTGTGCTGAAGGACATTAGACCACTCTATTATACAAAGCTCAGAAAGTGAACTTGCCGCTTGTTCTTGGAGAACAAAGACATCCAGGTATTGTCTTCAGCCCGCTGGCAGTGTTAGTGTATCATTCTATGTTCATGCTTGTGACAACAGATTATGATGGATTCTTTAAATTACCTGTTGGTGTGGCAGATGGCTTACTTTGTCATTAACAGCAATTGGGAGAATCCCTGCGTATCCTGATGAAATATTCATCATGCATCCTCATAACCAATAACAATGTAATTCATTTCTTCCTTCACCCCGTGAGGGCCAAATGAGGAGCAGAGGAGTACCTAAGAGTGCTTATTGAATGTTTTACACTTTTACATATTCAAGTGATGTTTTAAAATATAATGAGGACATCAATTGCTGCACCTCTTGCCTGGAGATTTCTGAACTGCAATTAAGCCAAATCTGATTGGTCAGCTGTGGTTAAACCCATAACTTTCAAGTTAGGACTTGATTCCTGCCATGTTTATATTAGGAATAAACTAGAAAATGACATAAGCAACAAATAAATATTGCTTAAGTTCCCCTTGTGAAATACTGTGGGAGAAGTATTATTGCATGGCTATGAATTAGTGACACATGGACACAAGATCAATGACTCATGGCCTTGAGTTAGTAAGGTGTGGGAACATGATAACTAAATCATGGCCACGTCTTAATAATGCCTGGCATCAAGATATAGGATCAGTTGCTACACCAGGAAAGCTCCTTAGGGACATAAATGCACATAAAGCACAGAAAATTGATTTAATTTCATTCCATTTTAATCTTGGAATAAATTTTAATTACATCCCAAATTATCTTGCTGCTGAGTCTCATTATTGGTATTCACTATTAGAAAGTTAATTCAGCTATTTAAAATGCTGGGGCTGAAACTCAAACACCATGCAGATTTCTGAGCAAATTGCCAATCCTCATCAAGCATGAGCTGGAGTAATCTTTAAAGCTATACAGCAAAAGGTGACTATATTGAGCTCAAAGTACTTTTCAGTGTTTGATCACATTCTTTAAACATTAGGAAATGCATTAGAAAATCCTTGAAAAAAAAAAACTGATCAATGCAAAACAAATAACTTTTATTTGTTCTTCACAGTTATTAATCGTCTACCTGTAGACATGAAATCCCTGTGATCCTCCCATCTTCTGACTTGTGTAATGCCTGCTTATTTTTTGTGTTTTAACCTTCCCAAAACATGTATATTATAGGCATATCAAAGTACAACTGCAAGTATTTGCTGCAGCGTCAAAATAAACGTCAGCTTGTACTTCTACATTCCATTTCATTTCATATCAAAGCCTTCAATCTGATATCACAGTTGAGTATATAACACCGGCTAGTCCACAACAGGAAGACATGTCAGTTAAATTTAGTATTGCATCCAAAGTTGAAAAGTTCAACCATGAACATAAACTGACATTAATACCTTTGTTTGTGAAACTCTCTTCAATTGAGAAGACATAGGACATTTGGCAAACTTTCCCAGCTATGAATCCTTGACCACATTTGTTTGTTTTTACAGATCGAACATTACATGTAACCCTAGAAATCAGACACAGGAGTTTTTTTTTCTAAATAAGAGAAAATTACAAAAGAATCTGTTGCAGGACAAATTATGAACACTAACAATAACAGGTACTTTTTAATGTTTCAGCCTGAACATGTCCCCCAACCTTACCTTAATGTAGAAGTAAAGAGACAGATGAGGAGTCCTCTACATACCCATGCAAATAACTCCACCAAAGTCCAGCTTCAACAGTCTTTTTTGTTTTTAATTCCTACAGCTTGTAAACTTTTATTCCATGAGAGCTTCATGGTGAGAGTGGTGAAAGGGCATTGACTGTAGTGATTATTATTTTCTGGTTATCATTGCACAAACATCTGTGAGACTATGTTGTGACTAAAGCTTTCAGACACCAAGTGTCTTTTTAAAGCATTTAACTGCAGTAGTCCTTTATTTCTAACTTTAAATGGCTGAGAGTTAAATATCTGGCACCCTTATTTGCAAAATGGTCCATTATGCTTTCAATCCAAATGCTAACCGAAAAAAAAAACAGTTTCCTGTGTATTTAACCAGCACTATAACAGTGACACCAGTAAACCAAAACATTAAAGCTGTAATTCAGTATGCAAAAACACTCAGCTGGATGAAGGGTGAAATCATGTCTGTGGGACTGACATCATGAGTATCCACTTGCATGTAATGCTAAATCATTTCATCCAGTAGCACTTTTCTTATTAAATGAAGCATGAATGCTAAAACTGCAGCAAATTTTAGTAAAAACTTTAAAATACTGTATACCCAAAAAAGGGAAATTATGGAATCTGATTATTTAATGTTAAGGATGTGTTTTCTTTGCTGTTTTTATGTCTTTTAAACCTGGTTGCATGCACACAAATGTGTTTATTTTTCAGATTTCTCAGCAGAATTCTTCATTGGGTCAGTTTGATTGGATGTAGAAATATATTTTATCAGCTAAATTTACCCTCATGTCAAATATAAAACTACATTGCTGTCATCATGTTGTCTGCAGGACAGAGTGTTGATGTTATCACCAACCTGCAACTCCTTTAATCCCACAATCAGTAAAACATGACCACTACCATCCAAACAGACATAAAACCAGGCTGACAGGAGGAAAACAGCTCTGAGGGAAACTTCGTGTTCACTAGCAAGGTTGTGGTGAAAAACAGCTGTTCTGGGAGCATCTGAAGAGAAGACACTCTAAATGTTTTTGTGTTTCTTATTTTAGTGTAACCACTTTAACTGATATAACATAAAACTCAGATTAGATTTTTCACCACATTTTGAAGAAATTTGATATTGTACCAGTAATGGAAACAATATGAATAACTATTTATTTCAAAATTGATTTGATGAGATTGGAGTGAAAAAGACCTGCTGCGACCCACTGTTTAATTCCGATAAAACCAAGATGAGTTTCCTCTCTGTATCCCCTGAGCAGATACATGATGTAATGGGATTAAAGATTTCAGCTCATTTTACAGAAGACAGATTGCTCAGTTTTCAGGTAAGACCTTTAGCCTCCTCATTTAGCTTCCTCATTATTTCTAGAGTGAAAATCAGACTGAAACATTTCCAGAGTGAAAATACACTCCTTTTTTCATTTTGTGTACCTACATAATGTATTATTTTGCATAAAACATTCTATCAATTAACAAGTTGAGTGGCCACATTTAAAATCTGTATATACATACATTCATACATACATACATATATACACACACGTGTGTGTGTGTGTGTATTTTTGCATATATATGTATGATTATTTTCTTATTTATTTATTACTTAGTATAGATAAATGGTTAAATGAATCATCCTGCTATGGTTCTGGTGCCAGTCTAATCCCTGGATAAAATTCCAGGATGCACCTTGATGATAAGAGAGGCAAGATGGCGCCTGTGTGCTGGCTTGCTCGTCTGTCCCTGACAGATTTGTTTGTATTTGTGCTCTATTTGACTCTAATCATTAAAAAAAATTAGTCTATGCTGGTGTATGATTGCTAAACATTGTTGAATCTCCAACATTGCCATTCTCCCATATGATAATGGTGGACACAAAACCTTACCACTGCTCCTGGCAGGATTTCAGCTCACCCGTACCGGGTTCCTATACTATCCTCACAGTGGAAGTATCCCTGCCGTGGTGGAAGATGAAGGGGTTGGATCATAAAACTGAAGTTCACCCTGACACAGAATATGTCCCAGTCTTACACCAAAGTCTGTGACCCATAAGAATCTGTGACCACAGGGGGTGATAGTGTGCATCTCTCTGCATGTACTTCTTGAGGCATTACATGATGCAGAAGACGGATACGCAGATGGAAGGTCAGTTTTGTCTGTCTTCTGTGTCAGTTACATGCATAAGATGGTCCGTTTTCAATGAGCTTAGCTATCCGTTGCTTGATGCAGAGAACAGAGTAATACCACCAAAAATCGGGGCAGTGGCAGAATAGCTGACATACAACCTGCCAGGAGGGAATGTCGTAGAGCAGAAAGAAGGATGAACTTCAGGTGTCACATCAAATTATGCAAAGTCGCTTGCGTCAATACCAGAGCACTGTAAAAGAGGAAAAAAGGAAACACTTTGAAACTATCATCTCATCCAACAGACATAACACTTGTGTGTTATTTGACACAATTAACTCTGAATGTATGTTTGGTAGCACCTCATGAGATGTGTGAAACGTTTTTGCTGTTTGAGAAAGTTGCCACTTCAAGACACCTCAGTCTAAGGCCCTTCTTCTGCTGTTTTTTTTTTTTTTGTTTGTTTTTTTTTATATCAATTTGAGCTTGTGTGTCTCTCTCTCCCTCTTAGAGGATCTTAAGCCCTCGGGCTCCGCCCTTGAATTTGGTCCTCCTCCTTTCTTTAAAGATTTTTTTTCAAGTATAGCACAGTGTGTTCTTGCTATTATTAATAACAGTTTGTCCTCTGGTGTGGTCCCTGCCAAACATCCAGTAGAAACCAAACAACTTTTGCTTGAAAAATCTGGTCTTGACCACTCTGTGTTAGCTAAATATAGGCCAATTTCTAAGCTTCCTTTTCTTTCTAAAATTTTAGAGGAGATAGTATTTTGCCAATAATTACTTTAACAAAAACAGCACAATAGAGGTTTTCCAATGGGTTTTAAAACCCTCCATAATGCAGAAAATCTGCATTAAATCTGCATTATCTTCTTAGCTTGTGATTCAGGAGACTATGCTGTTTTGGTTTTGCTTGATTTAACTGCTGCATTTGACACAGTAGATCACAAAATTTTACTTTCCCACTTGAATCAACTTGTGGGTATTCCCCTCACGGGACTTGATTGATCCAAGTCTTTTATGGTGGATAGGTCCTTCTGTGTCAGTATTTTAGACTTTGTATCATCATGTGCTCCCCTGTCATGTGGAGTCCCACAGGGTTCAGTTCTAGGACCACTGCTTTTTTCTCTGTATTTATTGCCTCTGGGTTCCATCCTAAAACAGCAAGGAGTTGCCTTCCATTGCTATGCTGAGGTCTGCCAGATCTACTTGCCTCTAAAGAGGAAGAATGGCTTCCTGATGAAACCTCTTTTAGATTGTTTGGAGGATAGTAACGCTTGGTTAGCCCTGAAATTTTTAACTGAACTTTTTAATGAAAAGAAAACTGGGGTGACAGTTTTTTGTCTCTCCCCTGTGAATCCACTTCTGTTTATTTGGAACCCCTGATAGGATATTTTAAGAAAACCCTTATCATCCTGGTTTTTAAGTTAAACAGTGATTTAACTCTAATAGACTACAGCCAAATTAGAGCTGCAGTCTAGTCATGTTTTTATCATTTAAGGCAGTTGGCAAAGGTTAAATCTTTTCTTTCCAGGCAGCATTGAAGCTGTGATACATACTTTTATTTAATCTTGGTTAGATTTCTGCCCTGGACTTTATGTAGGAGTAAGTCAGTCCTTCTTGTTACATCTGCAGCTTGTGCAGAATGCAACAGCAAGACCTTTAACAGCACCAATAGAAGAAAAAGCATTACCACATTCCTGGCTTTACTCTACTGACTGCCTGTGCTTTTTAGAGTTAATTTTACACTTCTTATGCTTGTTTTGAAGTGTCTAAATGGCCTTGCCCCACCTTACCTCTCTGAGCTTCTTCATCCCTACTTGCCTTCTCGGTCCCTGAGGTCAGCTGATTAGCTGCTCCTGCAGGTACCGGGGTCCAGGAGGAAGCTCAGAGGGGACAGAGCCTTCTCTGTTGCTGCTCCACAATTGTGGAATAATTTGCCTTTACACATCAGAGAGGCCCCATTTCATTGTCCTTTAAAATTTGTCTTAAAACCATTTTTATTCTTTGGCTTTCAACTCCAGAGAGACTTAGTTTTTTATTTGATGTTATTTGTTTTAATTGGTTTTTATGGTGTTGGGTTTAGCTGTTCTTATGTCTCATATTTTTCTTTGTGTGCAGCACTTTGTTTCAGCTGTGGTTGTTTTAAAGTGCGTAATAAATAAAGTTGGTATGGTATGGTAGAAACTGTTTGGCTCAGACAAATGGTGAGCATTATTTACAGATCAAATATCCTTCTTTTCGCAGGTAGATGTCATCAGTAATATAAATTGCTTGTGCATGTGAACATACATCCCATGTGTACTATGTATGCACTGTGCATTCCAGTCATCACATTAAGCAGTTTACACTTTGCATATCAGGTCCTGAATGTATGTGTGCATTGATTTTGATCTATGGTGCATCTAACTTTTGCTCTTTATTCACTCATGGAAGCCTTCCAGTGGGTCATTAAGTGCAGACACTGTCATGGTGGTTGGATGGCTCGCTGTTCACTATACACCAGGGGGTGCCCATCAATCAGGATAAGATGCAGCAGTGAATGACAGATGCTTGATGGGAGATGACACAAAATATGCTGTCATTTGGCTAGAGTTGGTCAGCAGGCAGCCATAAATGACAGAAGCAGCTCCCACCACCACTTCTCTGATGAAATAAGGGGATGGCAGGAAGGTGCACAGGTGGAGTCTGGCATTTATATTTTACTGGATTTCAGTAAAAATCTCGTAATATTTTGTTTAGACTGTAGAAGTCATTTAAATTAAATATTACAAGCATAAAAATTTAAGAGAATCTTCTGCATTGAATGGCAGTCAGGATTTTATTAAACAGGACCTGTGGCTCCTCTGAGATGCAAGAAACTACACTCTTTCATACACTCAGCCTCATGCAAGGTCAAAGATAATGGATCTCCTTGCAATTCTTTTGTATTTTTGTCCACCTTTTTTTAAAAATAATACCTATAGGTTCCTGTCCAAAATTCTGACCTTGAGACTAAACTGGTAGCCCTTGGGGATCTTGTCTTGCGCTAAAGTCAATTATGTTGTGGTAATGCTTTATGTTAGGTAGCATTCCCTAGACAATCAGTCATTGTCTCTACAAGCTGGTTGCACAGGCTCATCCTCATCTCCCATTCCATTACACTGCAGCACAGGTGGGGATACTTGTAAGGAAGAACCATTCCTGTCTCTGCCAAGGTCACCCCACGCAGTGAATAGGCAACAGCATGACTCAGAATCAATTATGGAAAGTTATAATCTAAGCAGAGGGATCTATTTCACCGATGTTCAAAAAGCAGATTTCTACATCTTTCTGCTTTATCAATAAACTGCTGGAAAATCAATGCATTGTTTGTATAATTTTCAGACTAAAAATGTAATTTGACCATTTCACCATTTTGCCATTCAACAAAAAGCTTGTGTCTCTGCACGGTATGATAATATCACGTATGACTGTTGGAGTGACAGAATAGAAAGCAAGAATTTACAAAGGAGCATTATGAGTCTAGTCACAACAGCTCTTTGAAGAGCCAGATCAATACCATTTCTGTGACCAATTTTACAGTTCTCTGGATCTGTTGCCCCTGGAGTAATAAAGCTGTTTTCTCCACACATCCTTCAGTCTTGGCTGTTCAGACACTGTGGCAATATGTTTGATAATCCTCATGGGCATGTCAGGATTTCCTGAGCAGAGAGATATTATAAAAAAAATTCAACATGCAATTTAAATATCAAGTTTTTGACTCACGAGTTCACCTTTTGATTGATTGTTTTGATGGTTTCACATTATAAGAAGTGAATTCACACTAAGTATTTTGGCGCAGCAGCCTCAGGATAGAGCAACTCCTGTAAAGTTTGAACACTTGAACAAATGGTTTGGTTATACACGGTCAAACCAGTCCTACTTTGCCCTCATGTTAGGCAATTTATAGCTGTCAGCCAATCATCAGCAGAGAGCAGCCAAGATGCTAGTTTATCCTCTGAGAAGAAGATGAGGTGAGCCAAACTATGATCTATCAGAAAATGTATTATTTTGATTCTTAAGTAGCACCATGATGTCTTCTTCAATGTATTACAGCTTTGATAAAAAAAAATTGTCCTTGTAGTTTCTGTATGTTTGTTTTTCTGATATGTAGTAGCGTTAAGAAGTTTGGACACACCCATGTGTTAGATAAAAAAATGTTGATAGTGACTTATTGTTTTTTCAAATTGTTCATGAGGCTTAAATTTTTTTTGTAAGTTTTTAATGAGAGACATGTTTATTTCTTTGTGAAGAAAGCTTGTCTTTGTTCACAAGGAAACTCCAGGGGGTTCCTCTCACTATGTCACATCCTCTAGCTGGATTTTTTAATGACATGGCTGATGCTCTCAAACAGTTTGAGGAGTTGCTAGAATCCAGGAATCTGTGATTATGGGTGTCTTCCAGGGTTTAATTCAGCAGAGCAATACATTTCAACAATAATGAAATTGATTGTGAAACAAAGAATGTATCTTAAAGCATCTGTTATGGACTGACATGTCTGTCCTGAACAGGGCCGGTTCTAGGAATGCATACATGAGGGGGCAGGCATAAATTTGAAGGGGGCATTATGAGTACATACTTCAGCATTTTCTTGTTGTTGTTTTTTAAGTGTTTCTTTAACGGAACTGTGCTGTTAGTGGAGTCCAACTTCAAAGAAATGGATTGCACTTTGTCAGGCCTCTACTCTAAGACCTGTCCAGCTTGGGTGTCCCACCTGAAACCAAAGCTCCTGCTGGTATAGCTCTTAGAGTCACTGAGGCACGCAAACCCCCTGACCACAATAAGGTGGCAATCCCTCAGGGGGGGAACAGAAAATATCAATAACAAAATGAAGTAAGAAAAAAGAAAAGAATGATCCATTATCAAAGCTTTAACAACCAACAAAATAACAATTGCCCTATTGGACAGCCATTAGATGTCTAAGCATTTTGAATAAATTTGAAACTAATAACAATAAACTCAACTATCTGTGTGTTTGTTTCTGTCTGTATATAGACCATAATGATTAAAGAATCATAACTATCAAGCACAACAATAACAGAGCAAAAAATTAAACCCCCTACCAAAATAAGGCAGTGAACCTTCAGGGGGAAATAATGATAATAAATGAAAATGAGTAAAAACTAAATGATCCTTCATCAAAATTTTAAGAACCAACAAGGCATACATGAAGCTCTGAGCTGAACTGCTGAAAGCAGCGGGAATGTAGAGTGAAACTTTCTGTTATTTTTTTCTTCAAACTAGCATGCTGAACTAAAGGCTGGGCGGAGCTTGAGGGGTCTCATATGCGCAGCTCGTTTTCCCTCAGTCTAGTACCGAGGAGGCAGTCACATCTATGGCCCGTGCGTGATTGATCACTGCTCCTACTAACAGGCGTAGACACGTTTAAATAGAACAGAAACAAACCCCAGTTGACAGAATAGATGCAATAAATACGTCTGTTATTATAAGTATTTATTCAGTATCGCTACAACACATTTAACAGAGCTTTACTCTATAAGTTTTACCGCTGGAGCTCAGCAGCCGCTCTCTCTACGAGGGGGAGAAATATGACACCGCAAGATCAGGCTGTATGTCAACTCATTTGCATACTAAACACTGATTGGTTGTTTTCTGTGGTGGTGGGAAGGACTTGTTGAAGACAGTACAATGGATCCTGTGAAGCTCCGACACACAGAGTTCAGTACAGAGGGGAGAGAGCGTTTGGAGAGATTTGCCCATTTCGGCGCATTTGATTGAGGGGGCAGAATGTTTGTTTGAGGGGGCACTGCCCCCTCTTGCCCCTGCGTAAAGCCGGCCTTGGTCCTGAAGCTCCCACACTTCAGATCTGATAGCTGTGGATGTAATAAGAAGCACAAACATGCATTAGTTCAGGAAGATGGTGTAGACCTGAAGCAGTTTCTGATTGAACGCATCCTTGACCCCATTTCCTTTGCACAAGATGAATAAATCAAATCTAGTCAAATGAAATATATTTGTATAGCACATTTAAAAAAAGAACAGAAGTTGACCAAAGTGCTTTTTATTTTATTTTATTATTTTTTATTATTATTATTTTTTATGCAGTTGTTTTTTCTATGTGACTTAGTGTCTTGTCTTTCAGTTTATAAAAAATTGCAGAAAGCCTTCACTGGAAGCTGTAAAAGATGACAAAGTGGCTTTATTTGCAGGGTTGAGGACAAGATTAATATATTAAAAAAGAAGAAAAAAAAGAAAGAAAAAAACACACTCTGGGACTGTGCAAGTGTTTTTCTATGCTATAGCAAAAAATTTTGCTCCAGTTGACAGTTTTTTTTTCTTTTATCATTCCTAAAACAAGTTTAAGAAAACAAACAAAAAAAAAAAAACAGAAAAAACAAAGGATTTTCTTCTTGTACATTGTATGATTATGCAGCATTTATGGTAGCATAACTTAAAAGTAATTTGAAACAAACAAAATACAGAAGCAGAAAGAAATCTGCAAAGCTTTGAAATTTTGGGGAAGTAAGCACTTTGGCAAACTTCAGTCTCATAGAAGTTTCCACCCAACAGGATGACCAGATGATGTAATTTTTATTGCAGCCACAGTTTTGCAACCGTTTACCGTTCCTCTAATTTTTCATATTTTGAAAAAAACTTATCAGCAAATATATTTCTCAAGTAATGAAAGTTAACAGGAGTGCAAACGATGAAGTCACATGACAAACTTGTCTGCCTGATTTAACAGCTGCATTCATATAATCTTATGCCTTCATGTTGCTTGACTCTGTGAATGTTCTGCAGCTTTGCAGCATTCTCTGTACCTAAATGTGTGGTTCTCTGTTTATATCAAATTTGTATAGTGGGATCAGTTTAATCCATTATTAGATGCTTCACACACTTAAAGTGGTGTGAGAAAGTGTTTGCCCCCTTCCTGATTTCTTATTTTTGCAAGTTGTCACACTTAGGATGTTTTAGATCAAAAAAGTTTAAATATTAGTTTAAGAAAACACAACACAAAATGCAGTTTTTAAATGAAGGTTTTTATTATTAAATGGAGAAAAAAAATCCAAGATAACAGATCCTCTGTTCCTGTGACTACATATATGAACTGGGCTGTCACTGACATAAACCTCCACACAAACAGAAATCAGTTCACCTCAACTGGGTGCCCTATCAGCTGCAAGGAGAAGAACAGTAATATTTGGTTGACTGCACCTCAGTTTCAGAAACTAACTCTGAACATCATTCCTCTGGGGAGTATGGGGAGGGGGAGAGCAGGAGGTCCACTAGATATGCTGTGGATGGTCTCCTTTCTACCCACAGAGTGTTGAACTGGAACCAAGCTGCTGGAAAGCCCCCGAATGCATGGTAACAGGATTACTGTAGGAAGCAGCTCATGAGTTGTGCAAAGTGACTTCCAAGTTGGCAAAAATGGTTGCTGTGTCCTAAATTTAATTCTGCACCTAAAAAAAATAAAAAAAACAAACGAAGACAAACAAACAAACAAACAAACAAAAAAAAATTAAACAATTATGTATATATATATATATATCATGCATCTTATAACTCACACATCTTTTTAGTTTAGAATGTGCAATCAGGAAATAGTCCTGCTATCAGATGTGAATCTATGTAGACTTTATGATTGCAAAAACATTTTTCCAGAAGAGTTACTTTGTAATTTTGTATTTTTTGAGCTATGACACACACCAACCAATTAGCTGTTTTTCCAGCTGTCAGCAGCTCCCTCTGCTTTCTTTGAGCAAAGATAGTGTATAAACAACAGAATACTTGAAGCATGAATGATGAATATTCTTCTTTTATGAATATACTTAATTTTGTTCCATATCTCATATCATTTAGCAACACTACTATAAAAATACTCCAAAAAGTTTTCTCCTTAAAAAATAAAAAACCCATCAAAGTCAAAGCACCTAAATATTAGCAGAAATATGCAAAAGTACATGATAACTTCTTCATATTGATATTCCTTAAGCATTGGTGTGTAAGCAGCATTCTGCAGTTTTGACTGCTAGAAGAGTAGCTCTGAGCTTCTTCACATATGCTTTATTTACAGAAACACCAGATAAATCTGAGTGCTCACTAGATGATGAATGGGAGAAGCAAAATGAAAAATATAAGGGGGGTAATATGTTTTCTGTCCTTTGAGTTTTTTCTTTTTCTTTTTTAAAAAAAATCTTTTTTCAGTAAGATTTTGGATGGCTTACATACATATGGAAACCAGTTAGTTTCATGTTTCTTAAAACAAATGTTTCAGGGCCTCTGAAATAGCTGCCAGATATCTGGATAATTTCTGTTTTTGTGCAGTGAAAATTGTTTGAATGCAAATACTTTTTGAGAATTTTATGATAGCATAATTAATAAGAATACTGTTGTTTTAGTATTATTGTTCCATTGTCTATTTATGAGCATGTGGCGACAATCCATTCAGTCTTGTGATATTTATTTGCGACCCAACTAAAGACTTACCAGAATCCTTAATCTGCAGGTTCTGCATACTCATATACACATACTTGCTTACATTATTTATTTATAGTCAGGTTGAAATACGAGTAATCTAGATCAAAACTACACTTAGTATATAGAGTCTTTGGACTTACTGTATCTGTTCTAATTGGCTTCATTAAGTACACCTGTAAAAATATGCATAAAACATGCAGGGAGGTAACCACTCTTGTTGGCTGCTTAACATTTGGTTGTGCTATTTTTAGATAATTGTTTGAAATATTAATAATAATAATAATAATAATAATAATAATAATAATAATAATAATAATAATGATAATAATAATAATAATAATAATAATAATAATAATAATAATAATAATTCTTGTAAGTCTGTGTGCAGTCTCAGTTTTACATTGTGTCTTAACAAGATTTGGTGTAACCCTACTTAACATTAGCACATACGTAAAATATTAGGTGCATCTGTTGTGGTTAGTGTGATAAAATAAATAAAGTCTAAATACTGCTGAAATATTCAAAAGCGAGTCAACAATCATACTAAAGTTTATACAACTGACCTTTGAAGTGTCCCGGTTCGTTATTATGAGCCAGCAGAATATCAGAACTTCCCTCAAAAGTAAAACATGATTTATGCTACACCTGTGCAGCGCCTGCTGTGCTGCATTGAAATGTGGAGTTTCCTGTTTAAAAAGACCCATTGCCTCCAAACAGATAATTTTTTTTTTGTTTGGCTAATTTATATTTTGCTCATAATGTAAGGCATTACCAAACTGCAGCCTTCCTCCATCTTGCTTTTTTAGAAATGAGTGTCATGTCTGGACAGAGAGCTTGAACACTTTTTTTTTTTTTTTGGCTTTTTCTAGATGAACTTTTTTCAGCTTTGTTTTGTCATTTGCAAGCCTATTGCACATTGCTTTCCTTATAAATATTTGAGAGTTCTACACATCTTATTTGACTGAGAGAAACCCTTCTCTTTTAGATAAACCATAGCTTTGATTGACTTAAAATGTAAGCAGTTTAAAGATGCAGAGCAAAGTCTCATCTTCAACCTGAGAGGGTCTTTCTACATTCAAACTATTAAAGGCCTCTGTGTAATTCAACCAAAAGAAGACATGATTTACAGGCTGTAAAATTAGAAGCAGAAGTAGTATTTCATGGTTTAAAACACGATATTGTGCTGACATTCAATCTCTTTAAGAACCTGTTCAAACAACAGCCTCAGGATGTGTTCAGTTAAATGGTTTCCAAATGTTCATCTTTGAATTATTGCCTTTAAATGATCATCTGGAAGAGATCGTTTTTTTATGGATGAAACATAAAACATTAAATTGCATTTTGCATTGCTAATATCCCTCAGGCTCAGAGTACCAGCATTTTCTTAGCTGGCCACACAAGGACATTTCCCATATTTAATCTAGTCTGTTATCACAGTCAGCAATCACATCCTGTTTATGCAAATTTCTTCAGACCAAAGAATAAAAACTCTCTTTGAAGGACTTTCCTATCCTTGTCAGTATAAGATAAAATGAAAAGTATGAACAATCAATAACCTCTTTAAGAGTTTTGTTTCTTAGGACCACACACTTTTTGTCTGTGTGTCCTATTTAATAGCATATTTGCATATAAAAATGGTGGTTTTTGGATCCTGAGGATCTGGCTGCACCTCCAAAAAGCATTTTTATTGAAAAGCAGACTTCCATCAACAGAAACGCCTGTGACTTGTCAGTCTTCATGTTTTTTTTATTGTTTCTACAAAATATGTGAGAACAAAAGAGTCTAATAGCTGGAGTAGGCAAGTTTGATTAAAAATTTAGTTTCATTGCCACAGGTGACCTTTCCAATTAGTTAATTTCTTTAAGCTCACAGGATAATTGAATATTTTGGGTGTCTTTTTATCTTCTTAAGCTGTAATTTTTTGTGTTTCAACATCCCACATCTTTATTAGAGAGATTTGATTGGGAAATAAAATCAAGGATTGTTTGGATTCTCCAAAAAGACTTTATAGTGTTACTATTTGGTTAACCTCTGCTTTCTTTTAAGCAGGACTCAGGAGTCTCTTGCCTATCAAGCAAGACTTTTTTTCAAATTGTTTGCTAACCTCTCTGTCATTACTTTCCTCATTACAATACTCCAACCTCAACATTTCTTTGTTTTTATTCACATTACTTTTTGCTAACTGAGATGCGGCAGACCTTCAGAATGTCAATCTGATTCTTGCCATTACAGTTTGACATTTTGAGCATATTCCTGTTCACTTTCTTGTTAAAGGTTAGACAAAAGGATTGATAGAACATGCATGTCATCTAGATTTAAAGCTGAATGCCAGCAGACGGTCAGTTTAGCACAGAGAAAATGTACTCCAGCAGGGTTGAAAGCAGACCGTAATCTATAGTTAAAACTACTGTTGTGACAGCTAATGGAGGTCTTTGTGTCCATTTGCCATCACCATGCTACACATATTTTTATTTCATCTACTGAATTTCACTGGCATGTCTCAGTTTAGAGCCCATAAATCCAAATACAAGTAATTAGAAGCAGAGATATAGAAATTTATTCATGATGTTTTACATTTCATATGTCATCAAAGTAATCCAATGAGCATTTTGGAAAATCTTGGCACTAAACCTTAATAACTTTTCATTATCATATGCATTGCTTCAAACTATAAGACACTACGGTACCTTCATGTCAATTTGGAAGGCGATCACAACAGTTTTTAAGAAGAGGCTTAAGACTCGTGTACATTTAAACCATGACTGGCAAAATTATTAACTATATCGGCACTGAGCATTAACACACTCCAAAGAGCAGCTAATGGCTTTTTTGTCTTCCTGCTGCAGGTAATTAGCTGGAACAACCCATTGAGGTGGGCTGGGAAATCAACAACCTATAAGACAGAACATCCTGAATAAATATTTACATCTATACGTACTAATAAATAATTCAATAACTCATTTTCCAGCATAATTCAAATTTCCTTCATCTCAACTTTGTGCAGAAACTGCTTGGTTAGATAAAAAAGCTAAGTGGTTTGCACTGAAAGCATACCTTTGCAATCATGAAATTTCCTGGCAGGGTCTGTATGTGACAAGCTGGAAGTGAGAGACAGCTGCTGAGTCTGAAATGTTGAGCTAATTATCACTGATACTGAGCTGGAAACAGACAAATATGTTAATGAGCACCATTTCAAAATACCATCATATCATCAACGTTTACATTGTTTCTTATGTTATGAGATTTTTTGATTATAAGATTTGAATCATATATGTGAGCACAGACAGACTGGGAAAGGGCTGGATATAGATGTTTGTCACATTAACTAAAGCTGCGCCAACCCAACGCCTACATGGAGAGCACCATTGCTGTGGGACATTGCCATCTTTTTGATTAAGTCCACTTGCTCTTTGGTTTCTCACATGCCAAGTGAGAATGATGACTCTTGCCAACAGCAGAATATATGACTTGATTTGTTAGTAGGGCAAGCATTTTGAAGTCAGCCAAAGCAACTCTAGAAAGGATAAAAAGGATAAAATTACAGCAGACTGTAAGCAACTGCTTATTGAAAATTAATGTGGGTCACTGTATGCCCAAAAGGTGATTCTGTATTGCAGCCTGAGGCAGGTACTTCAAACCTGGCTGACTATTTCCAATCTTAAAGGAACATTGTGTAAGAATTACTGCCATCTAACATCGGCTGCATTTTAACTTATAGTGCATTCTAACGACTCACTTTCTCAAACACGTATTGCAACAATGGAAGCCCCCGTCTGTCAAAAAGCCTCGACAACACTGATGAAAGCATGTCATCCGATAGTTGATAGAATGTTCTCTCAGGTCAAGAAGTTCCCCCTGGATCATGATTTGTCTGGGGGAAAACATCTGGATGGAAATTTACTGTCAGATATCATTCCTCTGTGTTTAGAAAGAGGACTGGTTCTCACAGGGGGAACAGATCTCGACGGGGAAACTGGCCTTGAGCACTGGTTTTTTGTCACAGTAAAAGCCAGCTTATAAAGCCATCCCACCAGCTTTTAGTCCAGCTGTACCGCAACTGAAAGCAGGTGTTTTAGCGAGACTATGAAAGCGAATGAAACCACGTAAACATACACTTCTGTACCAACGAGGCTGGTGTATTTTGGCAGAAATTGTTATGCTGCCCATGGTGACAAGCAACACTGTCTAACAAAAAAAAGTAGGCTAATTTAGGTAGTACTGCTGGCTTACTTGTTGAGAAGAAAGCTGGCTACTTCTCCCTTTTAAAATATTCTTCCTTCTTGAGCTCCATCCACCTGGGAAAGGCTAGCTAGTGCAATGTTGATCCTCCTTTTTATATCGTTTGGTCACGCTGCCTTTCCCCTTTCCCCTTTTTATGTGTTTTTTTTGTTTTTTTTGCCGATGATAAAACGACTCCCGTGCTGTTGCTGCATGCTTTACACTCATAATCAGCTAGACATATCATGCCACATTCGGTTTTATGTGAGTGTCCCTGCTCCATATCAACACACTGGCCATTTTGAAACATTAATGTGTCCACATGTGCTGTCAAAGTTAATACATGTTGTTTCAGTCTGCATGAACAAACACCTCATAGGCTCAGATTTTTGAGAACATTTTTATTATAAAGGTATTTTCTTTATTTTTCTAGGAGAGCAACTGGGGCAAATTCCAATCTAACAATACACCCCAAAAAAGAAAGCACATTTTTATGTAAATCAGTGAGATTCAAAATAAAT
Organism: Melanotaenia boesemani; assembly: GCF_017639745.1. Classification (NCBI taxonomy): domain Eukaryota; kingdom Metazoa; phylum Chordata; class Actinopteri; order Atheriniformes; family Melanotaeniidae; genus Melanotaenia; species Melanotaenia boesemani. The sequence goes on from NC_055700.1 coordinate 15,553,166, forward strand.
CTTTACAATTTACCTTTAAGAAGATATAAAGATTACAACTTGAAACTCTGTCTTAAAAAGATGAAATGTTGAGTTTATGATAATATTCAACTCAGAGATGTGAGAGTTGTTCTTTTTTGTGATGGTAACTGTCAGCTGTGACCAAACACTAACATTTCAAGCTTCATTTAAAGCTTGTGACTTGTTTTGAGGAGTAGTGATCTAGTTGCTGCTGTCTCTCCAATAAAACTGTCCTAAAGTTCTGTACAATCCTTAATGAGTCTGGAGTTGGCAACTGGCACAGATGTATAGGTCTTGAAGAGCTTATTTCACTCTGTCAACTAGGGAGGCAGATTTTGATTCATCCCAAATCTGCATACCTAATTTACATTTCAAAAGGAAGCAATCCTTTTAATTTCCATGAAATTGGGAGTGTATTAGAGGCCGGCTTAGGAAAGACAGAAATCAGTCCAATACTGACATGGAGGACATCACACTTGTGGACAAAACTACGCAAAATATTGATGTGTCAACCTCGTCTTATGTGTTCTTTTTGGCCATTAAGCAACATTATCTTCCAAGTCATCATAACCAATGCATTATCAGGCAAATAAATGTTTAAATACTCTAATCCTTAATGTTGTTTCTTCATATCAGAGAAAGAAAATGTGCATGTTTTATGAGGTCAGTTTTTCTGTCAGCAACTTGTTTACAGTATTAATGATAGCTGAAATGGTGAATATGTCTCAGTATGAAGCTTTTATTGCTTTGGGATCAGAGCTGAAATGACATAACTTCTTATCCTGCTCTGTTGGATCATCCTCTGATGCTTTCTCTGCAAGGCAGAAGCTTGTTGTGGCCCAGTTTTCAAAATATGGGTCAGCATGCTACTTTTTGGGTCAGTCCTGTAATATTCCTTGACTGTAGTAAATACTACTGAAAATGCTGCGTATAACAAATTGGTAAAAATGATAATGTGGAACATGTTTTTAAAAAACATGTCCCAGGTTTTATTTTATTCATGTTTGTTCTACTTTCCTTAAGATGGTTTTTCTTATCGTCTTTCAAAGAGCCTTCCTCTAGCTGTATATCATTTGATTTTGGTATAGACCTTACCAAAAATTCACTTTTTCTGTCTTTTTAAGAATAAATAGATCTAAAAGATAAATCCCTCTATTTATTTTATTTGCCATAAAGAGACATTGTGTAACATTTACTGGCCAAAATTGATGTCTGCATGTATGTGTTATTGTTGGTGCATTATGACCTCCGCTAATGATCTGACTCATGCTTGTAAGTGAAGAATTTCTGATTTGTTAATACATATGACGGGTAAGCTGGTAGGGCAGCACCATGACATTCCATCTTGAAACTACAGTTGCTGAAAAGATACAAATACTGTAGCACCAACTATGAGGTTTTCCTGCAAGCCAGGAAGGAGAAGATAAACGAGAGCAGCTTACTAACCTGACTTTTGGAATATCTGTTAAATTGTTATTCAGGAAAATACAAAACCGTGTAATGTGCTTTATCATGGGGGGAGTGGCAACCTCTGATTAGGATGCCTCCATGACACCTCCCTGATGATGTGTTCTGGGCACCTCCCACTGCTGGGAGAGGGTCCATGGAAAACCCCGGACACGCTGGGTGTGTGGGAACATCTTGGGATCCCCTGGGGACAATATGGAAGAAGTGACAGAGGAAAGGGAAAGTCTGGACTTCCCTACTTTGGCTGTCGCCCCTGCAGCTCAACCCCAGATAAACGGAAGAAAATGGATAGGTGGATGGATGGATATTAGTAGTGAACTGACACACACACACACACACACACACACACACACACACACACACACACACACACACACACACACACACACACACACACACACACACACACAAAATCATGTTATTAGAGAGAAAACCTTTCATATTTTACCAAGAAATGGTGACTTTTTTTTTTCCTCATAACCTTTTTCAAGTGAATGCTTACTAAGCATAGTTTGATGACTATAACTAAATACAGGGTGAACTGGTGCACAGGCTGCACAGGCGCACTCATCTCTCGTGTTGCAAAACATATGCAGCAAATCCACAAAATGTTGGGCATAACTTTTGTTAGATATTCTACAAACAGGTAATAAGAATACATCGTAGTATGGCACCCTCTGATCAGGGTCAGTCATGAGTGAACATCCTGTTCCTGACTATCTGCACATTCGGAGCAGCAACTTTCATAGCTGTAGACAACAATGACCCACATAGGTCTCATATTTTGCATCTATAGTTCCTCTCTTGTTCTTTGGAGTTGTTTCAAACAAGTTGTTTGTGTGTGTGTGTGTGTGTGTGTGTGTGTGTGTGTGTGTGTATCCTAATCCTAACAAATTTAGCTGGGTTTGTCAGATTTGACGTAAAATTGACGGAATTCCTTGCATCATTTCAAAAGATGCACTAGACACTCTCTGTGACATTTAATATTTCATCCATGCCTACCTACTTGTTTCTAATAAGTGGAAAGTCAGCTTACAGCAAAGTGATTTTCAAAATAGACCCTTTAGTGTGCTTATCTGCTTGAATAGATCAGCAAGGAGTAATTATTATTATCATTATCTTTTTAATCTAAATTACATCTGTGTCTTTTAGCCTGTATGAAACTCTGATTATATCCTCATAGGGCTTTTGAAAAAAACAAACAAAAACTGTTTTAATTATTTAATCTTACAGAAGATTTATACACTTTAAATAAAAGAAAAACACATCTTCATACATTTTACAGTATTTAAAAGAGTAAGATCTAATATTAATCACCAGCTTTACTGACCTTGGGTTTGCAGACTTCTTGTGCTCAAGGCCTAGATATCAGCCAGATATGTCCTATTGGGGGTTTCACACCAGCAATAAATTAAACACTCTTTTGTCCTTATGTCAGAATAGGAGTTGGCATGTTCAAAACATTTGTATAACCAAATTATTCTGAAAATAGATCGGGTAAATTTTTTCCCTTTACTAATGATGTCCCCGTGCACCAAGTCTCACACCTGCACAGTTTTCAATTACGTCAGTGAAACTGGAAAGGAAATCCCAGCAGTGCTGGTCCAGTCAGCAGACGCTCTGGTGAAGCAGAAGCAGCAGTGTAATGTTTATATTCTACATTATGAGCAGAATTGCAATGTATTAGATTTGAATGAACCGTGTCCCAAGGCTGAGCACATTTATATGAAGATTACTTTGTGAAGATTCTATTTAATCTATTGCAAAATAATGCTTTCTCATTTATGCATTTATGTATTTATGCATGAACGTTTCTCTGTGTTCATTTATGGGTTGGGGTTTATTTGCTGTTTTTGCAAAGAAATGTTTTTGCAACATTGGATTTAAATCCTGCTTTTGTACAATTTGTGAGTTTGTGTTTTCCTCTCTGGTTTACTTTACCATGTTTTTGTCATGTGTTTTTCTGTGTTTGTTTAATCCGATGCACTTGGGGCAAAAGATGAAAGTAGCTTTGCAGACAAATATTTTGCTGAATCACTGCTCACTGTCATGCACAGTAAAGTGGTATTGATAAGATGCAAAAATGATCATTTTGAGTGGAAAAACACATGTAATACTGCACAATGTTAAAAAAAAAATATCAGTGATTGCATGTTTTATTATGATTTTGAGCAGTTGATCTAATTCATTGACAATATGGCTGCAGATATTCCTACTCAGGTAATAAGCTCCTCTCAGAAGTGCAGTTTGTTCACTAAATTCAATATAAATGAGCTGAGTGTTTATTCAGCTTCGCCCAGACCCTTCTTTGCTCTTTGTTCCTGCTCCCTTGTGGGTCTGTTATCATTGGAACATGCCTCTGGACAAGGGCTGCTCCTGATAGGACACAAGCCATCAAATCCCCCAGGGGGGGATCAGATGCATTGCCAAAATTTGTGGTCAGCCAAGATTATCTGGTTGTGCTTGAGCTCAACAGACTTATGGTCCTTTCCCACTAGTAACCACTTAGCCCAGCCTGACACCACCCCTTCCGATTTGTAGGTGTTCCCATCAGAATTTTCCCGGGGCAAGTAGATACATTTTTAGCACTCCGTCGGGGAGCTGAAGGTGCAGAGCCAGGCCGAAAAGCATGAGGTGTCAAGGTGGCAGGCCACTATTGGTCCGAATTTGATGTCATGGGATGAGTCATGAGAGTGACTCCCGACCCCACCATCTTTAAATACCCAAAGCTGCGACTGTGAATAACAACATGGTGTTTCAAAAACAATCACCATGTTTTAACACAGAGGTGAAGACTTTTTTGTGCTTGTTGGCCGACAAAACAATCCAGAGCAACCCGGATGGCACAATTCATAAAGAGAAGGTTTAACAGGTATTGCTTTTAGAAACAAAAGTATGCATTTATCAGTTTCTTCTCAATCAGACATGTCAGTATCAGGTGAAGCAGAAGAATGAAAAATGTTGATAACAACAGCCTTTTGCAATTAGATATTGCTTCATATTGCTTTGTAGTGTTAATGAGGTTTGCTAGTGACTGTGCTGTAAAATCTACTAGCCATTAGACAGCCATTCACACATCTTTGAAGATAGATCAGGTTCAGATATCTAGTGAGAGTGAAACAGCAAAAAGAAGCAAGGAGACGTCTTCTCTAAATCACTGTCTCGAGGACTGACGTTGGCCACCCCTGATATAGAGCACAACAAGTAAAATTTCTTCCACAGCCATTTTCAGCTTTTATATGTTTTATAAATGAGACCCCTGGAGACTGACATAAAAGTACGTAACATTTACTCTTATCAACGAAGGCCCCTTCTTCTTCTGCCAAAGGCCTCTTCCCCATCCAAAAGCAACAGCCTCTGTCCTTATGCAGCATTAGTGCCAGCTCCAGAGCAGGAGATGTTCACCTCTGCTCCATTACCAAAATCAAAGCTGCTGCTGGCTGATCCAATCTAGGCTTACAGTCAGATACTAATGCCTATTGATGAAGAGTGTAAACAAAAACATTTAAAAAGTTAAAAATGCTGTAACATGTTGTGGACTCTTAATTAGAAAACAGTCAGAGCTGTTAGTTAAAGTACTTAAAAAAAATAACACTTTAACTTTGGGTCTGTTCATTTAATATATAATGATTTTAGTTGTATTTAGTAACATTTCACATCAGGGGATTTGGAGCCTTGTTTGGCCAGACAGGTTTGAATAAAACATATGTCTCACAGGAAACTGCCGGAGGAAAGAGATTATGGTGTCCTAAAGGCTCACTGGGCTGAGCAGAGTGAGTGTTTGTCTCGCCAAGTGCAATTACATCATCATTATTCCCAGTGTTTCCCATGTGTTTTTATTTCTAAATTTCAAATACTGGTGGAAGCATACAGTTGATAAATAAATATGAATATGATGGGGCACCAGGTAGTCCAACTGATTAAGTGTGTGCAGAGATTAAAGCTTTTCGACTCAGGCAACCCAGGTTTGAGTCCCAGCCCGTGGGCCTTTACTGCACAGCATCCTTCCTTCTTTATGACCCATCTCCTGTCAAACTACTTTCAAATAAAGACATTTGTACAAAAAAAGACAAACCCCCCACCCAAAACAAAAAACAAAAACAAAAACATAAACAAACTTAAAATAAGAAATATGCTATAGTGGTTTTAATCTCAACTGGATCTCTTTTGCATGTAGTTTTTGTCCCTACGCATGTGTGGGTTCTCTAGGCCCTGGACCCACAGTCCAAAAAAGTGCCTCTTCTTTTATGTATGTTATTTAATGACTTTTATCTTTAGAAATAACATCCTTACCCTAAACTTTTGACATATTTTAACCATATCCACACATTCTTAGTAAAATGGATCAAATGAAGCATGACAGGGCCATTAATCTTGTATTATGTGATATTATGTTGGTAAAATCCTGTCTTTGTAAAATAAAATAAGATATCTTAGACTGTATCATCTAGGTTTTCACTTGACCAACGTTTTTTTAAGGAAAATTTTGACCTAATGTCATTGACCTATCAATGAATTAAATAGTAATTTCAGGCCATGTGAATGTTATGTAGCTGAGAAACCTCCTAATCCAAGCATGCAATTCTATGAATAACAATGGTGTAACTCCATTCTGGATAAGCCAATACATGTTTCTACCTGTCCTAATTTTCTCTTTATTTCCCTTTTTGATTTCATGCCTTTCCCCCAACACTCAGCTACTGTACAGCCTCCTTTCTTGTCTCTATGTTTATCACACACTAAATGCAAATCCTTGTCACATAACCTGTCCACCTCTTAAAAATGCAAACTGTGTGGCTTTTCTTGTGCAACCTGTAGGTGAATCACCATCCAGCCAATTAAGAAGTTGTTCCTGTTTAAGATGGAAGATTAATGTGCAGACAGCACCTGTCTGATTTAGATATATCAGAGCTGTTGAAATGCTTCTCATGAATTACCCTGTCTTTCAATGCAATTGCCATATTAATCTCCTCCACATGCACACGAGCCAAAACAGCACATATAGAGAGTAGATCTCTCTTAGAGATTAGAGTGACTATTCTTGTAATTTTACAGACTGTGTCGCAATCATGTAGATTGCAAATGTAGAGCAGGATTCATTTTTGTGGTGTGATTTTAAATGGAGATTAATAGATGGCACCATTGGAGCTCACCTTTTCATTTTTAAAGAGCTGATACTACACAAAGACATGGAAGGCTGAAGAGTCTGCCTCTAAGAAAACGATCATAGTCCTCTTTCCTAGAGAAGTCAGAGTGATGCAGCTCATTTTGAAGTTCCATTTATTTACTCTAAAGTCAAGGATTTCAGAGACATGACTGATAGTCCATAGCAATCTGAAATTAAATCGTGAAAACAATGCAACTTATTAAACATTTTTAAATGTATTTTCTGTGGCCTTTGCTGTTGTCTGGCATCACTTCTGTTTTTATATTTTTAAAAACACCATCTGAACTTCTTTGTTTTGACCAGTTAAATACACATTATAGAAGAAAAACTGTCGTGGTTTTTTTCTCAAAATGCAGAAATCCTGGTGAGATCCGGATACTGCAAGGCTGTTAGCAAAGCCACTCACTTCTCTTTTCTCCAGTATGTAGCTCTGCACTGCCCACTAATTTAATAAAAACTTGTCACTCAAAATTTCTGTTTTTTTCCATAACAGTGTGGCTTCCCTCTAAACAAGCGATGGGGGGTCAGTGCCTCCTCTCCCAGTCCATCTGTCATGAGAATAGGTAGGGTTGATTTGCTGCCACTGCTGCCTTTCAGGAAATCCTGCACCGACTGGTTTACAATTACTCTGCAGGCATGATGCAAATTGAGTGTGTAGCTGCCCGTGTCTATTTTTGATGTAGCTGCCTGTGCCTCACTGACAAGTTGATCAGATTCTCAAATTTGCAAATAGATTTCAGCACTTTTCTCATAAATCACTTTTCAGGAACCATTTTGTGAATATTTTTGGATCCACTAAAAGAGAGGGAATTCAATCAAATTTTGTGTGACCATTTTCTGTGGTATGGAATCTCATCAGCTTTCTTGTTGCTTTCACAAAGGGTACTGTGTTCAGAGCCACTTGTCATTTCTTTGTATATTGCCAAGAAAATTGGAAATAGGTGCAACAAATTACTGAAACATGTGCAAAGATACCTGGGAACAGAAAAAAGAGTTTGTACAACTCAGAAACTTGAAAGTTGATTTTTTTTTTTTAACATTACCACCTTGATTTTTTCAAGCCTAAATCTTTGTGAATGAGCTTTGTGGTTCTCCTGGTTTCTTGATAGGCATTTCAACCCTATTCTTTGGATGTTGGCTGCCTTTTGTTCTGTTCTCTGTCAGCACAATCACACTGCTTCACTAAGGTTAATGTCTAGGCTCTGAGAGGAGTCATAACATCATAAGCCTACTCACAACAGAGGACACACACTGGACTTGGTCATAACCTATGGTCTGTCCACTGGTGTGTTCTCTGTTGTTGACCTGAGTGTGTCAGACCACTATTGTGTGTTTTTTAACATCACCCATTTTAGCCAACAGGAGGCCCCAGTGAGAACTGTGAGGAAACAATATATTACTTATGAAGTGGCTGCACATTTTATTGACATTTTAAACCAAAGTCCTGCTCAGATTTTGCCTGCATCATGTGATTTTATTGCAGATAATTTTAACAATGGACTAAAATCAGCTATTGACTCAGCAGCTCCACTTAAAACAAAAACTTTAAAAAGAACATCCAAAACACCATGGAGAAATGAGGAAATTGGAAAGTTGAAAAGAAATTGCAGGAGAGTGGAGAGGAAATGGAGAAAAGCAAAACTAACAATCCATTGAGAAATTTTACATGAACAACTCAAAATCTACAATGATACACATAAACAGGCCAGAACACTCCACTTCTCAAACCTCATCACAGATAAGAAAATCAACCCCAAATTCCTTTTTAAAACCATTGATCTTTTAATAAATGCTGATTTTAACAAGTCATCCATGACACTATCAGATGCTGCATGTAAGGACTTTGCAGACCACTTTAGAAATAAAATCGATAATTTTAGAACCAGTCTTTTATCTCAATATATTGCTGATCTTAACACATCTGAACCTCTGCTTTTACCAGAGGAAACACTGGATAGTTTTGTCCTGGTTGATGCAAAGATGCTTGGTTGAGTTTTATCCCAACTAAACCCAACAACCTGCCTTTTAGATCCAATTCCCACATCACTTTTAAAAACATTTCATGGTCTCTTTGAGAATGAACTTTTAAATATTGTGAATTACTCTCTTCAGACAGGTGTTTTCCAATCTGCCTTCAAAACAGGGGTGGTAAGGCCCCTTCTGAAGAAGAGTAATTTAGATCCCACAGTTGTTTTTAATAATTACTGACCTGTATCCAACCTACCATTTTAAAATAATATCATAGAAAAGTTGTTTTTAGTGAGTTACTTTTTGGATAAAAACAATAACTTGGAAAAATATCAACCTGGTTTTAGGACAAACCACAATACCGAGACAGTCCTTTTAAAGATTGTTAATGACCTCAGGTGTATTTTTTATGTATGGGAACTTTCAGTTCTGGTTCTACTGGATCTACTGTTCTTAAATGGTTTTACTCAGATCAACAGTTTTATGTAAGTATGGATACATGCTTCTCAAAGACCCATAAAATCCAATGTGGGGTTCCCCAAGGATCAATTCTAGGCCCACTTCTTTTTAATCTGTACATGTTGCCGCTTGGGCATGTCATCAGGAGGCACGTCATTGATTTTCACAGCTATGCTGATGATTCACAGCTTTACATCGCCATGTCTTCTGATGACCTGGAGCCAATTAACACTCTTTTAAACTGTAATTTAGATATTAAGTCATGGATGGCAGAGAATCTCTTACAGCTCAATCAGGACAAAACTGAAGTTTTAATTATCGGTTCCGAAAAAAAGAGCGAGATTATTTTACCAAAATTACAAAACTTTAAATATTCTCAGTGTGTGAGAAATCTGTGTGTCCTTTTTGACTCTGAGCTGGCTTTTATTCCTCACATTAGAAATGTCACAAAGATGGGATTTTACCATATTAAAAACATCACCAGAGTCCACCCTTTTCTCTCTCTTGCCAGCGTGGAGGTGCTGATACATGCCTTTATTTCTAGTAGAATAGATTATTGTAATGCCCTGCTCTCTGGTCGTCCAAAAAAGTTAATTTCTAACCTACAATTACTCCAGAACTCAGCAGCAGGTGTTCTGACGAGGACCAGAGAGCTGGAACACATTACACAAGTTTTAAAACTGCTGCACTGGCTCCCCAAGCATTTCAGGATCATTTTAAAGCTCTTTTAGTTGTTTATAAATATCTTGATGGTCTTGGGCCTTCTTATTTATCAGACCTGTTTTAGATTATAAGCCCTCGCAGACCCTGAGATCCTCTGGTACCGGCCTGATAGATGTTCCCAAAGTCAGAACCAAAACTTATGGTGAGGGTTCTGAACAACCTGCCAGAAAACCTCAGGGATGCAGAGACTGTTGCTGTTTTTAATAATGGGCTCAAGACCTTTCTTTTTAGCTTAGCTTATAGCTGAATTTTATTTGATTTTGGTTAGATTTTCATTATTTAATAATATATTTTCTATTATTTTAAATACCACCTGGATTATTGTAATGCTCTTTATTTTGGAGTTAGCCAGTCCTTCCTTGCACGTCTCCAGTTGGTGCAAAATGCAGCTGTACGCCTCCTAGCTGCAGTATGTAAGCCGGAGCACATAACCCCGATCCTGGCCTCCCTCAACTGGCTGCCAGTGCACTACAGAGTTCATTTTAAGATTCTTTTATTTGTTTTTATATCTTTAAATGGCCTCTTCTTACCTCTCTAAGCTACTCCACCCCTACACTCCTGATCGGTGCCTCAGGTCAGCTAACCTGCTGCTCCTGGACATATCGAGGTCCAAACGGAAGCTCAGAGGGGAACAAGCTTTTTCAGTTGCCGGTACAAAACTGTGGAATGAACTCCCCTCCACATTTGACAAACCTCCTCATTGTCCATTTTTAAAACTCATCTTAAGACCCATTTTTATTCTTTGGCTTTCAGCCCAGTATGAGACTGTTCCTGTTTAGTGTGCTGTGGTTTGTTCTATTTGTTGGTTTTGTTTGTTTTTAATCTGTTTAATTTTTTTTAAATTGCTTATTGTTTTTAAACTTTTTTAAAAACAATGAACGATTATTTTATTATATTTTATTATATTATTTATTTCCCTGTTAATTCTTGTATTTTTATGTGTTGCTTTTTCCATTTATGTACAGCACTTTGTTTCAACTGTGGTTGTTTCAAAGGGCTATATAAATGTTGAGTTGAGTTGAGCTGAGTTGAGTGGTGTGGATCCTGGCCTGCCCTGACCTGGGTGGTTCCTGTAGTCATTGGTGGGCTGGCTTCATATAGTATTTCCTCAAAGCAGCGTCAGGCCAGATGTTTTCATTTTATTATTATTTTTATACTTACATTCAGTTAAGGGGCAGGGATGGAAGTTCGTGTTTGTACAGAATGGGGTATGAGTGGGTGGGGGGAGTGTACATGCACTTTGTGTGTATGTGTGTGAGTTTGTGTGCGATTTTGTGTGAACTACTATGATATGTGTTTACATTTTTTGTTATATGCTTTAGTATGTGAAGGCTTTTAAATTTTGTTTTTAATATGCTTAAAAATTTTTATTATGTTAAGCACTTTGTGCTTTGTGCATGAAAAGTGCTCTATACATAAATTTGATTTGATTTGATTTGAAGACTTGTTGCCACAGACTTTTAGTCCAGTTCTTGAATTATTTGGCATACCTCAGCTTGTTTTTCCTTTTGCTTTTCCCTAACAATGGCTTCTTGACAGCCACCCTTCCAGCAAGACCATTTTTGATGAGGCTTCAGCTGACAGTAGGTGAATCAATTCAAGGGGCCAATTTATCTCATATCCTGTCAGGTCTTTCCTGGATATTTTTCCTATTCTTGAACCTGTTGGTACCAGATATCCCATAGGCAGGACGTGACAAATGAATATGTATTTTACTCAGTCTCCCGTCCAAGGACCTTACACATGTTATACACCACTGGTAAGCTAAGATACTTGAGATGGTAATGATGTAAAGCATTCCAGGCTACAATCATAACTGTAAATTCAGTAAACAAATATTTCTGACCGGATACCAATGCAATTTTAACATAGAATCCATACATAACATAGAATTTTTCAGGCCTGCCACTTTTGTCATTCTCCACTTGTCCAGTTTCCCCAAAATTTTAAGGGGACACTGCAAACCATTATGAGATATATCAAGCTTTTGGCCAATAGTTTTTTTAGAATCCCACTGGTGCAATCTGTGGCATTTTTCAAAAGTGCAACTTAAGAAATGGGAATAAGTTTTGTGTCTTTTGAACGAAGTCCCTAAAATTCAAACACAATCATGTTAAGTTGTTTGTTATGTACAAAAACAGCACCACTTAATCCCCTTGAGTCAGGTGCCTTTTTATACTAGAATGATTCACAGATCAGTTACAAGTGGCTTAACAAACAACGACATCAACACCAAAAAACTGTCTTTAAAAGTAATCCAAGTACTGGACCAAAAAGGAATAAAAAATATACAACGGATAACCTGCTACCTGTAGAACTTCATACCTCAGCATCACTTGACAGCAAGGCAATAGAAGGGGAGGTCATGAGCTATGTGCACGGAGGCGTAACTGAAGCAAGAATGTAGTGGTCTGTGCTTAACCTACAAACATATCCTATGAAGCCACTTTACTCTCCACTGGTCACTTCCACATAGCTTCACAAATCAGTGCAGTCACCATTTCATTCAAACTTGAGTAATGCCCAGCAAAACATAGACCCCCAGTGCAACATAAAAATGTCACTCCCTTATTTCCTCATTTTTTCAGGATGAGTGGTGTGTCAAAAAGAACAGATTATTTATCAAACAGACTTTAAACCAGGGTGAGCTTGACCAAAACTGTAAACAATGACATTTATAACCAACTTGACTAGTCAAACAAAATCAAATACAAGCATCTTACCGTAGAGGAAACAAATTACCTTCTAAAAAAGGTTGCCATAGGATATAACTGCTTGTTTTCTGCCACAGAGCTTTTGCAGACTTTTTACAGAAACAAATATGACAATATATTCATGAAGGACATTAAATACAGCAGTGGTTGTTAAGCCAGACGGAAACCTGGAGTATAAAACACCCTGCTGTTATATACACACACAGTGAATCCTCCTGCATATTTGAAGGGACATCCTCACTTCTTTGCTCTGTAAACTACAAACAGACACTGAATGATGCAGCTGAGGGAAAGTACCTGACAGCACGAAGGAAATCCTCCTGTCATCTGTCTGACTGAGCAGTAAACACAGTAGAACAACATGTCTGATCGATAACCCTCCAACCATGATTTCCCTTCATTTACTTCACTTTGAAGTGACAGAATCACAGAGATCAGACTTCCAAGCTGTTGCCTACTGATAGATATTAGGATGTGCCATCATTCCCTTCTTTAGGCCATCATCTGATCTTCTCTTTGGATGACATAGATAAATATTTAATTGTGAATTTCTTTACACTAAGAAATAACAAGTAATTTCTATATAGTTGATTATGTAAGCTATTTAGACAAGACAACAAAATGCTGATCATACTATAAAGAGGGAACATTTAAGATTTAAGAGCCTGCGTATGTGTGTGTGTGTTATTGTTTATGCAGTCCCAGTACCAGGACATGCCTTTTATTCAGGGACAAAAATTCTTTCTCAGACCATAAGAACACAAGAAAGGTGAATAAAAACTGTGGTTGTTTTATAAGTAATTAAACTTTCCTCCACTTTATGTCCCATATTTTAACCAAGAATAAAAGCTAATGAAAAACTGTACACAGCAGATTTATAGCTCAGCAATTACAGTGAAATTATAGTGGATGTATGGTGCAACAATGAAACAGGGATGTAGAACAGAGAATATTTGATAAGCATGTGCTGACGAATCATCTGGCCTAAAAATAATCAAACAATGATCTTGTTTTATAAAAAAAAAAAAAAAAACAGGAAAAAAAATTCACACTGTAATTTGCCATTTAATGTGTAAATATGCAAATAGTGGTAAATGCAACAAGCAGTGAAATACAGCTTTTTGATAAAAGCCACAAAAATGTGATCACTGAAACAGTTGCTGTTGTGAAATAATGCCATTTGAAAGAAAGCCGAGAACAAGAGATCTTTTCAAATTTCTCCTTGAAGCTTCTTCCTAATAATATTGTGGAAAAACCTTCAACGCAGCAGCGAGCTGACTCTGTGGCCGTTGTATTTTGAATTTAAGATGTCATGTGTCAAGCGTTGCTGCCCGACACATTGTGATTGATTACCCTACTGCCATCCTATTTATTATGGATCTACTCCTGGCATCACAGCCTTGTTACTGAATAATAACGACCCTGATAAACAATTAAAATCTGCGTCTGCAGCTAGAGCGTAACAGACATCCGTAGTGATGGTGAAGGTTACGCTAGGTTTATTAACAAAGGTGAAACTATATAAAAAGAATCTATGAGACTGACCTTCTCTTTAATCTTGTCACATGACAACCCCTGTCATTTAGGAGCCTAATGTTTGGATGAAAACTCAACCAAGCCTTCCTGGTTGCTCTAGTTATATAAAATTTGTAGCCTTATTTCAGTCACCCTGCCTTAACAGAGCTTCTCTAGCTTGTGGTTGAAACAAAACAATAGCAATCACACTTGCCAAGAGGACTCATGGGAGCTGATCATCACTGCAACAACACACACTTCCTATCAAGGCTGAGTGATACTCACTGCAGGAAAATCACATCAAATCATCAAAAGGTCCCCATCCAACCCAGTCTGCAGATTAAAGAGAGGTTGGTTGAAAACAAAGGTAAAAGCTGATCTCTGTGTGAAATAACACTCAACACCTTTTTACTTCACACAGGCTGCACCTGATGTTCATGAATTGGCTGACACAGTCGTCATAATCCGCTGACCTTGGCTGCAATGCAGCAGGCAAACATTACATGTGATCACCTCTGTGCCACAGCACAGCATGACACAGGCTCGTATCTCTACACAATAGGCATTTTCTGAGTGCTAAGCATGGAGCTGGGGAGAGACTGAGTCACAGATAACGGAATATACACAGCTACTCCAGAGCTCATCCTTCCTACTGAAGAACTGAATGTCAAGCCTTTCACACAGTGCAGGTAAGTGAATAGAGGGAAAAATGAGAAAGCGCAGGTCAGGAACAGAAATTCATTGATGCGAGGGGACCACAGTGCTGTGCAGGAGGGACGACGGATTTTTCTCAACTTTTAAATGAGAATCAGTACCTTTCAGGTGAACCAATTCCCTGACTAAAGCCAGTCAAAAAAATGATCAAGGTAAGCAGCAATTTTTCTGTGCAGATACATTAAATGGGCACAGAGCCAACTGTGGTTCATGACACCCTAACCTGAGTAATGATCTTGCAGCGGTCACACGAACACCATTATAGCACAAATCTTCTAAAATTCTAATTTAGCCTTTAATATCTAAACCCATTAAGTTTGTTACCTGTTAAATATGTTTCCTGATAAAGCCATGTCCCTTTAAAACTACAAAGCATGTTTCTCTGTGGGTTGCTTCCTGTCCCCAATGCAACAAAAAGCAGAGCAACAGAAAAACAAAAATGGAACCAGCTAAAATTCCCTTGATGGCAAAGCCCTTTGAACCCCATTACTGCCCTGAGGAAGCCCTACAAGCTTCGGTGGTGCAAGAACAGGACATATAACATACTTTGGGTCACATCCGTTTGAACCAAAAATTGAATAAATTACAATAATAATGATTGCTCATGTTTTTCCTTGGTTCTCTCTTTAAATACAAATGTTTTGTGATGTTGATAGAAATACTACCCATTTTATATTTATGAGCAATCAGAGCAGAATAAACATATCAGAAGAGGCCTTTAAAGAACAGGAGTTTAAACTGAACATTTCAGACAGTAGGTGACATGAAATATTACAACATATAATGTGAGGAAAAACAGTGTGCTTTTTGAATATCAAAGCATGTAAGCATATTAAAAAAAGCTTGTGGATGCATGGTATTCTTTATAGCTGTATTGAAATTATATCTCAAGGTAGGTCTGAGGTTCAAAAGACAAATGTTCAGATTACATTTTCTCTTACAAATGCAGCAAAAATTTTATGTTATTTTTCTTACAAAGAACAAACAAATAGACCATTAAAAAAAGGTGTTAAGTCACACCAGTAAAAGGAAAGGACTGGTGCATCTCAATGTTGATCATAACCTGTTTAGTACTGAAACTTGTAAAAGGATTAAAGAAAATCATGTACTGGCTTGTGGTGGTGAGACTCAAGTACAACAAAAGCTGTTTTGTAGTTATCTCTTTTCAATAACTTTGTCCCATTCACAGTCGGTAATGAAGTCAAGGCCGAGGAGGAAGAACATGACCCAGATGGGTCGACTGTAATTTGTAATCACAGGTTTCTGCTGAATCCAATCATCACATATTCATCTGTAATATACCATCTACCACCTTTGTGACATCCCACATGTACTCAGTATTCTCTCTTTACAGGTTTTGAACAGCTGTCCTTGCTTTTGATATTGAAATGTATGCATAACACAAACCGTACCTATGAAAAGAATATAAGATACAAGAAGCTATTTTTTAAAGCTTGATTATTCGGATGCTTTCTTTGCCTGGAATTCAATAACTAAACTTTGCTTTGAGGATCTTTGGGACCAAGACTTATTTTAATACTTAAGCTAAATATATTTGCATTAAAAATGTGTTAAAATGAACCCATGATGGTTAAAAATGTTATATGACAGATCAGTGTTATTTTAAGTCTATAGATTATCAACATGAAAATGTCAAAACAATCAACCTGAATCCTTCATATCTGCAATTCTTAATAAAGCTTTTTTGATACTATTATCAGTATTTTCACATTTTTGATTTTTTTCCTAATATTTTTTTTACAGTTATTGAACAGGATGTTATCCTTGTTCTGTGCCATGTACTGAATATTATAGGGAAAGTAAACTGTCATCCCCTGCAAATACAGATAAAGGAGACTGCACATAAGTTAAAGCCTTGACAAAACCTTTCACACGCTGGCTATAAACTGTCTCCTTAACACCAAGGCCAACATGCCCTCAACCTTAACTTACAAATCACCATAAAGATTTAAAACAGAGACAACAGCTAGTGAGGTGATTCATCTTGAGGGTGGACTATAAGCACAATTGCTACAAGTGAGCAGAATTTACAGTCTGTCTGTATATTTACCTAAAAACAATAACACTTTTCATACAGTTACAATGAGAATAAATCATTTTTGTTCTGTTTTGTGTTGCTTTTTTTATGGTGGAAATTAGAGTAACCTTTATCTCCACTCAACTCTGAAGTAGGTTTCATTGTTCTTTATTGGAAGCAGATTGTCCGTCTTAGTCGGGCAACTTAAGTTACATGAGGTGCACCTAAGCAAATAGATGTAACCAAATGCTTTCTTCAGTGCTGCTGCTTTTCTGATAAAAAAATAATATTAAAATAAACCCACAATTTCATACTCCTAATAGGATTTGACCTAAACTCACAGAAGCTGGAGCTGAAGTACATAAATGTTTTCTGTAAGGCTAAAATACTGCATAACCGTGTCACAGTTCAGCAGCATTTTAGCCAGAAACTGTTGTCCTCAGTTTCTGTGGTTATTAAAAGAAAAGAGGATGCTACATTTACATGGCCCTGTTCCAACTTTTATGAGGAGATACTGCCATCAAATTTGATTGGATTGAAGTTATTTTCTTCTTACTTAGGTTTGAACTTTTCTGATGATGCTCTTTATTTGGTTTCATTGAGAAGTGACTTGAAGTGTTGATGGGAGTGCTATGATGCTTGAAAGATGGCTTTCTTATTTTAGATGAGAAGGGATTAGCTACAACAAACCGAAGGTGCATTGCTGGAGAGTGATGGTTTAGAGAACAGTGAGATTGATGATCTGATGGGGTAGCGACTACTAGGCTTTGTACACTGTAAGAATGAGGAGGTGACAAAAGAGCTAAGCTATAGAGGAAAACTCAATTTATCTGACTTTTTTCATTCAAATCCTCACCTCACAAGCTTTGAATAGTGATAGAAAGAAATAGATGGCAGATACAAGCCAGTGTAATGAGTTCGCTCCACTGGGTGGCTGCACCTCTTCTATGTTAAAAAAAGATCTCAGTGATTCTGCAAAACCATTGGCACTGAACCACAACTCATTGCACTGGAAGGAAGGACGCACACAGACAGACACAGGTTCAGGGTAATAATGTAAACGCCAGATTCTGTTCGGAGGTGTCTCCAGGCATGACCAACTGGGAAGACATAAAAGACACTGAGAGAATTGTATCTCCCATCTGGCCTGAGAAAGATAGGGGTTCATTAACATGAATTTGCTGCTGTAGGTGATTGTTTATGTTCCTGAAGAAATAACATTTGTGACTTCCTTTCAGAAAGTCTTTCTTATTGATTTATGTTTAAACATACTGAAAAACTTTGATAGATTTCTACCAGCTTGCACTTGTAACTCATCTTCATCTTGGTTTGCCTCTAAACTGCTTGTACTCTGAAATTGATTTTTTTCTGTCTGGAGATCAGAGAATGCCCTGTCCATGTCTCTGAAATCCTCCTCTTTTATTCTGTACTGACAAAGCAAGGGCAATAAGCAAAAAGGGCCATCTGTCTGTCCCATGATGCTATCAGACCAGTTCCAAACAAGATAAAGACAATTCTGAAAATTCTGAAACTGGTTTTTTAATACAAGCATTCTTATGCTTCACTGTTGCTGCACACATGAAAAATAATTTTAAAAGATTAAATGATGTGTTGACACATAGATGTATATATATACGTATATATACATATATATGTATATATGTGTATTTATGTGTCCAGCATATACAGTCTTTGGGAGGTTGAGGGTTGTACGCAGTATCTTAGCTGTTCCTAGGACTGCACTCTTCTGGATGGAGATAGCTGATGTTTCTCCAGGTAGCTGTTGAAGCCACTTCTCCAGTGTGGGGGATGCGGCCCCCAGTGCTCTGATGACCACTGGTACTACTGCCTTCACCTTCCAGGCTTTCTCCAGCTCTTCCTTGTGTCCTTGAAATTTCTCCTGTTTCTCGTGGCCACCACCATTTTGTCGGTCTGTATCTGGAAGTCCCACCGGATCCTAACCCTCTCATTCTCCACCACATTGGGAGGTGTTTCCCATTGTGACCTAGGGGTGTCCAGTCCCTAATCTGCACAGATGTTTCTGTCCCCTTCGGGCAGCTACTTGGTTATGGCGTTCTATGTATTTTTTCCTGCCAGTATCTTGCACCCTGCTGTGCTGGTTTCCCCTCATTGAATTTTCAGCACCCCACTCACCACTTTTAGATGTTTGGATTTTCGAAATGGGTCACCTCTGAAGTTATGAAAGTAATTAACACTCCCCCCCTAGATAGAGGATACAAAGTCTTGTTCCACATGAATTATATTCATCTTTATGCATTATGAACAAAGGATTAACATTTGTCATTTACTTAGTTTCTTTAACCAACTTAAATTAATTAGAGATTAATTTCTCTAATTAATTGGACAATTGTATATATATGTGTGTGTATGTGTGCATGTTTGTGTGTATAGATTAATTATCTAACACAGGAGTAATACTTGTTTTGTATCCAAAAGCACAAAACATACAACAAATATTATGCCGCAAACAAAAATAAAGGTACTGACCTTTGATACTCTTCCTTTATATCACAATAATACAATTTCATTGTAATACTTAAGATACTGTTTCTTGCTTTCACTAGTTGGTGACAGCCATGGACAGCACAAATTAGACTACTACAGTCTGCATAACATAATCAGAAAATGGTTTCTTTATGGGAGAAAATTTATCCACAGTTCTCACACAAACTTTGCAAGTAACCAAATGAGACAAATGTAAATAAGGAAAAAAATTGGTTTTTGATGCTCAAACAAAAGCTTGTCAACTTGAATATCCGTTACCAGCGGCGGCAAACAACTTAGGAGGAGCCATTTATTCCCATTAAACAGCTGATAATTAATCCTCATAAAAACCTTTCCAAGTAAGCAGAACGACTCACAGATCCCATCCAAATTTAGACATACCTGGTTTATTTTGAGTGTTTATTCAAGCACAGACAGCCTGCCAATTTCTTTTGAATCTCACGACCCATGTACGTCTGTCATTGAGAAGGATTCGTTTATGAGAATGTAGCTGGAGGTGTGCTGCACATGTGTCTAACATGTGTCTGAACGTTGAAAGAAAGAGGCAGACAGGTGAAAAGTGAGATGGAGAAAGAGCGAGACATGTCGCAGCACCCTCAGGATGTCTCCTCATTCTGAGCAGCTGTTGTCTGAGAGCTGGAGGCAGCACTGCGGTGCCCTGTCAACTCCTTCTCCCACAGAAGCCCCCTTGCATGCAAAGCAGGCTCAGGCTGCCCTCTCTCCTTAGCCACGCTTCTCCGCCCCTTTTTGTCTCCGTGTCGAAGGGACACCTCCTTGTTTTGTCTCCCTTTTAGCCTTTTTACTTAAATCAATTTCAAGCCGTCAAATGTAGTGCGCTCAGTAATAGTTACAGCACACACAAACACAGCACACAGTGCAGCATGTGAGACAATCTAGGAGGGAACATTTCAAGGGCACAGAATGATAATGAAAACAACTAATATACATGTATATATATATATATATATATATATATATATATATATATATATCCTCAGACATCCCGTTTAACGTTTATCAGTCAAAATTCACTGATATGTGGATAATTACACCACTTTTAAGTTGTTTTTCTTTTCTTTTGTTTTACCTGTCTTTTGGATAGATATGGTCATATGTGGCTGAAATGATTCCTAACTAGACCAATAGTCATTTCACTATTTAGAGGAAGACTGGAGTTCCATACTGGCAAAGTGAGCAACTATCAAGGTTGCAAAAGTAGCATAGATTAAAGTGTCATTAGACACTTTAAATGTTGATGATAATTGTATGTATGAAAGATAGTATAGCTATGACTCTAGAATGTATCATGATTTCTGTCCAGTTTTTTTTTTTTTTTTTACATAAAAAGTATTTTGTAAAACATGTAGTACCGACACAGATCAGTATCTCTCTGTTTTCATGTCTCCATCATAGACTCAGCTTTTACACACAATAAACACATTCTTCTTTTTATCCATGTCTTTTGCCCAAATGTAGTTTTGCATTTATAAGTGGATATGATTCTTTTGGAAAGTAGATCTGAACATTTTGGAGTGCACATGTTTGAAAATACTTCTGTGTCCCTATTTGATTTGTCACACACTAACAATTATCTCAGTTGAGTTGAGTTCACACTACTTTTGGAAATCCTTGTATATGTGTGGACTGGGCCCAAATGAAAATGTAAACTCTTTTCTTTTTTCTTTTCTTTTCTTTTCTTTTTTCTTTTCTTTTCTTTTCTTTTCTTTTCTTTTAGTTTCTTTTCTTTTCTTCTTCTTTCATATTTTTATGGACTTAGACTAAGTTACTCTCCATGAAATGCTTAAACTTTCATTTAACCTCTTTATTGTACACACCTTTGTCTCTTCCATGTCCTGTGTTATAAGTCAGATTCTGATTAAATAAAACCTGTTTAGTTTTTGCAACAAAGACATTTTCAGTCATGTAATTAGCAGCTGTTTGGAGAAATAGATTTTTATCAATTTTTATCTTAAATAAATGTTCAAAAGGCTGAGATCTTTGTACCCCCCAAAGCAGTGTTTGCTGAGTAGTGATTACCAGAATAACTTGGAGAAGTCCTATGTAAATATCTTTTAGAATATATTGTACAAAAAATACTGTTTCTGCTTTAAGGTTGTTTTTTGTTTGTTTGTTTGCTTTGTTTTTTGTTTGTTTTTTTTGTTTTTTTGTACCATAGCATTAGGGCGTTGGCAGGGGTAGCCAAGAACTGTTTGACTCTGTTTGCCTTTCATTTGTCTAAACACAGAGAGCACAAAAAGCTTTTGAGACGTAGATGATCATAGTGTACCTAAAGGAGATGTTGTGCCAGAAAACAAGCATGTGTCAAGAATTCTGGTGAAAGGCAATTTTTATAATTTATAATACTTCTTACCATTACAATACTTGTAATAAAGTTCTTTTCAACATTTGTTCACTCAATAATTAAGTAGTACAACATAAAAGCTTTAAAACGTACAATGTCCTACTGTGTGAACACAGTGAGAATATTAGATCTGAGTCTGGGAAAAATGACGCATCAGTGGATTTATAAAGGCAAACTGGATAATTTAGAAGATGGAATACTAAAGAATCATTTGAGTAAAGAAATAAAAGGCTGGTGTCCAGTGATGGGGAAAAGAAATCGTGCTGAGATTTTTTTCTAAGCAGTTCAGTTCAGTTCTGGTGTTATGATGCCTGTTGTTTCAACACTAGAGGCGACAGTTATTGTTTAAAAATGGAGAATGCAACAGCTACGAAACAAGACTGGTTTAGATAAATTTACTCACAAAATATAGACAAATGAACATCCTGCAATCAGTAGTGGGAGTGACAATGTGTGGACCCATAAATATGATCGGTTAATTAATTGAGCATAAACAGTGCGTAATGCCCACACACATTCACACACATGAAGACACATCAGATGTGTATTTTCTTCTTCACTGATAAAAACAAGAACAACTGATATCAGGGACAGCTGATCTTTTGCAGAACCCAGTCCTGATTCCATTGATGTTGTTGCTACCATGTGGTGAAAAGGAGTACTGCAATGCTTTGACCCCTTTAGTGTATTTATTTTGTATGTAAATAGTTTTACTTTAGTTCTGTCATTTTTATCACGGTGTTGGCAACTCTGTATTTAAAAAAAGTGGTACGTTTTAAGGTATGTTGAAAGGTGTGAAAGTGTATATTATTATTATTATTAGTAGTAGTAGTAGTAGCAGCAGCAGCAGCAGCAGTAGTAGTAGTAGTAGTATTTGTAACATGAGCATGTTTATGTCTCACATAATACTTCATATGTTCTTTTCAAGCACCTTTTGAAAAACAGACTCTTTTCATTTTGTGGTGAGGGATGAATTGATAATAATCCTCCTTTTATGTTATTTCTAAATAGGTTCGCTGTTGCTGAACCCTGTTACTTAAAGATGACTGATCTGTGTTGTACAGGATTCAAACCTGTTTTACTTCTCAGGCCACACCACAAAGAAAAGTGGTCTAAGGTGTAACACAAACCCAGCCACAGGGAACAGTAAGCAGTCGATGGCTGTGGGCCCCATTTATGAAATGAAGTTTGAATTTGTAAAAGGCTAAATTATAGATTCAATATTTGACCCATATCAAAGCAGATTATGTATAGAATACAATTAAAGTATTTTGCTCTTCTATTTATTAAAGTAAAGAAGAAAAAAATGAAAAATTTGCAGACACTTAGACAAAATTGGATCTTGTTGATGTAAGCTGTGACCGACAGGTTATAAGAGAAGATATAACATTTTATTCATGGATAGCAAAGTCAGTCTAGTAATCTCAACCAGTAATCAGACTTTTCTAACTAAATGACCTAAACAGCAATATTATGAAAAAGACATTCAGCACCGTGGATCACATTTCACCCAGAACAACACAGATGCTCAGCAAAGATCTTTTCATCATGCTCTTACCACTCAACAAAGTTCTACATCCAGTGGATGTAGGTATAACGTGGAGGAACGCTTAGTAAAAAAACAAATTAATTGCGACTTATTACACTCAGTAAGGATGAGTCAGAGTTTTATCCAGCTGAAGTCGATACCTGCAGAGGTAGAGGTTGAAGATGGACACACACCTGTGGCTGCGGTAGCGGATACTTCTTGCTAGGTCTCGTCACATTGCTGGAATCATCCAGGCTGCTGGAACCTGTTAATTCTTGCAACGTGACACCTGACTTAGTTCCTTTTTTCATGTTTTGTTGAACCTGTCATAATCTGTGGGTTTTGGTTTGGGTTTTTTAGTCTTGTCATTATTAAATTCTGTCCTTCCTGCTTTAAGTAGTTTTTCCCTTTGTGTATTCCGTTTTGCTTTTTCCTACCTGTTTGTCAACAAACCTGGATTTAATTAGCAAACTCACTTCACTGGTTGCTTGTTGGTTGTCCTCAGTGTATTTATACCCCTTGGTTTCAGGTTCCCTTTGTCAAACCATCTGTTGTGTTTCCCTGCTGTTTGTGAGGTCTGTTCTTGTAAGGAAAGCTATGGTTCTGCCTGCCTCTGGGTCCATTTCTTTCTCAACACGTGACAGAACCATTTTATGTAAGTTGTCAAAAAGTATCTACTCCTACTTCATTAAAGCAAGCCAATGACTTTTTGCCAAACATTGTGATAACTACAGAACATAATGCAGCCTTTAAATTATCACGAGACTGGATGATAAAATGCGCACATTGCTTTATTACACAAACACAAATACACACAAAAGTTGCAAATATATTGAGAGTCTAATTAGGATGATTTACTACCACTATAAAATAGCTCTTGAATCAAAATTAATTTCAAAAGTATATTAATTAAAATATAAAGGGCAGTTCTTGGATGGGAGGGCCTGATTTGTGAATGGGTGGGCCTTGCCCCCTGAGGCCCACCTGTAGCACCGGGTCTGGTGCAACATAAATATTCTTGTATCATAACAACTGCTTTCTGCTTGAAGTTTTATTCATCTAATAGTAATAATAATCATCATTCAGTCTTGGGCTGTTTGTACTAGGTAAGTGGTTAAAGTGATGCAGAAATTTCTGCTAGCTGGAGCTTAAAGGGGTCATACAATTTTCATACTGGATGCAGATTTCCAGGAAAGGGATACTACTCAGTTCTAAATTTAAACAGACACTTCTGCATTTAATTTAAAGCCAATGCAATGTGTGAAAGTGTAGATTACAGGACACTGATCTACTTTCATCAGGGTATAAATAATTGATACTAAAAACGCTTTATGGCAAATATCAACTCAAAGTCCATTCAGTAAATGTTGTGGAGCTCTTGGGCACACCAAAGCCAAGAAAGAGCTTTGAGCTACAGCTTCTGAGCTGACATGTCCAAGAACAATGAAGTGAGCACACTTCTGCTGAAGAAAACAGAACAAAAAGCATGACTAAAGCTGTAAGTTTATATTAAGCTATAGTTTATATTATTTACAGCTTATTCTTGTTAAGCTTAATATTATATCGTATGCATAAAATGTCATTTTTAATATTTTTAAAGGATATTTTGAGTTTACAGCTTACAGGTGCATCCTGCAGGTCTCTCCACCTGCTGAAATGACAAACCTAATAAATTAATAACGCAAGTTAGATATTTGACACAGTCTGTCTCCTGTTTCAAAAACGGTAACCTATTTTTTGTCTGTATGTTTTTCTTTCCTTTGTCAATATAAACAAGCCAGAGCCCTTGATCAGATGAAAACATCGGAGTTTATCATTTAAACGTCAGCCTGTTAGGCTGAATGTGTCGTCATCAGGACGGTTGCTGCGGAAGTGGCCTGTGCTGTTTGCGGAGAATTAAACCTGCTCGGCGAGCACACAGGAGAAAAGAGGTGTGAGCTCTGGACCTGTAAAAACATTGGCGTGGACATGGATTACTCTGAAACATGATCATTTGACATCCCTGTCGATTCCATTTACGGCTCATTTTTGTCTTTAGTTCTTTTAAAGGTGTAGGTTGCTGCTGAAAGAGGAGACTTTTGAAGCTATGGGTGCACTACAGTCCTCACCGGGTCATCCTGAATATATTGATCTATCGGAAAAGACGGGTTGTAAGTATTAATGATTGGTGTTTGTATCGGTTTCAAGCGCTTCGGATGTTAGTCAAGAAGGAAGCGTCTAAGACAGCCCCACAAACGGAAATAAGCTTTATAATTTCTCCTTTTCTTTAATCACAAGTATTTTCTTAAATGGAAAATTCGACCATGTAATCATGAAAAATAGTTTGAATTTACTTCAATGCTTCATACACAAAGGTTTGTAAGGTAACGCAGTCAATTTGCGGAATAATTTAAAGTGAAAGTAAACGAAGTGTAACTTTATCTATAATAAAGGATGATACCGTTAAAAAAATAAATGTTTTTCGAACATTGTTATATATCATTACATTATAGTTAACCTTTAGTCTCTTATGATAGAGGCGTGTACAGGAGATGCATAAAAACAACCCAAACTGGTTTACATACGCATGAATAGTCAAATTAGCTGCTTTGAAAGCATCCCAAGAACTGCCAATGAACATCATTAACTATAATACAACTTAAAATAACTTACGCCTGCTGTCTGTTTACCTTCTCTTTTCAGTTTCATATGAACAGATTGGAGTTCTGCATAAAAGATTCAAACAGCTGAGTCACAATGAAGAAAGTCTAAGGTAAGCTACCCATTGTAGCAGTTCTGTTTTCTTTATTGTTAAAAAAAAAAACAAAAAAAAAAACAGCTTTTCAAACGAAATCTGCTGGACAGTTGGCCAACTGTCTTTGGAACTACAAACCTGTCCAACAAGCATCATGTTAGTTCATGTAACAGCAAAACAATATTGATGTCTCAACACAATGTCACAATGTTTAAACAGTCTTTTGTTTTTTTTTTCAGGAGAGAACAATTTGAAGAAATCCCAGATCTAGCATGCAATCCCATCCGTGCACAGATCATTGAGGCTTTCTTTGACAAAAGGTACATTGTTGAGCTTTATCACTTTATTTAAAAGTTATTCATATCAAAAGCAACTGCAGCCTTTTCTCAAAAACTTAGGACAAGGTTAATTATTTTAATCATCTGTTTAAATGAAAATAGTAGACAGCATATAAAATACTGTATTTTTATGCTGTATTTTTATCCCCCCATCTGGAGGCTGGTCTCAGGGCCTGAGTCTGTTGATTTCATGACGTTGATCAAGGCTTTCACTGAAAGTGTTTGAGAGAAATTTTGCACTGGCATCCTCTGAGCATTCTGACCTCAATCCAAAAATCTAAAAGGAAGAGCAGCTCGAATGTGCTTGAGGCCTGTCTGTGTGTCAGCAACACATTCTTATGACATCTGGCAACACAAATACCAGTGAGCAAAGCTAAATACAACAGTAAGCTTTATGATGACAAACACTGTGCTGTGCTGCTTGCATCGAATTCAAAATATGATTATATTCAAAATTTTAAATATATAAAATTCCATTTATATTGCATTTGGCCAGTTATAACTTCCTCTCTGTTTATTTCTTCAGAAACTTTCACCAGAATGGCGAGGGAACCGTCAATGAGATCGGCTTTGGGGAATTCCTGGTGGTCATGTCTCATTTCAGACCCCCGTCCCTGCACATAACAGAAGAACAGCGCGAGAAAGTCAGAAGAGAGAAACTGAGATGTGTGTCTAAAAGTGAAACACATGACCCCGTGCTTGACATTGTCTGAGGTTGACTCACAGCTGTTAAAGTGAACGCTTTGTTTTTTTCAACAGTTTTATTCAACATGCATGACACAGACAACGATGGGACAATCACCCTTGAGGAATACAGACATGTAAGCATGTCCATGCTTGTATATAAATCATTCACTCTTAATGGTATAACTCATGTCCAAACCATATTTACCTATCAATCAATATGTTACATGCCATTAGTTTATCATATATATATTCCTGCCTGTTTAGAAGCATTATGTGATCATTTTGGGTGAGGGAAACCATCTCCTTGTTATTTATTCTAAGACATGGCAACACATTTTTGTCCTACGTGGAGGTCAAGCAACATTTATGCAATCTCTAAGTCATACTGTACAGTAAAGAAAACATCCCCTGCCGACTAGTAATGTCACAGTTTAGGGGATGAAGCTAACAGAGTATGGCAACCAGAAAGGTTATATATAATTTTTTACAGAATTATTTTGTTATTATTTGAATACAGTTTCTTTCTTTGCTGTACGAGTGTTAACAGTAATATAATTTCAGCATTATATTTGAGCCATTTTGACTTGTTGCTTCCTCTTTTTACCAGAAGAGCAAAAATGATTTGACACTGAAATGATGTTGTGGACTCAAAATAGAGGTTTTGTTAGATGAAGTGGGGGAGAGCAAAAAAACTGAGCTGTAAGATGAAAGTTTAGAGCAGGGTAAGTCTTTTGAGGAACACGAGCAGGAACAGTGTGAGGACACCGATTGACCCCGCACTCCTCCTGTCTTCATCTGTCTAGTTTCAGCTTCCTTGTAAGAATGCTGGATGATACCAGCCACAACCATCAGCTCTTAGAGACATAATGAATATTAAAACAGCAATAAAATAAATTACCCTCATTTTAAGCACATAACAGAGCTGGATCAAACAAACCAGCAGGTGGTGCTCATCTCTGGTGGCACCCTTAAAACCATTCCAAAAATGGATGTAAAACTAGAGCATGAATGTAAATGCATACAGTTGACATGCATTTTATACCATCATACTCTGCAATCAAACATGAGTCAACAAGGATTTTATAATAAAAACGTCTTCTGAATTATTGAAAAAAAAATCTAGAAGCATGTTTTCTTTTAAGTATTTAATCTCAGTTATATTATAAAAATTATAATGGTTCCTGGGTATCTCCTCTCTGTTTCTCTGTGTTTCTGCAACACAGCTAAACTAAAGAGAAAACAGTTGAAACGTCTCATTCCTGAACCTTTTAGAGATCATTGTACTGAGCCTGTAGCTACTGTAGTGGTGGTATTTTTTCAAGCTGTTGTCTTCGTCTTTTCAGGTCGTGGAGGAGCTGTTATCTCGCAGCGGAGCACTGGAGAAGGAAACAGCCAAAAGCATTGCTGATGCAGCCATGTTGGAGGTGGCCAGCATTTCAATGGGTCACATGGTATGTAAACTGTTGTTGTAAAAAACAGTTTGATTCATTTATTGTCAGGATTAAGTCAATAACTTCTTTTTATAACGCATAGGAGCCTGATGAATTCTATGAAGGAATCACATTTGAGCATTTTCTCAAGGTTGGTACACAGACTGTATAAACTATAAAATAGAATGTGAGTTTACCAGGACTACTGTATTACTGTATTACTGTATTACTTGGTCATTGCTATTATCATTGCTGTGGATCATCCTGAATGAAGTGTCAGACATTTGATATGATCTAAAACTGTATTTTACAGCTGCTGGATGGCTTTGAAATTGAAACAAAAATGAGCATTCGCTTCTTGAACATGGACACGATGACCATGTGTAAGTGAGACTTACAGTAAATTGTGCAATCCCTGTGACTGAAGGGAGGATGGAAATTATTTCACTATAGCATTAATATTCATTATTTAGTTTGTTGCTTGCACTGAAGATATGCCTTAGTCTGAACAACTATGCAAATCTAAGTACTATGAGACCACACACACACACACACACACACACACACACACACATATATATATATATATATATATATATATATATATATATATATATATATATATATATATATATATATATATATATATATTATATGACAGCAATAATGTACCACTACTCTGACTACTCTGTGAATTTTGTGGCTGAAGCAATAATACTGAAATATCAATGACTGACCATATGTCTCTATGCATGTGAATATAAATTCTCAATGAACCTTTTAAGATGTTAAATCAAAAAATAACATTAAACAAGAACAAGATCGTTTGTCTTTTATAGAAATGTACTTAATTATAGACAAGACAGGGATTTGAGGTGTTTTTAATGTCAAACATGATACTTTATGCATGTTCTGTACACTTATGTTTGCACAATAAATATGAAACAGACATGACTTGAGCTCATGTTTATTTCTGAAACAAAACGAAATATGAGCACTGCCTTGCAAGATTACAGGAAATACCTAATGACTAAATCTGATAACTCATAACTTGTGAAGATGAGGTGATATTAATCACTGTTTTTTTTTAGCAAACAACAACAATAGTCATATCTGTGGCTTTACATGTCTTCAGATTAAAAAGAAAAATAAAATAAAGGTTATATAATGGAAGTTAGTGATTACCATAATGACAGCAAGGCCTTTTGTTATCATTCTCCTGCATTACCTCCATGTTTTCATCTCATGTTTTCAGTTCTTGGTAAATATTGCCCTCTACAGGTGGAAACATATTATTAAAGATTAACTGGGGATCGTCATAATGATTAAGAGTTTGCATCATTATTTCCGAAGCTGGTCGTGTGTCTAAATAAGGACAAATTTTAGTAATCTATCCTTAACCATTGCAACTGAGTGTGACAACAGTTTGACACACCCACACACTCAGTAAGCAGAAAGTGATGCGATTTCTAGTTTGTGGATTAATTTGGAAATGATTCTGTGGTTACAGCAGTCATAATTACAACACTTCCGTTGAGGTTACATGTCTTGTTTGTTGATTTTATTTTAAATGGCTGTCCTTCAACGCAAACCATATATAATATGTTAGTTATACTCAGGTGGACTTTATTGCCTTTGCGACCCAATAAATTATTAAGAGGGTAGTGAAAATGAATGAATAATGCTGACTGAAGAATAACTGTTGCCCTAAGGTACCCTCTGTGTTTGTGCTTGAAATAAGCCAGAGTTATAACAGGGAACTTGATTCATGACCTAGAGTAAATCCCCATCTACTTTAAGTTTCCTAAAAGCTCATGAGTTGAGGAAAGTTTGGCTAAGTTTTATTTTATTTTAGTAAAAATACTGGCCATCAATATGTGTAAAGATGACAAGTCTGCATGCACGGCCTGTTAATGATCTATTTAAAGAAGGGTATTTCTGCAGGATTTTTGTTTTTCTGCTTTTCCCTTCTACTTATTACACACTTGCATGTCCATCTATATAAGGATAGAAGTGTGCAAAAAACACACTGTTAACATATACAGTTATCTGATCCACACACACCCACACCTTGTGACTGACCAGACAGCCTGCCAGTTTCATGAAATCTTTCCTATCTGATGCAGCCTGGTGTTAAACACATGCGTCACTCAGATCTGATATCACACAGTCAGCGTCTCAGAAGCTTCCTGATTTTCTTTTAAATCCTCTTGATGGACTTATTCTGGTGGAAAACAGCACATGATGCTTCTTTTTAACACAGGAAAAACTTGAAAAAGTGTTGCACACAGGCTCCATGTGCCCTTTGTTATGGCTTTCTGTAAGATCAGTTCTTCTTTTACACATGTCAAAAAATAGAGAAACAAATGTTAAAGTTGAAGAAATATATTTTTATTTAAGCGGAGTGTGACAAATAAGAAGGTACATCTTGGATGATTTTCTTTATAAATTTGTCCGGTTGCATCTTACTGATGCAAATAAATCAGCGGTGATAAACAAACAGTTCAGACTGCAGCATTCAGAAATTAGTTTACATCTTAGAACATTACATAACACATTAAGTACACAAAAACAGCATGAAGGCATCTCTGTACTCTTTCATCAGTACCTCTCAAATAGAAACATTTAAGAAAATAAATATTAAATACCATAAATAGGCTTGATCACACTGATGTACCTCCCACCTTTATACTCACTTATTTTTTTAAGTCTCTAACAATTTAGTGAGCAAAGTGCTGCTGAACAGTGACAGCCATAAGGCTCATCTTTTCCTTTTTCAGAAGAATACATTCATATATATCCTTCTTCTGCAGACTTTTCTTTTTAGAGTCCTCAAGTCTAAGAAAATGTTTGACAGTAAGTCCTTGTATGTATTCAGGACCGCACAGCCGTAAACCTTCTGCTGGAACACATTCTGAGGTGGAGGTAGTGTTGTTGGCCCACCAGCAGGTTCTGGTAGGGGCAAGTTGGGGAATAGGTTGTGATACAGATCGGATATGCGGTAAGCTAGGCTCCTGCTGCGATCTCTAAGACGAATGAGTTCAGTCAGAAGTGGGCTTGTGGGGGACTGTAAGTCCGTCTGCTGCTCATACACTCGCTTGAAATGTGGGAAAAAGGCTTGAAGATGTGCATAGATGCTTGCTATCCTGTCTGAGAGTTCCAGCCCGGAGATGTTGGGGTCAGGGATGTTGTTTACTGACACCTTGCAGAAAAGCTCAGACATCTCTCCTTGAGAGGCTTTCTGGTATAAAAAAGAAAAAAAAAATCAATTAAATTTGTTCTTTTATGTGTAAAGCTGAAGCATTCTGCAAGCACACAAGAATTTAAGTGGAATAAAGAAGTTTTATGTCTGTACTCACATATGTTTTGATTAGATCAACAGATTCCTTCTGGGCAAGCTTGGTGAGCTTCCAGGTTTGCAGTGTTATCTCACACTGCTGGTTTCTGCTTGCTGCCACAGTTTTTGTTGAATTAGCAGTCATAAGCAGCAGGAAAGAGAACAATGCTGAGGAGAAAGGAACTGGTCAGTTATGGTTATTCCACCTCATATTAGTGAGGGAAATTTCTTTTTAAAACCACAAGGGCAGAGCAACAGAGTTAAAAATAAACAACTCTAAAGAGTACCTGACTACATTTGATTAAAACCTGAAGATCAAGTATGTTAAAGTGCTGTAAATATTGATGGTTTACATTGATGCAGAAAAATGCAAACTTAAGTTAATTTCAGAACAGTTTGAGGTCACTAAAATAACTTGAGTGCAAAAATGCTGTTTTCTACACTAATAAGAATAAGACGTAGTGACACTTACTTGCTGCTGATTCCATAAACTTTTGAAAGTGCATATTCTTTACATGACCATTCATTCTCCTCGCAGTCTCACAGGCAAATTGTGAATACTCGTCATAATCACACTCCTTTCAAACTTCTTTAAAACACAGAAACCACAAAATTTGTCACAGGAGGAAATGACGTGTGGTAACCAAATTGTGAGGCAACATAATTTCCCAGAATTTCTTCCCCTCTCTTAAGATATGTGTTGGTGCATTTTTCGTTTTCTATCTTCTTCTTCTTCTTCTTCTTTTTCCTTTCACATTAAATAAACGGACAATGCCCCCACATGCATGCTCTGTGGACAGACATGTAGGAACATTGTCTGACTGAAGACATATGAACATACTTATTTTGAACAGCACTTATTTTCTATGAGTGCATAGAAAATAAATGCGTATGTTGTATATTTGAACTGCTTGATGAACATATATTTGCTGAATTAAAAAATTGTTGTCAGACACTAATGAAAATATTGTGTGACCCTTTGACACAGTTTAAAAATGTGCTTTCTAGCACCCTCTAGACAGCAAGAGTAGGAAGTTGAAAGCTTCCTTTGTGTGAAAAAGTAAAAGTGAGATCACCGCTGTGCACATAGCTGCAATGATTGTGCTTCTCGTGTCTTGTTCTTTTAAGAAAACAGCTTGTTAGAAACCTTTACATTTACTTATTAACTTTTTCAGTTGCTCCTCAGACCACATGTCTTTTTGCAGCAATATTTTCATGTGGGCAGTCTTGCACAGGAAGCTGGCAGGGTCACAGGAAATGCATGTCACAATCAGAAATTTTTAAATGTGCGTAAAGGGGTGGATCTACGCAGCTAAAGTAAGTAATATGATATCATGGGATGATTTTGCTGTGACACACGGTGTTGCATCCTTTATTCTCTTTTGAGGTTATGTGTGAGAAGGTGAATGACACAAACAGGGTTTTTAATGTGTTGCTTAATCTCAACGTCACAACTTTTTTTAAGGATGATTTCAGCTTAAAGGCACCCATGACTGAGGAAGAATGTTGAAGAACTACCTCAGAAAACACAATGAAATAAAAAGGCTGCACATTTTGCTGTGTGATTTGAAATTTTCGTTGCTTTTCTGTTTTGTTTTCTGGCATGTCTGCATCTTCAGACTGTGGGAAAGAAAATCATTGCAATGACTGGAAGCAACAGGTTAACTTTTCCATGAAAGTGAAACGGCTCTTTGTGATCTGACATGACCTTTTTTGTTTCTGATGGCATCCACATCTCAGTTTCAACCCAAAAGATGCTGTATTGTTGTCAAACCACCAGCTACATGAGAAAAGACAGGGGAAACTCAAGGCACCACAACCCTGTCAACACTATTTCAGGTAAAGGTTAACCACTCTTCTGCCATCTTTGGGGCTTTCCAGTTGCCCCAGAGGATAAAAGCGGGGTTATATGCAACCACTGCAGGTGGTGCTCTGGAGGTTTACAGTTCAAAGAAACTTTGTTGGCATTCCTACTATTAAACACAGTGTTGAAAACTCAAAAAGAAGAGGGAAAAAAATACAATTGACATTTAAATCACTGAAGTTTTTCTTTTTAAATTTAAGTGAAGTGTGAAAATTTGAACGCTCTGCAGAGCAAGTTCTCTTAAACGTTTTGTTCCTTTTTTTTTAGCTTTCTGGTTTTCCCATTTGTATATTGTCATATATATATCAATGTTTATCTTTGACCTGCATACACATTTGTAATAAAAAAAAAACAGCCACTTATGCAGTATAGGTTACATTTGATTTCACAACAAAGCAAAGCAAGCGTAAAAGGTAAACCACATTAAAGAGCATTGCAAAGAAATATGACCACATACTATAAGAAATGCATTGTCATTAGATGCAGGATGTTAACTCAGACTCCTTTTTTTCTCAACAGAATCTTTTTTATTTTGTCTTTGAACTGCACAGGAAATGGTGAATAAAGTTCTTAAGGAAAGTCCCCCTTATTCTAACTAAATACATCTTTATAGTAACATAAAATTCACACGAATTGTAAGGTTCATCATTGTTCTGAAGCTCTCAGGCAAACATGTCCAAGCACCCCAACAGATTTTTTTTTATGCAATCATTTGTCCACAAAGCTTTAGTAATACATGACCACACAAAAGGCCTTACTGCATATGAGATAAGTTTTCATCAAATTTCAGAAAGTTCACAGAAAAATGTAAATGGCTGGAAAAATCTAGTGGTGCCATTCAAGTTCAGAACACACTCTGGTCAAACAAAATTCGGCAAGAATATTTAGGTTCTATTGCCATCAGAAACCAAAAGATATTAGATTCCTCCCTTTAAAATACTTTATGGATTCAGGGGACATCTTCCAGATTTCAGCCCTGTGAGGAATATGACTCAACATTAATACAAGTATTAGCTCTGAGGAAAATAACATAAAAAAGACAAGAATAGAAACACCTGTCAAACATAACAGGGTTGCATTCAAGACCACCACATCAAACAGTGTTTCAAAAACTGACCCATGATAAAATAGCATTTATTTTTCCATACATAAACTTCATTTTTAGAGGATTTCACTGCATGGGGCACTCTCACCAATAAAACTAAGTAGTGTTTTGACTCAGAGTGGGGTTGCAAAATGTTTATATTTTGTAAAAATCAATTTTTTCTCTAAGACAAAAAACTACAAGGCTAAAGGTGGTATTAGAAATTAAGCACCAAACAATTATCTTTCCATTCACTACAAATGGAATAATTGTGCAACCTGTTCAATGACCATAATGAACATGGTGAAAAATATGTAAATCTTATCCTCAGACACTAATAACTCAAATGCAGTCCAGACCCACATCTTGTTATGTTTGCTTTTGTAAAGACTGATCTGTAAAATATCAACACTGATACTATAAGAAGTCTGTGGTTCCTCTTACCAGCATTTATACAATCTGAAAGTCTAGTTATTTGACCTAGTAATATATTGAGCTATTGTATGACCATTTCTCAATATTATAAAAAAAAAAAAGCACGAAGCAATATCTTTATCATTAAGCTCTGTTTTCAGTAATAGACCAGTGTTTCTGTATATTCTAGCTATGTTCTCATGTACAAATATTCATATAAAAAATTATACAGCACAATTCTCACCATTTTCCTTTACAAGAGTAGTGAACATTAAATGATTCACAAGTTTGGACAAACCCAAAATAATATGGTGCCAGCCTCAATCAGTAAAATATAGATATAACAAACACATAACTGAAATTTGCTTCAGGCACACCTTAAATAAAGGCATTTGTGAAATTATCATATCAAATATGGCGCTTATGTCCAGCATCCATAGGCTTAAAACAAATGATTAAAAAAAAGTTTGTTTTTTTTTTAAAGAAAAAAAACGCTATGACCACTTTTTATTTACAAACAGCTAAAAATCTCTGACAGATTCATGCTTCACTTCACAACCTGAATTTGTCCTTAAAGTGCATGCAATAATAAGCAGTTTTACCAAGTGGGATCTTGAGTTGTGAGAAGATAAACAGGTTGATCAAGCTAATGCCAATTCATTCTACATATCAAATAAAAGAAAGGATCTGTTGCCTAGAAAAGTGAGGGACCACAGTTTACTGTATGCATTAGCACAATAAGACTGAATGAAAACCTTTGAAAAACTAATAAATTCTGAATAACCAGTGACCCCATACAGTAATATTCACATTCAGAGATTAAAATCAAATCAATAGAACTAAATAAAATAATAATGAAAAAAAAAAAAGACAAAGCAGCTTAACACCACGGGGGAATCCGCAGCTCACATTCCACAATGTCCCTTCATGTAACACACAGTTAGCATCATATGAACATGATGGGTTTCTACTTAAACATATCAAAGTGCCCATTTTACTAAAATTTCCTGATTTATTCAATTCATACCAAAAGGAGGAAATGGCATGGAGGAAAGAGTCTGGTATTTTGAACACATTAAGTTACACTGACAAAGTTAGCTTTTTATTTGACATGTTGTCAATTCTTTTGTTTTACTTTCTCCCTTCAAGTTTCCCAAAAGGCGCTCTCATTGCACATTAACACCTCTACTTGAAGATGCAATATCTAAGTGAGAAGAAAAGTAGTGGAGAAAGTCATCCAGTTTTGTCACAATGGACGTGTCTAATGCTCAAGTGGATGTGAGAAGGGCACGGATATGTTTGTCCATTAAAGAGAGATCCACTTTCATCTGTTGTCCTCTTTGGGGAAGTCCAGAGATCCAAGGCTTCCAAAGCCGAGGCATATACTTTCTGAGTCAAAAGCGCTGATTTCTCTGTCCTGACGCTCCAGCAAGTGCTTGATCCTTTCAGTCCGCTCCTTCTGAAGTGCGGCCAGTTCCTCTTCAATCTGCAATCAGCAAACACAGTGGTTGTTGCTCAATTTAGCCTTCTGTCTTCAGCTACAAGGAATCTCTGGTTATATTTGCTTTTTAAGCAAGCTAACATAACCTTCTCAGTCTTTTCAAGTGGTAATATTTTCAGCATTTCGTGGTCTGACAGCCTGCAATAATAAACTGAAACTCCAAGTCTAAACATGTATTCTGCTTGTAATTTTTCTTTCTTGTAGGCATT
This sequence comes from Melanotaenia boesemani, assembly GCF_017639745.1. Classification (NCBI taxonomy): domain Eukaryota; kingdom Metazoa; phylum Chordata; class Actinopteri; order Atheriniformes; family Melanotaeniidae; genus Melanotaenia; species Melanotaenia boesemani. The sequence continues at coordinate 15,589,945 of NC_055700.1, forward strand.
TTATAAACCAAAAAGCAAAGAGTGGTATGTGTCTGCCAAGAATCTTACTGTTTGTGTAAGGATGCACTAATTGTGTCATTCTGGGGCATCAGAATGGTTGAAATAATGAATTTGATTATTGGTTAAAAAAAAATAATAATAAATAAATAAATAATTCTTTTTAATGTCAGGGAACCAGAGAAGCCTTTGTAAAAATAAATAAATAAATAAATAATAATAACTTGGTAGTTTTAAGCCACTGCAGTTTTAAGGTAAGTAGCTCAGATTAGCATCTGTATGAAGTACCACTGCTTCACAAACAGTAAATCCAGCATTTAGGGATGCATACAGGAACAGAAGTATCTGAATCTTTGTGATAAGATCTACAAAAAAACTGCCGCCGTAATTTTGTCATCAGCTCATATGGAGTCTGTCTGGAAACTGTTTTATAAGCCTACATATCTGAGGTAATTTTTAAATTAGGGTAGCATTTAAATTAAGCTTTCATCTTAAGCCCTTAACGCTTGGTGTCGCAAATTTGCATCAAACCGCTTCTGGCCTCTGTTCATTTCTCTCTTTATATCTAGTTATTTTATTTTATTTTATACATGTATTTTTTATCCACTCTTGTTTCTGTATTTATTTCTGTATTCATTTATTATTAATGTTGATTTATTTATTATTATTAATTTTGTGCCTAATTTTGTTCCAGTTTTTTTTCTTTTTGTTATCTTTTCCTGATTTTTTCCCCTGTATTTATTTATTTATTTATTTATTTTTATTATTGTAAATAAATTCAGGCATTAAGGGGTTAAACTTACTTTCTGTTCAAGGTGTGCTCTCCGTATGGAGACTTTCTGCTCAAGTTTCTGTTGCTCTCGCTCATGTTGGGTCTCCATCTGTGACTTGGTTTTACTCTGGTAGGCATCTAGGAGCTCCATCTCTTGCTTCAGCTGCTGCTTCAGAGCCTGGCACTCGTTTTCTTGTTCTGCTTCTAATCGCATCTAAAGTAAGGCATGGTAAGAAGCAAACATTAGTGAGAACAGTGGTTGTTAAATTTATTTAATGTTGAGTGTTGCTTATTAAATAACTGCCAATAATTGAGCAAAAAAAAAAAAAAAAAATAAAATAAATAAATAAATTAAGCAGCGCATTTGAAGATTAACTATGTGATGAAGTTTGGAAGTTCATGCACCTTTGGGTGTTATTTTTTTATGCTTTAGTCCACCCTGAAGAGGAAATATGTTGTTCAGAGTTTGCAACTCGTGACAAGTTGCTTCACAATCTTCTTACCGCTTGTGAAGCCATCATCTCATTGATGCTCTGTTCGTACTGCTCTGCCAGAACAGCCAGCTTGCGTGTCTGCTCCTCTTTCAGGCTCTTCAGGATGGTCTTATGGTCGCCTTTTGGAGACACTTCCAGCTGATGGTTCCTAAGAGCTTTGTACTGCTTATTCTGCACCTTGCAAGTGTCTTGGAACTGTTTCTTGATTTGCATCTCCAGCATCTGCAGGGGGTTAAGTAAAAAGTAAAATACAATTATCAATCAAAAAACATACAAATATACCTCAGGTCTGAATTTCTTTTTTGTTTTTCAGGCATTTTTTTCCTTTTTCACATTGACTAAAGCAGGTTTGCCATGCCCTTGAGCATTTCAGCTCTTCTCAACGAATTTCACAACTGTAATGTTAGATAAATGAAGGAAAAATATTTAGATTTGTGAAGGCTGTAACACACATTTTGGAAGAATCAGTTCTCATGGCAACATGATCAATGCTTTTTCTACAGGTTTCTGCTGGGGCAGTAGTAATAAGACTATGTGTGAAGTAGGTTTCAGTGAAATCAAAGGCAAAAATTCCCGACTGATAGAGGGAACATCTTTAGAGCATTTAATCCCATGATGTAATCTCATCATGTAACATCAATGTGTATACAACGTTTTAAAACGTATTGAAATGGCATATACCAGATACTTTAAAAACTACATACAGTAGAATACAAAAGCAATAATGAGATTATTTAAATAAAAAGCATCTCAGGAACCTTGAGGTTTCTGGGCTGCTGCCGCTGCTCCAGGCTGTGTTTTCTGTGGAGTTCTCTCTGCCGTCTGTTGTTGTACTCCTCCTGGTTTTCCAGCTCTGTCTGGTGCTGCAGCCTCATGAGTTCCACTCGAAGCTTCTGTAGCATCTGTAGCTGCCTGCGCTCCAAGTCCTGGGTGGACTCATCGTGTCGGATCATCAGGGCATGCTCCATCTCCTTCTGTGTCCTCTTCTTGTTCAGTTCCTAGGGCAAAAAGTTAAATTGTGCTGTTATTGATGCTAATGATGTACAATGTCTATTTTTCATTTAATAGGAAGACATTGACTTGCAATGAAAATGCTATTTAAAAATAGTATTGGCATGTCACAAAATCCAACTAGTGATACTTTTTCAATTCAGCATTCAATATGACACCTTTCTCTGAACTTCAAAGACTTCCTGTTTCTGAAATATATAAATTAATTTCTTTGTGTATACTGTTTGTGTCTTCTGCTATCCACCGATGCAGATGACACAAAACTTTATGACTACACCTAAGTTGCACCTAAGTTATGGTTGTTTATATTTACAATGTAAATACAATGTAAAAATCGCCCGTTTTTACTTTAAATTGTCAATTTTAAAGGTGAATGTTTCTGGAAACTTTGGAAAAATGGATAAGTAACGGTAAAAAGTTAAATGAATTTAGAACAACAAAAGGTAAATTGTTGTGTTGTCGTGGGATTTTTCTAAAACCTGCTATCAGTTTTTATAGTGATTTAAGTAATGCTGTGATCATTCAACCACATATTGTCAATAATGTAAATAAAAAATATGTTTCATTGGACCCCACTTTAAACAGATTCATAATATTAATGAAGTGTGATTTATATGTCTCTTAAAGAGAAAGCCTGTGTTGTTTGTCCGAGTAGGTATTAAATAACTTGAAACAGTTGTGTGAACTAGTGAAAAGTACTGTTGACATCTCACAGAAGCAGTGTTAGAATGATGTAATTAAGTCCTATTGTTATTTCTCCTAACCTTATCTGAGAAGTTGTCTGGTTTCTCTTTTTTTGTCTAATCCTAATCATGTTGTTCAGGTGCCAAAACCTAACCTTTGATGTTTCCCAAAACCAAACCTATCTGGAAACAGTGTTGTCGTACATTAAACAAGTAACTGGTGACTAAACGTATTACTAAAACACATTTGAAATGCTATTCGATTCTTGAATATGCACAAACATAACCTATATGGTCATTAAGATCTGAGGTGTGATATCTGGTACAATATCTGGCACTATTTTAAATGGTTATCTCATGAGTTGTGTATTATGGTGTAAACAAAACACCTAGAATGATGAGAGGACCTGCTGCTATATGACAATCCATCTAAAAGGCCCAGTGTGCTCTGATTGTTCAGTTGACTGATCAAAACTGATGGAGTTCATGCATGTGCTCTTTTTTTCAGTTAGAACATGCCAAACTAGCCACTAAAAAGCATCATGCAATATGTTGATCATGGTGACATAAATAAGTAACATAGATTCTGAAAGACAGTGTAACACCCTTTACTGTAAACTTTGGGTTTAGAAACTCAGCAGACTTGCAAAAAACCTATTTTGCAAAAGTAAATGCAAAATCCTCTCAAAAAGCATTATATGTTTACAATAATCAATCAGCAGTCATCATTTTAAGTGTTTTCAATGGAACATTGAAACATCCTACTAAAAACAATAGCAACAGAAAAAAAATTGCATTAATATATCTTATGAGAAAAAAAGTAGTCCTCCACAAAACAGTGACAGTTCAAATTCTTAATTTCACATTACATTAAAGTCAGGAAGTCCCATCACCTCTCTCATTTGCTCCTGTTCAAACTCATGTCGCCTGATTAGACTCCGGCGTTTGAGGGCCCGGCAGCTGCGATCATAGACCAGCCGCTGTTGGGCCAGCAGGTGAGCTTCCTCCTCAGCCTGAGAGCGCTGAATTGTTTCTTTGTGCCTGGACAGACGCTCCTGCTTTTCTTCCTTGGGTGTACAAGGGTCCTCATTCATCTCCTAAAACAGCAAACATATAACAGAGTGCACCTAAGTTTTATGATCTGAAGTCATACTAAAGAGATTTAAACTTTTACTCAACAAACTTATCTGCTTGTATGATAATTACTTCTTTGATCTTGTCTTTGCACAGCCTGTATTCTTTCTTCTGATTCTCTAAGAAAGCAGTCAGCTCTCTCTTTTGTTGAGCAACAATCTGTTGCTGTATCCTTCTCTCTTCTGATGCTACTGACTTCATCTGTGGGGAGACATTAAATTATCACCCTTCATTGAATGCCTGACTTGACTTGGAAATATCTGTACAGCACAAATTGGTCTTCTTTTTATTTTTTTAGTTTCTCATTCATTTGCTGCTGAAGCTGTACCTCTTTGTCTGTTTGAGCAACATGGCGTTTGGCCAGTCTTTCCAGCTCAATGTAAGTGTTGTTCGCATGTGTCTCTAATTCCTTCTGCAGCCGGAGCCTGTGCTCATCCATCTCGGCCTTTAGCCTGTTCTCCAGGGCGATCAGCTGCTTCTGGTGCTGTCGCCGCATGCGCTTATACCCAGACATCTGCTCCCGCAGCTCAAAGTCCTACTCATGCTCCTGGATCTACCTGATGCCCTATACAGGAGAACACAGGAAGCAGAATGTCAAAGAAGCAGAGTGCACAGAAATAAACAACCTCTAACTGTGCACTGGCAAATAAAATTTCTGTAAATTAAACACGAAGAAGAAAGATTATTACCCATTCATCTTAATCAAGGAACTTAACAATGTCTAGAGACTTTATTTCTTCATGTTAACACTCTTGATTAGAGCATAATGAATGAAACAATCAACCATTATAGTGCCATTTTTTATTAATAAGTAACATGATGAGCAAGAACTAGACTCCAGACAGCTTAAAGCAGCCTCCTCAGATGACTGCTGAGAGTTGCTGAAATGTGCCTTTTACAATCTATGCCAAAAACAGAATTAGCCTACTGATAAAAGACATCAGTCAGAGATTTACACAGTATAACTACATACAAATGCAATGCACACACATAAAAGCAGAGGCAGAGAGGGAAGCTAAGGATGAAAAAATGACATCCATTAACGGGATCTGGTTGCCATGACTACAGATGTACAGCTGAGAACACAGATACCCCTTCGCTCCCTCCTCATCCCCGCTCTGCCAGCACGCACACATACACTGACGCGCGCGCGCGCGCGCCGACACACGTATTTTCATTTAAACGGCGGAGATCGGTAGCAGCGTACCAAAGATGATGATTTGATGGTAGTAATGTGTTCACAGATCTTGCAGTCGAGAGACCGGCTCTTGTGAGAAGTAGGCCGCAGCTCTGGCCTGGTGTCCCTGTGCACGGCCTCATCCCTCACGCAAGCATGGTCCTGCAGGGGGGGAGGAAAAGGAGGAGATAGTGGGGCTGGGTGCTTCCCAGGCCCTCCGCACTCGCTGCTTTTGTTAAAGCTGCTATTACTGCCGAATCTCTCTGAATGCAGCACACATCCAGCGTTAAATGCATCCTTCCCGTGCTGGTTCCCCTGCTACTGTGTGCAAGTCCTTCCTAAAAGTGAAAAGGGCATTGTCAAACAAATGCAGGCACCACCGAAGAGGCAGCCTCAGGATTTTGTCGTTTTTTTCTGGCGTCCCCCCTCTTCCAAAGCAGGAGGACCCAAATGGCTCCAGTGGACAAGGGTGAATTATGCAATGCCTACCATTGATAACGAGAATAAGAAACCACGGGGATGTATTTAACTGCCACTCTTCTTTCCCGTTTCAAAATGCGCGAGATATTTGGGAGGAAAAATTGTTTCCCTGTATTCCTTTGATCGCATGTGGTACCATATTGAAAAATATTTGATTCAGATAAGGCACATCCAAACATGATTTTCCCTCGAATGTGTCTCTTAATGATCCGTTTGTATTCCACTCGAATTTCTGTCCTACATTTACAGCGTACTTGGTCATGGTAAGTGGTTCTGGTGCCTTCTATTCATCTCTTTCCTCGGTCCCTCTTCTACACTCCCCCTTCCTTTAAAGAGACAACACAACACTACAGGCGCATCTCTAAAAGTCTGAGGTAATTTCACAGGGGATCTGAACGTTTCTATTTTTTCTCCTTTTCTTTCTTTTTCCTTTTTTTAAAAAAAAAGAAAATAACATCCATGCTATCATTAATATAAGCACAATGTCCCTCAATAAAACCAAACTAAAACGAAGTAGAAGAAATACATTTTGTGCTGTTTGAATATATATATATATATATATATATATATATATATATATTGTCTTCTTTTCATCAGAGCCAAATGAGCAATTTGAAAATATAACCACTGGACTTTTATATTATATTATTATTTTTTATAAAAACTTGAATATAGATTCCCTTTGAGGAAAGTCCAGATTCGTGTGGCATCTAGATAATGTTTATGTTAAACAAAAAACAATTAAGATTTCCCTTATAAGTGGCCTTTGTGAACTATGGGGAGCAACAGTGACACCAATTTTATACAGTCTTATTGTCTCTGTCCATGGTGCTGAAAATATCTCAGCTTAGTGGGTACTTTGTAAAACACACTTTACTCCATTATAACCAACTGGAATCAGAATTTCAACCCACTTACGAAGCTTTTGAAGCAGGGGAAACTTTGGCCCTTGTCGTTGGAGCAGTGAAACATCTAAAACTGGCAGGTTTGCTGCCCCTTGGGACCAGAGTTCCCTCACCACAGCTTTAAATCATCAAGGATTCACCATTCACCAAAAACCATCTTTAAACAAACATAAATCAGTGGCTAACTTTAAAGGTGCTGTGTGTGTGAGAATTACAGAAGTCTAGTGGTAAATGTTTGTGAAATGAATAAACAACAGAATAACAAATAAACAGCTGTGAATGGATGTTGCCCATCATTAATCAAACTTAATAAACATGTTTTCATCTGTGGATGGATCTAGTGGCCTCAAGTGCAGCAATGACTGCACTACAGATAACTTTAACATAGTGTGCATTTGTACTGTCTTCGTATATGGTCCTTTAAAGGCATTCTTAATCCTAACTAGTTCATTTTCAATGAAATAATAATAAAAAAAAGCTATTATTGTAAACCAATTTTATAGCATTGCTAAGATTAAACTTGTTTTAATAACAGATTATCACTTTGAATATTTTGGCCAAAACTGTAAAATAAATGTAAGGTGAATGTGTGGTTTACTTTTATTTCACAGAGAGCCTCTTTGCCATATTTACACAAATCTTTCTAAAGGTATTTGGCAAGTCTGTTGTGCCATCGGTCTTTAAGAGGTCCCTTTGGGGGTTTAGATTCTGAGGTAACATGTTGTCTTCATGTTGGCTACTCCTAAATAAAATACCAAATTGTTTAGATCGGAGCTTATTGTTTCTCTTTCTGGAATCAAAACAAATAAACATGCATAATTTTGCCCAGAACTGTACATTATTATGGTTTGAATCTGAAGTAACAGCTGACATGTATTCCTGTTATTTTACACAAGGGTATGTTTTCATTATTTACATCCCCTCATCTCTCTCCTGTTTACAGTTGAATTGCTAAAAGATCATTAATCAATCAACCAAATCAAGTTTCAAAAGGAGTTTTTAAAAAAATTCCTATTTTTTGTACATACTTTGAACCGTGTTTGCCTTCTTTCTCGATCATTAATTGTTGTGTAATGTTCCATTTCAACACTAGATGTCACTGTTGTCCTTTTGAATGAGATGTCTTACATTAGGTCATCTCAGTGCCAGACTTTCTACACTATTTCAATCTCTGGCATTTTTGACAGTCTCATACTAATTAAGGTGTTATCATTCAGGTAAAATCCAACTTCTCATCCAAAATCATCACACCCATCTTTACATCTGCTGCATGACAAGAAGTGTTACACATGTAATATTATTATTAAACAGATAGTGAATCTGTTCAAATATTAATCTGGTGTAATTAATCTCTAACATCTCATTTGAATGAATAATATCGGATGATTATGTTTTTAATAAGATAATTTACTAGTAAACATCCAAACAAATACACATTAACTGAAATACTGTAGTAATGTCTCTAAGGATAAAAGTTAATGTTAAAATGTTCCACTGAATATGGTTTCTGTGCCCTCTCGTGGATGATTTTAGCATGCCTACAGAAAAAGAGCACTGAATGATCAGTCTTAGTTTCATAATCTCAAAAGAAAGACATTTGTGATTATTTGATGACACTGAAGGAGAACATTTTTATTATTATTATTCATATGGTAGAGGCTGTTTAATACATCCAGTGATAATTACATTATATCAGGACAGCTTCATAGTAGTGATTATGTATTACTGAAGATATCAGCATACAGTACAAATTCACAAAAATAATCTGTACTACGTTTTGTTTCTCTGCATCAAAATAAGAAAGAGTTCTGATCATGGCACTTTACTGATATTGATGAATTACATTATTAAAATGTTTTTCATTGCAGGAAAACAAGCTCATTAATATTATTTTTCTTTTCTTTATGACAGTTCTAAATACTTTTCTACATACAGCTTTGGCTACTTTAGTTTTAGTTCACTTAGTTCACTTCTCGCTGTCCTGTGTCTGTCTGATCTGAACTGGTACAACAATCTCATTGCCTGGGTTGCTTATGGACGTCCCAGGGACAGGGGCTTCTACAGACAGGACTCCATCACCTGACAATGATGAACTGATGTGCTGCAAATCAACCCCCTGCGGTAACCTTAAACAAGTGAGAGAAAGTTTGTTAGTGCAATATTTCATTATGCCTTCCAAATGTTAAGGCATTTTAAAAAGCACATCAAACTACAGAGTATTATTTATCTGTTAATAAAACCTACGGTGCTTTACTGCAGAATCCTTTGTCATCTGTGTTTATGCTGATTTTTCAGCCTTCACTGCGTCTCTACTTATTTGCATTTGAAGAACTAAACCGCAATGATGGATTATATTTTAAATGTGTTTATATTACTTACTTGTATTTCCGAGTGAAGCACCTTGAAACCAGCCCATGCTCGTCTTGCTTTTCTTCATGATTACCTTGCAGGGAAAAACAGCTATATAAAAAAAATCTGCAAACAAAACTAACAAAATGCAGAACTGACATCTTATTAGGATGGTTTTAGCAGGATCCCTTGCACAGGTAATGATAATTATTAATCAATCATTAACCAAAGTACCATTCACACTACCTGATATTTGCAAGTAACCTTGCTTGGTTGTGATAGTTATCTCCTCAGGTGAGAAGTGATTGACGTCCAGGTTAATCTTCCAGCTGTTTTGACCCGTTCGTATCTCTGAAACTCCACCTGTTAGTTGCCTCAGACTCTTTTGGTCCAGTGCTGCAGAATGCTGACCAGTGAATGGAGGCAAAAGGGGAGTCTGTGTGAACCCCGGCCAGGAGAAAGAAGCAAGTCTCCTCTTCGCCCAGTCAAGCCAGTCCAGATCACTCGGCTCCAGGAAAGGAGGGAGGCCAAAATCTTGTGCAAAGATGCGGCTCGGCTGTGTCCAGTTTGGGAAAGGATCCCAGCTGACATCTCGGCGGAATATGGGACGGGATAATAATTTATTTTGATCACCCATGTTTTTGAAAAACAAGCTCAGACCGAAGGAGAGGAAAGGCAAAAATGCAAAGCCTGTAGCTCCACCCTGGTAACAAGTACAAAGACCAGATCACAATAGAACAGCTGTGTTTTTATGCTCAGACTGTAACAAGTAAGGAGGAGCTCTGAGGAAAAGGCTAGTTTGGCTTCTGCAATTCTTTGCTCACACACTTTATATACCCAGCTGATTCATTTTAACACTTACACAGCAGCAAGTGTGATGTAAGAGATGAGAACGCTTCCATATGTGATGAGCTGGGGTGTCACTCCTCTGTTGCCCTGGGACATGAAGAGGACAATGCCAATTATTTGTATTTATATCTCTTGAGTGTCTCTGGCAAGTTGTTGGTGAATGACTTTGGAGGCAGCAAGCAGCCAGGTTATTCAGCAGTGGCCTCTGCAGTCTTGTCACATACTGGTGCTCTTTGTCCACAGAAATCACAGCAGGGCAGTGTTATATGAGGGAACAACACGTACATCCAGAGTCACACACTAAACAACAATGTTGCCTAATCCAGACGTCTCTATACCCAGGACTGGAGACAAAACTCAACAATAAATAAGCACACTCTCAAGGTGAACAACTACAGGACAAACAATTTCATGTCACATAGTTAAATACGTGTTTACAAACAGGGCAAAGTAACAGATGGAGAAGCGGGTGCATTCAAGGGGTAGTGAGGAATTTCACAGCTGCATCTTTGTTGGTGACATGTTGTTCAAGTAATGAACCAGAGGTATAAATCAGTGTGCGTTAGAACGGTGGTATATATTAAGAAGGCAGTACAGTTTCTTCACTGGTGCTCAAAGCTGTAGTCAGACAAATATTTATACTAATAAATGCAATAGCCTGTTATTGATTTAAATCTTTTTTATGATCAAAACACAGTGTCACAATGTTTAAATATAACTGTAACTCTCTAGTTAATCCATCAATCCATCCATTGTCCATACTTAGTTATTCCTGGGCCCTCTGGTTAATTCAACCTATAAGGTTTATTTTGTTTTGTTTAATTTAGTTTTTTTTTCTGTTGTTTGTTTTTGTAGCCCACTTTAACAAAATGTAAAAAAAATACTTTTCTCATTTTTATCATAAAGTAAAAAATGACAATTAGTAAATTTCTATTTATATTTCTAAAGTAATACATGTTTTGAATTTCAACAACATACCAGAATCATACATTGTAAGTAATGAATATGCTTCTCAAATCCACACAAGAAAGAGCAAGCTTGGTATCATTATGCTTTATAATGGTTGGGTTTGACCACCTTTTATTGCAGCCCTGTGCTGACCTGAAACTTTTCCCAACCACCTTGAAACTAAATTTTCTCTGCAGTGACAGTGGCTCAATATGCCATCAACATGTGGCTGACTTACCCAAGCAAATCAACTAATAAACTCATTATAGTGAGAAAACATGAAAGTTAATAAATCTCTATGTTGTTTCTGTGGAGATCTGCAGAGATTAGTATATTTTAATCCACCTGTTTCACTAGTCAAATAACAATGACCTGTTACGGCCCACGGCCTCTGGATATATAAATATGTGATCCCACCTAGACGATTGGACATAGTGATCTGCCCCTGTGCCCTGCTGTGAAGTTCCTTGCCTGTGGTTGGCTGGCTGTGACATCCCCAAACCAGGATTGGCTGGTTAATGTTCCTCACCAGCTGGTCCTGGTTTATCAGCCCCATTTAAAGAACAGGCTGCCAATGATTCAGGGCAGCTGTGTAGTTTCAGCATAATTAATCTCAGGTTGGGTTTGCCTGTCTACCCTGTAGACCAGGGGTGTCCAAAGTCGGTCCTTGAGGGCCGCTGTCCTGCAGATTTTCCAATGTTTCCTGCTTCAACACACCTGACTCAAATGAAGTAGATACAACAGCCTATTAAGTTTTGCACAATGACTTCTCAATTTGAGTCAGGTGGTTTTGGAGCAGGGACACATCAAAACCTGCAGGATTGTGGCCCTTGAGGACCGGAGCTGGACACCCCTGCTGTAGACCTTTGAGTTGTCTTTTTATGTGTTTTGAGACTTTATAGAACTTTTTGCATTTTGTGGCTTTGGACCTTTGAGAACTGTTGTAGTTTTGGTTTGATCTTTTGAGAACTTGTGTGAGTGTGTGTGGATGGGTGGGTAGGTAAGTAGGTAGGTGGGTGGATGTGTGTACGTGTGTGTTGTGTTGTGTTGTGTTTTTTTTTTTTTTTCTTTTTATACATAGATAATGAGGAGTTGGTTGTAAGCCCTGGGGGGCCCTTTTTGTCAATAAAACATAACAATAAAATATATATATTTGCTTTGCAGAGGCAGATTTTAGTTTCATGCTTTTGCTTTTATCATATAACCATAATCAAGAACAGATATAATTATCAAGAAACCTTGACAAGACAACACACACCTCAGATTTATTAGTTCTTGAGTCCTAGTAAAATACTCCTTTAGAAAGGGCAGCACTGATTTAAACTGATAGAAACAAGATGCACACACTCACAGTTTCTTTTAAGAAGCTACAGACAACACAGTATTGGAGTGGTTTTATTTATCAGTAAAATACGTGGTTAATCTACTGTCATAGGTATGTCTTTTTTTTCTTTCTTCAGATAATCTGATGAGCTGAACAAAAAAGTCTTTAATCAAACATTTATCGCTCTCATAATGGACACATTCTTGGACACTGACAGTAGTGGAGTGTTTATGCTGCAAGAAACACTTTACTGCAGTCTTATTGGTTAACTTGTATATAAGATAAAATTAATTTACTTATGTTACATTTGGTCTGTGACAAATAACTTAGAAGGATTTTAAGTTAAAGTATTATTATACACATTATTAATCTTCTGTCAACCTGGAAAAAAAATGTAATACACCAAAGGTTTGTAGTTCCTAATGAAAATAAAAGCTGTTCAAAAAATTAAATTCTTATATCATGCTGATCATGATGTGTTTGTTATAAATAAAATATTACTAACAGGATTTTAGTTAGAAGGCTTCGCTCTTCTCCTCTTCCTCTGAATCTGATGATTTTCTAAAATAGAAAGTGATTAAAAAATAAATACAAAGATTATTCTTTAAACAGTAATGTAAAGGTTTTTCACAAAGGTGCAGGAAACTACAACACAATATCTAATGTATCGATACACTATCATCCTTCTGGTGAATACCATACAGAAATTATTTTATACTTTACCTTCTCTGTTTTCTGTAGAGGAGCACAAGCGAAGTTGTGATTACAGCCAGTAGCAAAGCTCCGATGACTGAACCAGCCACAATTCCACCGAGTTTACCTAAAATGTGAGGATATACATTGTGTAACAAGAAGCACCCAATAGAATCACAGTCAAACAAATGTATTAGATATGTATTTATTGATTTAGCTATTTTGCTTTAGTTAAATATTTTACTGCAGAAGAAATTAAAGGACCAGGATTAACCACAGTCAAATGTTTTGGTTATTTTAAAAATGTCTTAAAGACTCCCCTCCAAGTCTACTATATACACTTCCTAACACATATTCAGACCCTGACTTCTTATGCAGCACTACCAGTAGGTCAAATGTTTCTTGTTGAAAGCATATTTTCCAATACAAACGATTAATGCACCTGTAAAGATTGTTGCTGTGTAAAAACAGGAACGCCCAGGAGGTTCGTGTTTGCATGAATTTTTCTTTTTGGGTTAATTTCTAATCAAATTATGAGTTTTTTACTGATTTTAGAACATCTAGATTTAAATGTAAGCCATAGACATTATGGCTGAGGAATCCTTTCATTCTATCTGCAGTTTCAATATTCAAGAATCAGTTGTTTTTAAACAATCTGGAGAATTTTTGATTGAAATTTAAATATTCATGTGAAATTTCAGTGCAACGACACTTCAAACATTTGAGGGGATTTGATGGATCAAATAATGCACATAAGTGCACATGCACACACACACACACACACAGACACACTCACAGATACATTTGCCACCACTTATTGGATGATTTGTGAAGATCAAAACATCTCTGTTTATTGATTTTAATTTTTCTTCATACTGGGAACAAAGCAGCTTGTATCTTCTCCAGACCACTGGCCATTTCTCTGGCAGATTCTCTCTTCCGATCCTTTGAGTATGTAGCCTTCATCGCAGGAGAGCCGCACCTTAGCTCCATGCAAGTAGGTGGTCCCATGTTTTTTCCCATTAGTTGGTGGTGGAAGCCTTCCACAGGATATCACTGCACAATATGATAATGACCAACACTGTGATACCAAGTTGTACATAATAATCACTGGTCATTTATGGAGGTCCTTTGTAACTTTATACCAGGTTTAAGATCCTCCACAAGAGAAATGTGACTCTGGAATGACACTCTGGTAGCATTTCCCATTCTTGGGCTTCGACCTACAAGGATATCATACCTGCAGCACAGAGGTGAAGATGGTCAAATCTAGCTCATCAGCAGATAGGACATTATGACTTGTCCCTATGTAACCATGTCCTTATGATGAAAAACAACAAACCAAAAACTAAAAATTTTCAGAAAGCACTACAATGAATCAGAAAAGGAAAAACATAAAGTTCAGACAACGTATCAGAAATCAAAGCAGTAAAGACATTTGCCAAAACATAATGAATAAAACTTAGAAATCCACATGGTTAAATAGTTGACTGCACAGAACTTCAGCCTTTTAACAGAGCATAACATTTTCAGTGCAAAGGAGGGAAACCACTGCTTCATGCACAATGTCACTTTCAAGCCCACAGGGGGCATTGCATGGATGGAAATAATGGGGCTCTACATTACCAATGAAAACCATTTTATTGACACATTTCACAGCCACTTTAAGAAATGTAACACAAAACAGTTTTATGCAACTAAATTAGGAAATAATGGAATAAAGGTTTTACTGCATTTCAGAAAACCTCTCAACCCCTCTGGATTTTTAGTTTGTAATTTGTTTGTTTGTTTTTTCCCTCACATACCTGCAGAACTGAGATCCCTCTCCAGAGCAAATCAGAGTTGCTTGATTAGTCAGTGGATCATCTGGGTTCTCAGGGACAGAAAACACTGGAAAGAAACTGGGGTCATGTCTAGGAGCATGGTAATATGTGTCCAGAAGATACTGTGAATCATATGTGAACAAAGCAGATGAGTTGTCTATAGCCCCTGTAAGAGAAAACAGATACTTATTTACCACCTAACATTACACATTTTTAAACAAAAGCTACATTAATATTCTGAAAAAAAAGCTCAACTTTATTTATTTCAAGATTTAATAAATTGAACTTGTTTCTATTTTCAGTGAAAGTTCAGACTGTTACTCTTAATTTCAGTTCTACAACTTTCAATAGTTCAATCATTGACTCTTCAACCATTTCACACAGTAAAGTCATGGGTGAAGTCATTTCTTACAGCTTGCTCCAAAGCTGAAGAGCTCCTCTGGATTACTATGATTCTGCAAAAGCTGCCCGTTGCTGAGGACAAGGTCATCTTTTGGGTCACCATTCATTTTTCCCAACAATCCAAGAGTGGAGTCTTTAAACTCCTCTGGCAGGAGAACAGTGGTTGCCATGGTTTCTTCTGTCAGTCGCACTTCCACCCCAGCTCCGGACGGGAACATCACAGTCACATTCATAGAGGAAGGGGAAAACACAAACACACCTGAAAAAGATTTTTGTTTTGTTTTTATTTTATTTTGTAGTTGTTGTTGGAGGGGAAAAAAGCAGACCTATTTCTCTTTTTATTATAAAAACAAATTAAGAATTAGCTACTGTGGTACATGTAAAAGTTCAGAAGTGAGAACTGAGTCCTGATGAAATAAAAATACCACAAGATTTGATGCAGGATTTAGCAAAAAGGACAAAACTTTAAGATCAATATTTCAAGTGTAAAGGCCCAAATTTAAACTTGCTGTCTGATAAAATGAACTTAGGAAATATTTTTTTACTTTGCATCATCAGAACCTGTAAAATCTCTGACATTATGCAAGTAATGAAAAACAAAAGCTCACCATGTAAGTCCATCCAGGTCTGCTCAGCAAAGGAGAGGGTTTTCTGGTTATGCAGAACTTCAAGCCCCCTGTGTCCGGTGACCAGACGCACCTCAATAATGTCAGAGGATGCCTCCATCATGGCTACAGCTGTCAGCTTAGTTGCTTTTATCGCAGTTCCTGTAAGTGAGAGAATCACATTGGAGGTTTTTCTTCCTTTATGATTGCATTTACTTGTTATTGTTAAAGAAGACAGTCTATCTTTAAGACTCAGCATTTCACCGTTCACTAGGTCCGTTCTGCCTTGGACTGTCAGCTTCCTCTCTGCTGAGGTCACCAGAGTGTATTCTCCTTTGCCGTTGAAGGTGTAGCTGACACCATCAAATGTTATGAAGTGAGGATCTCCAAACACTACAGCTGATATAAAAAAAATGCCAGATTTAATAGAAACAGCCTCAAACTTATACAATAAAGATGTGGTTTAAAAACAGTTTACCTGAGCTTGGTGACTTGTACTGCCTACAGTCACTGGAAGGCCGATGTTTGAAGTAATAGTGGCAGTTGTCAGACCAGAGGCAACAGTAATAGAAACTAAGGACGTCATAGACCCAGTGGGACTGTCCAGGAATTCGAGGTGGTTTTCTGTATGGAGGTGAGCCCCAATCGTGTGCTCGATCTGGAGTACTACCACCGATGGAGTCCGCTGTCAGGACCTGAGCGCCGGTACTGTCATAACAACACTGTTGTCCTGCACCATACATAGGGCTGGGGATAAATGTCCCAAAAGTCATTAGTTAGAAAGTTGAACTGTAGTGCTGCAAAAGACATAACAGGGCACCAATATCATGAGCTTGAATTTACACTGTAGGAATTTTCCACAGATTTGGAATGCCCCACTTTTTGACCTATTGTATTTTCACTGGCAGGACCAATGACTATGAAAGTAGCCTACCTGGGAGGTGACTGATAGCTCAGACCATTGTTCATGTAACCTATTAATCCTCTTCCTAAGCAAACAACACATGTTCTGCAAATTCTGGCTCTCAGAAAAGATGTATTTCCATAACGAACGTAGAAAACTCAGCCAGTTAACTAATACTCAGCCAGATGATATAGCTGATCTGTTTAAGACTAATGGATTATAGTAGACCTACTTATAATATTGCAGTATTATGGTCAGGGTCAAATTTTTTGCCTTAAATACTAATGTGCTGCAGAAAAGCTGTTTAACAGTCGATCTCTACAAATGAGCTTTTAACATGTCCACCACATAACATGTTTCAATGAATTTGCTTTAAATTGGTGGTGTTGGTCAAAAGTGGGCATGCTGTCACAGTAGTTACACATAAAGCCATAAACTACATATTAGGAACAATAATATCCGTTTGGATGTTAATTCTCAAACAGTTCACAATCTAAAAAAAGTTTTTTAAGAAAAACGAAAAAGCATACATGTTGCAGCTGTAAATTCATTCTTAAAATGTACATACCTGGCTTGTATAGCTCTTACACAGTGAACACTCCCAGGATGGTAGGTGCACACACTCCCTTTCTCTATATCACACCCATAATCAGTCTGAGGAATGTGGGAGAGATACAGTGTTTGTGACCAGACAGCCAAACGTGTATTTCACAGTGCAGTTAAGAACCAGTTGTATCAGCTCTAAAGATCAGACTGAGATATACTGTTAGTGCCTAAAATAACACATTTGTGATTTTTATTACGTTAGTGTTGCAATGTGGCCAACTTTGTTTTTGTTTGTTTTAATATTGCATCCTGTATCAGCTTTATAAACAAAATTAGTATAGGGTTAACAAGTAGCTGGAATAATCCAGTCCAGCTGTGTGTTTACAGCATGCCAGTGTTTTAACTTGATTCTGCACAACCTGACCAAAGTTGACCAGAGTTCTTATACTTGTGGTTACTTTCTTTTATGAGTGGCAAAATATTATGGGCTTGATCTGAATTGTAAACTAGATTTATGCTGCCATGTACATAAATGCTACAATTAGGAGACTTTTTAAAAAACTTTTAATAATGAAGGTTACACACACATGTGGCGTCTAAGTTGAGATTCGCTAAGTTTTCCTACTGTCCTTAGCACAGTAACTCTGAGACAAATTAGGTTGTGTTGTCATGCATTTGTTCACTCTGTTAATCTTTAGTGTTAATGTTTACCCTTGTCCTTGTCCCCATACTTGTGATACGTCTCACATCTTACTTGTAATTGTCATCCACAGACCATTAGTGAATTTTTAGAGCTTATTCATTGTTTTATCGGTTTTGTATGGAACACAGTCCCTTTACGGGTTTTCATGTTTATAGGGAATTTGAAAAATCTCATCCTTTTGAAAAATGAAGTAATTTACACATTTGTAAACATTTTCTCCACTGCAAGTAACCCAGCTGTAATTGAATGCACCCAAACTGAAATGTTCTTCTCTCCACACTTACATGAAACCTTCCTGTGTCTGCTCTCGCTTGAGCCAGAGTGCAGGGACAATCAATGATCTCACTGAGGAAGGTGGGCAGCTCATTTTCTAGCTGGTCCCATGCTAAACATTTTTCCAGGGCCCAAGCTGCTGAATTCTGCCTGAACTTTTCCTCCAGATGCCAGGCCAGTGCGTGATCCTCAGTCCATGTAGCTTGGACATTCCTAAATAAAAAGCAAAGACAAGAAATGGGTGGAGTTTTTTAACCATGATTACATAAGTGTTGTCTGTCAAAAGTGTTGTCTGGTGTGTTTGTATGTACCATGTGCCATCTGGGTAGCTGCTGGAGCTAACTCGAATAGAACCAAGCTCCCAACTTGAAAAGCCATCCTCTGCTGGTTTGGGTAAAAAGCTAAAGGAGCCATTGTTGGGCTGATCCTTTGCAAGTGAGTAGAGATACTCCCACTCGCCCTGCCAGTACTCAGAATAAGGCTTTCCTTTTAAAACATTTTTAGAAGTCAATGTTTTCTCAAATTAACGTGGTAATGCAATCTGCAAAACTCTTCTACATGTTTTACTTACCTGTCTCTCTGTATCCCCACAGCTCCATATTGACTCTGTCTGCTCTGACCAAAGAGCTATTCCATGTCATTTTAAGAGTGCCCTGGACATTAGGGGTGCCGTAATACTGCCACTTCGTTGAGTTTACCAGATCAGCTTTAAACTGATTATCTAACTTTCCTGTGTGAACTTCATCCGCGCATGCAAATCATATAAAATGAAGATTAGTGCAATATCAAAGACCTTTCATATCATGCTATTTACAACATGAATGTGGGTGTAGTACCTGAGAGCCAAGCTCCAGCTCTGCTGAAAGTAGTACCATTATCTGAGGAGATGTGAAAAGGAACCCATCCTGTTTCGTATAATAGTGGGGAGATGCAATGGCCTCTACCATTGTCATCTACGTACCCCACAGTGTTGGTTTTATTATTGAATCTGCCATTAAGAAAAAAATAATAAATCAGTTCAAAGGAGAGTCTTTTGGCAGCAACAAGTTTTTGTTTTGCTTAATCAGACTATAGAAAGTAATATCTCACCTGCATACAATGTGAGAACTTTTATTGAAACTTGCATCAAGAACAATAAAGTCTTGTCCACCCATAATTGACCCAGAATACGGTGAGATATTAACACAGTATTCTGTGTAGTCGATGCAACAGGTCCCCAGGGACACACATGTTGAGTGGCATGAACATGAGCTGAACATTTCTCCACAGTTTCCTTCACATGCCTGGCCTGTTAGAATGAAGCAGCTAAAATAACAGGAGTAGAAAACCTTTTCCCACTCTGTTTCTGACAGGCCTTAAACTAGGGGCGTGGGAGTGTTTGGCCCCTCAGGTACTTCTGTCCATAAAGGACTGATAAAGCTTCCAGTGGCCTTTAACACAAACCCCGATGTCGGCACCACATATCTTACATTACATTGAGTGACTATAAAATGAATGCAATAGATCAGCTCAGTTAGGTCTCAAACAAAAAGCATGTAAAACTGAACATTTGTGTACTTTACAGTATTAGACAAACATCTAAAGATGGTGTCTTGCTTATTGTTAAAGTAATTTCTAAACTGATCTCCTTAATGAGAGCAAGTAATCTGATGACATCATCATAAGTAATATGACATGAGAACATAACAACTTAACTATGAACCTTGTAGTAAAAATGATAGTTTGAAAGGATTTAGACATGGTGCTCCTGTGTTCACAGTACTACCTTTTGTTGGTTTTACATAATTGTAATTTTAATTTAATTCTTAGATCTGGACAGTCAGTTTACAGAAAGAGGGCAGAAAATATGCAATGGCCAAGTACCTTTAAAATAATTCTAAAATATACAAATAAAAGGTAAACCTTTCATTTAAAAGAAATCTAGCATTTTCCCCAATATGCAGGATGAGTTCTAACAATGTTTTAATTGTTTTAATTATTTAATTTGCCCATTGCTGAGCCAGGCACTTTTGTGTCTTTGTTTTATTACAAGATCTTTTATAAGATAGGCCAAATACAAGCATTTAAACAACAAATTTGACTTCATTAGGATTTAAGGAACCTTAACATATCTTAATCAAATTTAATCAACATACATTTTTAATAACACCGTATAATTTGCATAATAATTTTTATACAATTAATCAATAATCAGATATTTAGTATTATTTCTGTTTACTTGGTCCAAATTTGTTGGATCGGTTGACCTTAATCAGATAGGGGTTAGCAAAATTTCATTAGTGAAAGCTTAAAAGGGTCAAGACTTATAATTCAGGCTTAGTTGCTGTGATTTAGAAAGTAGAAATATTTATATTTTATTGAATTTTAATACAAAGTGTTATTTAAATTTTCTGTTTTTCAATTCAAACATCTTTATAAATCCTTTAGGGGTTTATGTTTAGTTATAGTCACAAAAATATTTAAATGAATCTTTACAGCACTAAATAAATCTGGTTTAAATCACAGATTTACAAAACACTAAATGACAATTGGAAATTTTGTTTTTACTGATCCACAGTAAGTATGTGTGAAATTTTGAGTACTTGCCTAAAGTCCCGCAGACACATGAAACCAGAATGAGAACTATTACCAATCCAGGTCTTTCCATTCTGGCAGTCAGATTGTCAGACATGAACCCAGCTGGGTTCTCTGTGCTTCTACAACAACTCCTTATACTCTAGATATGCTCAGCAGTTTCCTAAACCTTGGACCTTTGATTATCTGCATTTACAAACTTCTGATTAATCATCAACCAAGGGTCATGATTGGAACTATTTTCAGTTGTATCCTCACATGTCTATCCAGAGGAATGACAATGTGAAAAAATCTTAAAAATCATTAAATTCATTTCTCCTAGACAAAGTGAGATCTGTGTGAAACTAAAATTAGTCAAAGACTTCTTTCTCTTCTTTCTCGTTTTTTTCTCCAAAAGTTAAAGAGTAATAATGAAACAGTGTAAAGAAATATTTTTCTTAGTTTTCCTTTAAATTTTTTTCTTGGTGGAAGCAACAAAGTGTACCATAAAGTAAATATTTATTGGAAAATACCTTTTTTTTTTTTTTTTTTTTTTTTTAGACAAATTGGAAAAACAAGTCACTGAGTCATTTTAGGTTCCCACAGATCTCCCATTTTTCCAGGAGAAATAAATTCTAAATTTTTTAGATATTTTTTTCTCATTTTCTTTTCCTCTGATCTTATAGCCGGTCAATTTGTTTAGGTTACCCAGTAAAAACATAACTTGCTTTTTATTCACTTAAAGGAACACTGTGTAACATTTTCTGTTGTTTATTGGCCAAAATCGATGTCTGCATGTACATATGTGTTATTGCTGGTGTATTATGACCTCTGTTAATGACACATTCTCATAAACAAAGAATTTTAGATTTGTTCATTTAAATGATAGTCTGCCATCTTGAAACTATGGCCGCCAGCAAGAGACAAGAGACAAGAGACAAGAGACATATGCAGCAGCAGCAGCAGCACAGGAGCTGTTGCCAAGAAAGCGAAAAAGGGGACTTACAAAAAGGAAGATCAACATCGCGCTAGTTAGCCTTCCTCAGATGGAAGGAGCTCAAGAAGGAGGAAGATTTTTTAAAAGGATGCTGAAGTTGCCAGCTTTCTCCTCGACAACTAAGTCAAAGGTACTACCCAAATGAGCCTAAACTTTTTTCATCCGGTTTTGTTAGACAGTGTTGCAGCATAGCAGTAGTTTCTGCTAAAATACACCAGCCTCGTTGGTACAGAAGTGTATTTTTCTGTGGTTTCAGTTACTTTCATAGTCATGGTAAATGGCAGCTTTCACTGGCAATAAAGCCAGACTAAAAGCCGGTGGGAAGGCTTTATAAGCTTGCTTTTACTGTGACAAAAAGCTGGTGCTGTGTTGAGGCCAGTTTCCCTGTTGAGATCCGTTCACCCTGTGAGAACCAGTCTTCCTTCTAAACACAGAGGAACAATATCTGACAGTTTAATAGGATGCAGTTTGCAGTATTTATGAAATCATGAAATGAGGCTTTTTGAGACACAGCAGCTACGGTTGCTGCAATATGTGTTTGAGAAAGTGAGACGCTAGAATGCACTATACGTTAGAATGTGATATACGATTCCTACATGAGATTAATTCTTACACAATGTTCTTTTAATTTACCATCGTATATGTATAAGCTTTCAATTCAGTGTGTGACTTTATGGAGATGTTTAATCAAATATGCACTTTGCTTAGAGAATATTTGTCTTGGTAAGTGACATTTGTAATGGCCCCACCACCGGGTGTCCCCTGGGTCTGGTGTTAGCTGGCCATATGAGTTCTTCACTAGGCTGCGTCTCTCTGTGTTAACTTGAAGATCATCTTGCTCAGTGTATTGTTTTGTATTGTGTGCATCCACTCATCTCCATTCATTGAACCTCACATGTTAATGGTCTTTTTTATAAGTAAACTGTTTTGTTTTTTAAGAAACTATATTACAATAAAAGTTTTAGTTTAAAGTGGAACTGAATCTGTCACTTAACTAACATTTTTGTTTTTCATATATTCTGTGAGCTGAGATTTTCCCTTCTATTATGAAGAAGGTGAGTTATGTGAAAATATTAATCCAGAAGATTTTTTAAAAGTGCAGATGCAAATTATATTAAATTTAGCATGTTTGTATGTCAATATTAGCATAATACGGTGTATTGTGGCCAAAACCCCAGTTTTGAATGATAATTGCTTTATATAAGTGTAGTATCAACCTGTAGGCACCAAAGCCATGTGGTGAGGTGAGAGGTTACTTCCTGTTGGGAGAGCGGAAATAAACCAAGTGTCCACCATGTTAATAGAGCCCATCTCTGTTCAGTCCTTTATTAGACATAATCCATAGCCCCAATGTGACCATAAGACTCTCACCCAGGGACCTTAGTCTTTAAGGGAGCGCTTCTGCATATAGAATCATAACATAGTTTAGGTGAAAATCTTTTTACTGTTTAATTTGTACTGAACCAGTCATTCAAGATAAAGATTCAAACGTCCTCCTGATTTAACGCGTTTTAATATAAATCTGTAGCATGGTCAAGCTGTTAGAATTGTTACAGTTGTGGCTTCATCCACATGCATGTCTTTACTGTTACAGTGTAAGTAGGATTAAGTAAGATTCAAATACAAAAAAAAGTAAATAAATCACAAAAGAAAAAAACCTTAAAATCTTACAGGTGCCTATACAGTTTGTACTAAAATGTGAAATGGAATCTATTTTTTCATAAGTTCATTTAAAGTCTAAACATTTCTCTGGCCAGGCTCAGCTGTGATTTGCACTTCCTACAGCTAAGACATTGGCAGTTTTTTGTGCAATAGTAGCATATTCTTTATTGTTTTTCATTGTCATAAAGACGCAAAAGTAAAAATAGGCTGACATAAAACATAGGTTGAGGATAACAATAACTGAGCAGAGCTACAGAGCAAGCATGGCTTTTTATTTTGGTTTGAAGCTCTGAGACTTCTAGAAGCACCACTATCCAGCATATCCAGCCTCTTTATCTGGACTTTGCTTTCGTCGATTCCTAAAAGAAAGACAAAGAGCTTGGTGAGTTGCTTACAGCTTCAAAAGTAAATTAGGATTGCATAAACTCCAGACTCACCACCATCAAATGGCCATTCTTTGCCCTGTAAACCATTGACTCTTGACCACTTTTGAAGTCAACGAACCCTTCTCTGCCAGGCTGGATGTCAAATCGTACACTGTTCAAAATAAAAATAATTCCATACTGAGCTGAGGTCACTTTTAATATCAAGCCTCTAGTGTCCCTGCAACCTTGCAGGAGCAGCCAAAGCATCCCGCCTGCAACCCACTGGAATGCCAAAGGATGAAATTGTTTATAAAAATTTTGCATTATATAATTCAGATTCTGTACCTGCCCTGGACAACTTTGATGAAGTTCTGCTTGTCTGCAATAACACTCAGCTTAGTCAGGGCTTCAAACAGGTAGTCACACTGCAGAACCAGATCCCCCTGGAAAAAAAAAAAAAAAATCAGGGGGCAGTCTACTTACAGTTATCTAATTACCTAATTAATGAAAAATGCCCTTGTGCAGATTTACTGAAAAAGGAAACTCATTGTTCAATAACATTCCTTTAGAAGTATGGTAGAAACTGACAGTTTTGACATTAATAGTTTAAAACATTTCCAGTGTTTTCAGTTTCTGGATATCTATTGCTGGTTTTCAGATCTACCTTTTGCTTGATATCATCACATGTAACATGAAGGATGAGGAAGCTGTCACTCAGGTTGCTGACTGACACACCTAAAATGAAAAGTTTACCCTTAAAACACAACATAAAATGTGTATAAAGCAGTGAGTAGATAAATGTCCCTCTCAGTGGATAATGAGGCCTACTTTGTCTGGTTGTGACACTTGTTACCTTTCAGAGAGGTGTAATTGATCCTCTGCTTGATCTTGGCTTCTTCGACCAGGTAAGCAGCTTCCTGGGTGAAAATGAGCTGCCGGAGACGAGGCCTGAACCCGTTCCTATCATACTTCACCACTGGCACACTGTACTGTGGAGGACAGACACACTGATCAGGGAGCACTGAAAAGAAGGACAGATGCAAAGTGAATTCTGGTATCGGTTTACCTTGATGTGCTCATGTTGAATCATCTGAAGGACTTTGATGTTTATGTCTCCTAAAGCTTGATAAAATAATAAAAAGAATATTCAGAATAAATGAGAAAAAAATAATAGATAATTTGGGTATATGAACATGCTAATGTCTCCATAAATTGATCATTGAGGTCATCCATAAATCCATGGTATAGAACATTTCTACCCTTGAGGAAGAAGTGTCAGATAATACATACAGCCATCCAACTGTAGCATTACTGCAATGTGCTGTGTAATAAAATTCTCCATAAAAGAAATTATATGTAATTTATAACAATAAGGATGATTTCAATGTACAGTAATTCTTCATATGAGCATCTCAGTATTGTTTTACTGTAAATTATTTACCTTTAAAATAAGTAATATTAAATACTGCATGGCGTGACATTAAACTTAATGTCAAGAATAAAGCATTGTAATCTTACCAATCCTGGTGTCCACAAACGGTCTACACACACTTAAGGGGTAGTTTTCTTTTTTTCCTTTGAACATGGAGCTCGTCTGTTCTTTTAACAGAAGCTGGAAGTAGAGAGATGAAAACAAAATACTGCAAATGTCTATTTAGAAAATATTTGAAAAGATATACCTAAAACGTCGTGTTTGCTTTTTGGGTTTTCCATTATTTTAGTCTGATGAAAAGCTTTTGATTAACTCAAAAGCTCTGCAAACTTGCAACGTCACAGACAAACAAAGCTACTTCTGAACTGGCTGCAATGTGAAGCCAAGCCCTTTCTTCTGTTACTTATCACTGTTAGCAAACAGGTAATGTCAGCCAATGTGGCTAAGGTTTCCACTAGAAGTTATAGTATGCTGCAGTTAGATTTAAACCTATTCTTCTAGGCTACCCAAAACAATGAGTCTGCACAGAAGTATGAGTTCTTTGAAATAGGAGAATTTAGTTTTAAAGATAAATGTGACATTGCTGCAGACAAACACGTTAATTTAAAAGTTAATTTGATGTTCCACCCTGCACTGTATTACATATATTATTGCTTGAAAAGTATACCTGTGCTTTCCTTTGGGACGTGATTCCTCTGACGTACTTCCATACCAAGTGTCGAATGTAGATCTTTTTCAATATCTGGGAAGCCTGTAAAAATGCAGCAGTCTTTTATTATGAAATGCTCAACTTCTTACCATTACCATTACAGGATGCACCTACAGTATTACAACAGTTGTAGTAGTAATACTGTAGTAGCTGGATGCAACCTTTACAAACGATGGTTTATGACATGTATTAACACTCACCTCCTGGATTATAGGAGGTGGGGTGAGCCAGGAATCTTTTTCCAGGACTGTTTTGGGGAGGTTTTCTCTCAGCCGTGTGAGGTAGCTTTGCCTCACATAGGCCAAGTACTCGCTGTTGTCGATGCAGGGTGGTTGATTTCTGGTCATGAAACCTTTAATGAACCTAAAAAAAATTGACTGACAGGTTACCTCTCAATAGACTTTCTTATCAAACTTTTTCTTACACACATAACTTAAGTCTTTTATTCAAGTATAAAAGTCATCTTAATATGCTGTTACTTACTTCTTGATGACCTTGACAGCCCAGGCTCTCCTCTCGCGTTCCTTCCTCGCCATCAAACCTCTCCAGCAGTTTTCAATCTTAGTGGCTATTTTGACATGTCAAAAAAACATGAACAGATTTAATCTGGTTAACATTTACTTTTGCTTCAACAATCAAAGCATAGTCTTGCCACACCAACACTCACCAGCCTCTTTCTGTTTCAGGTAGTCTCCTTTCACCCTGTAGCCTTTGTACTTTGCCTGAATCGTTGTTGCTGCAACAACAACAGTGAAAAAATTATGTGTAATATTTTTTCATATTTATTAAATTGTAGCACTACAACTGAAATACCAAGTCTCACCTAGCTTATGTTTGCAGACCTGAAAGGCATCTTCTGTAGCAAACAGAGTTCGAGGATGGCGGATGAAAATCTTGGTTCTTGAGATAAAGAAAGAGCTTGATTAAAAATAATGATGATAATAATGAACTGATCTTTCTTTCTGGATGAGTTTGCACCAATCATACTTCCCCATCTTGTACTCATCAGGTCTATAGCCCAGGTGTTTGATCAGGCACTTTACACCTTCAGCTGCGGTACCTTTCCAGTTGGGCCAGGTGTCTGGACACAGAGGCTTATACCTGAGCACAGAAGAACAGCTGCAATACACACTAAGTATCTTGTTTCAAAATGACTGAACTTAACATTCATTCAGGCCAAAACTACAGCAGACAAAAGATGTCTCGCTACCTTTGAAGAAAGATATCATATTTGCGTCGGTAAGCAAAACCAGCCCGTCTGACTCTCAGGTGCTCCATCAGCCCCAGGTATTTAACCTGATGTCTCACCAGCACATCGTCAAATTGTCCTACAGCACACCACAACAATAAGATCTAATAGGTAGTTAGGTCCAAACAAAGGCTGACTGCAGGGTAACACTCTAAAAACTACAATTATAAAAGATTTTTCAAACACAAAGTCTCACCTGCTTGCTTGGCTTCATTAGGTTTAATGCAGCGGACATACCAGGGTTCTTTGGACATTAAGATTTCAGTCAGACCCACTAAGCTACTCTTAAACTGGGTCACCACCTGAGAAGTGACATGAAAAAGGCAATTTTGTGAATACTGATGTGATACTGAGATCAGAATTGCCCTCTACCACTTGAATGACTTCTTACAGTTTCAGGTCTCTTCTTGCTGTCTGGTTCACTGGAGGGAAAGCAGTGCTGGATGATAGAGTTCTTGGACTGCCGCATGACCTTAGGGAAAACAGGGATATAATTACTAAGTCGGCCTTTTCAAATATTCAGTATATATCCTAATATTTTTTGTGATTGTCATCAAATGCTCTTTTTGTGCAGAATTATGTTGATGGCATCTAATCCAAATCTTCATGGAACGAAAACAAGAATTTGGTGCAAGTCTTGACTTATTTTTAGTTTTCTGAAATCAACACAGGGCCAAACTTACACTTCAGACACAAAAATATTAATACAGCGCTAAGTTTTTAATTTCACATGTATTCGAACTTGTTAAGGCAGTTGCCTGTAAGTGGTTGACTGCAGGTGGGAATCTCGCTTTGCCAACATAAAAAGGGTTTGTTTGACAGCACAGTCCAAAAAGATGGGAGCAGATTTGATTAACAGGATTGTAAAAATAAACACCATGTCTATTTTCTAGGCAATACCATATCCCAATCATTCAACAATTTCTAGAAAAGTTTAAACTAATGAGAGATGTGGCAACTTTGCCAAGGTCTAAAAGAAAACCTCTTGTAAACCTGTGAACACGTAATCCTTTAGTAAAACAATGAACCACAATCAGTCTGACATGGGATCCAGACATTGTTTGGACAATGACCCCAAACACATGTGGAATTAGCTGTGGAGTGGACAAACACAGAGTTGGTTTTGTGCCAGTTTATTTAAATTATGCCGTTTCTGTCAAGGAAAGAGGTCAAGTATCCAACAAGAGCTGCAACTGAAGCATGTTGATGGTTACAGAAATCATGTAGTCTTATCTTACAACAAATTTTAGAAAGTGTATTCTCATTTTTGAGTCTTTATGCGCCAGTTTTGCCCTGTGCTGATTTCAAATGCATGAAAGTTTGAGAACAGATTTCTTCTTTTTTTTCTTCTTTATTATCATTGTGTTTTAATTGTACAATAATTATACCTAATAAACAGAATAGTTCATAGAAAACCTGAAATAACCAGAATTATTGGTGGCCCACAATGTAAACTTCCACCAAATACATATCTATAATCAAAGTTTTTGGTTCATTTCATAGCAGTGAAGAAGACTAAATGTCATCTGGTAACTTCAGGAGTATTCATTGTGTATGTGATGCAATGAATCAGATGCATTTGTGTGCAAGAAATCACCAGTCAGCTGAAAATAGGGTATAATCTGTTTGGCCCTCTGCAAACAAAATAAAAATCACCTCTTTTCCATATCGGTACAGCAGATCATTGTTTTTGTCCAGGAATCCTAAAATATTAAAGAACAAAGAGTGAAATTAATTCATTTTTAGAAACGCCTTCGTTTTCTTACAGATGGGAACTTGAATTCATAAACAATAAGACAAACTCTGGAATATGTCAGCATGCTAAACTACAGCTTGTTAGTCTCATCAGTCATTAACAGACTGTGTAGTTTTATGTCAAGGTTGGTATTAGAACTTTATGACTCCTCTACATTTTGGTGATTGTTATATAGACTGGATAAAAGCATGACAACAGAGAAAAATTATGTTAGTACCAACAACACAGTATGTAACCTCCCCAGCGTAGTGCAAGAGGCGGAAGTCTCCTCTTTCCAGTGTTTTCCTTGTTTTCATGTCTGCAAGTTTATGTCTGCAGGAAGAAAACAGTATTTTAGATTAGACAGAAAATGCTGTTGTCATGGGATGTCCCGTTTCACAGCTGGATCATTTTCTGCACCATATATTCCTGTAAATCCTCAGTGTAAAAACTCACGTGACAAAATGTGGATGACCACCAATCGTTTCCTCCATCTTCTCCAGGAAGGTGAGATCAGTGGCCTCTCCAGGGCGTAAACATTCCTCATCCTGAAATGAGAAAAAAAGCATCAATGATTCAGCTATGATTTTGTATTGTGGCAGAGCATTTATTTGTCATTTTATTTATTTATTTTGCATCTTTCAACAATCAGTTTAACTTTACCAATAAAGAGATGATTCCTCTGAATTTCTCCTCCACAAGATCACAGATAATTTTGTTGTTGAAATATGGCACTGGTTCCCACTATAGACCAAAAAATAAGAGCCATAACAGTTGATTAAATGTCACTGTTTCAGAGTTTATTCTAAATAAACATCAGGTAGACTGAATAGCGGTTTTATTACTTCAATCCCCTCCATTTCATATTCCTCCTGTTCTGATTTGAGGGTCAGTTGGATGAAAAGCTGCTGCAGCTTCTCGTTGCAGTAGTTGATGCAAAACTGTTCAAAGCTAAAATAAGAAAACAGCAGCTGTAAATATCAAACTTTTTCATTATAGCTATTTGCTGTTGAAGAATCAACTAAAATGTGCAAGATCTCACCTGTTCACAGTAAAAACCTCAAACCCATAAATGTCAAGCAGACCAATCACCGTCTTCCTTGATGAATCCTAAAAAAATATATAAAAATAAAAGGATTTGGGGTTTTTACAGTAGTTTAAACATAGTGATGTTTTGTATTGTCAGACCTATTCTGAATTCAAGCACATATTTTTATTGTATTTTTATGTGTGCTTTTTCTATTATCAGATGCCACAGTCAATGAAATGGCTACTTTAAGTGAGCTACCTTGTTAGCTTTAAATTTTAGTGGGTGTAATAAGTCAAGAGTGGTTTGCTTTATTGTTCACCTTGTTAGATAATGATTCATTGATCTTGTTTACCAGCCAGTTGAAAGTGCGGCCATAGATGGCTTTGGCAAGAGCATCTCTGGCGTATACTGCATGGTCCACAGAGAAGGGACTGAGCACCTTTAACATCAGAATAATTATAAAAGATTATTTATTCAAATTGAACACCACAAATAACCTAAAATACCTTGTGTATTTTATTTAGAAGCATCACCTCCTCTGTTTTGGCTTCAATCTTTCTGTGGGTTAAGCCCTGTTGTAGCACCTGATTAGGAATCCCCAACAACTGAATGGAAAATGTGAAGCAAATTCAGTCTTGTGGGATAAAAAAATTATTAAGTAAAAGTGAAAAGGTTTAACCCTTTGTTTGGATTTCACCTTTGACACCCAGTGCATCTCCTGGTTGTTGTTCAGAGTAGCATAACCACGGGCATCTGCTTCAAACTTGATGTTTCCCAAGTGGAGCACACTAGCGATAATTCCAAACAGATGCTGCATTAAGCCAGAGGAGAAAAGGCTTATAACATGCTAATAAAAATCCATCATACATAATTACATGCAAAGTTTAACTTCACCACCTGACCTCAGTATCACTCTCACTGAAGTCTATGACAGACAGGGCTTTCTGCACCGTCCTCCAATCACTTTTATCATTGATAGAGCTTACTTTGGCACAATCCCCCTAAAAGAAAGAGAAAAACAAACTCTGAGAAAGAACTCCTTTTTGTTCTTCAGAAAACTTGTGATTTTTTTGTTGTTGTTGTTGTTTTCTCCATCTGACCTGCACCAGGTAGCGGTAGTTCTTGCAGTTTCTCTCCAGTCCGAGCCAACGGAGAAGATCTTCTTCTCCACCTTCTACCAGCTGGTAGAAGATGTGGAAGTTTCTCTCCCCATGATTCTGGTGGACCACACGGGACTTCTCTAGTAGATAACTGAGGATGTGACCACCAACTGCTCCACCCTGAAGGAAAAGGGGCATCTTTAACCCTTCCGCTTATTTGTTAACATGTTAATCATTTAGGCTATGAGATTGTAGTTTTGCATTATTGTGACTTCATAATTTGTAATTAAATATGAAAAACTTCACTCTACCTGATGGTCAAACTGGATGTCCATGTATTTCCCAAATCGGCTCGAGTTGTCATTCTTTAGAGTTTTGGCATTTCCAAAAGCCTAGAAATTTATTTTAAAAATGTATGCAAAAAAATGCCTGATTTTAAAAACATGTTACACCTTAAAACCGGGCTTACAGAGTACAAAATTTCCATGTCACTGACTTCAAGCACTGGATTGGAGAGAAGCAGTCTGTCTCGGACATTGTTCAGGAGTTTGGTGCTCGGGCAGCTGACAGCATAGTATTGAAGGATTTTCTTGGAAGCCTCTGTCTTTCCGGCTCCACTCTCGCCTGAGATCAAGATGAAGTGGTTGTTGAACTCAGACTGCATAGTGCGGAAAACGTTGTCTGCCAGAGCGTAACTGAAAATGAAGTAATAGATTAAAATAAAAACACATAGGTTAGGTTTTGCTCTCTTTTTGAGACAAGAAATTACTAGCGAAAACTGTGGTTCATCTTATAGGAAATATAAAAATCTGAAGCAAATATCCTGAAAACCTATTATGTAATGTTCATTTTAAATGACAAATATCCACCTCAGGGTGTACCTTGAAATAAAGACGGAGGATAACCAAAGACTATAAGGGATGATCCTCAGAATCTTTGTAGAAAACATCATGATCAACTATTGTATTAAGATTCTTTTGGAGATATTTGTGACTGATTTAAAGCAAAAACATATGTATATAAACATGTCTGAACTAATTCATTTACCACTGAAATTCACTGTATGCAAATGAGTCAGTAAGAAAATAGGAAAAAAAACTCACATATGAGGTGGCAGCTCAAAGAAGTTAACTCCCATGTAGGTATCCATTTGCTTCTTGCTGTAGATGTCTAACACCTTATAGGGGTTTACTGACACCAAGAGAGTCCCAATGTAAGTCTGAAGAGAGCGACAAGGACATGAACTCATGGTCAGCAACCCTTGTGTGTTTGATAATAAAGACAATTTTTCTTAATGATCACATGGCATCTAAAGGAAAAAAATCATTCCACTCATACTGTATGTAGTTTTGTCCTTTATCAACAGCAATAAATATAGTTAATCACTTGTCACGACTCAGTGGACAGCAGTGACCTAAAGAGTGCTCACTCTGCAAATGAAAAGAACCAGAGCTGCTATCTCAGCAGCACGAGGTGCCAGATCCAGCAGAAGGCAGTGCAGCATTAGCACATCAGGGGTTGAAGGTTGAGGATGATGATGTTTGATTAAAATAATAGAATGATGAAGGTTATCTGATATGACACCATACAGGATAGACTTACATAAATGATATTCTCATGGAAGCGTTTCCTCAGGTTGTCCAGGAAGGCACTCTCACTTGTGTAGGCGTCCAAGAGAACAAAATCCTGGATGCCCACGCGGTCCCTGGCGGTCAGGGAGGCCTCCATGTTCCTCAGGATCTGGTTACACCGCTCCTCCAAGCTCTGAGTTGGAGCAGAAGCACATCAGTGGTGTTACCATGAAAGAAGAGCACTAACTACAGATAAAATGTTGTTAGACCAAGTCCAACACTGTTCTTATAATATGTGTCCCACCCTTTTCCTGTGTCATTTTTCTCTCAGTTATCTTTGTTTGTATGTTGAAGCTGACAGCACTTGTCAACATTCCCTAACATCCTCATAACCTTGGTCGAATATAATTCCCACTAGAAGACTCACTTCCTGCATGTTTGTCCCCATATCTACAAATTCCAGTTAGTGGCCTTGGCAACATCCTTTAGGTTCATTTCAAATCTAAATTCAGCCACCACTATCTAATCTGCTTCTGAGTTCTCTAAAAAGCCATCACTCTTTTCAGCAAAGGTAAAGTGAACACCTAACAGCCCACCTACATTAGATAAAGATTACACACCTTGTATTGATTTATATTAAAAACCACAGGGTTCAACAACACCTGACATGAATGCATATGTAGCCCAGTGGTTACAGAGGTGGGCTTGGGTCTGGAGAACCTGGGTTTAAGTCCCCAGGTTGGCAGCTTAGAGAAACCACTGTGGGCCCCTGAGTAAAGCCCTTAACCTCCAACTGCTCCCCAGATGCTGGAATCTGGCAGCCCACTGCTCCTACCAACTAGGTTGGGTTAAATGTAGGGAAAGAATCCCCCAGCTTGGGATAAATAAAGTATAATAAAATTAAAACTCCATCAAGTAAAGTCCACAAGTAGAAACATTCATTATTTTATGCATAAACACAGGATATGTTCTGCTGCAAAACACACAACTGAATTTTTGCCAGGAAATAATCAGCAGTGCAATGCACTTTAATTACGGTGCTATGAAAGAGCCATCGGATATTATGCTTCAGTAGTTTGGCTTTCATCACTGCCGAGTTGACCTGTCACCAAGTCAGAGTAATTGAGACTGACAGCTCTTTCTCCACAGAAACAAGCTGCTGATCTACTGACCTGGCAGAAATTCACAGCTAAATGTTTTAATAAGCAACCTTGTTCTGAAAACTTCATATGAACATGTGATTATTATCATGGTCAACATTTTATTTTTGCTAGAAAAACTGTAAAATCCACCTACCCTGATGGTCCCTTGTGTATCTATGTGCCTCAATATAATTTTCTGGACTGAACTAAACATCTGCTTTTATTAAAAGGAACACAGGAAACACTAATAGATTACAGTCTTTACTTCCTTCAGTAGGAAGCCATCAATAACGTAGTGAGTCCAACAAAGGAAGTTAATCCAAAATCTAAATATGTATTTATGTGCTTATTTTATTAGATTTTTTTATTTATTGTGAGTAGACACAAAATACATGCATAACTTAGGCTACATAACTTAAATGGTTTGTTGTGTTACAATAGGCTTTGATGTTATTTTATTTAACCTCAAATCGGTTTGTATTTGTAATATATTCAGCATTTAAATAGTATATAACAGACATTACTGTGAAAACTACTGTGCAGATCTTGTCACTTCTTGTGGTTTGATATTAAATTTCAATTTTATTTCTTTAATGCAGTGCCTTTTCTACAGTGACTTTAGAAGGCCACCTATATAGCAGCAGAAATAATCAAAATCGGAACCAAATAGTAAAATTGAAACTAATTTTGTTTGTTTATTTTATAATTTTATAGAAATGCTCAGCGTTGTCTTTGGGAAACCCTTGAATAAAGCTTTATAACATATCCAGCCTGAGATGTACAGCAGCCAGGTCCACTGCAATTATGCCCCTTGGTTACTGGTCATTTTCTGGTGGGCATCTGAGTTGTTGGATGTCATCAGGAGCAGAACAGGAATTTTCTGCTACTCAAAGGAAATGTGACATCTGATGATCACACATCAGATGAGAGGAACAAATGCTATAATGCAATGTCATTAACAATCCCAAGGAACAATGTTAGCTTCCCTGATAATACTGTCATTCATTTTTTAAAGCAAATGGTGCAGACCACAGAAATCAAAGCCAGTCATAAAATTGAGCTGAACCAAACACAGTCAAGTGTTTAAATACAAAAGTGGTAAGTACGGTTAACATTGCATTCGTACAGGAAAATCTATCTGACCAGGAGACCATCACCTGAGAGGGCTCCTCATTGTCCACATCTATCCAGTATGGTGCAGGATCCTGTTACGCAGCCACAAAGTGGCAGTTAGGTTCCTGAAAGAGATAGCACTCCTCGTGGGCCTTTGACTGACACCACACATCACCCAGGGCAACACACATTTAAGGGGCTCCAGGTGTTTAGAGAAACTTGACCTTCAGCAAGACTCCAATGCACCAAGCAAGTATTCTACCTCCTCTGTTGGTACAGTTTCACACTAGCATGCACTAACAAGCTATCAGTTGAATACCCAGTATATAAGATATGTGGATTTTATTGAAAACTGCACATAATCATTGTTCCTTAATCACTTGGGGACAGAGAAACAAGCTAAAGAATAAACTTTCAGACACCATAATTTCTCTGTAGTTGTAAATTCTAGCTAATTGTTAGATTTTATCTCATGTATGAAAGGTAAACAGTAGAAATATTAGTTTGTATTTCTTCTTGCCATGTAGTGTCAAAGAACTGCTTTCATTTTAAACCCACCTTATCCATCACTTTAGAGGGTCGTGTGTAACAATTTTTAAACAAACCAAAAATATGACTTGTTTAATCCTAATTTCAGGTCTTCAGTCTTAAAAGTAACAACTCATCTCCTCATATCTTAAATTATAAAAGTACTCTAACATATACAAATACCTCTTATTGAGAGCCTCATTACTTTGCAGTCTTCATGTACTGAAAACAGTATTACTGAAAACAGACTGAAAACATTCAGTACCAGAACCCATTGGTACCAGAAGTCCCGTAGGCAGGATACAACAAATAAATAAGTATTTTACTCAGTCTCCCTTCCAAGTACCTCCACATGTTGTACACAATTGGAAAGCTAAGATTATTGAGACTTGAATGATGTGTACCATACATTAGTAAACACTTCCATAAACACTTATTTCTGAAATGCAACTCATCTTTGAAGCAAAGCTGTACTCCATGAAACTGCAACAAAATAGGTCCTGTTACATCAGCAGGGATCCAGTAAAAGTAGTAAAGTAGGATCCAGTAAAATAGTTGGTCCACAACAAGTCTTTTATCATTAAAAAAAAACAGTTTTAGGCAAAAGCTGAAGGATTTGGGGGGTAAATATATCCTGTAACAATGAGCTAAAACATTGTGTTGTGGACTCCTAAAAAAAAAAAGCTAGAAGTCAGTAAAATATTCTAATGGATGACAGTTCTGGTGCATTCATCACTATGTGCAACATTTACACTTCAAAATTTTCTCATCACTGCCATATGTGTAGCTCCCATAAGTTAGTCGACCAATACTTATCAGATGAGAAAATGAACATAGGGTGTTGCACAAAGACATCATCCAGTGAATGTCACTAATAAGTGTCTCTAGAAGCACTAAACTTCAAAGGTCTTGTCTACTTTTATACAAATATAGAAGATGCATCATTCTCAATTATGCTGTGATCATTTAAAAAAGTCAAGCTTAGCTCATGCAGTTTACCTCCTTAAATTCCAAAGCATTGTGTGTCATGGTTGAGTCAGTCTTATGCGACAAATCCAGATTCCACTGAACTTTGGTCCACAGGTGTGTAATAGCTTCAGTAGGTAGAGAGTTCTTCCATAGCGGAACCCTTTCAAGGTATTTCACCAATAATCCATTTTCTTTTCTATGATGCTCATCAGTAAATCATCGCTAAATATTATCTCATATGAGGTCTGGTACCACAGCCTGGGACAGAAAAACTAACCAGGTGCAGGAAGGTGGAACTGCTGCTTCCTGCCGTGCTGGTGTTCCTTCATCATCAGTAATGACGCAGTAATGAGCTGCTGCTCTGGAAGCACTGGGTTGCTTAAACATTCATGGAGTCCAGGCAGCAAACATTCATTCAGCGCTTCGCCTGAGTGTTGAACTGTGTGTTTAAGGAAGAGTGTGTGTGTGTGTTTGTGTGTGTTTGTGCATATATGTAATACAAGGATGTAGTAACTCGATCCACCCACAGACCCGCTCTCACCATGCTCCCCACAAAATTACAGTACAGGTATTCAATTACTGATCTTTGATTAGGCAGATGCATTTCAAACTAATTACGAGCAGCTCGTTAAAGCCAGAAGGAACATGACAGTTTGGGACATAATTACTGCCGATTCAATGACAGAAGCTATCAACATAAATCAACTTCTTGGGACCAAATTCTATTACAGGAAATTTAATTAATTAAAGTTAAAATTAAAACATAAACTTGAATTTAAATTGTTATGTCAATGTTTTGAAAAGAAAAAAGTTTGGCTGTTGTCTAAAATGTGCATTTTTAAAAACACATTTTAAACAACATCAAACAACAAAACCAAAAAATGCATTTGCAAACCATTTAAATCTTTTAGAGGATCTTTTGCTGACAGTTTTTTGGGATTTTTTTTATCAGTACCTTTCAAAAAATTAGGATGCACTTGGGAAACTGTGTCACTGAAACTGAAAAGTAGCGTACATGGTCTTTTCTTGCTGAAATAAGCAAGACCTTCTCTGAAAATTACATCATTGAATAGTAGCACATGTTGCTCCAAAACCTATGGATAATATTTAGCATAAATGTTGTGCTATCAGGTGTATGTTATGCCAAGCATTAGTTTTTATGCCACAAGCTGTAATGCAATCCAAGTCTCATCATGGATGCAGGGTTTTGAACTATGGGGTCCCTCTTCCTTTAGGCCAGATGATGTAGCATCCATGACTTTTAAATGTGCAATATTTAAACTGTTTTCTCCTTTTTTTTTTCTTTTTTTTTTTTTTTTTTTTTAGTAAATTTTAAATTTGTTCAGACCCCAAGAAGTGAGAGTTTCTGAATTCTTTTTAAATGCCATAAATTGCATCAACCTGATGATGAATCTTGATTTTTGGATTTTAGTTTCATGGATGCATTAATGAACTGTGTTTTCTAAAAATATGCAATAATAAGTTAAATATTCTTAAAAATTTGAGTGGGGTTTTCCTATTCATTTCATTCTCATTTTATTCTCCTGGTCTGCTTACATTCTACACAACTTGTGATCAAGGTTGACTTTTGATATATATACTAAGAGCTGACAGAAAATTAGGAATGACGCAACACACTCCAGCAGATACCACGCTTGTTACACTTTGTCAGTAGAGATTACATCTGGGGGTTCAATCCCTTTTGTTCATGTGGTTCAGCTGTGAGAGACAATGTAATGTTGCCTTCTTATTCCACCTGTTTAATATTTAAAATTGCTTCCTGAAAGTATCAACAAAGCCATCTTACATTACCACCTCGTGATTGGCCAAAATACACAGCGACACAAGAGAGCATGATGGAAAAATTGTCATTAGCATAATGCAGTTCATTATGTAAATACTGGGGGATTCCTAGGATCCTCTCAATCTTTAAAGAGTACAAGTCCACTTGGATTACACAAGTAATGAACACAAACCTGTTCAGAAGAATGCTGTATCTTCATTTCAAAACAATGATGCATTTTAACAAAATTGGACAAGACCAAGGAAGCAGGGAAGTGGCTCATATAGCTAACAGTAAAGACTTTTTTCTGGTGGGTACTGGATATGACCAGGGCTGCTCTTTGTACAGAATTAATGAACACAGCTAATGGGTTGTAGTTGTTTCTTTTTGCAGATGATGTGAGCCTATTGGCTTCATTGACCAGAAAGCTTCAGCTTACTGGAGCAAAGCATGAAGAAACTGGTTCGAAAATTAACACCTCCAGGTCCAAATCATTGTCCACAGTTTAAAAAATGGTCCTATCCAGGCCTACTCCAACTACTCTGAAAGTTGCTCCCTTGGAGGAGTTTTAGTATCTTGAAGTTTTGTTCCCCATGTAGGGCAGCCTGACCAGACACCGAAAACTGCTTGGTTGACTGTTTTGGATGAGTCTAAACGTCACCTGTACTGTGAGCCAGTCCTGGTTGACTAAGTGTTTCACCAAAACCAGCACCCAGAACCATTTTTTGTGAAAGTTCATACCACCTGCTAGTATTCACAATCTTAATCTTTTAATCACTGTGCTAATGAATTGATTTGTAAATCAACATCTTTGGATTTCTCAGCACTGTCTTCATCTTGACCATCATTGGTCACTGTAGGTTTTGCCCTCATCTGATCATTCTCCCACTCTGTTTTAAATGTTTTGAGACTATTTTTCTCTGTTTTGAGGAGGAACCTCAGACCTTTGAACCAAATGAGGCCTCAGCACTGATGCAGGACTCAAAGAGATAATGTCTCTTGGCTGGTTTGGGATCATCTTGATTTTACCTTGCAATAGTGGTTGCTAGGGAGACATAGACTGGGAGGTCTCAGGGGCAGAAAATGTTTGTATGTCAAAAGTTTGGACACACATTTAAATTAAATCTAATGGGAAAGTGTGTCCAAACTTTTGACTGGTACTGTATGTATCTATTCACACATTAACTGGGTCATTTCCCTGCTTGTAATGCACTAATTGGTTAAAAAAAACACATATTTAAAATGTTTTATTTGCTTTCTTTAAAGAATGGGAAATGCTTCAACACAAAGCACATTTAATGGGATGGTAAGCACTTCAGATGATTAAAACATGTAGAAAAGGTATGATAATAAGAGCTACAGCTTATTTCTAACTATATTACTGTGACCAATGCCGTATCTGGAAAACATGCAATATCATGCAAGAATCTAGGTCCCAAGTAAAGCTTTCACTCTTGTACTTATCAATAGATTCGCCCAGTTACAGTTAAAACTTATTTTTTAAGGACGGTTATATTTGGTAGAAGTAATTTATTAACCTTTATGTAAATTTAATTTTTACAGCCTCAGTTACAACTAAATGTTAATCTAATTCTGCATTCATGTAAGCAAACAGATTCCTGGCACTGGGGCAGGACTCTGTTGTTGGTTTCAGAAATGGTGCATCCAGTGAAGACATGACACAGTGATTTAAGTACAGCATCACAAGGTGAACTCAAACTGTTCAGTTTAACATACCAATCAAATCTGTGTCAACAGAATAAAGATTTCTAACCATAACAGTTTTTTGGTATAGTGCATGCCGATATCAAATCTTACCTTCCAATCCATGTCACACTTTTTTGTGCAAATTCCAAAAGCTCTGCTGAGATTCTGTACTGCTCTCTGTTAGCCTCACCAAGCAGCTGATGAGGGGACAGAAGAATGCTCTGTATTTTCTACCTGTACTGTATTTATGGCTGCCCAATGCAGCAGTCTCAGCATGTCCTCTAGTGTCCTACTTTTCTACAGCTTCTAAGGGTGACCTTATTCTCCTGCTTAGATGATGGACTC
Organism: Melanotaenia boesemani; assembly: GCF_017639745.1. Lineage (NCBI taxonomy): Eukaryota > Metazoa > Chordata > Actinopteri > Atheriniformes > Melanotaeniidae > Melanotaenia > Melanotaenia boesemani. The sequence continues at coordinate 15,630,007 of NC_055700.1, forward strand.
AAAGATCCTGACCCCAAAAACTATAGACAACTAGTTTGAGGAGAAATTCTTTAGGTTCAGTTGAGTAACTATATTTTTTCTCATTTATGCTGTGGATGTCTGGGTCACCAGGATGATACACCTGTGTAAACATGATCATGTCAGGAGAAGTGAAGTCTGATAAAGTTCTACCTGTATATTTCCATTTCATTCTAAATGAAATGTGTCTCAGTTCCTTTTATGTCTTTTGAAAATATAATATTGTATCCTTTGAACCCACATACTTTCTCTCTATTCTGGATTCTGAAAGTAAATCAGAGTTCTGTATCAAAGAAACAGCAAGTCTGGGCTGAAGATGAAATTCCATGAAGTCCTCACAGATAACAAAATTAGGTGCTATTCAGAAAAAAATAACATTTTCTAAAGCTCCCAGGTGATTTTTTGCTTTTGGACAGCATTAGTGGGTGGGCATCACAGGAGCCGCTCTCCAGTGGTTTAGGTCATACCTCTCAAAAGCAAAGTTTCTGTGTAAGATTTGGGGAGCTCCTCCACTGACAACCTTCCTTGGGGGGTCCCACAAGGTTCAGTTCTGGGGCCCCTCCTTGTTTCTTTGTACCTTTTGCCTCTGGGTACAATTTTCAGGGAGCATAACATCTGTATGCTGATGATTGTCAGGTTTATTTTCCCCTCAGGCATACAGGTGCTTGCTCTGTTCAGCCTCTACGCAACTGCCTCTCAGAGGTTAGGAACTGGATGGCTCTGAACTTTTTGAATTTCAATGAAAAGAAGACTGAAGTAATTTGCAGCAGTACTTGCAGGACAGCCAGTGTTGATCTTTCTTTGCTTGCTCCCAATAAAAAGCCTGTTATCACAGATCTAGGTATGAAAATAGATGCTGATCTAAAACTGGACAAATATGTAAATGCAGTGATTAAATCCTGCTTTTCCCTCTTTAAAATAAAACCTGTTTTATCCAAACGTAATCTAGAAACTGTAATCCATGCTTTTATCACATCCCGTTTGGATTACTGCAACTCAGTTTTGGCAGGAGTTACCCAGGCCTGCAAAGCCAGACTGCAAGTCATTCAGATTGCAGCTGCCCGGTTTTTAACAGGTACAAATAAAGGGAGCACATCACTCCAGTTCTAGCAACCCTTCCCTGGCTTCCTGTGCACTTGCGAATTAATTTTTACATTATTTTATTTGTTTATAAATCTTTTAATTCCCATGCCCCTTCTTATTTGTTTGACCTGCTGCAGCCATATGTGCCATCTCGTAGTTCCAAAGCATCAAAGAAAACTTAGAGGTGATTATGCCTTCTCTGTTTTGGGTTCTAAGCTATGGAATAAGCTTCCACAGCGCATCAGCCAGGCTCCCTCAATTGCTGCTTTTAAATCTCATTTAAAAACACACCTTTATTCTTTGCTCTTTAACCCAGAGTGAGGCTGGGACAGTTGCTTTTTAGATATTTGTTGGTTTTAGTTGTTATTATTTGCTTTTTATTTTCTGTTTTAAGAGTGTCCCTGTGTCCCTTTTTATAAATTTGTTTTTAATTTCAGTCTAGGGTTTTAATGTTTTTGTTGTTTTATTTTATTTTATTTCTATTTTTATTGTACAGCAGTTTGGTCAGCCACGTTGTTGTTTTGAAGGTGCTTTATAAATAAAGATGGTATGGAATGAGTTGCACCACTTATTTAACTAACATGCACACATCATGAAGTACCACTGACAACAGCAACCTCTGCTGATGGCTGTTTTTGTAACACTACGAACAACAGCATGAGAGCACAACCTGCTGTCAGCCACAGGCTATGATAGACGTTAAACCACTGTGCTGGTGCAAGTAAATTTAAATGAAAAGTCATTTGCTCAGCTCTGACTCTACCAACATTTTTAGTCATCATTCTTTAAATATTTATATAAATGGAAATTGTGATTATATTATAGACTAGATAAAACCATTTTAAAAGTTTTTTTCTGTTATTATGCAAAATACCATCTCCACATTAATTTCTTTATTTCTACTATCCTTGACTTGTCCAAAGCTATTCTTTTTACTTATACTCTTTAAAGCCAGGGAAAACTGAGAGGCTAAATACAAAACAAAAATCACCACTTTAAATCAAAATTTGACCAAGGTTGTAGTGAATAAGTTAAGAGCAAATTTTGAGTTTGGCTTAATTATGTTTTTGCCCCTTCTGTTATGATTTTTGCTAGTAACCTAAATAAGAACTTTAATTAGAGGACAGAAGCAAATGGTTTATTTTACCTGTGCTGTTATTAGTTTAATCATCATCAGGGAAAACAACTGTAAATAACCCATTTTTCTAAATTCAGAACCAGACCTCAAAACTATCAGTTCATATGAACCAGTTAGATCACTGGGAAAATACACAGGGACATAAGCGCATAAATTTACAATCAATATTAATTAGCTGTTTAGACATCAATCAAGGTGTTTTGCTTTTTATACTTTTTATAAACCAAACAGGCTTGTTCATCACAATGAAATCAAATTAATGATGAAACCAAATTTCCTTGTTTTTATTCAAACAGGGATTTTTATGCAAAATTTCTGATTGTGCTGGTAATTTTTATTAATTTTTTTTCAATTCATTAATCCCTAAATATCAGTGTTTGTAATTATTCTTTTGACTTTTACTTGAACAACTACACCATAAAACTATCACTCTCATCATTTACAATAATTCAGTAACAGGACCACTTATTTACTTTTACTTTATTTGACTTTTTCTGATAGTCCCTTTCTAGCAATGTGACAGTTGATTGATAAGCTTTGTCACCAAAACCCTGAGCAGAGACCTTGCTGTACTGAGTTCTTACCTGAAATAGCACAGCTGTGCTTCCTGTTTTGGCTCCACCCCTTTTAAGCTTTCACATGTATTGTTTTTGATTGGGTGTTTCTCAGAAACCTGCACCAGCAGGTTTGACAGCAAATGACTTGTGTATTGTCAGCTGTAGCCTCATTTTCAGCTGTGTGCTGTTGAACACTGACATGGACAACTGGGCCCAGACAACTAAAGTCACTTACAAGCGGTGGAACAATCCTGAACAGGGGTAAATTTTCAAAACTTCTGTCATTTTGTTTAACTTAAAAGTTGTGATGCTAAAAGATAACTCTCTCTCACAGAACAAGTCTGTGTGTGAGAGTTTGGCTACAGCTAATGCTACCTGTTAGTGATGTGTGATACCACTTATTTTCTTTCCGAGCCGATAACAAGTAAAATATAAGCCAGTGTCAGTGACACCAATAACGATACCTTGTACAACAACTTCATGTGTTTGGAAAATCATTTTCAAAGCAGGCACAGTCAAAGCTACAGTCTAAACAAATAGGAGAGATTGATGTAATTATGTTTCTTTCCTATTAAATATTTTTCATCCATATTTTTAGTTTTTAAAATCCTACAATGGCTGTTTCATCGACTATTTAATGACACCCAAACTCTGCAACCATCCTTACCAACTAAATCTAGACCTGTTGAAATGATGTGAGCTGAACTCAGGGAAACATATCACTGCAAGCTGAAGACTTACAGCTATTTATTGCAGCATTTTCTTATTTCATAACCATATTTAATACTCTACATAACAAAACAGGCTGTTTGAACATCAACACAAAAATCTGAGCCTAGCAGACCAAAATTTAGCATTAGTTGTACACAGCTCCACTTGTTCTACCTCTGAATAAAGGTTAGTGCCTGCCGGCAGCATCAGAGGACTCTAAGAGTGACTTGTCTCACCCTTACAGTACCTGTCCTGTTAATTTTCTCCTGTTCGTCATAATACTACTACATACTGTGCTATGGTTGACTCTCAGATGTTTAAAGAGGTTTGTGGTGTTACTACAACACCTCTAGGTCTTCCGGCAGGCGGAAGAAAAAGTAGTTCCTGCATATTGGGTATATTTAGAGAAGATCCTGATATTATAGTTACTTTCCACTGCATTCCAGTTCTTCATGATCTGCATTTTTACCCCACATCACTAAAATATCGATATCCTAGCATGAAAATTATTTCTAGAACATAAAAAGCTGGTATCAGAAGTATCAATATTTTAGTATCGTTCTGCACGTCACTACTACCTGTGTCTTCATTAAAACTTGTTAAAATAAACTGTGGTATGTAGTTAAATCAACTTCTGTAATCAAAAATGTCTGCTTTTTTTGTGTGTTGACATTTAGGGATGAGACTAATTCTGTGGGTCAAACTGATGAATGTCACGGAGCAGATAATGACATCTGCACAATAACCTCAGCCAAGGTGGAATCTGGGGACAGGCAGTCCGCAAACAGCTCTGGTACTAATAAAACTGGAGGTTTGTAAAGCACTGCTGTTGGTGGCTAAAACTTTTTTTTTATCATTCTTCTTTTTAATGCCAGCTATCTTTGATTAGAGGAAAAAATCTAATAGTTTATATACAGATGTAACACTGTAAGCATCAGCTGATCAGGATGTCTTCATATAATTTACAGAACTAGAAGTGAAACTGAAGTTTTGGAAAAATGCTAAACTGTGAGTTAAAATTATGCTTTTGATGTAATCATAGCATCTAAATTCTTAGAAGTCTCCCAAGTGAAAGTACTGCTTGTGTAGGTCTTGTTACTAAATGACCTCTGTCAGTACTTGAAATGATCTTTAAATCATTATTCAGGGAAATAATAATACTTTTATAAAGTTTGTTGATTCATACACTTTCAGTTGTTGTTGAATCTAACAATGCCAAATATCAATAGCTTTAATACAGTCTTTTTTTATTCTTGAGAACATATTTACTGATGATATTGAGCCTGCCATGACTGAATTGTACCTTTTACAGAAACCTTTACAGTTGACGATGCTCTGGAGACCATTGGATTTGGAGTGTTTCAATGGAAAATCTCACTCCTCACAGGACTAGCATGGGTGAATATACTTACAGTACAGAATCAACATTTCTCTAATATTCACATGCCTCACATTGTTCATTTGTTGCTTTGGCTCAGATTGGAGATGCCATGGAGATGATGATCCTCAGCATCCTGGGCCCCCAGCTGCACTGCGAGTGGAGGCTCCCTAGCTATCAAGTGGCACTCATAACATCGGTAAAGACACTGTAATTTTCTAGAACTTGTGTAATCTATGCTAATTTCAGCATTAACATTTTTTTCTTGTTTTTGATTTGTTGTTGCTGTTGGTTTTTTTGCATCAGGCGGTCTTTATTGGGATGGGGTTCAGCTCGCCTGTATGGGGGAATGTGTCTGACAAGTACGGCAGAAAAATAGTGAGTGTAACGTTTGGCTTTTTAATGGAGAGCTTAATGATTGATGTCTATTACTTCACATATTTTCTGTATGTTTCTGCACTGAAAGGGTCTGACGGCTTGTATGTGTTGGACTATGTTCTACGGCCTGCTGAGTGCCTTTTCACCCGTTTACGGCTGGCTCTTGTTCCTGCGGGGCCTCGTAGGCTTTGGCATTGGTGGAGCTCCTCAGTCGTAACTTTACTCCCTTTTTTTATCATCTTTGAGATAAAATAAAGAATCTTTAATGAGTATATGAAAAGGTTTGTGATTACCCACTAACATTCACTTTCCTTTTTAGGGTGACGCTGTATTCGGAGTTCCTTCCAATGAAGGCGAGAGGCATCTGCATCATGCTCATTTCTGTACTGTGGTGATTTTTTATAATGAACCAGATGGTTTTTACTGTATTTCAGATTTTAGTCTATGATCCCACTCAAACGGCTACATAAAAATCCCTCCTGACATGTGTATGTGTGTCTCAGGCTTTCTGGGCTATCGGTGCTGTGCTTGAAGTCCTCCTGGCTTTGTGGATAATGCCCACTCTTGGCTGGAGGTGGCTGCTCGGCCTATCCACCATACCAGTGACTATTTTTGTGTCTCTCTGCTTTGTGAGTATCTTGGTGACTATTAGAGGACCCTAAAAAGTAAAACCAGCTGCAGCCAAACACTCAACTCAGTTTTTCTGTGTCATGCAGTGGCTGCCTGAAAGTCCTCGCTTTGATGTGCTGACAGGAAAAAGGGAACGGGCCATGGCAACTTTACTACGAATCTCTAAAGACAATGGCAAAGTTATGCCCCGGGGGACAATAATTGATTATAAACAGGTTAAATTACAAATAAATCATTTGATCTTAACGTGACAAGACAATAGGAATAAAGGATTTCAAATTTACACATATGTTTTCTGTTGGCATTTTAATTTCACAGAATGACCGTGGACAGATCAAAGATCTCTTCTCTCCACCATACAGGAGGACAACTCTTCTTCTGTGGTTTATATGGTTAGCCTGAGTAACATATGTTGTACTTTGTCCTCAACTTTCTTTAATCATGTCTCTTTATCAAATGTAATTATTTAATCAAGGCTTACCAGCTGTGCAAAGGTTTACTGTGCATTAGTTGAACTATGCTCCAGTTTAATGGAAAGAAAAACATGTATGGTTTAAATACTGTTGTATAAATAATCAGTTATAAGGGACTTTGTGACTTGTATATTTGACTTTAGGTAAAATAATGCAGAGATGTCCTTGTGTATTTCCTGTGTACTGTTCATGAAAGGTTTACTGAAAAAAGGCATTAGCTTATTTGTTGAGTCTATTATTTCCACAGCTTGATTTAAAAAGAAATAACTCCTCTTTTATTTCATCAAAGGTTTGCAAATGCTTTTTCTTACTACGGGATTGTGCTGTTGACAACTGAACTGTTCCAAGCAGGAGATTCATGCGGTGGTGTGTAGAAGCTCCCTTTATGATGACTAAGTGTGCCTTGAGTTAGAGCAAATATCAAAATAAAACTGTTTTCCTTCCTTTAGTGACCCAAGGAGCCAAGATTGAGCCAAGCTGCAGCCTTGAATGTAAATATTTAACATCAGAGGACTACAAGGATCTTTTATGGACAACATTGGCTGAATTTCCTGGTAAAAAAAATATATATATATTTATATATATATATATAGATTCATCACATTACTCGGCTCAATTGGTAGTGAGTGCAGTTGTTTTGGTTGATGAGCTATTATTTATTTTAACATCAACTTTAAAAGCATTAATTGTTTTGTTTGTTTCAGGTCTTTTCATCATTGTTGTGGCTGTTGAATATATTGGCAGGAAGAAAAGCATGGCACTGTCCTTCTTCATGTTTTCTTTGTTCACACTACCGTTGTTTGCTTGTATTGGGAGGTGAGTTCATTGTGACTTGTTTGAAACATCAGCAGCGAATTAAAAAACCAAATCCTGCTGGATCTCATTGTGTCTCTCTGTTTTTGTTCATACAGGATCGCTCTTACCATCGTCATCTTTGTCTCCAGAGCCTTCATCTCTGGAGGATACCAAGTTGTTTTTGTTTACACACCAGAAGTATGTTTCCTTTTTATATGAAACATTTTTAGAAATGAAGCTGATTTTTGAACAAGATGTGCTCTCTTTTTATTTGAAGGTGTTCCCTACAGAAACCAGAGCTGTAGCAATGGGGACTTCCAGTGCAATGGCCAAGATTGGTGCTCTAATCACACCTTTTGTGGCACAGGTGCAGTGGTATTTGATTTTCTTGTTTTCAGAGAAGTCCAGGTTAACCGTTGAGTAAATGCTTCAAATTCTTTAAAAACCTACAACAGGATAAATTGTTCATGACTACAAATTGGGGACAGTAGAGTAGAGTAATAAAAAACTTGTGGTTTAGGCTGCAAATTTTGTTCAAATCTGATTGTGGGTTTAACTAAAACTTTGTCAGAGACCAAAATGTAAAGAGCAAACATTTGAGACAGTGATCACCAAAACAAGGATAGAATTTAACCCAAAGTTACACCACTACTAAGAGGTTTTGTCATTGCTGAACATAAGGAAAGTATTTATCTTCTCATTTTAATGCAAATTGAGCTATTTTGTATTATCAGATTATTTTGGTAATTATATGTATACATTATGGAATCACATCACAAAGGTTTCTATAGAGTAAATGAAAAACGGAAACTCAAATTTTGATCTATTTGATTGATTTATTGTAGCATCTAAAAGAAGACTTAATTAATCTGCTTAATTTTCAGGGCTCTTATGAATTAAATGAACCAGTAAATGATGACTCAACGTCATAAGAGTTGTTTATAGACTACAAAACAGAGTGTTTTGTCATTTTTATTGTTGTTTTTTTTTGTTTGTTTGTTTGTTTAGTTGTTTGTGTAACCTAACACATTTAAAGCAGCTAGTAACTGTGAACATTTTTAAAGGGACAGTAATTAAGGATATCATGAAGCAAAGTGCTGCAGACACTGACTCCTCAGATCTGATGTTTTCTAGGTGTTGCTCAGGACGTCTGTGTATTTGACCCTGTCCGTGTACTGTGGCTGTTGTCTGCTTGCTGGAATTGCATCTTTGCTCCTGCCTGTTGAGACCCTGGGCAGGGTTCTGCAAGAGTCTACTCTTGATCAGGAGGCTGAAGGGCAGACAACCAACACAACCAGACAGACATATGGTACCTCAAACTCCATGGGACAGACATAACCAGGAAGACAAGTCAAAGATATTTTTTTACACCTTCCAGACTCCTGAAGAAGCTGTGTTTATTTGTTTAATGATGGGTTAAATCATCTGAATGATCATTACAGGTTGGGAGTAATAAATGAGGGCCTACTTCTCATGTCTAATAAGAGCTGAAGTACGTTTGTTACTGGACTGATTTGTTTACCTGCTCTTTATTTGGGCGTTTAGAGGCAAAAGAAGGGCATTTTCAGAAAAGCATTTTGTACTGTGCAGATACATTTTAAACCTCAAGAAACTGAGAATTTTATTTTATATGTGTTGATTTCTTTATTTTTTTAATATAAAGCCATGTGCTTTTACTGATTATTTTCTCTCTTTTTTTTGTGAACTTCCCAATTCATACCTTCTACATTAGCTTATTCAACTCTTCCATATCACCTGGGACCTTGTAAAATCTTAAATATCTTTTCTGTCATCACGGGTTGCTCATTTTTCACTGGAATGGATCGAATTTGGTGCAAAACATCCATAAAGCCATGAATGCAAATTTCAATGCCTAAAATTATTCTTTTTTAAAATTTATCATATATGAAAAACCTTTTTTTTTTTTTTTAAATATCCATGCCCCCATTGTGTAGTCGTTTGATTAGTTTACTTGTATTTCATCTAAGACTTATTTAGTATAACATATCAAACTGACCCAAAATACCCCTCTTCTTCTGATAAGTGTTTTGTCTGTGGCCTAAATTACAAAAATGTTTTGAAATTTGTTGAAACGTTTTATGCTGCTATAAAATGGTCGACATCAGAAAGTTGACCATTCTTCTTTTCCTGTTAATATTTTTAACTAGTAAAGTAGAAGTAAACTTTAACAGCATGTAGTTAAAATTCCCTAAAATGTTAGATCAGTCAGCAGTAAACAGAAATGAGATGTAAAAACTAAAGATTTTTTATTTAGCAGCCAACAAAACAGTTTATCAGTATGATTCCTGCAAAATGTGAAATGGAACATGTGTTTAGCTAATATTATAATTTAGGTTTTGTGACCAATTTTGTGACAAACTAATATTGATAAATTCCATTATACAATGAGCAACTAGCAACACTTATAATGAATTGCAGAAATTATTAAATTAAGCTTTGAGGGTCAAACTCTAACTTATGTATTTGGATATGAGATTTGGCAACCTCTCATGAACTTAAATCTACATAATAGTTTTTCAAGGAAATGTGAAGTTTTCATCTTGTGCTTTGAAAGAGAAAAATTTTGCCGTTGTCAACGCAATGTAAAATTGTAAGCATTTATTGAACAATGTAACTTGCTAAATGACCTAAGAATTCATTTTAAAAAATAAAGATGTCTGTTACAATTCAGTCTCTGAAAATGTGCATAGGTTTTGAAATGTGGGTTGAACAAAAGAAAACTAAATCGATGTATAATGGCAAGGGGGGTGTTGATGAAGAAATATATGTACTAAACTGTTTATACGATATAGAAGTTGGTCCAGAAACACTGTCAACATTCATCAAACGAGTAGAATTATAACAGAATAAAGAAAAGAAGAATAAACAAATAGAATGAAGAATAAATAGATTATAATTCCATCAACATTGTATGGGAGTTCCTAGTCTTCTGTCACCTTGACAACATTGGCCCAATGACAGCGCACACGCGAACTAGGCCAGCCAATCACAATCATCCGGCAAGACTGCGCGTCATTTCTGCCCTGCTTGCAACCTGCACCGTGTTTTGTTTGTCTGTCTGCGCACCAGAGATGAAATCGCCGGGACTGCTGGTTCGATACTAACAGGCAAACTCTCTCATTAATTTCCGCTCATGAAGACTCCAGTTACCGCAGAAGACGCACGGAGCAGAGCCCAGAGGCAGCACCGCCGGGGCTGCGGAGTCAGGTGTTGCTGGAGGAGAGTCTGACTAGGCATTTTCTACCCGGTGACAGAGACAATCACAGCGGCGCATCTTCCCGGATAGGTGCTCCTCCTCCCCTCCCTTCTCCACTGCTGACCTCCACGGCTGCAGACCACCGACCATGGCTCTGGTGACTCTGCAGCGCTCTCCCACCCCAAGTGCAGCATCCTCGTCCAACAGCAGTGCGGGGGAGGTGAGTGGAAAAGCCGGGGCTGGGTCTTTGTGTACGCGGTAAGAGGAAACGCCAAGGAACGCATGCAGGATCCAAATACAAACTGGGTGGTGTTTGCTATCTTGCAGAGAAGGATTAACTTCACTTCCATATCTTCGCGTGTTGTGAACTTAACAGGCTAATGTTACATTGTTCCAGCAGAGTTCATTCCTTTTTTTTTTTTTTTTTTTTTTTTGGCAACTGTGGCAGCGGATTTGTAAACAAAATCCTGCAGAGGGGGAGGGGGGGCTGTTGGGTTTAGCTGTGAAGACAAAGTGCTCATTTTGCTGCGTTGCATTCAGGTTGCTCTCCCTCCTTGTTACTGGGATTTCATTTGCAGTTATGCGGTCCAAGTTTTTGGAGACTATTGAGGAGAATGACTTACAGACTAATGTATACTGTGGCTTAGCAGTCCTCTGTCAAATGTTTATGAACTTCCAGAGATTTCAGGAAAAACGAAAAGCAGATTTGCATGATGAGATGGTGGGTTGTCACATGTCTTGTGAAAGACCAACTGGCCTTTTGCCAGAGTCTAAACCCAATCTGTATGCTGCAGCACACAGGAAACAGTCTGTTTGTTACATACTGTCTGTAGACATAGTGTTAGTCTTTTTCCCAGTGATATGAAACATAAAGTTAGAATTGGCATTGGCTGTCATCTCCAGACTAATGAGAACTAACACTGACTTTGTTGAGGTTTAGGTCCTACATTCCAGTGAAATCATAGCATCAGTGTTAGTGCTCCAGTTTCTCATTTTTGGAAACTGGATTAAGTGTTCTGAAGTAGACTGTCTGGACTGAGGTGAGACATTCCTCTTCTGAAGATGAGTGGGTCCTCCATATCGCTTTCAGCACAGTGGTTCATTATTGTGTAAGCAGGAACAAAGAGTTGGCGTGATGTTTGAATTATTGCAGTTTGAATGTGTCCTGAACATCCAGCCTCATCTCTTCAAACGATTTAGAGCAGGTTGGATAATAACACCGACCAGCAGATGGTGCTGGCATGCTTTACTCCTTCCTTCTCTTGAAGTGATGTTTTTCTCTGATAACATTAATGACTCAAACTCCTCATGAACAATTGTTCAGTTTTTTTAAGGTGTTCAACTATTACTGTCTAAGAAAATTACAGTCTTTGCTTTCTGTTTGTCTTCCAGGATTTCGGAAGTGACGATGACAGGAAAAATAATCAGAGGTAAGACGTATGTATTTGGAGAAAACAATATACAAAGGCCCTATACATACCTGGAATTGTCATGTGTGTAATCACAAGTTACAGCTCTATCTGTTCACACCTGAGGTTAAAATCCATATCTTGTGATCAGAGCTTAGTTATCTACCTACTCTATAAATAAATAAGCACATGAACTGTATCAGTCAGTCAGCAGAGCAACAAATATGATGAATAACATTTTAACTACCACATTTTAGATTTGTGCTGAGGAATTCTAAATTATTTGATCTATTTTTTTCCATTAACACTTGAGTAAGTTCAGTTATGTAACTGGTGCAGTTTCTGAGACGTAAAGAGCACAAAATAGCTGATTTGTGCTTGTTGTCAGCACACCTCTGCTGACTAGACATGCAAAATGAATCTTTTTAAAATATGCAGCTTTTAATGCTGAATCACACTAACCAAAAAAAGACTGAAAAACAGCAAATCATATGTTAACAATAAACAGCAGCTGTCCATCCTGTTTTGCATCCAAGGGCTGTGTGCACTTTATATTGTGCAACAACACAAATCTCCCTCCTTGCTCCAGTGTTTCATGTTAAGTTCTGTCATACATCAAAACTGCTGAGGGATGTATTACAAAGCAAGTTCAAAACACTCAGGAGTTTTGAGTTTTGTTTTTTTTTTTGTGTGTGTGTGTGTGTCTATATGGTGGATTGACTAAACCTACAAATCCCCTCAGAAATTAAGAGTAATACAACAAAAGCTGGGCAATGCTGCTCATGTTTGTAACGTAATATCAAATCAGGAAAGACAATAGCCAGTATCATGTGCATATTGTTTGCCAAACTAGACTACAAACAGCTGGTGAGTTACATTTTTTTAATCATTGCCAGATCAGATATGATTTGAAATAGGCTATAAACTCTCCTGTGCATTTCCATCCACCCTTTCACATCTAAATGCACCTTAAAAATGTCAATAAAAATCTGAAAAAGATTAAGTTCATATAAAGAGGTGTTAGTTGAAGCTTCTGCACAATATAGCCCATTCACCTGACAGTTTATTCATAGGAAGATCAGGTCTACCAGCTCCCTACAGAATGACCCTACTCTTATATTTGAATCTAGGGATGGTCTGCTTCATGAGTTGATATTCATTGGTAATAGTGACCAAAGTCTTCAAGCTGTGTTTATCAAATAAGACAGCTTTCTTGCTCTGAAAATTTTAAGCAAGTCTTTATGTGCTTTTAGCGAGGAATAGTTTCTATCTGGCAACTCTACCTGGAAACTCTGCTTGGTGGAATCCTGAGCTGATGGTTTTAGGAAAAGTTTTCCAATTTTCACAAAGTAGCTCTGGATATAATTCACACCACTAGATCTTTGGTTTCCTGTATTACTGAGTTCCTTCCTCCATAATATCTCTGTTTTGCTAAGCAGCCAGATCTAGGAAATCTGTTGGTCCTTCTGATTGTGTTCCATTTTAAAATGATGGAGGCTGCTGTAATTATGTCTTAGTAATGATATCTTATAAATTCAATTAGGCACAGATAAACTTCCGTCAAGTTATAGAAAGACCTTCAGGATCACTGACAGAAATGGGACACAGTGGAGCTCAGAAAAATCTTGTGACAGTCAGGTAGAAATGTACTTCAGACATCCGGTCTGATTAAAAGTTTTTTATTACAATGAGCAGTTGCTCAGCAGCAAAGGAGAAACTCAAGGTTTGGCAACAGGAAAACTATCCTCACATTTCTTAAGGTGAACTTACTCATTGGCCGATTTTAAACTATTTTAAAGCATGTGTAGTCAAATACAGAGGTCCAGTAAATCTTTTCATCAGGTATATTCTATAATGTGCTATATTCAGTAATGGCATTGCATATTTCTTACTGTAATTGTGTCAACATTTCAACCTCCTAACCTTGACTATGATGTCTTTACTAAATTTAAGGATTACAAAAAGGAAAATCAAACCATTAAGGCCACCAAAGGTTGCCTACTGACCTAACATAAAAATCTCAGTGTTATTTTCATTTAGAAGACAACAAAATATCCTCTGATTTGAATTTATCTCAAGCAGTTCAGTAATTTCTGCAACGGACAAAAAAATAAGCAGGTCAGAGAGAAATTTTTTCATGTAATAAATAGATTCTATCATGAATGCAGCATGTTTAATTTTCTCTTAACTCCACATTAAATTTCCACTATATACCTGCGAATATGTGTTAGTTGGTTGTGTTTCTTCCAAATGCTAGTGCACAATTAGATATAATGATTCTATTATTAAACAAAGTTTCAGACATCAGGATGGTGAACGTCAAACAGCATGTTGATTGTTTTTTTCCATGAACAGAATTTATCTGATTTTGTCCTTGCAATCGCATTTTTGTTGTTTTTTTTTATCTAGAATTATTTGCATGCAGGGCATTAGACTGTCAATCAATTTGCCTTCATTATTAAGCACTTTTTTTAAGAGGTGATGAGCTGGTTGTCCTGTTCTCACTCCTGTAGATTCAACACTGCGAGTCAGTGTGTCGGATTAATGGCAGCATCCGTTTGGCAGTGTATTCTCATCGTTGACTCACTGTTGTCAAGGAGATGAAAGAGGTTATTTAATGTGACAAGAGTAAAAATAATAAGGTTCTTGTACTCAGTTACATAACATAGAGTACATAAACATTTGTCCCGCTCAGTCACAAAGCTCTTCTTTGACCAACTCGACGTCATAAAATAATGGCAAGAGTCAGCAAAGCTTTGGCACAGACTCTGTCTTTGTTCTGATTGTGTATGTGAGTTTGCCACAGCTGAAACGGCCGTGTCATGCTTTGTGATCCATTGGTGTGGAATCTTGATTTAGGATTCTGTATGTCAAACATGAGCCTGCTGCCAAGTAGCATTCCCACCGCCTGCACGAATGCATGAATGATGGCATTGTTGCGGAGTGTCGCATAGGGAGAGCTGATTGCTGAATCACGTGCTGTGAAGAGGAGAACTGGAGCTGATTCTGAGCAGACCAAGCACTTCAGACGTGCAAGCTTCAAGGATTGAGGTGGACTGAAAGCTGTGGGAGGAAAAGACAGACCGAGACTAGACAAGTTGAACCAAAATAGGCTGCGTTCAGAGAAAATGCAGCTGGAAAAGTTGGACCTGAGGGTGTTAGCAAGAAGGGCCTTTTTGGATGACGGTTTACTCTGAGCTGTAAATACTAAAATCAGCAGGATGCATCTAGTTGTGAAACTTCACATTGAGCCATGTTGGCCATGCTGCCTCACTTTGTGGAGAAAGCTGCTTTGACTCAGACGGAGCTCTTTCGCATGTAAGTTCTCAGAGCAGACCCTCTTAAAGAACTTTTAAGATTTAGAGAAACTGAATGTAGTTGAGGTACGGGATGTGGAAATGTGTTATTAATTTAATTTCCCATCTTATGTGTTTTAATCTCAGATTTGAAAGCATGCATACAGTCAGCTGCATCTTAACGCTTGAGCTTTGGCAACAAATGAATGATGATTTTCCTCATGATTGAGCGTAACACTAACAAAAATAATTATATTATTAAATAGTGGGTTTCTATTCCGGCTGTGCATCTTCACTGGTGTCACAATTTGATGATTATGATTCAATTCAATTCAACGATGCATCACAATGTGTTGCATCAATTTTCTTTATTACTGCATATTGCAACTTTCTTCAATGAATCCAAACAATCCAGTTATTATGAACTCCCTGTTTATAATGATTTCAGAAATCAGTCTGAATGTCCTGATATTGACAACCATCATAAACATGTAAACAATGATGTTGTTTTCATCTTCATTATTAAACTTTATTCTTCCATTGCCGGGAAAAATCAAGAAACATCCTTACTATACTGTGACGTTCTGGTTAAGCAGCCTTCTAGTGGGGAAATTTTTTGCTGTGAACCAGTGTGTTTTGTCCCTTCAGTCGTTCCGTAGTCAGTTTAGACAGAATATAGACGTTAAGAAGTTTTTCATGGTCTTCTTTATGGCCAGAAAACATTTTTCTTTGAGTATTCTAGTCAATTTGTAAGTGAATACAGATAATATTGTTAACGTTTGTTGATGGACAAAGCTATTTTATTCCCTTTATTTCGTTCGCTAGCCTGCCAACTGTATTTTCCAAATAAGTTAGCCTTAAACTAACTTATTGGTTTGTATACATTTTAATGTGCAACATTACATGATTTCACTGAGGGAATGAATGTATTTCCAGTGAGGTACTGATGTACTTTTCTTTCTTGCATTGGACTTTGATATTTGAATTTGGATACTTTGAATTTGATATTTTATATATCATATTAATATATAATGTATATTATTACATATTATTATATATTATTTGCTATTATATGAATTTTCTTTTTTATGATAATGGTACTGCTAAGTCACACTATCCTTTGTGTGTTTCTATTGAATAAGGACTTAAAGGAGGAATTATTCTGTGTGAGAAGACACACCAAAGCTTTTCTTCAGCAACCCTCATATTAAAGTTTTAATTCAGAAGCGTTTCATTCAATACAGGGTGGAGTAGGTGTGGTGTAACGAGTGATCTATGAAAGGTCAGCACTCCCGGTCAAATGAAGCGTGCTATCATCCTGCTACAAAATGTGGAGCTAGTAAACATGCTGGATCAGGATTCTTCTGATTTGGAAGAAAACCTTCTTTATGTTTATATTTTTGGACAAGAAGTTAGACTGGCTTCTACAGGGATTGAAATACTGCATGCATGTGCAAGTAAAATTGGAGTGGTGCACCTAATTTTTCACTGCACGTTGACCTGTGCAAGTAAGGAAAAAGCTGGTAACTTGCAGTGTTGCCAACTTAGTGACTCTACTATACTTCTAGCAACTCCTTATTTTTATTTATTTTGTTAAATGAGTAATTAGCGACTTTATCTGTCAGTTTCTCCCAGCTGCAGCATATATTCACCTCTGCACCTAGACTGAAAATGAAACCTGCATACATGAAGCTGTCGCTGGCTGATCCGTCCTGGCTTACTGTCAAATACTGATGTCTATTAATGTAGGGGGATGGCCACCCCCTGACTTCTATGTTAGATTCTATGTTATTGCACTCACACTAACAAGTGCAGTTAACTCAAGAAAAACAATCTCACCAATCTTCCCTTTACCTGAATCTGCTGTGCCCATTGTCATTTTTCTATTCTATGTAAATATCCTGAGGCAGGACTTGTCTACTGGTTTTTATTTAATTAAATTTTTTAGAAAACAAAATAATAATAAAGATAAATAATAAAATAACAGTCCACACTGCAAATGTTTAAATTATTAGGGTCCGAGCCATACAAAGTATGGCAGGGCCCTATTGTTCCTGAAATGTTTATTCTTCTAAGCGTTTCGACCCCAAATTTGACCCCCTAAACCCCCATGAAAAGTTGTGAAACTCGGCACACACGTGTAACACCCCGAGTCGAGCAAAAAAGTCAATCTAACACCTGTTGCCATGGCAACGGGGTGCCCGCCATCTTGGCGTGTTCGGCCATTTTTTTTCCATTTTTTGCACTTTACACACATCGTATTTGAACGAACTAGTCTGAGGGGCTTCGTGCGATTGACTCCAAACTTGGTGGGAAGCTTGCTGACAAGTTGGGGACCAAACGCTATTCAAATCTTTCTAATAGGAGAAAGCCTGTTACCGTGGCAACCGATGGAAAACGCCTTCTCGCCATGAAACACGGTTTGCTTATATCTCCACAGGAATAAATGGGAACTGCACCAAACTTGACAGGATTCATACTTGTTGGGTCCTTAACGCATTACACCACCTGTTGTCATGGCAACATCGGGTGGCGGGGTCCAGGCAGTTCGGACCCGATGGATGCCGCTTGCGGCTTTAATTAGGGTCCGAGCCATACAAAGTATGGCAAGGCCCTATTGTTCCTGAAATGTTTATTTTTCTCGTTCTAAGCACATCGACGCCAAATTTGACCCCCTAAACGCCCATGAAAAGTTGTGAAACTTGGCACACACGTCAAGCCCGGCGAAAATTTCGATATTCTAAGGTCCGCATACACTTCAATTAGAAAGTGGCTCAACAGCGCCACCTAGACACCCCAAAAATACCCCAGTCAATGGGGTCCAAAAAGTGTACTTCGACGTAGGAAGACGAAACTCGGCACACACGTGTAACACCCCGAGTCAAGCAAAAAAGTCAATCTAACACCTGTTGCCATGACAACGGGGTGCCCGCCATCTTGGCGTGTGCGGCCATTTTTTTCCCATTTTTTGCACTTTACACACATCGTATTTGAACGAACTAGTCTGAGGAGATTCGTGCGACTGACTCCAAACTTGGTGGGAAGCTTCCTGACAAGTTGGGGACCAAAAATTATTCAAATCTTTCTAATAGCAGGAAACGTGTTACCGTGGCAACCGACGGAAAAACGCCTTCTCGCCATGAAACACGGTTTGCTCATATCTCCATAGAAATACGTGGGATCTGCACCAAACTTGACAGTATTCATACTTGTGACACCCAAAGTCCAGCAAAGAAGTCAATCAAACACCTGTTGCCATGGCAACGAGGTGCCCACCATCTTGGATTTCACTGCCATTTGAACGAACTAGTCTGAGGGGATTCGTGCGACTGACTCCAAACTTGGTGGGAAGCTTCCTGACAAGTTGGGGACCAAACGCTATTCAAATCTTTCTAATAGCAGAAAGCGTGTTACC
Source organism: Melanotaenia boesemani (assembly GCF_017639745.1). Taxonomy (NCBI): domain Eukaryota; kingdom Metazoa; phylum Chordata; class Actinopteri; order Atheriniformes; family Melanotaeniidae; genus Melanotaenia; species Melanotaenia boesemani. The sequence continues at coordinate 15,648,505 of NC_055700.1, forward strand.
GTGGCAACTGACGTAAAATGACCTCGCCATGAAACACGGTTTGCTCATATCTCCATGGAAATAGATGGGATCTGCACCAAACTTGACAGGATTCATACTTGTGACAACCCAAGTCCAGCATTGATGTCAATCGAACACCTGTTGCCATGGCAACGCACTGCCTGCCATCTTGGATTTCACTCCCATTTTAACGAACTAGTCTGAGGGGATTAGTGCGACTGACTCCAAACTTGGTGGGAAGCTTCCTGACAAGTTGGGGACCAAACGCTCCTCAAATCTTTCTAATAGGAAAAAGCGTGTAACCGTGGCAACCGACGGAAAAATGCCTTCTCGCCATGAAACACGGTTTGCTTATATCTCCATAGGAATACGTGGGATCTGCACCAAACTTGACAGGATTCATACAGGTTGGGTCCTTAACGCATTACACCACCTGTTGTCATGGCAACATCGGGTGGCGGGGTCCAGGCAGCTCGGACCCGATGGATGCCGCTTGCGGCTTTAATTATTATTATTATTGTTATTATTATTATACTGCCTGGCCAAAAAAGAACAAAAGTCACCACCTGGATTTAACCAAGCAAATAGGTACGAGCCTCCTATCGGATAATTACTGCATGGGTGATTATCTTTCAGCTGGAAACAAATTATTTAAGCCCAACTGATGCAATGAGTAGCAACCATGTAAAAAAAAATGTCCCGTGGTCGTGGAAGAGAGTTCAATCTGTTTAGGAAGGGTCAAAATATTGGCATGCATCAAGCAGAGGAAACATGTAAGGACATTACAGAAACTGTTAAAGTTGGGGTTAAAACCTCATATTAAAGAAAACTGGTTGGAAAAAAATCCTGAATGATGGTGATCAGTGATCACTTAAATGTTTGGTGAAATCAAATCGAAGAAAAAACAGCTCAGGGCTATGTTTAATATCAAAAAAGAGAACATTTCCACATGCACAATGTAAAGTGATCTCAAGGGATTGGGACTGAACAGCTGTGTAGCCATAAGAAAACCACTAATCAGTAAGTTTAGCCAGAGAAAAAGGCTTCAGTTTGCTAGGGAGCATAAAGATTGGACACTAGAGCAATGGAAGAAGGTCATGTGGTCTGATGAGTCTGAGAATGACCCTGTTCCAAAGTGATGGTAGCATCAGGGTAAGTAAAAAAGGCAGATGAAGTGATGCAGCCATCATGCCTAGTGCCTACTGTACAAGCCTGTGGGGGCAGTGCTATGATCTGGGGTTGCTGCAGTTAGTCATGTCTAAGTTCTGCAACGTTATAAGCCCAAAGAATGAGGTCAGCTAATACCTGAATATACTGAATGAGCAGGTTATTCCATCTTCTTTGATGGCATGGCTATATTCCAAGACAATAATGCCAGGATTCATCAGGCTCAAATTGTGAAACAGTGGTTTAGGGAGTATGAGACATCATTTTTCACACATGGATAGACCAGCACAGAGTCCAGATCTGAACCCCATTGAGATTCTTTGCATTACGAAACTGGATGGTAAATTCTCAATCCCTTCTGAAATGAAAAAGGTAACCAACATCATTACTGACTTGGTGAAGATGGTTGTTTACCTTGCTTTCTGTTTGGATTTTAGAGGTCGGAATAAAGCAAAAAAAAAAAAAATGTTGAACTAATAAATCGAACGTACTCTTGTCAAGACCTCAGTATCACTGAGCTTTTTCTTTTTCTTTTGCATTTTTTCTTCTTTCTAGCCTCAGTGAGAGCTTCTTCATGGTTAAAGGAGCTGCACTCTTCCTCCAGCAGGGCGGCAATGCACAAGAACCAAAAACTCCAACTCACCACAAACACGCAGGTAGGAACAGACACAAACACACAAAAAGCTTTGTTTCTCACTCTTTAGCTCCCGTTCTCTAGGCAGATGAGGTTCAGACAAAAGCTAGATTGTTTTTGCTGCAGCTTTTCTCTCTGTGGGTTTGTCTGGATTTATTGTGAACTGTGTGCGGAACCATTTCTTTGTTTGGTCTGGAAATCCTTTTAGTCATCTAAGACAGATTGTTCAAAGGATTTAAAGAAATGTGTGCAAACTGTGTGAGTATGAGGTTAGAAAATATGTTTTAGAACTAAAATTACATAATAAATACTCCGTTGACAACGGTGAATGAGACAGAGGAAGTTGCAGATTTGCATTTAAGTTTTTTATCCAACTACCTATAATAATACTGAGGACATTAACTAGCTCTGTCAGGATGCATCTATTGTGCTAATTTTTTTTGCCATTGCTGAATTAAAGTACTTTATTATTATTTATTATTGTAGTGGAAAATATACGGTCTGATTGAAATACATTTTTGTCAGATTTTTTACTTTCACCTACAATAATGTGTCCTCTTTGAGTCTGAAACCATTTGAGAACAAAGACAGAGAAAGTCACGAGTTGATTTAGTTACTGGACTTTGGTTCAGTTGTCAGTTTATAAACAACTTGTTGATTTAAAAAGCTAATCTATATCAGGTTCACTGCACATTTATTATGTCAGTCATCTGAGCAGTGTAATTGGTTCACTTCCAGGTGACTTACCTCAGCACCTGCAGGTCATGTTTAAGATTCTCCGGACTGAAGATCGCATCAAGCTGGTCAGTATAAAGATGCTCTGATCTGCTCATTATTGTACACTTTCTCATCATTTATGCTATTAATTTACCGCCTAATTAATAATTGTCCTTTTTTTCTGAAAGTCACAACATAAACCTAGTAATGGTTTGATAAAACATATACTGCAGTCTTTTGCTGCAAAGCCACTTTCAAGTTATTCAACTGTCCTTTTACATTTGAGTTGAACTAAAATTAGTCTTGATAGGAATGTGTTGATTCTCATATTTATTGGGTTATTTCATGTGTTTTGTGGCTTGTTAATTCGCCTTTACTGTCCAGTCTAACTGGAAGGTCGTTTTTATGTTTATCTGTCGACAATAAAGTTTCACTGTGTTCACTTTACCTGACATCTGTGCTGAAACACATTTGATTTAATGCCTAAAACACCAGGTTTTAGGCATCAAATCAGAAGGCAGGAGTGGTTCAAGAAGCAGAATGTGGCCACATTTTGTGTTTTCATGCAGCAAAACACACAATACGTTCATGGTATTAGTGCAATTAAAATTTTTTTTTAACTCTTTTTGTTTCACAGGCTGTGCGGTTAGAGAGTGTACGGTCAGATCGAGTACGTTACATGGTTGTCATCTATACCAACGGCCACCAAGATACAGAAGAAAATATTGTTTTAGGAATGGACTTTACAGACAAGGACAGGTATAATCTTTCTGTAAACATGCATTCCTTCTATTTTTAATCAATTTATGTGATTTGTTTAAAAAAACAATAATAATAGAATTTATTTATTTATTTATTTTTATCTCTAGTAAAAACTGTTCTATTGGGATGGTGCTGCCACTGTGGAGTGACACCAACATACATTTGGATGGTGATGGGTAAGTTTCAGTTAGTCCCAACATAAAACATTGTGACAATCAAAACTAAAATCAATAAGTTGATTATATCAAGCACAAACACTTTAAAGAATCCTTCTGTGTGATAGAGGAGCCTCAAATGTTTCTCATAATAAGCTACTCTTTATTGTAGGCTTTACTGCCCCCAAGTGGCAGAGAACTGAATTACACTCATATTTCTCTGCGGGAGGGCAGTTCTTGCTGACCTGTTAACATTGTCTCTGTATGTCAGAGGAATGTTCCACTGTTTAGCGCACTGAATAGTCCCATCACTGAGCCTCATCCAGTGCTTGTTTATATCCCCCTCAATGCTCTTTACCTCTATCTCAGCCTAAACTGATCCCCTATCTCCTCTTCTTCCTCATCTTCTTCACCAGAGGCTTCAGTGTGAACACAGCAGGGCGGTCACATGTCTTCAAGCCTGTATCTGTGCAGGCCATGTGGTGAGTAAGTTCTTTGAGTTTATAATGAGTAGTAATACACTGTTTGTGAGAGACAAATTTTTATCATCCTCATGGATTCATTTTCACTAAAAAGATGGACATCAATCCAGTGTCCTTGTTGCTAAAATTAGTCATTTTCCCTGATACTCGTGTACATCATGTATTTTGTTAGTGTCGCAGCAGCTGGGCAAATTTTATTCATTCTTGTCCCGTTAACCTCATAGAATTACAGCTGAACTGGGAACAGTTCACAGCACACAAACACATGAATAGACCTTGTGTTAATGTGTCATCTCTCTAAGAGTACATTTTGCAAGATCATTTACTCCTTCATTCTCAGTTAACATACATTGAGAATTTAAAAGAAAAAGCACTCATGTGCCACCTACTGGTCATTTATCAGAGTTACCACACAGTTTGTTTTTTTCCCCCCCAGAGCAGGTTTTTTTCCCCCACTCTGCTTTATCACATTGCACATTGACAATAGTACAAACATGTATTCCTGCAGGTCTGCCCTGCAGGTCCTCCATAAAGCATGTGAGGTATCGCGCCGCTTCAACTACTTCCCAGGGGGCATTGCTCTTACATGGATGGCCTTCTATGAGAGCTGCATCACCTCAGAGCAAAGCTTCATCAATGAGTGGAATGCTATGACCGATCTGGAGACCACCCGGTCTGATTCTCCCACCATGTTTGTCGACCGGTGAGACCCCACAAGGCTCCTACTGAAGTGTGACATATTAGCATTACTTTTGGGTGTTATTGTACTTCCAGCTTGTGTAATAATCTTATTTTGGGAAATGATTTGAGCAAGTACTTTCAATCTGATTTCAAACTTTATCTCATGTGACCAAACAGACCAGCTGGGTTATGACATGCTCGGGTTGCCTATGTTATGGATGAGGATAGGAGATTTTGAAGCTTCTGCTGCCCATTTTGTCATCATTAACGGAAACTTAATTCACTGTTGAGATGTTTTTAATTCAGCAAGTTTCACGGATGTACTGGCTCACTTTTTGCAGGCCAACAGAGCGCGAAAGAACCGAGTGCGTCATTAAAGCCAAACTTCGCAACATCATGATGTTTCAAGATCTGGAGAACATCACCTCAAAGGAGGTCAGTCCATCAACAGCTGAACAGCTTGTGGAGCTTTTAGTTTTATCACAATTTTATATAAAGATTCAGATATTTTTTATGGTTCAGATATATATAGTAATAGTTTTCTTGAACAGAAATGCATTTTAAAAACCTTCACTGCTTTTGAGTCGTGTTTATGAACACATTTATTGCATTTTGCATAGATTAACAAAAAGAATGAGAAGCTCAGAACAAAACTACATCTATTTCACTTGTAAGAGGTGCCTGCTTAAGCCTCATTTTAGAAAAACTGAAATTATAATAATTATTCTTCCTCAGATCCGAAACGAGCTGGAGCAGCACATGAGCTGTAACCTTAAAGAATACAAGGAGTTCATAGACAATGAGATGCTTTTAATCCTGGGACAAATGGATAAGGCCACACTTATCTTTGACCATGTTTATTTGGTGAGTCACTTTTTTTCTTTGCTGTTTTGTTCTCTGCTACCTTTATGATCAATCAAAAATTCTTTTTTTGTTTGTTTGTTTGTTTGTTTGTTTTAAGATATATTCAGTTTCTCTCAGGCCATTTACTGTGAATTTACAGATTGATCAAAATTTCTAAATGTTAAGTTACAGTAAAATAATTATTAATTTACTTTTGAACTTGGATATGCTGAAATAAATTTTCAGCATATCTGCTGCCTGAATGTTTTTGTGTTTTGTTTTTTGTTTTTTTTTGTTGTTGTTTTTTGTCTGATACTTATGTTTTGTTTTGTTTTTGTTTTTTTCCTCCACACTTGTTTTGGTTTACTGGTATGTGCCATGATCCAGTTTTCCAGATGCTCTTCCCAAATAGCAAGAAGATATATTTTAGGCTCATAGGAGGTTTTAAATTGGACTTATATGAGTGAACTGTTATGTTTTATTATGTGATGGAGTAGTGACCAGGGTTTATCCTGCATCTTTCTTAATACCAGCATGGACTGATTAAGGCATTAAAATGGCTACAAAATGAACTAATGGATTTTTCTAAGGACGTTTTTGTGTTTTTTTTTCCACTCTAGGGCTCTGAGTGGAATGCTTCCAATCTTGAAGAACTACGTGACTGCGGGTGAGCTCTTCTCACTATTAACAGACAATAAATATTGGGTAAATCCAAAATATTTCATAGTGTTACAGTATTGATTAAATATAGCATGTGTGCATTATTTGTTTTGGATAGATACACCTTGATGCACTGATCTGTCCCCCCTTGGATTAGAAAAATTATGTTGGTACAAAATTTAAAGCAACTGATGTCTTTAATACTGGATGCAAAATTTAGCTTAAAATTTTTTCATACTTTGTGATCTTTGGTGCTCAAATAACGCATGTCAAATGAATCCAAGTCCTGACAAAAAGGCAATGTTGGGTTACATACAAATTCTAAAGCAGCACTGTATTGAGCAAATCCAATAACATATTTCAATTTTACAGTTTAGTCTTTGGCAGGCAGAGCATAAAATACCTGTTCAAAACATAGGCACATGTCTCTGCATGGCTTTCAGGGTGTAATGCAATCAGTACAACAGCAAATGAGACTAATTTCACATTATGTAACAGTTAAAGAAAGCAGTTGCCTTATTTCTTTTTGTTGCAGGGTCAGTTACATTCTGAATGTTACCAGAGAGATCGACAACTTCTTCCCAGGGATGTTTTCCTATCACAATGTCCGTGTGTACGATGAGGAGGCAACTGACCTGCTCGCCCACTGGAACGACACCTACAACTTCATTGTCAAAGCCAAGTATGACTGCGTGTGAAAGCAAATCACTGCTCTTGTGCTTTTGGGTTGCATAAGACAGGATAAAAAAGAAAAATTAACATTAGTTTTATTTCAGGTTGATATTTAAGAAGTGTTTGATTTGGGTGTTGAACAGCAGAGCTGTGCTGCAGCAAATGCTTTTAACAAAGGGAGTTGACTCACATCATCCTGCATCTTCCCAAAATACTAAGACCGTAATCACACAAGATAATTTGGTGAATACAAAGTATTTAGCAAAAAGAAAATATTTTTTTCTTTCTGTTCCTCCCCTTCATCTTGCTTGCTTAGGTTGTTCAGGCTTGGGATGATGCAGGACCCATGGTACAGTTAAAATGAAAGATCTGTGCAGTTAAACATCAGAAGCTGCTATAATGTATTGTTTAAAAATTAGCTGTAGGAATCTATATTTGGAGAAGCGTAGCTCTCACCACTGAGTCTGAAAGATATAACGGATGCAGCATATTCTGTGGAAGAATTCAGAAAACTGTGTCCAATACATATACTCAGTCATTTATCTTTTCCTTAAATGATTGTAAAACAAAACAAAACCTCTGTATGGCATAGTTTATCTTTCATTGTTTTAAATGGTTCTCTGTTACACTTTTTTAATTTGTCTAACAGGAATAATAATTCCAAGTGCCTGGTGCACTGTAAGATGGGGGTGAGCCGGTCTGCCTCTACAGTTATTGCCTATGCAATGAAGGAGTATGGCTGGCCCCTGGAGAAAGCCTACAACTTTGTCAAACAGAAGCGGAGTATAGCTCAACCAAACGCTGGTTTCATGAGACAACTGGCAGAATATGAAGGAATCCTGGATGCCAGGTAGGCGAGTCTACTGTTATGATCAGGTTTCTCACCTAAGTGATTTTGTAATTGTTCTTTGGTTCAGGTGATGTCAAAGCTGCTCTTTATAAAACTTGTTTTAACAAACAATGATTGTACTTTGTGAAACTTTTTGTGCATTTCTCAGTTTTTTTTCCCACACACACCAAGGTGTTTTTTGTACCCACAGTAAACAGCGTCACAACAAGCTGTGGAGGCCTGGCACTGATGACGAGGGATCAGATGAAGCATCTGGTCACTGCACTGGTGGAGAAGAGACACCAGTATCCAGAGAGGATGAAGCCTGGGGAGGCTGTGGGGCTTCTCCCTGCAGGGGTCTGGAAATGGAACCGCTAGACTCCCTTAACTATAACTATTACTTCAGACGTTTGTCAGACTCTGCACTCGACAGTGAGCCCTCCACTCCAGTGCGGGGACCCCCTCTGCTAGGAATGGAGAGGGTTTTCATTGAGATTGAAGATGTGGAGAGAGATGCTCTATTGGAGGATGAGGGTTTCCCCATGGCCCACCTAACCCTACCTGGTGAGGGCACAGCAGCTCAAACCTGTGGGCGCCTTGATCCCATGGAGGACATGAGACTGAGGCTGGAGTTCAGTACTTTGGAGGAAGAGGATGAAGAGGAGGCCAAGAAAGAAGAAGCTGAGATGGCAGCCTTGGCACAAACGCCTGGAAATTCAGATGGAAGGAAGGAAGGTGATGAAGCTGAAAGGAGTGAGGAGAGCCGGTTGGGTTTAGCGAACCTGAACACCAACAACAGCAACCGCTTAGCTGCCAAGCGTAGCTGCCCTGCAGCGTTTGACGTGAGTTAAGAAAATATAACTTGGTAAAATCACATATTTAAAGCTGTTTTTCATGTCAGAGTTAAATATTATGCAATAAACTGAATTTTAATGATCCTGTATACCACTGACCATACACTTTATCTGTTCCATTTTTGGTCTGTTTAGGACAGTACTAGTACAGGGAACCCTTTAAAAGTGAAGCCCTCCTATCAGTCATGTAAAGACTGCATGCGTCTACCGCAAGGACGGCGCTGCGACCGTCCAGCAGGAGGCCGTTCCCATCGCCTTAACCCCTCCCGCCACTGCACTGTTCCCTCCATTTGCATAGATCCACCAGGGACACATTTTTCCTCCACCTCAGTTCTTCAGTCTTTGCCAACTTCTGCAGTCGTCCCACCTAACCTAGTCCAGCCCTGCACTCATCTCTACCACTGTGCCACCTGCACCCTTGGTGACATATCTGCCCCTCAGACCAATCACCAGAAACCTTTCTCACCCATGAACTGTGAGGATACAGAGGACATGTACATACTGCAGGGTGGAGACATTCGGGAAGAGATGTTAAGACGTAGTGCTGAGTCCATCAACATTACTGATGCTGAGGGGTTAAAACTGCAACATGGCGATAGAGTGGAACTCCAGCAGCAGACTCTGGTCCAGCTACAAATGCCAGGACTTGGGATACAATTTGGTCTTGAGTTGATGCGACAGAGAGCAGAGCAGCTTGAGAAGCTGCCCAGCATGACCATGGAGGGCCAGCTTCCGGTGGGGCCCCTGCCTTGATACAGCAACTCCTGCATCGACTTGATGGAAGAGGTGGCTTACCACTGCCTCAACCACTATGATGGCTGTGAAACATACAATATCCACTTCTCCAGTGTCATATCAGACATAATGAGGCGTGCTGACTTCTGTAACATCCAAGCCTCATAGCTTTATTTTCTAAGGCTACGACAGCTCTCTGCACATTTACAGAGTTCTTGCCATGCACATCTGGAATTTAGATCTAGGTGGAGCTGCTTGTTTTTTAACCATGCGTTTAAAAGCCTGGATGCTCTTTAACTGCTCCTCAAATATAACAGAGGCACGCTTCCCCACATCCCAGTGGGAATGCAGTCTTATCTTCAACAGACAGGTTTGGCAAGGCAGTGGTTTGCTGAATCTTATGTTGTTTTTGTCTGATTCCACAGAGTGCTCCACTTAGCACATTAATGTTGATTAAAAGTTAAAAAAAAACTGAAATGATATGCTCTCGTCAGTTTGCTGTATGTTTTCAGTTCAACTCAACAACTCCATCCACTATATTCTCACATTACCAGCCGCTTCACTCCTTTTTTTTGCATCAGCACGGGGCATTTGATGTTAAATAATAATTATTTATATATACAGTTAATATAACTAAAAAAAAAAGGACATTGCCATATGTGACAGTTTTTATGTCTCTTTGTAAGAGTCATACCTCAGACCACAAGCATTTCAGACTGTTTTGGTCAAAGACTGTTTTGTTCTCTGTGCTAAGTGGTTGGTTCAACCTGAACTCTATTAAAGCTAATGTAATCATGTACTTACTAGAACTCAGTTTAGCTCATGCATGAGTGTTGTATTACAAAACACATTCAACATGTGTCGAAGCTATCAATAATTTGCACCTTTTTATTTTATATATATATAATATATTAAATATTTGGCATACTAAAGGTTTTAGCATTTGATTATTGGCTTAGATTAAATTTGTAATAACAAAACATGCAGCAATTCATCAGAAGGATTTCAATATTTTTTGCTTTTCTTGCACCTGAAAGAATGATGGATGAAAGGAATATTGGAAGATGCTACAATAATCATACATAAGCATGTAAACTTAACCCACAGTGAAATAATTTGCAAAGCGACCAAAGCCATAACGTGCTGTTTGTACCCGTTCTGCATTTGGGTAGTTGTTTATATCAAAGGCTTCTGTGATCAACATAACTCAGCCATTTAGTTTTTCTTAACTTTTTGTAAAACAAAACAAAACAAAAAAAAACCCTCTAAGGCATTTTCCCTTATATTTGCAAATGTTTAAAAATGTAAATATAGATTTAGCTTCTAAGCACAACTCTAGTATTTATTTACTTGGTGCACAGATGTGTTCAATACATACATCTAATAAACATTTAATTTTAATTATTTAGAGCACACTAACCCATAAATTGAGAGACAATAAAATGTCTACACCACATTTTAAAGAAGTGATTAAATTATTTGCTTCCAGCCACCAGTAGAATCGATCTTTGTATACCATGGTTTATTTGATTTATTTGATTCAATAACCACCAGATGGATAAGAGTCAACAGCTGTAAAATCTGTTGATAACAATTGTGAAACAAAAGACAACTTAGAAAAAAAATGTTGGAAAATATTAGTTTGCAAGCCTTGATTTCCTTAATATTAAATATCTAAAAGCAACAACTGCTGGTTATCTACACAGCTGGTTTTAAAATCCATATAATCATTCATACATTTTATTTAATTTTATTTATACATTTGAATATGTTTGCATGTCCCAATTGCCTGAGGCATATTTTTAAACAAGTTATTACCAGGTTGCTGTGCCACAAGGTGTTACTCTGCAGGTTTTTTTCTGTTTGGCTGATAATGTATTCTTTTATGGCACGCTGGGTGTGCTTAAATGTCATTGATTGATGCCTGTTTGCAAGCAGGAAAAGCACAAGAAAGTTTATATTACTGTGTTTTGTGCACTTCAGGTGAAAAAGAAAACTGTGCAAAGAATGAATGCAAATCTTAATGATAGTGTTTCTATATTTTTGTCAATTTAGTTTTTCATCCTTTAGTTTAGTAGAAAATGTTACATTGTGTGTCTCTTCAGTTCCTTTATATGAGAGTGCAGCAGGATTACTCTAGAAATTAGATTAAAAATATTTGGTTTTCCATAAAAGCTTTCGTCTGTTTGAACATTGCATAACACATAACAAAGCTGCTGATACTACACACATTCAGAGATTTAGGACTAAAATAAATTGAAATTAAAAAAATGTCGGAGTTGCAAAACTGTTAATGACTGAAATGTTAAACAATGGGGAAACAATATTCTTCAACTTTTCAGAAGTTGGATAAAAAAGATTGACATCACTTTTTGGTCTGTGCTGAAATTAACCTGTAATTACCAAGCAGTTAGCTTAGCATAAAGACTGGAAACACTGTCACTTCTACAGTTCATGAACATGTTATTTCATTTCTTTAATGGAGCTATGTGCAAGATTTAGTAACATGCATATTGATATTCACTTGCCACTAGAAGTCACTAAAACCTTTTCCCTTTTCCTTTTTGGACACTGAAGAAAGATATATAACATATTTATGAACTATAGAAGTCTATAGCATACTAGTAAACTGTCTTTATGCTAGGCTAAGCTAACAGGCTAATGATTATAGCTTTACCTTTGCCTGTGCTAAAATGAGACTATAATCACCACCCAGTTAGCTTAGCCTAGAATAAAAAATAAATAAATAAAGGGGTGGGCACCTTTACTTCTTCAGTTCATAAACTGAGCTTATTTATTGAAAGAAGCAATGTGTGATATTTAGTGATATCTACTGGCAAAGTTTCAGATTGGAACACATTGAACGACCCTTGCCACCCCAAAACAGTGACTCCTTTTTATACTTAGCATAGCTAACTAGCCAAATACTGTTTGTAACTTCATTTTCTGTTGGCAAGAGAGCAAGTATGAATGTCTCAGTTTCACTAAAGAGGCTGCAATATTATAAGACACACATTTTTTTTTTCTTTTTCTCTCTTTCTTTTTCTGTTTGAGCATTAATGCCACAAAGTCTGCCTGAGGATTTACAGGTATGAGTTGAATAAGTACTTTCACCTAGGAGAGTGGAGTGCATGTACAATTTGGTGTCAGTACAGTATTTATTTATTTTAGTTGATTCATGCGTTTTGTCATTTTATAAATTGCTTCTTATTATTTCTTTTATTTTCCTTTGATAAGTTAGTTGAGTTTAGGTAAATAGCATGTTACAAAAAACTCAATTTATCAACTGCATATTCCCCAGGCAAGAAACCCACCTCAAGCATATGCCCGAAAATATGTAGACATCTTACAATGTTACAGCCTTTGTTGTTAAACTAATAAATCTTGCGTTGTAGACAAATTAGGCAATTAATCATTTTAAGTTAAGATTGTATCAAACAACTCCTTAATTTGATCCTTACCTGAGATGTAAAATCCTTGTTTCTCTGGACCGCCACACTACATTTGGTTGTTTGCTTCGTGATTTGAATTTGCTTTGTATTTAAGTGCCTTAACTTTGGCCGTTGCTCTATTGTAAAGCATAACAGCCTTTGCAGAGCTTCTGTGAGTGTGTTGGTGGTCTGGCTTTTTGTACTTTTCTTACCCTCCTAGTAATAATGCTTTTTGCTATGTTTAACGTGGCACATAATACAGTATATTGTATGCAAACACACATAGCTCATCCACCACAGCCTCCTCTCCCTCATACACATATACTTGATGGACTTCCGTTTATTAATAGCATATAATAATACTGTATTTGTTTGATATTGTTGAGACTTGTGGTACATTATATTGGTTCCAAAACTGATAGAAGAACCTTATTTGCTGGAATGAGAACTGTTACTTGCATCAGAATATGAAACAGGATGCATTTGTCTTTTGACATTTACCAGTCTGTACATATCTTTCCTCTATGGTACAATTTGCTATTTGAGTACATCAGCTTGCAGACGTGGTCAATATGAAGAAAAATATTGATAATGCTACAGTGTATTGAGAAGCTTTCATAAGTTTTTGTGTTCAAATTAAAGCAAAATGACTTTAGTTAAATTCTACTTTGGGCAAATATTTCAGGCCCCTTTAAAAATGGCTGAAAGTTTTTTAGTTCATAAGTCCCAGGCAGGTAGCAGACAGCAACAAGACAATCGTAGTTAAGAAAGCTTTCAGGACATTAAGCATAATATAATTTAAAAGGGTCTGATATTTACTGAATGTACTTAACGGAGCACAAGTCTACTCTGAAGCATGTGAGGTTGTGATGAATGGAAAATGAAGAAAATATAAAACCTTCCTGGGAGTATTTTTGTTGTTTTTTTAATGATTTTATTTTTACTTTTCTGTACTGTACTGTACAATGCCAATGTTCATGTGTATGCACTTTTCTTTTTTTTTTACATTTTGTTAAAATGGTGTCCAGTCTAATGTTCATCATGCAAATAAACAATTTCTTCCGCATAATAAGTTCATTTTTGGATGCATCAACATAGATAGCTCAGCAAATTTTCACATTTGGGGCTAAAAGAAGCTGATGACTGAAACTTTAGTATTTAATTGTACTAAATATTGCTTATTTAGACACATTTTGGTCAGTGCAATCTCCCTAACAAATATTGAAAAATGTGTTTATAATAGGGAAGCTACATCAATCTATTCATTCATCCATTTTCTAAACCAGCTTAACTTCAGTAAGGGGAAAAACTATTTGAATCTGAAGTTGATGCACATTGGTGACTTGACTTGCTCTCTTGGTCAAAAAAGACTGCACACAGAAAGCGCTCTTATTGAATTAGTCAAATTAAGTCAGTCTGACATAACAGAGCAGGTGACTTCTGAAGTCGATGTCTCTCAGACAGAGCAAAGTCCCGCAGGACAACGGGCAGGCAGAGCCTCAGCTTCAGTAAGTAACTTCCTGTTCTATCTTGTTGTTTCTCAGGTTTTTACAGACTGAAATGTCAGTGAAACCTCTTATTGTGAAAGATATAGTGACAGAAAATGAAATATTAATCTGTCACTTTTCTTAACAGAACAGTTTATCATTGGAGGTGTGAAGTAGTGTTGTGCATGCATTTATATTGAGTAAATATGTGGTTACGTTCTCTGAAATACGTTTTTGAAGCTGGATAAATAGCTTCATACAAGTTTCTTCTCCACATTAATCCACTGTGCCACCTCAGGGTTACAGCACATTATCTTTTTATGGTTGTAAATCCTCCCTCGTTTGCCACTATGTAAATTCTACAGTCCACCTAGATAACTAGATGATCTGAATATCGCCCTGATCAACGGTTAACATTTCAGCTAACAGTAGAACGTTAATGCTACAACAGAAAAGTACACTTTGCTGGAGCATAAAGCCCTATCTTATGACAGAACTAATAGTTTGGGTACTCTATGTCACAAGTCTCCTATAAACTGTTTGCTTACTATTGGAAGCATGACAGGAACATAAATGGGAACTGGACAGAGAGAGAGAGTGAGGGGATTTCACAAGCCAATGCCACAGATACCCCCCACCACTGCCAGTATAACACATCCATCTCAAAATAACACTTTAGATGCATTAAAGCTGCAGGCACATGCATCTGTCGCATCGTTGGACTGTTGTTGACCACACACCAGAAAACCAGAGCTGCTGTTAAACAATGTTGGCTGATTCCAAGACTACAGGCCATAACATGAGAAGAAATGAGGCAGTGTACCAACATGAGAACTCCTCTGTACTGACAATGCCATTTCCTTCAGCTAATAATTACTTCTAAATTACTGTTTCAGTTGCTTGGCCAATATTTTCAGTACATGGTGTTCAGCTGCTGCTGATTAAATAAGTGAATATACAGCTCCTCTGTGTTCAGATTGTATTAACATTTAATCAGTTTAAATTGGTAAAGTTACTTTACAGACTTTCCACATGCTGTAATTTAACTGAAGTGACCCCTGTGGGAACTATAACCACAATTTATGAATCAGCTGGCACCAGATTTCAACAGGAACAATTTTATTTATGCTAGTATTTTCTTAAGTAGACAGAAATTAAAACGTCTCATTGCTCTCTGTGTTTGAAATGTTTGAAGGAGAGGAGAAAGATTTACATATTCAGTACAAAAAGGTTCAATCATTTTTCTCTTTAAAGAAGTCTTTATTACTGTCACAATCATCATTAATATGGAAGAAGAACTGTCATCTCTAAGATGTTTTCCAAAGCCACTTTTTTCAGTCACTATGACAAAGCAAGCAAGACAATACTATTAAAAAACTAAACTATACAATAATTAAACATTTTTAAGGAAAAGATTAACATAGGGGATAAGAATTTACTAACTGGAAAGGTTTAAGTCCCCATAAGAGTTTTTATTTGACATTTTGCTCTTTATGTCATCTATACAGCAGCATCCGGCTCACAAGGTATTCTTTGTGGTATTTTGGATTTAGTCATTTCAAAAGTCAGTAACAGTAAGATGACTCATCTGGACACATAGCACTTTTGAATCTGATGAATAACTGTCTGTCGAAGATTGTTTTAATTTAAATCACTGCTCAAATGTGAAGAGGAAAAGTGTTCCACAGTTGAAGCTGCTTTGCAGGGACTTTTAAGGGACAGATGGAGCAATTAAAGAAAAAACAGTGGAGGATCTTGATGATTTGGCAAGAACAAAGTGTTTAAAAAAAGAACCTCTGAAGCAGAGGAAAATATAATTTAGAGGTTCATACTCAGTTCTAAAAGTGTCACTGTGGTGTCTCAAGCTGCTAGGTAATAAGATCATTTTGTTTGTTTCTATTTTGTTTTAGTTTAGTGTCTGGCAACCAGAACTTTTTATACAAATTATTTCAGGATTCCAGTAAAGAATCACAATTGTAGAAACATGACTAATATTTTTTAGTATCTTAATAAATAAAAGATATATATTTCCAAAAAGTTATAATAAATGTTTTAATGTATTTGGTAGAATAATAAATCAAAGCATGAAGCGCTATAACATTTA
Source organism: Melanotaenia boesemani (assembly GCF_017639745.1). NCBI lineage: Eukaryota > Metazoa > Chordata > Actinopteri > Atheriniformes > Melanotaeniidae > Melanotaenia > Melanotaenia boesemani. The sequence continues at coordinate 15,664,718 of NC_055700.1, forward strand.
AGTAAAATATAAAGGTTTTAAACATAATCAACTGTAGAACTCAAAACTATAACATGCATCAACGCAGTACTTTCTCCTTTACATTTAGTTCTTGCCTTGAGAGCTAAGAATACCCATCCCACATGCTACATGCCACTAAAGCCTGTTGAGCTGTTTCCCCTTTGTATTAATCTCCCATCCACCATCCATCAAGTCAGCAGTTAAACTGTTCTCAGCAAACTCTGGACAAAGAATTCAGTTTGCAAGTCAAAGCCTTTGTGACTTGAATCACGTATTTCGGGTGACCTTTCTATAGACCCCGTCACCAAAACAATCATAAACATTCAGACAGGCTGAGGGCAGGCACGCACAGCACAGACCAGCCTTGTCGCCACAGCTGTAATTGACAGTGCATGATGTATCATAAAGAGGAATGTGGCTCCAACATGAGTTATTAAACTCACAAATTAAACAGCATAAAGCTTTGATGCAATTCAAGCCCTGTGTGGGTAGTTTTAAAGAACTTGAAAGCTATTTAACATGATTAAGAATCTGTATTGTATCTGTATATCTGTTTTGGACATTTTGTCTGACCTTGGCACCTGGCAGCTGACCTCTTATCTAACTTATCTTGTTTCCTTTTTGGCCTCTTGACTCACTGGCAGCCGTCAGACCAACTTTAATTATAGCCACCACAGCATTCCTTTCTGACAGAATAGGGAGATAAATAGAGGTCTTGGCAAAGCATGTGTGAACTGTGTTGAAGAATACACAAAAATAGAGAAAGATTCAAAGTAGTTAAAGGTAAACAGCAAAACCTGTTGTGTGATTTAATTTCATTGGGATGGAAAAGCACTCCATCCTCATTATGTCAGTGTGACTTGCCTATAAATTGCATCAGTGATTTGACATGAGTGTTTCTTTTGATACTGCTTATACAGAACGACAGCCATGGGCCAGAAGCTGGAGAAGCTGTCAGAAAATGATGAGGAGTCACTTGATAATTCTGACTGGTCCGAGCAAACTGGAGACACACTTCAGTCAGAGTTTGCAGAGAATGATGAAAGTAAACATCAGGAGGATGGCACTTCTGCAACCCATCAGAGTATTGGTGGGATTAGCCGGATTAGTGTCAGCAGCTTGGTCAGTGGGCACCAAAAGGAGCGCAGTGTCACTTATACATGTACCGACCCCCAAACTGGGCAGCCAATCAGGCCTCTCGGTCAGCAGGAGCCCCCTGTGAACGCTAGAGGAGAGTGCTTCGGTGGAGACAGGGAGAGAGTCACTCGAACTGTAAGAGAGTCAAAAACTGCTCTAAGTCCTAAGGAGACAAGACAAACTTCTAACAAAAAGCAAGGCTCTGAGAACAGGGCTGTGGCCTGGACTGGGACGACTGCTATGGAAGAGCAGGGTAATCAAACTACATCAGAGGCTGAGGGAAGCAGGTTAGGTCCTGAGACTCACACCAGAGGTCCAACAACTTCACTTAATCCCACTAATGAAGACGGCTTTGTGGTGCTGGAGCGGGATGAAACTTGGATGTCATCTAATGCAGAAAACAACAGTGCCTTTGGCCACAGGAAAAGAGGAGCAGAAAAAGACGCTTCTCAATCCTGGAATGACAACCCTACACAACTTTCCAGGGATAGTTCTCAAGAGAAGAGTAATAGAAGGCAAAGCGGAGAAAAGCTCGTCACTGATGGCGCACGTGCTAGGAGTTCACCCGAAGCCCCTTTTGAGAGGAAAATGGGTCAACATTTGGCTGAAGTGACAGGCAGCAGGTGTCGGCTAAAAGAAGTAAGTCATGTTGGAGCTGCTCACAGTGAGACAACTGGTGGAATAGCAGAGAGGGAGCAAAATCTAGCAGCTAAGTGGGAGCCTCTGTCAGCACAAAACAAGTCTAAAAATCAGAGTCAGGACTGCCACAGTTCAGGGTTCAGTTCACAACAACCACAAGTAGGGGATCAGAGCAAGTTTGCAGGAGCTGTCTTGAAGAGGGCTAAAGCTGGAGTTGAAAGCAATATTTTACCATGTGCAAAGAAAGAGGCAGTCACTGTACTTTCTGCCATACCACAACCACAAGATAGTCCCTCATTTACACAGGAACAAGGTGACTTAATGCCTTGTCCTCCCATGACAAGCAAAGATAATGATGGGAAAGCACAGGTTGCCAGCTTAAAGAAAGAGAGTGAGCTTGTTTGCTTCACTGCTGTCGTCACACCTCCACCTTTAACTTATCTGATGCCTAACAAAGACGCAACCATGGGAAGCTCTGTCAAATCAACAGCAGTTCCATGTACCACATCCATCTCGTGCACATCGAAAGATGAACTGATGCCAACAGAAAAGCCTAAAGTCAAAGGTCCACCTCCACCTGTCCCCAAAAAACCTAAGAACCCATTTATAAAGCTTAAAACTGCACAATTAATGTCAACTGATGTGCCAAGAAGAGGTAAAGATTATCTGCGTTCAGAAGAAAGGGTCAAGAGGAGACACACTTTTCATTTTAACAAAGACCCTCCATGCAGCACCCCAACTAATCAGGACATGTGCATGCTATGGGATGAAAGGGGGACTTACACCATACCGACTAACAATCGTCGACTCTCAATTGACCTCAGCCCATGGGAACAGCTCTCTCTTGGACACATGGATGACCACTATGGAGATATGATTGATTTTGACTACTGTGTGCGGATGGAAGAACTATCTCCAGAGGAAGAGACTCAAAACTTGGACATGTTGCAGAGAAGAGTATTCCTAGAGAGACGATCCAGATGTAAATGGTCACCTCCTCCTGGAACAAAAAAACGTCCAAAATCTTTTGTTTGCACAGAGACTCTTGATATACCTGAGGTCACACTAGATGATGAAACTCAAAGTCCAAAACCTTATTTTTCAGGGAAAAGAGAAAGACACCCTGAGCTTCTATCTGAAAGAGTACATATGCAAATCAGTGATGACAATCTTAGTAACTACGGGGACCCTAAAGCTTTTACAGATTATTGTAGTGAGCGAGATGCAGGAAGGGGCAGTGAGGTAGGTTCCTTCAAGCCTGTGGCAGAAATTATCAGAGAAACTAACCAAATGCAAAAACAGCAGAGTCGGATCAAAGCTGAAGGCGTCAAACCCCTGGTTCGCTTGGTGGAGCAAAACCCCAGTGTGAAGGTATCCCAAATGAAAAACGCCTTTGATGTCCCAAAAAAATCCAAGGAGAGACCAACAGAAGTGCAAGCACCTCCAAAGAAAGGTAGGTTCTCTGTGCCACAATTTGATTTTCCAAAAGCTAATAAATCTAAGATATTAAGTATTTATGATTTAATTTCAGAGCATGAAATCTATTAGAAACTGCTGTAAATAAATATAATATAATATTAAAATAATATAATCATGATGAGATCAAGGTTGTCAACACATTGTGTGCACAAACATCACGGAGAGGCTGTGTAACTTGGAGAGATGTTCACTTCTCTTATAAGATTGTAAAGAAATAGATCAACAATTTAGGAAAAACCGTTCTCAAAACAAAATTTAAAAAAAGAAGAAGAAAATCAAATATGGATTCATTTTCTGTATACATTACATCATTACAGCGTAAATGGGATCCACAAAAATATCTGTATACAAGGAACAAAGCGTGAAACAAATATTGAATTACTTTTGAAAACTCAAGTAACTCTACATTAAATACAATTTTGCTGTGAAAATCACTGAACTGTGGCAGGAAAACATCAGAGAACATTTCTTTTTCATTGTCAGTGCATTGCTGTATCCAAAAACGCAAGTTACAAACATGCAAAGAAAATAATCATGTAAATAAATGTTCGTTTTTTTTTTTTGTACACGACCGTTCAAAAGTTTGGGGTCACTTCCCTATTGAATCCCATGGCAAAGTGACCCCAAACTTTTGAACGGTAGTGTATGTATGTTTGTTTGTTTGTTTTTTGTTTAGTTTTTTAGGTGGGGAGGGGGGTTGTTTGTTTTTATTATTATTTTGTACCCTGTCTTTTGGGCTACAATAGAGAAGGGCCATTCAACCAGAGGTGAGCATGCAGCTCAAAAATGGCATGGGTAACTTACACAACTCTGATATATGAAGGATTTCACAGACAGGGTTTTGCAGCAACATATGATGTCATCCATTTGAACTCTTTTCGACTCGTTAATTTTAACAAGATAGTGCCAAACCTCATGCTGCACATATTACCAGTGAATGCTTCTGTGATAAAAGCTTATAACTACCCTGCAGTCAGTAAAGCCCTGTCCTGAACTGACACTAAAAACATTTAGCACAGTATGAAATTAAAAATATCATGTATTTATGTTGTTTTCTGAGAATATAGACTTTATTGATTTGCTTTTTGTGTTCAGCTTTTATTTACATTTTATAAAGTGTCCCAGTTATCTGGGAACAAGAGTTCAGTCATGATGCTGATCCTATCATGGCTCTGGAAGACTCTAGTGCACCCCTAGGTGCATATATATATATATAATACAAAAGACCAAAAATATGCAAAAACAAAAAGAAAAATAAATTAATAAAATTGACTACATATAACACAAAATAGGAATCAAACAACCTGAACAGAAAAAAAGGAAAATTGGTCTAAATTACTTAAATGGAACAACCGTAAAGAAAAATAAAATGACAACAGAGGGACATGATGCTTCCACAAAATGTATATGTAAGTTCTGTTAATTGCTTTGTTTCTCTTTAGATCTGAAAGTGCTCAATAAGACAAGGATTGTTTGCCAGTTGGCCAGATGTTTATTGGAACTTATAAAACAATAAACTTCAGTTTTTAGATCACGAGCATCAAACAAAGCTTTCAAATGTGTATAGTTACCATTCTCCTAAATACTTTTAGATACCCTGTGAATGGGTACCTCACTTACTATTAAGGGGTGGGGTGTCTTCACCGTGCTGGGACAGGACAGGCTGGGTACAATGGGATGGGGCAGAGGGGGAGGGGAGAGATCCTCACACAAAAGATGCTGCTAAAAAAGATGTTCACATTTTTCCATAGCTTAACCAAATCATAAGAACTCTACATTTATGTGACAACGGGATGCTCAGATTTCCTGCAGTTCTATCCCCGTTCAGATCATTGGGAAATTAAATCAGACTTTTCGTTTGCGCATGTGCCGCAGAGAGTCGTCACTCGTCAGTGGATCCTACTGAATTTAATAACGGGATGAGAATAGAGTATTGGTAGTCTTCCGCAGGTGAGGAACGGACAGTACATGCGTGTTTTGTGAACTGGCGTCCTGAAAAAGCTTTAAATTACTGGCTGTGGGCAAATATTAGCAATCGCGAGGGAAAGGGGTCGTTGCGACTGGACTTTTTTTTTTCGTGGAGTCAAGGGATATTAAAGCAACGTCCTGCAGGATAAGGGCGCGCCTAAACTACCAGATTCATGTGTTGAGTGTGGAAAACCCCCGTGCGTAGGAAAGTCTTGCATAGATTTAGGAGGTAAGAAAGCCTGAAAGGTGTCTTTGCGTTGTGCAATTAGTATTTGATCTGTCGGGTTGTGCAGCATCCATGTATGCTCGATGGATGTATTTGAGAATGGGAGCAGCCAAAAACCTCGGGTGGAAATATCTGCACTTGCGTCAGCTGGCAGCGGTCCACCGCAGCTAACTGCTAGCAGCGTGCTAACCCATCAGCAGTTTGGATGCAAAACACACAGTCCAGCCAATGCAAAGCAGCACATAATGGTGACTCTGCACGTTTGTGTGAACATAAGTTCCACTTCTGTGATATTTTAGAGATAATCATCCCCTTCTTTTGCCTCCTCCCTGAACGCGTCCGCCGCTGTTGATGGGACCAGCCCCGGCACAGCTGCCCGAGCGGTGTGGCGCAAGCTGCTCTGTGATCTTCCACTCTTTATATAGCGTTAGATATTCTTTATTTATTTATTTATTTATTTATATTTTTTTTCTTAAATGTCTTTAGGAATATTAGCATTGCAGACTTTGCTCTCTGCTGTTTTAAAAACAACATCTGGACAGCGCTCACCAAAACACAAATCTCCACCCCTTGCTTTTAGTAAATGTGAGGTAGCTAACTTCAACTAGCATTCAAAGCATCTCGCTTTAGCTTTACAACACTAATGTCCTGGTTTGGTAAAACACTGGCAAGGTAGTCTAAAATCCCAACTCGGTCTTTAGTGTTTTTTTGGGCAAATTTGTTTCTAACGAGCGCCTTGCATCTACGGGAACGAGGGAGCATCATTGTGATGAAAGCTAACGTTAGCAGGTAACCATTGTTTTAACTGTGGGGTAGCAGACGCCTGTGAATGCTAACAGCGACGGACGTTTACCACACTGGTGTAAAGCTGGTAAACCGGTAATTTGTCGCGTGGCGCACACCCACAAATCGTTAGCCTATTTGTCACGACAGAGAAGTCTCCTGAAAGGTGCCTCGCTTCTCTTCATCTATAAGGAATACTCGTACAGCCCACACCTGGACCCTGACTAGGTCTGCACAAAAGAGTTCAGAAAAATCGAAAGAGTGTAGTTGTAAATGAATATATTCAATGGAGATACCATGAGTCCAAAATGTAAGAAAAATTGGCCAAAGAGACACAGAATGGGGATAATAACCAAATGAGATGCGACATATTTTGCATATGACCCAAAGACAGAAGGAATACAGAAATGCAAACCAATAAAATATTAGACCATACGGCCAAATTGAGAAACAGTCTGTAACAAGAAGGATGCGAAAATAACAAAAATGGGCCATAAAATAAGTATAAAGTAATGCCAAATTGCCCCAAAGAGAGATACAAATGTTATGGAACACGTGGCAAAAGAAAGACTGTTTAATAGTATGGGACTCATTACAACAATTAAGAGATTAAAAAAGAAACTTGGAGGCAGATGACAAACAGCAAGAGACAAAGAACACCCTGTTTCAAATAGGTGCAAATAACAAAAATGAAAGTGACAAGATGCATATATTCTATGTGAGACACTAAGTCCCAAATCCCCAAACTAGTTTTAAGTAGTCATGTAGTATGAGACAGTTGTTTTAATATGCAAGCTAACCACATCATATGAATACAAATATATGCATAACAACCAAAATGTGTGACAAAAAATGTCCATCTGCAGGGCTGAAGCAAATTATTATTTTTTTTTTTTTTTTTTTTTTTGTCATGAATATATGAGTGAATCGAGGCAGCTGATGTTAAACAGAACAATCTTGTGTATATATGTATATATATATTATTATAATAAGGGTGTTATAGATTTAAGTGCTTTTTTAATTACTACATGTAAAAATAGTGTAAAATATGATACGTTTGACTTAAAGCAGTTTTCTGATTATACAGGATATGTATATGAGAAAGAAAATGTAAAGAGATGTCTACACATTGGTCCATATGGTCCTAAGAGTTGTGTGTACATTAGTAGTGTGTTTAGGGTTTTTTTTTTATCAAACTCTTTTTATTTTCAAATCATTAAACTGTGTAAATATTCACTGTAAATATGTAAGATTCACAACAATGTTGCACAAATTTATTGAAATAAAAAAAAACTAATGAAACCTGATGTGGCAAAACTAGAGAAGAGTGTCATTCAGTATGCACCCACACGGTAGGTAAACTCTAAACAGACCGAATAATTGGCATGTATGTGGGTGTACAATGTATGTAGAAGTAAAAAAAAAATAGCAAAGTCAAGCTATCTGACTAAATGAAAAAGATACATTTTAATGGTACAAATGCAGTTAAGCTACGTGCAGTCTTATAAAATGTGTTCCAGAGTTTGAAGAGGAAGGTTTAAGTTAAAAAAAACAAAAACTTCTCGATGCGTCAGCTTTTCCATTTTCAAACTCTACAGACTGAATGAGAAAGAGCAGGTGGTCTGCTGTAATGACAAACCTGTCCATGACTGGAAAGAAGCTAAAGAAACTGCAGCTTGTTTATCAACTCTGAATGTCACTTCAGACTGGTGGCCTAATTATCTCTGATCCTCTGTAAATTCCACCTTTCCACTAAAAAGTGGAAAAGTATTTAAGATGAGCATATTGACTATTAAAGTAAACAGCATATTTTTTTTACTTTTTATGTTTTCCACTGCAAAACCAACTCATCTTAATGACTAACTTCTCTTGAAGCTTAAAGCAGAGTTGAACAGAAAAGAAACGTAAAGATACTGTGAGCCATGATGTGATCATTAAATATGGAGCAAGGTTTGAAATAATTTCCAGAATCTTGGAGCAGTAACAGGCCATCTGTGGTGCATTCACAGGAACTGATGCAGCACTTTAAAAATATAACATCCGCTATGACAGTTCTGAGTCTTCATCACTGCATCCTGATCAATAGACCCTAAAATATACAGTGTTGTTCATGTGTAGGGCTACAGTTAGACTAAAATAGATATAATATTTGTCCAATAAGGCTAAACTGCTTATTATTTGAAAAGCTTGATCTAGTGAATTGAAAAATACTAAAGAGGAAATGGGCTAACTTGACTAGAATATGAGCAGCTACAGCCAACGACATTCACAGAACTAGGGCTTTTTTTTTACACTGACAAATTTACACTGACATTTGGAGGTAAACACAGGTGGAGAATAAATGTATCTTGTGCAGTTCACCTCAAAGCTTTGCCTGCAGACAGAGCTGACTATTTTTCCTTTGCATGTACAAAAACAAGCTTAGTCACAATTAATAAACGTAATCTTAACACTAAAAAGGCCTTTGCCTTTGCCTAAAATCTTAAAGCTTTCTCAGTATGCATCTGAAAGAAGTTCATTCTCAGATTTCTGTGGACTAAAACATCACTTTTGACTGTACTTACAAAAATATCTTGGTCTCTTTAGGCAAGAAACACAGTGGTGAGTCACTGTGCTCCTATTTCTGTCTGCAGATATGTTGCGGCGAGTTGTGCGACAGAGCAAGTTCCGTCATGTGTTCGGTCAGGCTGTGAGGAACGATCAGTGCTACGATGACATCCGGGTGTCCAGGGTAACATGGGACAGTTCCTTCTGTGCTGTCAACCCCAAGTTTGTCGCCATCATCATTGAGGCAAGCGGAGGAGGGGCCTTTCTTGTCCTTCCTCTACACAAGGTGAGATATCCTCATTTTTTACTTCTTGAGAATAGATTTTTGCTGCATTAGTACAGAAGAACTATGAAATGCAACTTTTAATATATTTAGTAAATGTTGAATTTTAGTCAGTTAATCTATGTTCCATCTTTCCATTAGGTTAGTAGAAATAATAGAATTGATTTAAGGCATCTGAGGCCAAGCAGTCAAGTCTTTTTGTCCCAGCTGAGATATCTGAGCAGATTTTGGATAAATTTATATAGAAATTCCCTTAGTGCTCAGGATAAACTGTGGCAACCCCTATAGTTATTAAACTAGCAAATATGAACATGCCAACATGCTAAGCTGAGGCAGTCTTCCAAATATCTTCTACAAAATGAGCAATTAGCTTTAGAGCAGAAAGACAGAAAGAATTTAAACCTGTGTATAACACGGAGCCTTGAGGATTAAAATACGATACTGAAGGTGTAAAACATGTCCACAGGAACAAGGGTCATAACAATGTGCTGCATAATATCACATTATAGCAATAAGAGCATGCAGTGAATCAATTCTGCAGGCCTGTTCTTCAGCGTAACACTGATCCTGCTGTTCACAGAGGTTTAGATCTGTAGTTAACACCATAGATAATCGATGATACTGGGTTAATTAAGTTATGTTTGTTGCATGATGCTCTGCTTCTGCAGAAGCTGCTGTACCTTTAAGATCTTCAGATATGTACCTATAACTGATAAGGTCATTGTTGTAAATATGTTTATTGATTAAATTAGCTGAAGTTATAGCAGAATAGAGCACTGAATGGAGTCACTTTTTCTCTTCTCTGGGCTGACAATGAATGCGTTCTTTTTTTATCATAAAGTGTTTTATGTTATTTTTTGTGTGAAACAACACTGTAACAAGGTAGTTACAAAGTAGAGAAAAGAGTCCTGTAGCTATGCAAAAGACTGAAGTTATATAGTTATATCTCTTTGGCTGTCAGTCAGCTCACATTCCTCGTCCTCTTTGTAACAAACGTAACTCTGTTTCTTAGACTGGCCGTATAGACAAGGTGTACCCGACAGTGTGTGGTCACACAGGCCCAGTGCTGGACATCGACTGGTGTCCTCATAATGATCTTGTCATTGCTAGTGGCTCGGAGGACTGCACAGTCATGGTAAGGACACTGTTCATCTCTGAATGGCCAAATGAGCTTAGAGCCTTTCCTTGTTTATGAGCAGGATGCTATTTAACAAAGCAGACCTGTGAGTGCTATGATACCCTACACTAGACTGTTTCTTTAGTTTTATGGTTTTGCTTTAGTTTGTTGAAAATCATTTTTATTGGCAAAGTTTTTTTTTGTTGTTTTTTGTATCTCATAGTTGTTCTTTGACTAACACAGGTCTGGCAGATACCTGAGAACGGACTTGAGACCTCCCTGTCAGAGCCTGTGGTTGTGTTGGAGGGCCATTCTAAAAGGGTTGGCATTGTGTCTTGGCATCCCACCGCTCGCAACGTTCTCCTCAGTGCAGGTAACTGTAACTGAAGCTTTGCTGCTTTCTGTTGAAGTACTTGGTCTGTACTTTGTCCACTTCTCACTGCTGACCTCCAAATAGGAATGATTCTGTGTGCTGTAAAGCACCAAATAAAAACCTCGATAGAGATGGGTGTGCACTTAGACTGTGTGTTTCCATTTTAGGGTGTGACAACCAGATCATCATCTGGAATGTGGGCACTGGAGAGGCCATGATCTACCTGGAGGACATGCACCCTGATGTTATCTTTAGTGTCAGCTGGAGTCGCAATGGCAGCCTCTTGTGCACCGCCTGCAAGGACAAGAAGGTCCGCGTCATCGACCCTCGTAAAAAGAAGGTTGTGGTGGTAAGTGAAAGCCTCAAGAGGTTTGAGGCTGAAGTGCTTTGCATGTGGTATAACCACTCCTTTAACACAGCAAGATGCTGATGAGGCATGGAGTCATAGCTGCCATGTCTGACAAGTGTGTTTCTGTTTTTAGGAGAAGGACAAAGCTCATGAGGGAGCTCGACCAATGAGAGCGATCTTTTTAGCAGATGGAAATATTTTCACCACTGGATTCAGCCGCATGAGCGAGCGCCAGCTAGCCCTGTGGAAATCTGTATGTCACTGCTCTCGATCTCATTTAATCCTAAACACACTGATACACCACAAACACATCAGCCAAATACCAATCTCCACCCTAATCACTAATCCCTCACATACTTGAACTATGTCACCTGGTAAATGATGGAGTATCAGAGACTGCATGGACTCCAAATGGTATTAATAGGGCTAGGACATATCACATTGCCTTGATGATGCCAGTTTCCTAGTCATGCTTTCTCAAAACAAAGTAGTAAGGATCAGATGTGAGCAAAGCCTGTTTGAAATTTATCATCATGTCATGAAGGTCAAACAATCACACACAGGTTTTTTATGGTAGTATTCAGAGCGATCTCTCTTTCTACTTAAGCATGATAACCATGTGTAAAGCCTCATAATTCTTTAAGTTTGGAATAATTTCTTCTGGTAAATTGTGCAAAAAAGGCAAATATATGGTAAAAATGCATAAAACAGCTCAAAATACCTGTGAGCCATCATGAGCTTGATGAATTAACTGCATGAAGTCTATAGAATCTTGCTCCTTACATTATCTTGTTCATAATGTAACTTATTTAACACCCTCAATCGCCTCACATCTTACCCAAATTTTACACAAAGAGGATCTTTTTCTCCATTTTATCCATGCCATCACTAGGAGAGATTTTCTTTCTATATGTGTACTGAGGCTGTAACACCTTAGCTCCAGTTGGGGGCATCAAATACAAAGTGTATCATTTACCCAGAGACTTGACCTCTGTGATTACATGGTTTAATGTGTTTGTGTTCTTTATCCCCCATCCCGTTCTTTACTCAAGGTTCTTCCAAACAGAGCCTTTACTTTAAGTATGTATTTGTGTGCAGGATAACATGGATGAGCCGATATGTGTTCAAGAGATGGACTCCAGTAATGGAGTTCTGCTGCCCTTCTATGACTCTGACACCAACATAGTCTACCTGTGTGGAAAGGTAACCCCCCTTATAATGAAAAATATGAGCTTTGTCACTCAACATCTCCAAGGCTGGATTAAAAACCCACTTTTTGCTGTGACTACGTCCTCAGGGTGACAGCAGCATTCGGTACTTTGAGATCACTGACGAGGCACCGTTTGTACACTACCTCAACACCTTTTCCACAAAGGAGCCGCAGAGGGGTATGGGGTACATGCCCAAGAGAGGTTTGGACGTCAACAAATGTGAAATCGCAAGGTACAGAGGCAAAACAAATAAAAAAAATACTGTTCTATGTGTTGGGTTTCTATAAAATATTATTTTCTGGGGTCAAATGGTTTAATGAAAAGAGAAAATTCTGTTAAATTAGTTGGGTTTTCTGGCATTAATCTGACTTGTAAGCACATGCCATACATTGTCAGTAGGGCTAAGGTCTGGACTTTGGGAAAACTATTCTAAAACTGTAATGTTAGCATGCTAAATCCACTCCACTAATGGCTTTGGTACCTCTAATTGTTGAGTTTATAATCTTTACCTGACAGTAAGAGGTTATGAATTCTGCAGAAGTCTTTCTTTTTAATTATTCTATCCACTTTTTGCAGTATCCTAGAGTATGATACTACCTTCACTGTGCTTGACAGTTGGTGAAGTCCTTATAGATTTTACTCCTCCAAACACACCTCTGCTTATTGTGGCCAAACAACTCTATCAAGACTCAGTCACCTTATATTAATAATATTTGTAGGTTTTACAAGTTACATGAGAGGAAATGTGAACCAATCATCATGACAGTCCCACGTAAAGTAAGTCTGCTTTTTTTAACTTCCTGTTCTTTATGGCTTATCCATATGCTATGCACTTTTTCTGTTTGTATAACTTAGTTTTTTCATCTATCCTGCCTTCCTCATGGCATTTCCTGTGTCCTCTGCATGTACCCAGTCGGATCTGTTCCAAGATGACCTATATCCAGACACAGCCGGTCCTGATCCTGCCCTGGAAGCAGAGGAGTGGTTTGCGGGTAAGAACGGAGGCCCAATCCTGATCTCACTCAAAGATGGCTACGTCTCCACAAAGAGCCGGGACCTGAAAGTGATCAAGACGAATGTCCTGGAGAATAAGCCGGCCCCAAAAGCAGAAACCATCTCAATTATCCACAAGCACGCTTCTCCTTCTCCTTCTCCACAGTCCTCTGTGGTGAGTGTATAAATTAAATTAGCTGAGAAATAAGTCATATTTTACTCTTTTTTTTGTTCTTTATCTTTGATATAGCTCATTCTTCCAGTGTCCTGTAAGCAGAACAATTTTATAAAGTCTTAAAGTTCAGTTTCCAAGCTGTTTTGCTGACATTTTCCCTGTTTGCAGTAATTATTTTGGTTGGAACACTTTAAGAAAGTTATAGATCAGCACATATTCTGGTATTTGGGTCACAATTCAGTGCAGCAGGAAAGGAAAATGTTAACAGCTACAGGGCCTTGTTGCCTGTCTGATCCTATCTCACTTTACTGGGATTAAAAACAATTTAAATTTGTTTTTCATGTGCACTCTACAAATTGTTATCTCACAGATATTTCACACAAATTATTGCCTCATATTTTTTAAACTGTTCTGTAAATCCTAATCAGCATAAATAACTTTTGTGGCACTAACTTTCACTATGTTTTCTTCTCCAGAAAATGGAAGACAAACTGGAAGAAGTACTCCGAGAGTTTAGGTCACTCAGGGACCGCGTCATCCTTCAAGACCGTCGGATTGCCAGACTGGAAGAGCAAGTTGCCAAGGTTGCCATGTAAGACATGGAGTCTTCCCAGGACCATCGATTGTTTGGGAACAAACAAGTGGACCGGGTCAGCAGTGGCCAAATTCTCAAGATTCGGCTTCACTGAGCTTGGCCTCGTTTCTGTGATGAGACCAAGCCCACATTCCAAGATGAACTTTAGTTTTGCTCATCAAGCCTCTGTTTTCACACACACACACAAAAACACACACAGAGAAAAGGAAAAACCCATGCAGCTCATGTACACATCTGAAAAGAAAGACAGTTTTGTTGAAGGAAGTCTTACTGTTTTTATTTTCAACCTGTGGTAAAACATTCTTATGTGAAGTTTGTACTTACTGCTCAAAAACTGTATGTAGCATCAGTATTTCCATTGTTATTTTTGTGTTGCCAAATATGAATTGTGTGCTGTTTAATGCACTGCTTTTACATTATTTTTCCTCCTGTTGTACATTCCAGTCACCACCTGGTAGAACAATATTGTCAAGCTGGATTTTTTTTTTTTTTATGAACAATAGCTGTTGAACTGTTTCTTCCCACCAGTTTGCTCATTGGTATCCATTAGATTTATGAATGTGGACAAAATCCTTCTAAAACATTTTGTTCTTGTTCCTCTGGGCTTGAAGTTTAATGTTGGGACTATGATGGGAGGTGGGAGGAGGGAAGGGAGGGTTTTCATCGTTCTGGTGTAAATGTTGTACGAAAGTAGTGGTGCCTCTTGTCACTGTTAAGGGGTCAAAGCAAAGTTGCCCTTTCTGGTGCATATTGGTGTTGGGAAGGGACCACTCACACAGCTTGTGTTTCACTGAACCCCTGAAAAACAGTTCTGTGCACATAATAAAGATTTTACACATCAAAACATTTGTTTCTGTTTTCTTCATTTCTGATGATCTCTCCCCTGTATACATATATATATATATATATATATATATATATATATATATATATATATATATATATATATAGTGTTTTTTGAACTTTGACATGGCCTTCTTCCAAAATCAATATGTCAAAGAGATCAAGGAAGAAAAGCTAATAAAAATATTAAGGCAAATGCAAGCAGATTTATTCATACGTTAGGCATCTTGTGCTGTACAAGATCAAAAGAAGCAGATAAGAAAATACATGAGTTGCATAAGAGACACAGACAGCAACGGAAATACATCATCATCATGATTATCAACATCAATTATTATCTCCATCAACACCATCACTGTCAATGTAAATATATTCACAAATTTTTTTTTTTTTTTTTGGACAAATACTGAAGCTAGACATATTCAGTTGAAGAAGTCCAAGATCACTAGCTTTGGTAAAATCCTGGTGGTGACTGGTCAAGCAGGGTAATGTCAAACCTGTGGCCATGTTTTATCAATGCACAGGGATCTGTTTTTTGTTGAATCCCAAATACCAGCTCTGTGCCATAAGCCTATTATTATGCATGAAACATTAATAAATTATTATTAATCCCACAAAGTTTCCATCTTTGGGTTAATGAAAGTAATATTCAGCATTTGTTGATGTCTTGTGGTTAAGCCCTGTGTGATCAAAAACAATTAATTCATTTGTTTAAAATGCACAGTTTGAAGCGTAATATGTGAAAGTAAAAAGTTTGTGGGTTCTAGTGACCTATATCAACAGAGGAGAGAAGAAAGGAATAAAACAGAGAGAAGGGGTGACATGCCACAAAAGACAGCAGACTAAAGTGGTTATACAGAATATAGATTTAAAAGAACTGGGGGGTTTGGAATAATTGTAATTGTTGCCAAACTGGTGATTTTTTGCTTAAACACACAAAAAAAAATCACAGGTGATAACTTATGGAAATCTTGAGGTTTAAACACATCAGAAGTGATTAAGTCAGCAGATAAAGAGGAGCTGACTGAGGGACAAGATGCAGGTGAGATGAGGGCCAAAGAGAAGAGAAAATCAGGTGAGTGAAATCAGGTTCATTTTTGTTTTGTCTCAAAACTGACCAGTGAATGAAAAAATGTATTTTTATGAACAACGTCTGCAGCATATCATGGTTGAAAATAAACACTGGCAAAATGTATTGCACCCTTCCGGTGGAGTTTTTTTTTCTCTTCGCAACATGGTAACCTGCAAAAACAAAAAACAAACAGCATTTATTTGTGACTTCAAATGTTTTTTAAGGCCACATCTCAGTGATTCACCAACACAGGAAGTGACAGTTACAATTTCCAAATGACGAGCAAGTCTATTACCATACAGAATAGAAATGGGGGGGAGCCCAAGCTTCATTTTACGAAAACTGTAATGATGCACCACCCTTGAAAAGTGGTGACACTCTTCCATCATGAGCTTTTTTTATGCTTGTTCCTCATTCACATGATACATTTAATGTGCATCATTTTGTCCATGAGTGACTGCTCTGTGGTTTATTCAGTCCCTTGAAATCCACGAGTTGCTGCTTTGTACCCACATGACAGCTTTAAATCTTACATGGAGATATGATCAACAGTTGACATGCGACAAGCGTTCTTGCAGTTTACAGAACTGCGTACTTCCTGCTACTTTAAATAAAGAAGTAATCAGGACATGCAAAAAACAGTGCCCAGAGGAACCTGAGCTCTTGTCTGCTGTTCATATTTCAGGTAAGGAAATATTCTGCCGATAAATGTATATGTTCTTAAAATCTACAAGCTGAGCTGATTTAAGTCATCGTCATGCCTTCAACAGTAAAATTCTGAGGGGAAAAAAAGAGAGCTGATGGGGCTGATATGAGTTAAGGTTTCAAAAGGAAGTGTTTTTCTTTTTTTGTTTTTTTTATTTTGCATATCTGAGGTGTCTAAAATGTCATTATACTAAAGTGTTTTTTAAAGAAAGTCTGATCATTTCCTGTTTCTTTTTGAGGCAGGGCAATAGCCAGCATGTCAAAGCTGCAAAGACTTTCTTCCAGAGAAGTTGAAATGAGCTGAACTTAACTGAAGTTTTTACCTCGCATACAGCTTTCTGCTGTACCAGAAACAAGGTAAGATGATGTGTCTAAGTTCTGGGTGGATGTTTCTGGCTTTAGGATCTACTCTACCTTTCTTCCTTTAAGCTCATCTTTTTTTAAAAAAAAAAAAAAAAAAAACTTTTACAACATTGCAGAAACCCTGGAATTTATTTATTTATTTATTTATTTATTTATTGGTCTATAGATGAACTTTTTTGTAAAATTGTCATAGGATTTTTGGACAGACTGCATTAATGCTTCTCTACAAATGCAGTAGCTCTGTTTTATCTGTAAAACATGAAGTAAAGGATGTGGTAAAGGCACATGGTTGTTTCATCATATCTGAGTTGTCGATGACTGACACATAACCAAGAATTTCTTTTTTTCCATGTCTTTTTTGACTTAATTTTTAAAGAGAGTTCAACCAACCTTTTAAGCTACAACTAGTAAACTTGAACCTTTTCTTTTAATTTCAGACAATTAATCAACAATGATGCTCTCCAGTATGAAGATATGTGTGCCTTTGCTATGCGGACTGTGTGTTTTGTTTTCTGTGGAGTCTATGACAACTTCCAGGCCAGAAACCAGCAATGAAATCACTGTTGAGTTAAACAGCACAACCAGGAACACCCCTGCACATGTAAAAGAGTCACAACCTTCAACTTTGAATCCAACACAAAGATATGCAGAAGTTAGCAACACAGCAGCACTACAGATGACGGAGTTACCCACAGGAGCAACTGAGAATAACAAAACTAACAGCTCATACAGCGGCACAGATGGTTTGGTTACCATGAGCACTGCAACAGCTACCACCAGCTCTAAAAGTCTTGGTTTAACAGCAGAATCCACAGCTAAGAATGAAGCGCAGCCTTCTCCTGCAGTGACCACTGCTGCAAGTAAAGCTCAACATTCGCCTGCAGTGACCACTGCTGCAAGTAAAGCTCAACATTCGCCTGCAGCGACCACAGTTCCAGGTGCAGCACAACCTTCCCACAATACAACGATCACAGACACAACTAAAACAGCAGGAAATCAGTCCCATCAACCATCCACTCCCAGTTTTGTGACTGCTTCTGCAACAGCTTCTACAGTTCTTGCAGGAACGGTGTCTGTTTCTTTCCCACACACCACATCTACTCACCCTGAAAGTGCATCGGCATTGGCTTCCACCTCCTCTTTGGAAAAGTCTACTCAGACAGTTTTGAATGTCACTCAGAACTTAAGTTCCACGACTTCCACAACCACAAACTCGGCAAACCCCACTTCCGAGGAAGCATTCTATCATTATCCCTCTAAGGCTAAAACATCCACAAGTGCTGAACACTTATCCACATCTCATTTTAATTCTGCCACAAGCATCCA
This sequence comes from Melanotaenia boesemani, assembly GCF_017639745.1. Taxonomy (NCBI): domain Eukaryota; kingdom Metazoa; phylum Chordata; class Actinopteri; order Atheriniformes; family Melanotaeniidae; genus Melanotaenia; species Melanotaenia boesemani. Next base: position 15,682,902 of record NC_055700.1, read on the forward strand.
AATCTCTTCATCTAAGTTTCCTGATACAGTAGGATCAAGCTCTACTACAACTGATTATCCCAGCTCCACCACTTACATCTCCAACAGTACAGCAGGAATCTTGTACCCTAAAGGACTCGATGGGTTGCCAGTTCCAACAACCAGATCAGCTCCAGCAACTACAGCAGCTCCAAAAGAAGGATCCAAGAGCTCCCCAACCAATGAGGCCCAGCCCTGCTCCACTCGAGGTGTTGTGAAGCAGTGCCTCATTGTTATCGCCGCCCTGGCTGCTTTGGCAACCATCTTCATGGTTTCTACTATAGTTCTCTGCGCCAAGCTGTCAGCAAGGAAGAGCAAGCTGAGGAGACCTCAGCAGGCCACTGAGATGATGTGCATCTCTTCTCTGCTACCTGAGAGGAATCATGCCTATACAAGACAACGCAATCCAATCACAAATGGAGTCCTGGTGTTTCCTGGGGCTGGGGACAGCGATGAGGATGGAGGAGATAACCTCACGCTCAGTAGCTTTCTACCAGAAAATGACCGCTATGTTTGAATTAATCTACAACAAGTAGGATTCTTATCTACACATCATTCTGAACAGTCTGGAGTCAGTGATGTGGAAACAGTGGCCTCTTTTATGTCAGGGCATGCGTTGAGGTTAACCCACTATCTGCAGAGCAACATACAGAAATGACAAAAAAAATGTTCAAGCATCATTAACTGTATCTAGCAGTTGGTGAAAAAAGGCGGTACTTTTTCCTTTTCACATAACTCCACACTTGCCCCCAACTGGACAATTTAAGCCCGGATGCAGAGTTATCAAAGCAGTTTTCTGGGGTTTTTTGGGGGGGTTTTTTTTAGCATCCGGAGCAGGGCCCTGATGGTATTTCACTTTGCAACAGGAGACAGGAAGGCTTACTTTGTGCTTCTTTTAAAGACACTTTTGTTCCTCACAGAAGCTGTTTAATGGTGACTAACAAGAATGTAAAGATGAATGAAATGAATGAAAAGATGCAGCTTCTTCATAGTACTGATGTATTAAGTAATTGTTTTATTTAACTTTCTGATAAACATTTTAAAGTAAAAAAAAAATCCAGCTTGATGGAAATGTAAGGATTTAAAGAACCCATGGTATGTTCATTTACAGATCTTTTTTTTTTATCTGAAGGGTCTCTTAAGTTTACATTATAAAAAAAAAGGAAAACGTCATATTGTACATATCTGCAGCTCCTTTTCCAAACACCTCATTCTGCTTAATGGACTGGTAATCAGGTGTTCATTAGTTCACTGAAGTGTGCCAGACTACTCACCAGGAAGTACAGTGTTACAAGGTGATGTAGATAACTAATGAAAAGTCTGAACTACGAACATATTTCTGGCATTTCAATAACAGTCTGTATGTTTACTTGCACTGCACAGCTACTAGTAGTACCCACTTACTACTAGTAGACTAATTGTACCAACAGACAGCTGGTAGCAGCAGTGGGTGTTACTACCAGCTAATTACAAGATCTTTGTGGTTTGTTTTTGTTGTTTTGGGCTTTTTCTTCTATGCATCAACAGTTTGAAAACCAGTTTGAGTCAAGTTGAGTGTATATGTGCAGGAGTAATTCAACCCCCACCAAACTGCCTGGGAGTGTTAATTTGGCTTTAAGAACTTTGATTTCAGTTGTCAATGCATTTTAGGGTCAGGACTTCCTTTTGGTCATTTAAAACATTGAAGATCTTTTACATGAACAAAAAGCCATTTGATAGTCTGAACAGAAAGAAAAATCCCAAAATGACCTCCTTTAATTGGAAATGATCTCTTAATTTACTAGTTAAACACCCTTATTGTTAATGTAAATATGACATTTTCTAAACTTATGCTACCAGAGTTTGTAAATGTTTCTTAGTCTAAGATTGAATATAAGGGCATGTGTTGCTTAATTTGCTAAAAAAAAAAAAAAAAAAAAAAAAGGAATAAAGCAGAGCTCTTTTTCTATTTTTTAATAATTGTTTTTTGTGTGTAACATGTATTTACATGTATGTGAAATTGTAAACAATCATAATAAAACTGGACATTCTCTCAACTCAGTCTGTTCCCTTATTTATAAAAGGTTCACAAGAAGCCCTTCTCCCACACTGGAGTGGATTTCATATTCACTTCCCTTCCTGAGAAAACAAAACGGTTCTCTGAATTCATATTTGGTCCTTGAAGCCTTTTTTTCTTTTTTTCATGGAACTGAAACAGACAGCCGTGATTATCAACAGATCTGAGTCAAATGTAAACCTGGTGGATGCAGGACCTCATCCCATGCTCCTGTTGACCATATAAAGCTAGATTTGTCTTGAGCAATCACATAGCAGACTTACCAAATAAAAATGCATTCACTCATGCACAGTCACACTCCCTCCCTAAAGTGGTCACACTCACACCGTGTGAGTTTAATTGCTTGTCTCTGGATAAATAATACCACATTGTTTGTAATGGCTCCAAAGCAAAACATTGTCCTCACAGGAAACATTAACCTCTTCCTGCACTAACAGGTCACTCGGCTGTCAGTCAGAGGTTTGATCAGAGGTTTGATCTGATGAAATTGTTATGGTTAAGGGCTGGTGTGTAAAGCTTTTAAAGTATTTATCTATTGTTAAATGGGCCTTACACATCCTGTTAACCACACAGGAGAGAAGGAGAGGAGGCCCCTGCCCCCACAGCACTTTATAAACTCCTACCTAACAAGAACAATCTGTGTGCAGGCAGGAGAGCCCAGACACTTTTGGGGAAACTGGAGGGGGAGGAGAACAGTGGAGAGGCAGAAGGAGGGATCTGTACTCATGGTTAATGACATCTTTCTTGCACTATCCAGACAAACCTCCACAGTGAAACCTGAAACTGCAGAAGTGGCGTGGTTCACCAAGCTGTTGCGTGCACTCTTTGCTGTGCTCCCTCTAAGATCACTTCTTCTAAACAGGTTTCACTTAACCTCCATCAGAGGGGATTTCATCAGAGACACGTCTTCTCCTACACTGTATGGTGAGTAAAATGTGTTCTTTCACCTGTTTTTGATTCTAAGTTTAGTTATTCCACAATGTACTAAAACAATACTGGAGCTCCTCAACATCCTGTCAGCCCACACAATGGTTTGATATATGGTGACATGACAGCATCATGACGCCCACGAGAAGCATCCAGATTCAGGAGCTTAGAGCATGATAATTAAACTTTGGTATAATATTTAGTGTCTGCTGTAGTTAGAAAAGCCAACAACTGAAATTGGGTCATTCTTCTTTTGAGTTTTCACTTTTAACATTTCCAAAAATCTGCTGAGTGAAGACTCTTGTTCCTTTGTGTTTATGTTACCACCTCATGTCCTTATGTTTGTGTCTGACTACAGGCATGTGTGGTTTTGTATGCAATCTGGGGTGATTCATTTGGAAAAAGAAAAAGAGAAAATCCCACCCCCTTTTCCAGTTAAGAGCAGAATTTCATGCGGGCCAGCTTGCACACAGATGCAGCAGAACAGGGATAAAAGTGTGAGAGTTGTTGCCAGTTAACACACACTCTGAGCAGAAAGCAAAGCGTGATCCAAATAAAAAAAAAACACACACACACACATAGCAGAGTTGAAACAGAGTTTAGAGGGTTAGTCTACCCAAGTTGCAAAAAACACTGTAAAACATCTATTTGATATAAAGCCAGGAATACATGATTGGTTCTTCTTGCTCCTTTTTCTGAAATATTCTGATCTGTATGATACATTCATGTTACATGTCATTTGTCACAATCAGAAATTGCACATGTCATATGCATGTGTATGCTGTTGGGCAGCTGGGATTATATATCAAGCTAGGATAAGAATGTACTTCCTTTTCAAAGCTGGTCTCAGTTCTCAAATGCTTGCTGTTGGATTAAAACAAGAACTGCAGTGTAGTGTGGAAACTACCTCTCTGTTTTGACACATGTTGCTATTAAATTCAATAATTAATAAGTGTGTTTATCTCCACGTTCTTTACATACATCATGTTCATTTGATCCATCTTGAGTTTAGTGAGTGTGCAGTGTCCTGTTTTGGAGTCTTTTCATTTTAAATGGGTGCAGGTAAATGGAAATGTATGGTTTCTCATTTAACAATTAGCCACTGCACTAAAATATGTTTCAAAATATTTTTAGTGTCATAATACTTTAAATTGCTTTCTACTTTCATTTTGCATTTCACAGCGTGCTAGTTTGCAGAAGTTGCTTAAAAATCCTTCATTATGAAACAGGCTAAATATTCTCTTGTTTAAATGGCCAAATGTCTTCAAGGAAACAGGAATAGCTGCCTGAACAGCAGCTGCGTTTTTAATTGAACAGGTTTATATTTTAAAGAAAAACAGATGCTGTTTGACTCAAATGTGCACAAAAAAACAGTCTTCCCATATGGAACTGACATCAAATGTGTTTTTTCTTCAGATCCTGAGAGGAAAGGATGCTCCCTGTGGCCCTTCTTCAGATCAGTCTGTGTGTGGTGTTTTCCGTTATCGGCAGCCAGGCCACAACACTACGTTTTTACAGCTCTCTAGAGGGAAGTACGGATGAGGAAGAACACAGTTACATTAATTCCTCTGTGTCCACCAGAGTCCTCTCCAATGAGTACCAAACCACACCAGCTGAACCAATCCAACAAGAAACAGACTTGCTGAAACAGCTTGTCAACTTTCTGGAGGAGAACATGCTCCTAATCCTTGTGGCAACAACTCTCCTCCTTCTCATCATCCTTATTATCTGTGGGGCAATTTTCATGAGTCGCAGGCGTAAAGTCAATGCCTACTACCCTTCCTCTTTCCCTTCAAAAATGTACGTGGACCACCAGGACAAAACCGGAGGTGCTAAACCCTTTAATGAAGTGCAAGAAAAATCTTCTCCTGAACAGCAAAAGGAGCCAGTGGACTCTCACAAGCAGCTCCAGGCAGACATCATGAGAGCTGCCAAGAGCCTTCGCACACCAAATAAATCTGTTGATGCTGCAGAGGGAAGTGAGTCCTGTCAGAAAGCAGCAGACCTCAATCCTGAGGACAACTCTAAAGCAGATGACAGCATCCTGGACCAGCAGCTAGCAAGTCTCCCTGAGGAGAAGGGCCAGAGTGAGCTTTCTGACAGTGAAGCAGCAGCAGCAGCTACTTCAGAACCGGATGCTCCAGAGCAGCTGAAAACAGGGGAGGACTCAAGAGAGCCTTCAACTGGCAGGAGTCTCCGGCCTGCCTCTTTACACATTCACAATGATTCTGCAACACTTCAGCTCATTGCAGGAGAGAAAACTGCCTTCTAGTAACTGAATAATGAATGATTTGAATAAAAGAAGAGATTTGTCAGTTCCATCCTCACAGATTTCTACGATTATTTAAGCAAATACAGATATGTTCCACCAAAAGATGTTTTTCCTATATTCTGTTTTCACTCAGATAACCCAGTTAGAGCAGCCTTTCAGCCCTGATTGAATAAATTATGTAATTTCATAAATATATCATATTATCTTTTTTTGGTCAGAATTTTAGTATATTTGTCTGCAATATGTATAATTATCCTAATTACTTTTAAATAAAACACTAAGAACTGATTATAACTCAGTTTTAGTGAATGTGAGATTTAAGTACCCGAGGAGCTTCATTTGACTTGAACAGTAAAACAAAGAAAGATTGTCTACATATGTGCTACACGTCTATATTTTAGTCAGTTTATGAGGTGCATATGTGTGATAGGGTTTATGATCATTTTATCTAGATAAACTGTTTCCAGGTTTATATTTTGTAACCTTTGGCATTCATGATGAGGCATCAAGTAAAGAGTTCAACCTGAATTGCTCCCATAAACACAATCTCAATGTCGAATATATCTATTTTTCCTAGTAATAAATTGGACTGAAAAGTATGACTGAGAATACTTTTATTGCAGGCTTTCAAGAAAGCATTTATAAATATAACAAATTACACTTATTACGATAATACCACTGGATCCCCTTTTTCATCTGAAGCCACTTCACTGCATATCAATCTGCCAGTGCTTTCAGAGTGCAGACACCACGCAGCTTTTAACTTTGACCTCCACCATACTTGTCAAAATATAACTCTTTCAGAGCAAAATCTGAAAGTGGCAAGAAAAAAACTGGCAAAACAATCTCAAAAAACATAAGGCTCAGCTTTGTACCAACAAACTCCAGTGCTTACATTGTGCGTTTACATGACAGGCTAAAAGATACAGTAGACAGGGTTATAGGACCACAGACTAATACAGAAAGCCTGGTGGAACTCTGCTACAGAGGGTTGACCACGGTGTACTTGTCATAACTGCTGGAAAGTGAATTGGTGATGCAGGACTACTGCCACTTCTCTTCTTGGCAACAGGAAGCAGACGGCATCCAGCTCAAAGTGAGATGGCTCCATTTAATTGCTGACCCTAACTGCCTCCTGCTGGCTGTCATGCTGCTTGAGGCGATAGTCAGCTAGGGCTGCCTTGATGGCATCCTCTGCAAGCACTATGACAGCAACAAATACTTGTTAATTTTACAAACTCTTAAGGAACATGTGTATGATTAAATTAAATTAATTAAAATCTTACTGGAGCAGTGGAGTTTAACAGGTGGAAGACTGAGCTCTTTGGCGATGTCAGTGTTCTTAATCTGCAAAGCTTCATCCAACTGAAAAGAGAAGCAGACAGCTTCAGGAATCATAAAAAAAAAACTTACCTGACAACAAGAAGTGGACAGAGTAGAATATATGTTAAAGATGAAAAACAATACATTCCCTGCTCCAAAAGGCAGAGACAGAATTGTCACTCACAGATTTGCCTTTCACCCACTCAGTTGCCAGAGAGCTGGAGGCGATGGCGGAGCCGCAGCCAAAGGTTTTGAACTTGGCATCCACAATCTTTCCCTGGTCATCAACTTCGATCTGCAAGAAGTTTTTACTTTTACTACAACTTCAAAGGTGAAAAGTACTCATACATCACTGTACAAATATATATTAAAATTACCTTCAATAAATAAACCACAAAACACATGAGATATCTTTTGTTTTGTTGTTACACATCTATAGACAAGCCCAAACAGCTTAGAAATCTGCAGTCCATCCTTACTTAACAAGGTAACAAGCACACCTGAAGTTTCATTACATCTCCACAGGCTGGAGCGCCCACCAAGCCAGTCCCAACATTCTTGGAGGCTTTGTCCAACGAGCCCACATTTCTTGGGTTTTCATAATGATCCACCACCTTCAGAAACAGAGAGAGAAAAAGCGGTGTGAGGACTAACACAATGTTGCTGCTTCTCTATAATATCAAAATAAATGAGACAAAGCTGGATGGCAGAGATATCTTAATTTTTTTTATATACATTGTACTTAAAAAATGTCCATATTTCTTTGCATCACTGTTTCACAACCACAAATTTCTTCCCTAATGTAAGACGCTTAAATACACAGAACTGGACTGGATACCATGTCCACAGAACAAATGCCTTTGTCTTGCCCTGCCGGAGTTTCTGCTGAGTCATTGTGAACAAGACTACATAAGGCCAAGAGAGCATATAAATTCTGGGATAATTTAAATAGAAGATAAGTCAAATTGATTTAAATAAATCAAAAATAGATTGAAAAAAAATATTCATTAGATTATTTTTCTGTAACATTAAAATAGACAATGTACAGCTAGTCAGACTTTAAGAAAGGTTCATCATCTATTGGTTAGAGTACCTTTATCCATAAATACTCAGTTTAAACAATCAGGACCACACAAACTCTTTTCGTGTCTATTACATCCCTTATTCTGACAATTACTAATCTACTTTTTCTGTTGCATCAGACAAGCAAATTTACTGTTGTTAAGTTAACTTAAAGATACTACATAGCTAAGAAGAAGCTACAGCTCAGGTATTACGGAACATTTACTTGAACATATTTACTGTTATTTCTAGAACACTGTGCGCCAACACAATCACTTAACGCGTTTTAATCGGATGTGATTTAAGAATTAAAACTGTGGACAGCTGGGAGGAAGATTAAGACGTTATTCTAGTCTCCAACTTCTTAAACTGCTTCAATGAAACGCATCTCATAAATATTCTTGATCAACATCCCAGAGTCTGATGATAGGCTATGTATCTCCCTGTATGTGATAACCCAGAGATGAAGCCTGACTGATGTAATTTCGGGCTTTTGTCCAGCCAAATATATGTAAGCTACTTCCCTGTGGTTATCCCCTGCCAAGACAGTTAACCTTTAAATAATTTCCTGAGTAAGGTGACAACATCTACGTGCTCATGGAACTTGTTTTAAGTTCATACAGTAATAAAGTTAGTCAAACCTAATAGCAATATTTGTAAACATTAGCCGGAAAGCGGCTACATCAGTTAGCAAGTTACAAGCAAAGCATGATAATTAATATAATTTTTAATTTGCATAATATTTACCTTTTGGTGGTAGCAACACTGAGTGATCAGCTGTGGAGCTGAGAGCCTCCTGGTGAGGAAAGCCAGAGGACTGAGACACTTGTTCACCACAGTACTCGCCATATTTACCAAATGGCGCAGTTTCAAACAGCAGCTTTGAGCCTGGAGCTGACGTAGCGGCCTGGGGGGAGGAGCTAAACTAACAAGAACTACGCATGCCCAGTTTGTGTGAACTAATCAGTTTAAAAGTAGTTTTTAAGTACCAATTTAAGCAGAATATTTAAATTCAAGGTTTTACCAACAACACAATAATCTTACTTATCATGAATCAATCATAGCTGTACATTATGGATGTTAAGAGGACTGGAGATAAGTGGAACACTAATTCTATACTGGAAGAAGTAATTTATTGAAGAGCTACAAATACCTTATACCTTACACAAATACCTAACAAATTGGACTAGCAGTTGAAAACAGACTGTTTACAAAAAGGACTGAGCACTTCTTGAGGATTCTTAGGTTATTCAAGGTTTGCAGCAACATTTTGCTCCTAGATCTCCTAGAAGTCTTTATTGGTGATTGCAATCGAAAGAACAAAGAATGAAGAGTTGAGCTGATAAGAGCATATATCAAGCAAGAATGGGAAAAACATTCTTTTAATAACTATAGCAGCTGGTCTTTTCATGTTTTGTAAGCTTACTGAGTTGTGTTTAAAGGAGGAATCATATTCTGTTATTCACATGATCAGCCTACCAAATTCTGGTAGAAGAGATAAAGTTGTTGAAGGACCACAAACACCAGGGTGTTAATGGACAACACAGTGGACTGAAAATGTAACATAGGCTGATAACAATTATGGATATCTTCTTTGACTGCAAATTGTTCTATTCTACCAAACTATTACTTTTATTTATTATATTTGAAGCAAATTTAATTGTAATAGTTGTTTAGTTTAAGTCCCATGATTCAACACTTGTAATACAATATTTTACCAAAGTTAGGTATCTAAATAGTTCTTTCAAAATAACTAGAAAATCATACAAAATGAATATTTGTCTGTTGAGGATAAAGAGGAATATTTGAAATAATGCTCAACCATTTGCATCAGCGAGATTTGGTGATTTGGTGATTTGTCCTTATTTTTCTGAGAATAAAGTAGTCAGCATTTTTTCTGCTGCATAAGAACATCATATGATTTTTGGGGAACAGCATAGGACTGTGTGTTTATAACAACACTGTTGATGTATAATATGAAACAACCACTTGATTAACAAATGTTAACCATTTATCTACTGTCATATTGTTGATGTGTTAAATATTTCATCCCTGTAGGCGACTAAATATGCTCTACACTAAGGGGTCCTGAATATTGAGCTTTTATAATTTTTTAAGTATATTTAGATAATTACTGTCTTTACTTAAAATGATGTTGCTTTTAATGTTGTACATGTGACATGTAACATCTTGTCTCAGCAAATATACCATTGAATAATACAGAAAAACCTTGTTTTATTTTTTTAAACATTTTTGTCTTTCTTTGCCATTTTCAAGCTTCTATGCTATTTGGGTTCTATGGCCTCAGTCCTAAAAAGTTTTAAAATTTATCATTAATGTTACATGTTAATATACAGCTGAAGTCAAAAGAAAAAACAATTAGACTGTTTATTTTCACAAATCTGTCAGTTTTGGTTTGAAAGCATGCTGATGAGAGGAAATTGTATGGTCTGACTTAGAAAAACCTCAAAGAGAAGCTGACAGAAAAAGCACAGTTTGAGCAGCTCTTGTTTTTTTTTTAAGATTTCTATATAAAATAATTTTTGTTATGGAAAGTTAGTTTTCTTAACCCTGGAAGTAAACCAACCAGGTCATTTTAATTAAGGCTTATCATAACTTATATAACGTATAGAAAATCTTTCTTGAACTACAGTTTTTGCACATACCACCTTTCCGGTTAAATGGTTTATAGATACGTGACATTTTTGTGTAAGGAACATAAGGGGGTGGTTTTTGTCACTCTTATGTAATCCATGTTGAAACTGTAACAGTCCCTAATAAATGGCTTAATTTCCCTTAAGTCTTTTTAACCTTTGTGACCAAATTTCATACAAATGTCACTCTTCTCATTGACACTACCCAGGAAACAGAAGTGAGAAGCTGTATCCAGTTGCTACAGACTGAGGAAGGCAGTACCAGCAGCTTCTTGTTTTTTGTAGCTACTTTCACATCGAGACACAACGTAAGTATTCAAAGAATATTTACCCTGATTTAAGTTAAAATCTAGTTATTTACACATGTATGTAGAAGTGTTTGTTAAGAAGATCATGTTGCTTCATTTTTCAGGAAAGTCAACCATGGGTGTGGATTATATTGACTATGACGATTACACTCCAGACAACCAAACTGAGAACACCACAATTAATGAAGGATTTTTGACTTTTAGTACATCTAAGTCTTCTCTGACTCATGTTCTTGTGGCAGTCAATATTATTATATCAATTGTTGGGCTTGGAGGAAACTTATTAGTGATTTGGATCTGTGGATGGAAAATGAAAACTACTGTCGTCACCACCTGGTACATGAGTCTGGCCATTTCAGACTTTTTATTCTGTGCCATATTGCCCTTTGAAATATTCTACATGATAACATCCCATTGGCCTTTTGGACAAGTCTTGTGCAAACTCAGCTCTTCCGTCCTATTTCTCAACATGTACAGCAGTGTGTTTCTCTTAGTTCTGATCAGCGCTGACCGCTGTGTCATGATTTGGTTTCCTGTGTGGGCACACAACCACCGGACAGTGCAGAAAGCTTATGGAGTAGTTGTTCTGATGTGGCTCTTCTCTGCACTCCTGACATTGCCCTCACTGATCTTCAGACAAACAACAATCCATGGCTCAATCACTCAGTGTTACACAGAGTACATGGACCATTCCAGACACAGGGCAGTGGCACTGAGTCGATTCATCTGTGGGTTCTTGATTCCTTGCCTGATGACTGTGTTCTGCTGCGTGGTGCTTGGTGTAAAGCTGAGAAGTTTGACCATCAGGTCAAGAAAACCTTATAAAATCATGGTGGCACTCATTCTGTCTTTTTTCTTCTGCTGGGTCCCCTATCATACTTTTGTTCTCCTGGAGTTGGATTATAGGAACCACAGCCTGGAAGTACTTCAAACTGGGCTAAAAGTTGGGACCACCCTGGCTTCAGCTAACAGCTTCATATCCCCCATTCTCTATGTGTTTATTGGTAATGACTTCAAAAAAACTCTAAAGCGGTCTTTAATGTCAAGGATTGAGGATGCAATGGCAGAAGATTTACGCACAGGTGGTCTCAGTCAATCTAGGTGCAAGTCAATGGAAATAATAAAAAACTAAGCTGACATTTAGATAACATATGCTAAGGAGTAATTAACTGTATATGGAGATTGCTGTAAATTTGGATGACATTTATGCACGTTATTTTTTATGTAATGTAAAATATAACGTGCATAAAAAATAATGTGCATAAATGTTATTTTTTTATGTAATGTAAAGTTCATGACAAAATGACCATTTGTTGAGACGACCACCAAAAGATAGCTGAAGTGGAGGATATGAACAGGCCATACTAATTATGGCAGCACAGAAGCAAGCCTTAAGTGCCAGGGCAATTGAGGCCCAGATCTACCACACCAGGACTAAGATCCTGTGGGACAAAATGATGGTGGCCAACCAAAAAGACATTGTGATCATGGATAAGCAACAAAGGAAAGCCAATAAAGGAGCGTGGGAAACTGGAGAAATACTGAGGACGATATGGAGAGCTGGAGAAAGCATGGAAGGTGAAGACAGCAGTAGTACCAGTGGTCACTGGAGCACTTGGGGCCGTGTCCCCAACACTGGAAAAATGGCTCCAACAGATACCTGGAGAAACAATGGTATTGAGGTCCTCTTTTATATGTGAATAACTTTTGTGTTTGTGACCTGTTTTGTGTGCTGGAATGTCTACCAGTGAGATGTGTTTAGTTTGTTGCTGAATATCAAATTATTTGTAATAAACAGATTTTTTCAATTTTGAATTAAAGAAAAGTGACAAAAATTCAAAATCTCTGTGTTCTCTATTAATTCAGTGTACATAAATAAGTAACTAATCCTGTTTGTTATGTCAGAAGGAAATAGGCTACATATTTAAACATCTATGAAAAAATTATCATATAAAATATTGACTTTATTGTATTTTTTTCTTGTACAGTAACTTCAATATTGATGCAAACCCTTGTTTTTTTCAGGCAGTTATTTTTCATGAAACAGCTTACCTGAACACAGTTATTTATATATATGTAAGACTAATGCGGATCACATAATGAGTGTTTTATTTGAAATATAATTGGACAATAAATTGAATTGAATATTGAATTAGACTGTGTCTGTAAAGTACCTTAAAATGACTGTGATAATCTAGAATTGAAATTAATTTAATTATAAAGCATTGCTGGTTTCCTGTTTTTCTTGTAAAAAAATATTAAGGCTAAGTTTTATTATTATTATAATTATTATTATTATTATTATTATATAGGCTTACTATTTATTAACTTCCATGGGAGTACAAAGAACTGTACTTTGTATAAAGACAAATTGTTGTCAGCTATGGGAGAAAAAGTACAAGGTATGATATAACAGGCTAAGATGTAAAACGTCTTATTTCTTATTTTTAACGAACTTGAATGATTGTAAAGTATTTCACTTATGAAATCTAAACATTTTCCTAGTAAATTCGTGCCGTAAAGACCACGCCCCTCTCATAGTGTCCATGCTCCTCCTCCAACGTCAGGAACTACTTCCGGTTTGTAGAGTTGCGGATGTGATGCAACTGGCTGTAAGGATATTTTCTCAACTTTTTACAAAGTTGTCATTAACAGTTTCCATAAACTTTTATTGTAATCGCCACTTTGGATTCATGCTTTATTCATAACAGTTTGTTTAGCTTTTTGTTCGGTTTACCCGTCAGAGAGTGAAATCTTCTGCGCTTGCTATCGTTAGCATACATTATTTTTTCCAGGTGGACGCCAGCTAGCAATAAAATTTGTTTGATTTCACTCCTTTCATTATCATTTTTCCTTTTTGTTAGCCACCAGTCCTGTCCACTCGACCTCCATATGTGTGTTTTTGAGGCGCTGGGTGTCAACGGAATTACCCCAACTGTTTTGTCCCGATTATTGGATCCAGTTATAACAAATGGCTGCCGCTGCATCTTCTTCACCAGCTCCTGGCTCCTCTGCAGCCGCTGAAAACACAAGCCCCGGGTCCAGCAGCTCGACTCAGGCTGACGGTGGCAACCAGGACAGCACTTTCGAGTGCAATATATGTTTAGACACGGCCAAGGATGCCGTGATCAGCTTGTGTGGACACCTCTTTTGGTAAGACCCAAATTGCAGTCTGTTCCTATGTTTGTTTTGAAATTAGAAATCCACCGGACTAAACAGGAGTGAGATCATTAACAAATGAGGATGTCTTAACATTAATGTTTTTGGCATTTTCTCGATCATACTGCAATCACTAGTGTTTGTACATGATTGGCGTTAACGTTGCATAATTTAATAATTTCAGCTTTACTTAATATTTGCTAGTTTTATCTGTAGCAAAACACTATGTTATATAACCTTTAGGGCGTTATGAGTACAAAAATCTTGATTTTTAATAGTGTGGTTAATCTTCATTTTTGTTAATAGTGTGACAAAAAGTCAGCTCTTTCTTCTGAAACTTTATCAAAAATTGCTTTAGTGGTAGAAAAGCAAGAAACAAGATACGTGACTTGCTGTACTGCATGACATTGTCACAATGACATTATTTTTTTCATCTTCCCTCTCAACTTCTGACTAGTTGGCCTTGTTTGCATCAGGTAAGCACTCTTTGTCCCGTATTTAAACAACAAAGAGGCTAAATTGTCACATTTGCTTTATAAAGTAGACGGGATTCCTTAACATTTTTCTTTGTTTTTATGCAGTGGTTGGAAACCCGACCAAACAGACAAGTATGTCCAGTGTGTAAAGCTGGTATCAGCAGGGACAAAGTAATCCCCTTATATGGGAGGGGAAGTACAGGCCAGCAGGATCCCAGGTGGGTATTTAGATGTATTAACACATATCTGGCTAACTTTGTGTATTGTGCAGTTACAATCTATAATCTAATCAAAATGGAAAAGATGTTTAGTTCACATTTTGTGTTTTAGGATTCAGTGACAGAGGCTAACATTACAACATAAATGATTTTTTTCTGAAATTTCTGGTATATGAAGTGATTTATTTTTCACTAAATTCTTTTAAAGAGAAAGGACACCCCCTCGGCCACAAGGACAAAGACCTGAGCCAGAAAACCGTGGTGTAAGTACTTAAAACATCTACATACTCAAAACAATGTATATTATTCTATTTGCATCAGCATCAATGCCTTCATTTTTTTTGTAATTTTTAATCACATCATGTTGAGTAACATTGTGCACTCATGATGTAAGTATTACCTGCAATGATGTAACAGCAGCAGTACAAACCTGGGCTCAGCGCCCATCCACAAATAAGGATTTCCTACTGGGACCTATTACATGTTAATACCTGAACTGCTGCTTTTTCTCATGAGAATGACCACAAATCTTATGCCTGTTGCATCACGAACCACTTACGCTGTTTAACATTACTACTGATTTTGTTGAGATGGCTCCCCATCTCACTTTTTCATCTTAAAACACCTCTTGCAGGGGTTCCAGGGATTTGGCTTTGGAGATGGTGGTTTCCAGATGTCATTTGGAATTGGGGCCTTTCCATTTGGTATTTTTGCTACAGCTTTCAATATTAATGATGGACGACCTCCTCCAGGTAATTACACTTTCACCTTGAATTTTTTTTTCCTTTGTCTTCTAGCAACAATATATCAACTAACTTCTGTTTAACTATTACCCAAACAGCAGCTCCAGGGACACCACAGCACATGGATGAACAGTTTCTGTCTCGACTCTTCCTGTTTGTCGCTCTAGTGATTATGTTTTGGCTGCTGATTGCATAGATGACTGGAACGAGACTGCACTGTCAAAAGTTTGACAGAGGTGTTTCATTGTTCTTAGCTCAAACGTTTTACTATTACAGTATCACATTCTTGACCTTTTTCTCTTTGAATCTCATCTTACATTTAAATAAAGTGGATATTCAGTAACACAAAGATCTGTAATGAACTATTACTGTGAATCAAGTCATAAAAACTTCCTGTTGCTTCTTATATGCATGCAATGGTGAGGCATTGGTGAATCTACTCGTACTTTTCCCTCACAAGATTCACAGGCCAACAAAACAGATTCATGCAAAAATGCTGCAAAGAATGCAACTACATCTTTTTCTTTTTACTTTCTCCCATTGTGGACATGTCTGAAAAACTCACAAATTGTCCTAATTTTGACACTTTCACATGTGTAAAGTAAGCCTCAATGTGTGATCATTATTAGAGGCTTTGTATATGCATGGATGCTTTTCTTTTTAGTATTTGGGTTTTAAATGCCACAAATGGTTTAGTGTACATTTAATTGACTATACTGTAATGGGAAGTTAACGTTAAGATATTGCAAGTGTTTTCCTCATCAAGATGTTTACAAATGAAGACTCCAGCAGAAATTACTCAAATGACAGATGTTGCTTTATTTTAATTAAAATTTAAGTTGGTTTTTTTTTTGTTTGTTTTTTTGCACATTAAGCAAAATTAAGCTGATTAAAACTTTATTTTAAAAGCAGTGTTTTTCATCAAATGTCTAATTATTTTCTTTGCTGTTTTCTGTATAGCATTGTTATTAAATGTGTAATACTGTAGATTACAGAGTTCAAATGGAGACTGGTTGTTGAACATGAAACATTTCTAAATGTCAGTTTCCTCTATTGACAGTAAAGCTTATAGATTAAGTTAATACTTGTCTTTTTTATAATTGTGTAAATCTATTGACTTTACTAATAGAAAAAGTCTCGTCTAATAAATACAAAAATCAAGACAAACTATAACATATTCTACATGAAAAAGGGTTCAACTTTGACTTGTCTGCTTTGTATTACAAAGAGAAAATAGTTGTTACTTTGTGGAAGAGTATCTTAGAAAAAGTTTTTTAAAAAAGTTAATCTAGATCAGTCCTGTGCTTCTGACTCCATCTTTCTCTCTTGTAATTCTGCCTGTGCAACATTGAATTCTGCTTCATACATAATCTGCTGGATCTTCATTTTTGTCTCACACCTTTTTTGTGGAGCAAGTCTCTTCAGAGCCGGAACGAAGCTCAGCAGAAATAGTTCGTCCTCATCACGTATCCTAGAGGGAAACGATGCGCCATTGTCTTTGACAAGCCATTTCGTTGGCGATGGTGTACCTTGAGGGGAAGGCGGTGACGGGGACTCTGGTGCTGGTTTCCGTTTACGTCCAGTATTACTGCTAGGGGTTATCTGTGGGACTGGTGACATCTTGGCTACAACAGCCAGCTGGGCCACTTGCGTGTCCTGAGATGGTGCAGATATCTGTGTTACGAATGCCCCTTGGGGCTTGGATTCAGGTGGGGTCATGGGGACCTTTGTGATATTCTGTGGTGATTTGAATGACTCAGACAAAGTGGTTTCTCCCTCCGTACTGCCAGATTCATTGTCAGGATTGTCTTGGTCATCGTCATTGTTGCCACAAATATCTGCCACGCTACCTCTTGATCCAGTGAAGGGGGCAATAAAGTTCATAAGTTGTCTGTATTTCCATTTACTTTGTACGATTTCTCCCTGCTTCTTGCTTTTGATCTCCATTCGGACTTCCTTCAGGTACCTGTCTCTCAAGTTCTTCCATTTTCTTTTGCACTCCTCAGCTTTAAAAGTAGAAATATAAGAGGGTAAGAACCATTACATCACAGAAAAATAATGCAAACGTAAAAGCTGAAGCAGCATGCAACAAGGTAAAAAAAATTACATGGTTATAATACAAAATAAATCTCCTGTAATTCTGCACAGCACAATAGTCTCCTGCACAAATCCTAAGAGTACAGACTAGAAATTCCACTGTGTCTCTTGCTGGAATTATCCCACTGTATTGCCATCTCTTACATTGCAGGACTGGGATCTTAGTCACGGTACGTATTAGATGATGAAAGAGTCCATTTTAGTGTTTTGAAATTTACTACTGTTAGCCAAAAATTTAAACAAGCTCTTTTGTAGCACATTGTTGCCCTTCTTGTAGTAGGAAACATGAAAATGAGGGCAAAATAGCTCCAGTGTAACGCCACACAGCTCTTAGGCTAAATAACCAAACTGGCTTTTGTGCAATATAAATCAATGCTACAGTCCAACATCTGTATCTCAGATTAGTGTAATAATTTCACACATTACAGAAATGTTGACTCTCCCATGATCAACCAAACATGTTCTTTAAAAAAAATCATAATCCAAGTTCTCTACATTGTTTTACTGACCCAAAGTTGTAAAGGATCACATATTAATATAATACATGCAACATATGCGCAAAATTTTGAAATGAGCCATTTAAAAATGTTTTGTCATAAAACTATTATAATTGCTATAATATATAATGGGGTAATAAAACGCCAAAACTATCATTCCCCAGTTGCTTTAGGGAACATTTCAGAAAACAAAACCTTATCCTGAACACGAAGATTTAACATCATTCAGAAAACATAAATGTGTTTAATGATTAATGAACTGTTATCTTTTCATCAATATAATTTTTCCTGTTCTGCAACTCATTGCCATGATTCAAACTACCAATTATGTATTTATAGGACATTTGGGTGGTTACATGTTCACAAAGCTGCCTAGAATGAGAAAAAAAGCCTCTTTAGTTCATTTTCTCCTTATTGAGTCGATAGTGCAGCAGAGAAAAGTCGTGGGTCACTTTTTCTGTCCCATTCCCGACCATGAGGTTGTGCACCCGGTTATATTTCAGAAGGGGGCGGGCGTCCTCACGGTCTGGTATATATTTTATCCAACACGCCGCGGTGTTGCCGCTACAGCGAAACCCCCAGAAAGAGCTCCGAGCGTTAACGGAACGGGCTCGATCATTCCAGTTCGTAATTCATGTGTACGCTCTGTGTTGCTGAGCAGCTTTTCCCATCCACCGTGCGGTGTTGGACACGCAGTTAACACGGATCGTGCGGTTGAGTGCAACGCGGCCTACGGCGTGCGAGCAACGGAGGCGGCTACCGCTAACACGGCGCGCGCGACTGCATCTACGCCAGCGGGATGTAAAGAAGACAAAAAAAGGGGGGGAAAGGAACCTAAAAGGTTGCGAATATCAAAGCACTTGTGTGAAATACACTTACAACACATAATACTTGCCTAGCCAACAGCGGCTAGGCAAATAATAACTGGCAGTAAAGTTGTGATAAACAATAAACAAATACTCACATGGGATACCCAGGGAGATGCTGATGTTTCTCCATGCGTTTGCACGACTTTCCGTGCAGCGATAATTCGGTAAAGTGATATTAAACAGCTCTGGGAAATTAAATACAGCCAATATCAACTTATCATCCATTTCGTCTTGTGTTTTATGCTTCTACTCTGTTGCGCGGACGCGGAAGCGGCAGTCTTCTCCCGCCTTTTCCGCCCAGCTTCTGCTCTCTAGCGCGAATTATCGCGAGTGGCGAGCTGCCTGCCGCGCGTGTCGCTTTGCCGTTCAACAGTTGGTATTATAATAGGTAAACACAGGGGGGCGCACTAATAAAGATTTACCCGTGTCAGCTTCAGCAACTGGGCGTATATATAAAAAATGGGGTTGGATGAATGGATGGTTATATATTTATTTATTTATTTATTGTTTGTTTGTTTGTTTGTTTGTTTAACCTGGCAACACATTGAGAACAAATTATTATTCACAATTCTGGCCCAGTGCCTGAAAACACTTGTGGGGTACAACAACAAAGCCAAAGTATATATACACAAATGTCATTAAAAATTGCTTTTAGGTGGCCTTTAAAAATAGACAAATAAAAGGTTTTTTGTTTGTTTTTTAACAGATAATCAGAACTGTTTGGTAACTTATCTTGGCATTATTTAAGTGACAAGTAGGATAAAAGTGATTTGCAAATCATTGCTTTTTGTTTTGAGGTTGTATGCTTTCCCTGTGTGTCTGACTGGACTTTTAGACTGTTCCAGATTCTTTCCACCATCCAAAGACATCTGGGTGTGATTTATTTGGTAATTCTAAACTGGACGTATGTGTGTGATCTTGTATGCATGTCTGTCCCTGTGACCTATCCAGGTTGAATTCCCACTCCTAACCAGTGCCTGGGAGAATAAGAAGAAGATGGATGAACAAATAGATGTATTCAGATGTATTCTTGATTATTTTGATCTTACACTGCATCCCATTTTCCACAGAAACTGGGAATGAGAGAAACTCAACGCCACGTCCCAGAGCTAATTTTCACACCCCATGGGAACATTGTTAGACAAAAACATAACAGAGGGAATCAGTGTGTGCAGATATTAGTTTTATACATTCTGCAAGGCTGGTTTTACTGACCACCCTAAAGTCTGGACAGTGTTTTCTGAGCCATGTGCCAAAAAATACAAAAAGGAAGGCTGATCCTCTGCATTTCCTGGTCACACAGCTGCATACATAACTTTCTTTCTTTTTTTTTTTTTTTTTGCCCAGGAGGTGTTATTATCCAGTCCAGCAGCAAGCAAGCACAGAGTATTTTTTTTTACACATGAATGAGTTCTTAGCTCATTTATCAAGCATGTGAGTGTATTTCTAACCTCATATCTCCTGTCTTATTTGTAGTGATTTGATTTGTGTCCTTTATTTCCGTTTTCTTCCCAATGCCTTCCTTTTAAAATGTCTTATCCCAACATGTAACCCAAAGGGCATATTAGAAAAACAAAATAAAACTGTAATTGTGAAGGCTTAATGTTGTATTTTTTCATTGTAGTTGTAGGCTTTTTAAAATATTATTTATTTGTAGTTATAGGAATATTCTGGGTTAAAAAATCCCTTCAAAGTGAGAGCTTTTATAAAAAAAATGTCCTTAAAAATCCACAAAAAGCTGTGACAGTTTCTGTCACTTTACTTCTTGTACCAAATATTGCTTACAATAACAACACAAACCTTTTATCATTCTAATCCCCAGTAATGAATTTTGAACTGTTTGAACCTACAAGGCTGTGGTACAATTCTTTGTATTAAAAACCACAATAACTGCAGATAACAATCTCACATGCTGCGCAAACTATACATCAACAATCTGGACGCCATTAAACCCAAGTGAAAAGGATAGTGTTTATTGTTATCTTTTTTTTCAAATACCCTTATAAAGGGGGGCTTAAGACAGATTGTGGAAATCCATTAATTCCCTGAAAAAAAGGTGTATTGCCTTGTATGAAATCACAGGATTTGCTGGGGGGGATGAATTTAACCTGTAATAGCTTTACCTCAGCTGTGCACATTGTCAGAGAAGTCAAACTGAAAAGACTGCAGCACACAGATAAGACACATGATGCATGATTGTGAATACAAACTACATAGGTGGATGCCTTTTCTAATTTTACTTCTATGATGCATCTTGCTCTGTATTTAGTACAATTCTCACCATGTCACCACCACACGCCACTGACTCAGGCAAGATGAGTCATTCATTAATCTCTAGTTATAGTGTGCAATTAGTATGCACTGTTAATGTCAGCTTGGTACCAGCTTGCATGATGTTCTGAACAAATCTACAAATTTATTCAAGATCATTTGTCAATAACGCCAAACAGAAAAGTGATGTTATGAAATTAAGTAAAAAGCTAATCCTCAAATTCATCGCACACAAGTCTCAGGCCACACTGAAAATGTTCATCTTTAAATCCAGGTTTCTAATACCAAGCAATCCCCTTTTCTCTAAAACCTCAACAATAAGGATCTTAGGAGCTCTCCACTTCTCATTTTATGCAGTGAAATCTGATTTCCTTTGGAGAAAGGAATAAGGCAAGATTAACTGAATCTGCTGTCCTCCCTAACCTCTTCACAAAACTGCCCAGATTAGCAAGGAATTAAGTTTCAACCGTTTTATGTGTCTGGTCCGCAGGGGGATTATAGTTTTACTTTAACTTTTTTCTTTTTTTTTTTCTTTTTGGCCTATAAGGGCCTGACTCACTGTTGTTGAAAGAGGAGAAGGAGAGGAGCAATCGAGGCTGAAATACTGTTGTGTGTCACTATCCTGTGATCATCACTGCTTTGAGTTTTCTTGGAATTTCTTCAAAGATGGACGGACCGGTCAGCATGGAAAGGCAAAAGTTTCCATTCACTATTGAAAACATTCTGAGCAAATACCCAAACAGTAATGGAGATAAACGGTCATGTGGAGCAAGTGGTCTTGGACTAAAGGAGAAGACAATGTGTCCTGCTGGAGGCCATGCAGAGTCTGTGCATCATGCCTGTCTTTGCTGTTGTTACTGCTCCCGCTGTGCTGATATATTCCACACTGATTTCATCCATGAAGGTAGGACCAATCCATCAGCTATCTTTGCACAAAATTGGCACTGCCTTTGGTGTTCTGCTCCCAAACTCTAAATCTCCTCCCTGCAGCCTGTCAGTATGGATGGAGCCCTGTGATGCTCTCAGAGCCATGCAGGCTGGGAGACACTCACAGGGAGGAGCAGTCGTCTGGTCAAATCCAGAGGCGAACCAGACGTCACCGTACCATTTTCACTGAGGAACAGCTGGATGCATTGGAGGAGCTGTTCCTACAGAACCAGTACCCAGATGTAAACGCAAGAGAAAAACTTGCACAGCTTACTCACTTAAGAGAAGAAAGAGTAGAGGTGAGATAGCTGGCACACTCGGGTTTGTGTTTTAAGTTGCAGAGTGCTTAGTAAAATTATATACGAGAAAAAAGCGCTTGAGTGTAAGTTTACTCCTAAGAGAAATACAGGATGTCATTCAAGGTTTGAAGTTACAGCTCAATAACATCGCCTCTTTCCTGGAATTACAGGTGTGGTTTAAAAACCGAAGAGCAAAGTGGAGACGTCAGAAAAGACTCTCATACGTGGTCGGAAACACAGGACACTAAATTTTGCACTGTATATTTAGGCTACAAGAATGGGAAAAGATAAAGCTATAAATATCATAAAGTGAACAAACATGGATGTTAATTTTATCAAGTGACAGTAGGCAGTAGCCCATTTTTGGAAAGTTGAGTGTATGTAAGTACTAGTATTATGAGCTAATACTAACACTGACAAAATATGTATTTAAATGTATAAATGGCTTGTTGCGATGTGAACACATTGTAAATAAATTTATTTGAAAATAAATCTTTTTCTTTTTAAAGAATGGTGTGATTGTTCTCATAACAAATCTAATCTACAGGCACACTAAATCTATATTTACAAGCTGACAGCCACTGAAAACTCTGAAATATTTTAATGTTTTACTTAACAAGAAGATTAAAAAATACAAATTTTAAATCAATATGAGGATAATATAATGGCCATGCTTAAAGCCAGAAATATTGTTATTGTTGTGTTGTTTTGTTTTGGTTTTGTTTGTTGTTTTTGTTATATTGTGTAATTCGTGGTAGGTGTAGATAAATTATTTAAGTTAGAGTCCCTTTTACAGAAGGTGGTTTAGATATCAATGTTTTACTTAAATTAGCCTAAAATAGAAGTTTGGGGATTAAAAAATTTATCTGTATTCCATATCTCTTGTTTATGCTGATTGGGACTGATATTTACATAACTAATGTAATCAATTTCATTGGGATGTGAGGTAACCAAAATTAGTCAAATTCCAATAAAATAATTATTTTTATTTAATTTAGCCAACTTACCTATCTAATGGTTGTCTTTATGTTTTTGGGGTTCTTGTTCCTGACCAAATCATGACTAAATATACCTCATGTGACTTAAAACCTGTAGACTGTCCAAGCTTTTCCACAAGCAAAAACTTATTTTTCTAAGACACCTTTCAGCGATTTCAGCAGAAATTTGTGGTCCACATTCGTGTAAAACTAGTAAACATTTGATAAATAAGTCACCCATGCCTGTACTAAAAAATTAAATTATTAAAATAATTAATATTATTCAGTGGTAACGAAGTTGTATTTTGTTAGTTGTGGCTTTAAGGATTGACCTTCCGGTGACGTGACTATTCAGGCATTACGTAGGTACGTTGTGTGTGCGTACGGTGGTGTTTTTGGTTAAAGGTTAGCTTACAGTGGTCAGCACTGCGCTAAACGTGGAATTATTTGTTAAGTTGGATGTGTTAAAACCTTTTTGTCAGGTTAACAAATTGCTTTCCTTTTCGATTCCGTCGTTGTTTTTGGTAAGCGACTTGCTTTTAGCTTTTAAGCTAGCAGGTTAACAGGGTCCACAATGGAGGGTAGTGCTAGTGTGAGGAAAGCGTTGTCCGGGACTCTAGTACCTTCAGCGGTCACAACAGTTGCCCTCCGTCAACCCGAGGAGAATGAGAATGAGAAGGAAAAGTTGAAAAGAAACGTCCTTGACGAAGAGGAGTATATCGAGGTAAGTGACTGACAACTTGTTCATGATGAAAGAAAGAAGCTCCTGTTAGCTTAGGTGACGTACCAGATGCTAATTTTAATTACGTATACACAGTGAAAACAAATTTAGTTCATTTTGACCTTGTGTGCTTGTTTGCTTTTGGCAGAGCTTGGAAAAAATCATACAGAGGGACTTTTTTCCAGATGTAACAAAACTGCAAGCACAAAAGGACTATCTTGAAGCAGAGGAAAATGGAGACCTTGAGAGAATGAGAGAGATATCCATACGATATGGATCATCTTTGAAATCTACACCACACTCTTCAGCACCTTGTGAGCAAACATGATTCTTCATATGCAGAAGGAAAAACAGATCTCTTTTTCTTCTGCTGCTCTAATTACCAACAATGTGCTTGGCATTAATAATTTTTTGTCTCCTTATGTGTTAGATGTGACTCCAGCTAGCTTTGAAACACCAGTGGGCCATTCTGGATCACCATCCTCTACTTATTCTTGTAAAGGTTCAGATGTAGGTAAGTATCAAGGCTTTGAAGATTAACGATTGACTTAACGTGGTATCTTTAGTTTACTTTGTATTTATGCAAATGCACAGACCCTCTTTAAAATCTTAAAATTTCTCATATTGTACTCTCGTCGTCATTTGAATTGTTTGGCAGTCAATTGAATTAACTTATGTGGTGATACCTATGCCAGAGGTCTTGTTTTCGGCAGTGTTGGTTTGTTTGTCTGTTAGCGGCATCATTTTCTTTTTTTTTTAAATGGATGGATTTTGACTAAATTTGAAGGAACAATGGAATAAGGAACAAGTGATTAGATTTGGGGTGATCCGGATCACTAACTGGATCCAGAAATTTTTTTAAGGATTTTTTTACAGGTGCAGGGCAGGCGGAAACAGGAACATTGGTGAACTTTGTCACATCTGTGTCTTTCGCGGGTAAAAACAAAAGGTTGCTAAAATCAATCCTCATAGCCTTTTCTTTGCTTTTTGTATAGTTTCCTTTAAATATACCAAAAAAGTTGTGTTGTTGTTGGCTGCCATAAAGATAGTTATTCCACAGACAACTAGAAATACCTCTTCGAACTACAGAAAAGACACAAAAGCCCAGAAAAATGTGATAACTGGCTATCAAGCATGTCAGTGCTGATGTGAATGCTTGGAGTCCTTTTGAAATAATCAATAATTTGTTAATATTTTGTGACTGGTGAATGAAACATTTATAATGATATTATGGTTTAAAACATGCTTGTTTTTGTATTGATGCCAAAAATACAATGAAATGGCTGGGTACAGTAAAAATATGTGGTGATACCTATGCCAGAGGTCTTGTTTTCGGCAGTGTTGGTTTGTTTGTCTGTTAGCGGCATCATTTTCTTTTTTTTTTAAATGGATGGATTTTGACTAAATTTGAAGGAACAATGGAATAAGGAACAAGTGATTAGATTTGGGGTGATCCGGATCACTAACTGGATCCAGAAATTTTTTTAAGGATTTTTTTACAGGTGCAGGGCAGGCGGAAACAGGAACATTGGTGAACTTTGTCACATCTGTGTCTTTCGCGGGTAAAAACAAAAGGTTGCTAAAATCAATCCTCATAGCCTTTTCTTTGCTTTTTGTATAGTTTCCTTTAAATATACCAAAAAAGTTGTGTTGTTGTTGGCTGCCATAAAGATAGTTATTCCACAGACAACTAGAAATACCTCTTCGAACTACAGAAAAGACACAAAAGCCCAGAAAAATGTGATAACTGGCTATCAAGCATGTCAGTGCTGATGTGAATGCTTGGAGTCCTTTTGAAATAATCAATAATTTGTTAATATTTTGTGACTGGTGAATGAAACATTTATAATGATATTATGGTTTAAAACATGCTTGTTTTTGTATTGATGCCAAAAATACAATGAAATGGCTGGGTACAGTAAAAATAACAAACGTCTGTTGGTGGTTTTTGTGACGCTCTCAGTGTTTTCTTGTTAGCGGCACCTTCACAATGTGATGGTGTATAAACATGAGGGCAGTCGTTCAGTCCTATTGCCACTAGCTTTGCCTCATATCTTTTTTTTAACCTTGACACTGAGAGTGTTAATATAACTATGATTATGGATAAGTTTCAATCTAAACTGATGGAGAAAACTTAAAACTAGGAGAACAACACAGATGCTGGTATAATGCAGGGTTTGGTTTCACCAGCAAGCTGTTCATGGTCACGTGACAGCCAGGTTGTGACGTAGGTTTGCCCCAGCCCAAGGAGAGATAGAGATAATTCTGCCATTAGAGCTACTAACTAAAAGACGAATGCCCACAATCATTGATGAAAAAAAAAAAAAGACGATGTCTTGGCAGATGTCTGTGCTCTCTGAGTGCTTCTATTTTATTCCTACTTTTATCAATCATGTTTTCATAGAGAAAAAGGACGATGACGAAGAAAAAAAGCTGCCCAGTTTGGACCGCTTCCTCGCTAAAAATACTAGTGAGGACAATGCGTCATTTGAACAGATAATGGACCTGGCAGAAGACAAGGAGAAGCTGAGGCATGCTTGGTTATATGAAGCTGAGGCTGAATTTAAACAGGTTAGTGTGTGCAGAATGCTTTTGTTTTTTATTTGAAGTAAATTAAACAAATACTTACAGATGTGTTAATGGTTACAACTTCATCTGTTGTCATGGTTATTCTACACTCAAATCAGACATTGAATGTTTTGTTTTTTTGCTTTTGTTTTAGCATTACTATTCTTTAACACTGCCTAGGTCAAAAAAAAAAACAGCCAGTAAAAACTTAAACTAGGATTATGAAATGTATTTCCCATGGCATCATTTCAATAGGCTAATGCTTTTTCTGTCCAGAGTTGCATTCATTTTTCAACAAGTTCTTAATTAATGATGATTCTTCAGCGTATCTCAAAGATCCTCAGTGGGCTAAGGTCTGGAATCTGTGGTGACCAGTCCATTTTAACAAATGATCACCCAGTCTTTCAGAACTTGAGCTTGATTAATCCTGACACTTTCATCTTGAATTTACCTATGCCAAAATAAAATCTATTGATTGAATGAACTGATTTTTCATTATATTCAGGAAGTCCACTGATTACATTGCTGAACCTAGATCTGACCAGCTAAGGCTCCCCCAGATCATAATATTTTTCCTCAAGGCTTGTACTTTAATATATGTTATGGGCAAAGGGTTCACACATAAATGTTTCAGGCGTCAGTGGTCTTGCTTCTCGATCACTTTGACATTTTGTGTTGCCCTGCTGCTGCCAGTGTAGATTGTAGTGGAAAGTTGAGAACAGTTCAGATTTTAAAGTGGTAGTTCCCCGGTGTCTGAGTAATGACTTTGCCACGACCAAGGAAAGTATCTTTGACATGGTTGTTTAAAGAATGAGAGGCTACTCACTACATCAGTTTGGGTTAAATAACTTGTCACTAAAACATTAATCACTGCAGTACTTTTTCTTAGTTTATTCTATTTAATGACTTTTTGGAGAGCCAGGCAGTGTGTGTGCATCATCACAAAAATCCCATATAGCCTGTCAGATGGAAACTTTTAATCCATAATTATCCATTATGTGTCAGCCTATTATTATTCTTTTCAGACAAAGACATTTAATCTTAGCATGTGACTGTCTAACACGCTTACAAGTTGCAACTACTTAGGATAAATCTCAAAAAAGCTTCAAAGCCCTAAGAGTGATTTTTGGGACAGCCTCAATTTGAGCAAATTGCTTGTGATCAAATCATTCCCTTGTGTATTTACAAAGCCCATGGCTGTTTTCTATTGCATCAAAACAAGAACTTTAATGGTTACATTCTTGATTCCTGTTTGATTTTTTTGTCTGGTTAAACAAATAAAACACTTTCTGATCATTTTCCAGCGCCACGAGGAGAACCTTGCCTTACCGCCAGCAGAGAAGGCTGCTCTTGAATGTGTCAAAGCTGGACTGGAGACATGGGAGTACAAAGCAAAGAATGCCTTGATGTATTATCCAGAGGGTATGAAGACCAAATACAGAAAGCTGCTTTTCTTCTTTTCTACTTAATTTTGTACCATTAACGAACAGTTATCTAATTTAAGCTGTATAAGAGTAAGCAATTCTTTATGTTTCTTCCTTTTTCCTTTAAATCAGGTGTAAAAGATGATGATTCTGTCTTTAAGAAGCCAAGAGAGGTAGTTCACAAGAATACTCGCTTTTCTGGAGATCCATTCAGCAAAGCGCTCAACAAAAGTCAGATTCAGCAGGCGGCAGCCCTTAATGCACAGGTATGTTTAGGAAAATGAAACAGTACATAACTTATTTAATTTTATTTTTGCTTTCTGTAAGCTGAAAAATATTTACCTGAAGAATTTCACTAATGTATCATATTTGTTTTGCAGTTTAAACAGGGTAAAGTGGGCCCTGATGGGAAAGAACTTATTCCCCACGAATCCCCAACAGTGAATGGATATGGGTTTGAAAGGACTCCTTCCCCTGCACCTGGTAAATTTCTTTTTTCTAATCCTCAAAGCTCTCAAAATGGTGACTTCTATCAAACAATACAAAATATCCCGGGGTAAATTTAGGGCTTCACACAACGACATTAGGTGTCATGTGCTGGATCAGGTCTGTCATTAAACCACGCTTAGTTCAAACAACTAGGAAAATCTGTAAAATTATTTTTAATGGCAACACCAAAACCCAAAACATTTCCACATTAATGTGGTGTTATGACTTCCTCTAGTCTGTTTTATTTTTTGCATCAACTGCTGCTATTTTTCAGGTGTTACTGAGTGAAAAAAAAATATGTATTTTTTTCTCATGGGGAAAAAATATTCAGCTTAAATTGCTGTCACAAGTAAAGTACTTTTTGTCACTTTAATAGTCACTGAGCTGTTTGAGATGAGGCTGAGGAAGCACACGTGCCACTGCTGTATTTGGATGTTTACCAAGCCCTTTGTTTCATAAGGTGTGTGTGAGTCACCTCTGATGACCTGGGGTGAGATTGAGAGCACCCCATTTCGTTTGGACGGATCAGACACTCCATATGTTGAAAGAAACCATGGACCATCATTTAAGGTACTAAAATATTCAGTTAGATTAATTGAGCATTGATTTATAAATAGAACCCCAGTTATAAAAAATGGTGCCCCTCTCTACATAAAATGTAGATAAAAATAGAATCGAGTTATTTGCATATGTCATATACTAATATTTTTTTCAAAATATCAAATGTTGAAAGTGAGACATTTCATAATTTTATGAGGATGTAATCTGTTCTTGGATTTGAAGGCAGCAACACTTAGTTTTGAAAGACTTTTAATATTCCAGCATCTACAGCAGTACATACATAAAATTCGGTGAAATCTCAGTTTACAGAGTTACAGCCACACAATATGTTCAGTGGAACATATTCCACTGGTTAACCTGTCACTGTCGCAGATCTTTCTAGATGTGCTGCTGCCTCAAATTCAAATAATTATTTTTTTGAAATGGGAAAATGTCTGACTTAGAAAACATTGCATTTTTTATGTGCTTTTGTGTGAAAAATATTGGTTTATGTGATTTGTAAACAATTGAATTGTGTTATTATTGACATCTTTCACAGCATCCAAACTCATTTGGATGTGAGGATGTGTTTAACTTGAGAAATTTGACAGTATCTTTTCCTTCTGAAAGATTCCTGAACCAGGAAGACGAGAGAGACTGGGTTTGAAGATGGCCAATGAAGCTGCTGCCAAAAACCGTGCAAAGAAGCAGGAGGCATTACGAAAAGTCACCGAGAACCTTGCAAGGTAACAAGACTTAATAATCTTGATTAGAATAGATATAAAAGAGTATTTTGTTTTCCTTGAATACTTAGAGATGTTATTTGTGCATTGATGAGGAAATTAATATCATGAACTTATGGATCGCCTCAATGTTTGTGTTGCAGTCTTACACCTAAAGGTCTGAGCCCAGCCCTCACACCTGCCCTGCAGCGGCTCGTAAATCGGACATCTAGCAAATACACGGACAAAGCCCTTCGAGCAAGTTACACCCCTTCACCCTCACACAGAATCATTGGTTGCAAGTCTCCATTCGCTGGCCCAGCCACTCCTTCAGGAACACCAACGCCCAACAAAGCCAAGACACCGAGCTCTCAGGACCTTACATCACTCACAGACAACCTCCTGCAGCTTCCCAAGAGACGGAAAGCCTCAGACTTTTTTTGAAAGAAATTGCTCTCTGCTCAAATTGTTTAAAAAAAAAAAAACTTGGCCATACATTTTCAGAACCAGTTTTGTCAGTTAAAGACCTTTTGTTTTTGCTGGAAAAAGGTATAAAAAATGTGGACTGAAGAATTTATAAGGATGAATTTGTTCCATTTTAGTACAGATATGTTAATTTAAATCACTGTGAAATGCATCTTGGTGTCCAAAGTCTTTGTTCTATATTTTTATTTTTTATTCCCTGTATAGTTTAAGTCATAAACAAGACCTTTGAATGAAACTAATCACATCAGTGTTTGTTTCTGCATCATAGAAGTTATATAATATCTTGAATGTTTATCTTTCAGCTTGGGTTCACAAATGTCAGCATCATGGGGGGAAAAATGCTATTTCTCACCAAATGTTGTTTTCACAAATAGTTACCAGAAGTACTCTAACATATTTTATATTTCTTTTCTGGAATATTTTAGGTAATACAGGAAGGATCTGGACATGAACACATGCTGTTTTGAACACAGATTTTAGGCTTTCATCCTCTCAGGAGAATCGTGGCTCACATGTCAGTGTTTTAACAGCACAGATGTTTTCCAGGAGTAAATCGCATTGTTTTTACTAAACTTCGAACATTACATTTTTTAAAAATGGCATTTCCATTTATTTTTGTGTTAATTTTTGTATTGATATTAATTTAAAAAAGGGACAGGTTTAATTTACTTGAGTGCTGCCTCCAGATGATTTAAAGATTTGTAGTTGGGGGATAGACAGAATTTCCCTAAATATTTAGGTCACATTCACACTAGTATAGCAATCTGTTCACTTAGGAAGTAGCTCCTATTTCCCTGTCTTTATCCATTCTGGCTGATTTTTGGTCTCATTTGAATTTTGCCAGTCCCATCGCAGCTAGAGGTAACATCATGACCCGTGTCTGCAACCTACAAACCTTGCTCAGGTCGTGCAGCTCATCCAGGATGGAACATCAATGCGTGCTGTGGCAAGAAGGTTTGCTGGTTCTCCCAGCACAGTATCGAGAGCATGGAGGAGATCCCAGGGGACAGTGGGGTGGGCTGTAGGACAACAGCCCAGCAGCAGGACCGCTTTCTGTTCATTTGTGCAAGGAGGAACAGGAGTGCTGCCAGAGCCCTACAAAATGACCACCATCAGGCCACTAATGTGCAGGTTTCTGCTCAAACTGTCAGACTCCATGAGGTTGGTATGAGGGCCTGACATCTACCAGTGGGGCCTGTGCTCACCACCCAACACTGTGCAGTCTGGTTACCATTTGCCAGAGAACACCAGGATTGGTAGGTTCACTATTGGTGCCCTGTGCTCTTCACAGATGACAGCAAGTTCACACTGAGTACATGTGACAGTCGTGGGAGTCTGGAGACATGTAGAAAATATGTTCTACTTCTTGCAATATCCTCCAAGATGACCTGTTTGGCAGTGGGTCAGTGATGGTCTGGAGAAGCATATTCTAGGACGGCCACACAGACATCCATGTGCTAGCCAGAGATACAATGCCGGTCATTAGGAACCAGGATGAAAACCTCAGACCTATTGTCAGACCATATGCTGATGCAGTGATACCTGGGTTCCTTCTGATGCATGACAATACTCAGCCTCATGTGGCTGGAGTGTGTCAACTGTTCCTGTATGACAGGGCTACTCAATTCGGTCCTACGAGGGCCTCAATCCATTAGGTTTTCCATGTATCCCTGCACCAACACACCTGAGTCAAATTAATGAGTCATTGTGTAGAACCTGATTGGCTGTTAGAGCCACCTAATTTGACTAAGGTGTGTTGGTGCAGGGATACATGGAAAACCTGCTGGATTGCGGCCCTCGTAGGACCGAATTGAGTAGCCCTGCTGTATGACAAAGGCATTGATACTATGGACTGACCTATTCACCAGACCTGAATCCAGTTGAGAACGTCTGGGACATTCTTTTTCCATCTACTGCCGCCATGCCGTGCCATAGACTCTGGGAGGAGGTCCCTCAGAACATCTGCTGTCATCTCATCAGGAGCATGCCCAGGCATTGTAGGGAGTGCATACAGGCCCATTGAGACCACACACACACACACACACACTACTGAACCTCATTCTGAAAGGTTTTGAGGCACATGGGTGCTCCTGTGATCTGATCTTTCCACTTTTATTTTTAGTATGATTCTGAATCCAGACCTTCATGGGTTAATGATTTTGGTTTCCATTGGTCATTATTATATTATTCTCAACACATTCTGCTACGTAATTAATGAAGATTAAATGGAATATTTTTCAAGATCTTAAATGTGGTGTTTAAGTGTTCCCATTATTTATTTTTTTAGCAGTGTATATTTGGTCAGTATAATGAACATTGGTACCTGGATTCTGCCTATCCAATACACTTTTTTTTTTTATCAGGGAGTCTCTACCACCCACCCTCATCTAAGCTTCAGGGCCTGAACAGCTGCTGTGACATTCTATGAAAAGTATAGTAGCTACAAATTTATGTACATTGTCCCTAACCTATGATGAGGACAAGCAGTTCCAAAGTATGATGGTCTCTCCACTGTGCATCACAATAGGGATTAGATTTAACTGTTTGTGTGTGATGCAATTTTACTCCTCCAAACATGCATTATGTGCATTTTTGCTAATTTATGTCTCATCTGCCCCCATAATTTTCTAAAAGAAGTTGTGTAGTATCTTGTATTCTTGACAACCAATAATTGTTTGTTATATGAGGAAAAAAGAGATTTTCTTTGTGTTTTTCTTTTTACTTTTTGCTCTTCTTGTAATGAGCATAGCAACTGCACTGGATTTCCTGAATTGTAAACAATTTTGACATATTGTGCAAGAACTTTACAGTTGCTTATACAGCTTTTTCCAGCTTTCTGAATCTGTAACATCTCCTTGTGGGCCCTGTTAAAAATGTGATTGAAGCACCAACAAGTCTTTCCTCAGAAGAGCTGACCGTTATTTATAGAGCAGAGGCCTTCTACAACCTGCAGTTTCAATCATCTCACTTCCTTAACTGCACACACTTTTTCTGCCCAGACTAATGATTACTCAGTATGTTCTGTAAAGAAATAAAAAGCACAACTGTTTGTTGTAATGAGTTATGTAAATCTGTATACAAATGTGACCAATCAATCCACATTTTAAGTATAATAAAAGTTCAAATCCTGATAACTTCATATTTTTCTTGCAGATGTATATTGCAAACAAGAAGCTGATAGTTGAAACTATTTTAGTTCTACGTTGTTAGACTTTAGTGGTTTTAGGGCTGAAAGTGGAAATGCTGAACTACTATTAATACTTCCTCATTTTTCAATTTCCATTGTGGAAGTTAATTTGCGGTTGCATAACTCTGATGTTAAGACACTTTTCAGCAACATTTTGCACATATGTTGCTAAAAGGTTCCAACTTAAACGGACAAATTATATTTTATAATCATCTTCGCATGGTTTTGTAGGCCCTAACAGTTTTTATTGTTCAAAATGTTATTAACAAGGGTTATCTGTGGTGGTTCGTGTAAATTTCGGAATTGAGTTAAACTATAATTAGCTTTTCTCTTAAAATAAGTTTTATTTTATTATTTTTTTTTAAGTCAAACTTCATCTTAAACAAAATACATTATGCGTGCCCAGGACCCGCGTGTTCTGTAATAAACTGTTGATCTGTTTGAGGGACAATATCTGTTGGGTCACAGAATTTGATGTTACACTGGCCATCATCGATCGAACATTAGCTCTACAAAACCAGTGATAATAATGCGAGTTGTTCTTCACATTGTGGTTTACAACCACACACACACACACAGTACTCCTTTACTTACCAATCGGCGTAATCTGCTAAACTCCGCCCCGGCAGCACCTCCAGCTGATGGCCTGCCTGTGTTGCATGTTTGGAATTGTTGTGATGGGAGGTCGCAGCCATCTTGGAAGAGCGTCGCTGCGCACCGAGTAGCAGAAGCAGAGGACGGAGGACGTTAACGGTATTCAGCTAGCCAACATTAGCTGCACGGCCAGATTAACAACAATCCGTGTCGCCGTGCAATGTGACTGTGCTTTATATACTTTGTTTTGCTTCTGTAGTCGACGCTTTAAGTGGGTGAAAATGGGGACAATTTGTGTTAAGCGTTTATCGTTATAATTTGAGAGAGGGTGGCGGTGTTGCAGATCCTCAATATATTTTTAAATTTCTGGATAGAGGAGTTACTATGAATGGAGGATAAATGTTGCCGAAGGCTGACAGCAGCAGTTTCGTCCTCTTCTCCCTTCTCTTCGTCCTGACGTTAACGGACCCACCACGGACAGGTAAATAAGCTCAAGTTGTTTTTTTTACTGTTCCCATATATTCTCGTGGGCTACAACGGAAAAGTGGGAGAAAGAGATTAGGGCGGCAGGTCTGGAGCAGAGGCCTGTCGGGCAAACCAGGCAGTCTGTTGGTTTTTAAGCCGCGTCCTTGCTGCTGCTGGACCACCTTATTGTAGGCGCTGTAGCAGTATTTTCCTCTAAAAGTAGGCTAAATAAAATAGCCACTCGACAGGCACCTAACAAAGTGCCTTAAAATCAAAGCAGTTCACATAGCTACGTTTTTTTATTTATAAATTGGTGACGACACTAGTTTCCAAATAATACCAGCAGTTGCATAGAAATATACGCTAGCCGTGATGTATTAATCCAGTTACAGTGGGAATTTATGGTAATTTATCTATTTATTAAATATTTCTTAACATTAAGGTTCCCATCCTCTGCATTGTCCGGTTAGTCTCTTTTTAGCTTTGAAGCTATAATTTGAAATGCACGTCAAAGATTCATGCTCCTGCATCACTAAACAGCTCACAGTGACTTAAACGCACCAGACTGAGAAACTACACACTTATTTTTTAACACTCCCTAATCATGATTTGCTAAACTAAAAAATCATCTCAGATTTTTTTTCATGGAAACAAATAATAATAAAAGCATAATAAAAGCAGAAGAATCCTTTTAAGGACATGCACAGTATATGTATTTGTTTATAGACATTTATCTGCTTCAAGCAGAGTATTGGCATACTATCATCCTCTGCTTAGATCTGGTTTGATCATCCTCATTTTTTTACTAGACATGCAACTGTTAAACTAACAAAACAAGGAAATATTTGTGTCATCTGTCTCAACTTTGAATGAAAGCCTTTACATTGGTTTTTAAGCAGCATCTTGTGGTTTCCTTTAGGTCTGGTCTTGTGATCTTGCCAATTGTGTGGATTACAGAAACGGTTATCAGTTCAGCTCATGGATAAACGCCTTATTGTCTGGCTCTAAGCAAAGGAATGACCTCCTGTCTAGAAAACAAATTAAACAAGCACTTTATTTGTGTTGAGGTTTGTTCCTTTGGTACATATTTTGTCATCTCTGGTTGGTGATGATATTTTCTCGATATCCACCAATTTAGACCTCAACCTGCGAAATATTTTTTGCAGGAACACAATTACATTTTTGTTTTTTCAGTGTCAAATGGTCTAGTCATTTTCTTTCATCTCATAAAGTTTAAACACAATCTCTACATCATATAAAGTATTTATTTAGCAATTTTGACACAATAATTCACATTGATCTTGTTGGCCAAATGATATTCGCAAGCAAATAATGCAGCTCTAAAGACGGACTGTTTATTCACCCTACTGAACATTGCAAAATATTATTAATATGAGACAAATGTGAAACTAGACATGCACATGACAGAGCTCTCTGGACTTTGTGTGTGTCTGTCCTGTGGTTGCTTGGGTTTATTCTTGTGATGTGAAGACTGAATTTTGGCCTTAAATGTCTGAATAAACAAATATGGGTGAACACAGATGAATAATAGAAACAGATTTTTAGAATGACTAGACAAATATTGAATTGAACATTCCCAAGATGGTTATCAATTTGAGCGAGCAGTCAGCTGAACTTTTGTTGATTGTCTGTGAAGCTGAGACTGACCTGCGTTACTGTCATCGCTCATTTAGCACAACAAAGTCAGTTGTATTGCAACTTTTGCAAGGTACCTTTCAACAACAGCCAACCAGCTACTTATGAATTATATTTCTATATGTACAGGTTTTATTATTATTATTATTATTATTATTATTATTATTATTATTATTATTAAGTAAATATTTAAAAACTAATCTTGTGGTAAACAATTGAATAGAGTTTTAACTGAAGCATAATACAGATGTGAAGCCATGTTATGGTTCCCCTTAGCTGCTCTTTTAGTTGCCTTATTTCCTGTGTCAGCATGCTCACAGAAACCACTGACCTACTACACATTTCTAGCTAAAAACAAGTCTTTTTCTGTCACCTGAAGTGATTGACAACTTGACCTCATTTGAGCAGTTGAAACTGCAGCTAAAAGAGTTGAAGATCAGGGGAAATAATGAATGACATTAAACATGTAAAACATCGGATCACTCCAAGATTAATTATGATTATGTGGTTTTTAAAGACAGTCTGTTCTTCCTGAAACTACATGTTTGAGTTATTTACTATTTTCTTACTGTGCGTATGAACTGCATTAACGTTCCTTATGATATTATGAACTGTACAGGGGCTAGTTACCATATTAGGTGTTGCGCGTCATATCAGAATACAACTGCTGAAGAATTTATAAATATATAAAAAAAAAAAGACAAGATGAAAGCAAACATGTGATTTCACTTCTTGGTAGACAGTTAAAATTGTAGTGTTTTCCTAGCTGAAAATTGTTTTGCTTTGGTTGGATTTTTGAAGGAAGCTGGCCTGCAGTGTTTTCATCCACGCAGTGATGAGAAGAGTGACGATTGTATATTTGAGGTGGTACAAAGA
Source organism: Melanotaenia boesemani (assembly GCF_017639745.1). Lineage (NCBI taxonomy): Eukaryota > Metazoa > Chordata > Actinopteri > Atheriniformes > Melanotaeniidae > Melanotaenia > Melanotaenia boesemani. The sequence goes on from NC_055700.1 coordinate 15,719,783, forward strand.
AAACAATTGTCCATATATCCACTCACTGCTTTCAACAGCAAACACAAGGACAAGGCCACTTCACTGAGCTGTTGTACTTCATTTGGAGAGTCGGGGCGGCCTCATAATCTTTATTGTAGTTTCCTACTGGTTTTATAAGAGATCCAAACGGTAATTTCTTTCAGGATAGCAAGTGTTCACTCATTTTTAAACCTGTAGATGCTTCACAAAATCCAAAGTTTGTTTGAGAAATGTACTCTATATGAGAAGATTTTATTCTGCTTATCCATCAATGATGAGTTGTATTTTTTACCTAAAGATGACAGGCTTGGCTAGACTTTCTACACTACCTCTGTCAGGCAACTCAAGTTGTAAATAAAGAGGATATTTCTAAACAGAACCAGATGCCTATAGCTTTATTTATGAGCAGAGCCTTCCAGCCTTTGCTTAAATTCAACAAAACGAGTTGATGTTATGTACAAAAACACTCTTTAAAATGGTTTGCAATCTCTATACTAAGTATTTCATTGTAGGTCACAGAATAATTTATGCTCTCTGTCCTCTTGAAGCAAATGGAAAGACCACAGATTTAGAGGGGAAAAGACAGAAAGAGGAGGATAAACAGTTTGGACAGACTTGACCTCGGCTGAAAAGGTGGCTCCCCATTGCAGCATTCACCATTAGATTTTTCCAGAGCACATTTTTATCACCTACGCACCAATCTCAAGTGGTGGTTTAGTCATAATTATACCTCTAACCTCCAACACAGACGCAGATGATGACCGTTAATCACTGCTGTTTATGAACATAATTCTGTGGAACAGCTCTATCAAAGAATACAGAATTCCAGGATCCTGCCAATTTGTCAGGAGTTTACATGAATAGAATAAACTAGTCTCAAGGAACACATTTCTTATTTATTCTTTATTGGTTAGGACACAACCTGGAAGACATAAATCTTAGTTTGTGATAGAATGAAACCATATTTCTGTAAAAACAAAGTCCCTTAACATTAAGTTCCTGTTATGTCGTCATTGTGTATTGCTATTCCCAGGCAGATGTATTTCTTCAGACTGGAAGAGTTCCTCCTTCTAAATGAAAAAATACTAAACAAGAACTGCCTTATTACACTAGAATACCTCTGCAGAAATTAGCACCAAAGAGGGAAGTAAAGATGAGCTTTCAAACTGTTTTTATACCAAATTCAGTTAGTCCATCCCAATCATAAGGAAATTCAGATTATGACAAAAGTATGACACCAAGGCACTTTAATTTGACGCTGCTATAGATCGAAGATGATTTAATCTGGCTGTCCCCAAGCTGGGCCTTCAGCTTGTCATATCTGATAACCTGCAGCTCCTGGTATCTGAATAAATTCTCTTCTTGTGCAGTTTTTAGCAGCACACTTTCCAGAAATTCACAGAAATCATGAATACTGATGTATGCAGTCATTCTCTGTTCAAACGGAGCTCGGATGCATCGGAGATGCCAACCAGGAATTCATTTTGTGGTTCTGGGACAGGACGATGTAGCTGCAGATTAAAAATCCTGATGAATTGTAAATACTCAAATGGATTTGAGTTTAGTTTGCATAATAGTCTTTATAACAAGTCACATTTCAGTAGATATCAGAAAAATATGTACATGTCAAATGTCCTAAGCTGTGGGAGGATTCATTACATCATCTTGTTGCGCCGTACCATCCACACATCGTGTATTGTTGAAAATTTTCATGCCTGTGCTTGTTGAGAAAAGTCTGAAAGTTTGTGGAATATTGGCAAAGGTATACATTATATTTTAATAGCAAAATGTTCAAATATTTTTTTTTCTGCTGAGCAAAATATTGACACGTCTTTAAAAGCCATTAGGTTTTTTTCTGAACCAGCCAGCAAACATTTATTCTCTTGCAATGTATTAAGTATTTACCAATAAGCTAATTGAAATGTATGGTTTCTTGTGTTCTCTTTAAATCTGACCCACATTTAATCGCAACGTTCAATCCCAGGAGACGGACACGGGTCTGTAATGCCTCTCAATCCACTTAACGGCACTGAAAACAGGATGATGGCTGCTGAAGACTCCTAATAAAAGAGCGATATAGTTAGCCTTTCAGTTTGTAGTTTCACATTTTAATTTGTCTTTTGTCCCTCATCAGTACTAATAAGCACAGTGAAATGCAGCATTTATTGTTAAAAGTAACCAGTTTGCTGCTGTTCCACCAGCTCTGTTGTAAAGAAAAAGTGGTTGTTATAACTATAAAAGTCTATTTTGTAGCTTTACGCTGTGTGGCTGACCATAGTTAAGTGATTTATGTGGGGGAGTCACCTGAGATGGTTGGTACAGAATTAAAAGAGCCACTGCCTAGAGGTAGAAATAGAGTTTTTGTTTTATTTATTTGTATATTATTAAAAAAAAAAAAAAAAAATTTAAAAATAGTGTTGCAATATTTTCCAGGGAAGTGGGTTTTCTTGCTCCATTGTAGGTACAGAAAACCAACCACATCCTAACCAACAGATGGTCCCATTTCAGGCTTAGCAATGAGCGAATCACTGACAGATGCCAGAGGACTGCTGACAGTATCAGTGATAGATTTTCTCAACATGCTTTACAGCACAAACAGCATATACTTTCTTTGGCTCAGTTGAATCTCAGGTGAAATTAAAACTTTCTGACAAACAGAATACTGGTAGTCACTTGATTGTTTCTGTTTGTTTCAGGTCCACGGCTAGCTCTGGCAAGATTATTGTCAGGTAAGAAAGCAGTTTGTTTTGTTAGTGTAGTGTAGGGGGGGTCAAAAACATCTATTTTAAACAGCAGAAGTGCAATTTTCTAATATTCTAAAAGTTGTTTTCTGTTTCAAACAGCTTCTTTGTACATAAAAGTAATTTTCCAAGAAGTGAAATAAAGTTCGTATTGTAATCTCAAAAACAAGACAAGTTGCCCTTTCTCCTTTGACTGAATCTTTTTAGTTTGCTGATGGAGCTGTAGTTACATCACACAAGGAAGACTCTGTGCCGTTGGTGTTTAGACGTGCGCAGTGCGTTTCAAAAGGACAAACTGTAGACGTTAATGATGGGTCAGCTACAGGCCTTAGGCTACTGCTTCCCAGTTGTCTGTATAACTGAACTGAACTTGAATACGTGTACATAAGAAGAACGTTTGCTTTATTGTCAGTGGCCTGATCTTGTGGAGTTTGATGAATTTCTCTCATCCGCTCAGAACAAGTCTAATGTTGTCTGTCGCTGGCAGACGAGATTAGATCGGTCTGTCTACAGCTTTGTAACAAATAAAATGTTCCTCCTTTGGGTCTGTCCACATGCTCGGCAGAAAGATCAACAGTATTCAGTGACTGAGTTGAAATTTGTTCTGTTTTCTCCTACTTTGCTGCCGCTGTTTATATTCTGTATAGTGTGATTCTGCTAACAGTGACTTTACTTTGTATGAGCATATATGGAGGTGAATCCTAACAATCGCAGTGCTGTATGCACTATCTGCAGATTCAGCTTGCACTATTTTGTCATCAAGAAGAACATTAACCTTGTTTTTATCTATTCCAGATATCCACCCTATCACCACCTAAGATTTCATTAATGTCTGAATTGCTGTTAAAGCTCACGGAGCATCACTCAGTCCTCTCCTGGCTTTCTCTTGTTTGGAAAAGGTTTAAATCATGTGCTCGTTTGACCATACAAACCCTCTTGTTGTATTTCAGGGCAGCGCTGCAACCCTGGGCAGTTTGCCTGTCGCAGTGGGAAGATGCAGTGTATCCCGATGTCCTGGCAGTGTGATGGCTGGACTGCATGTGAGGACAAGAGTGACGAGATGGACTGTCCCTGTGAGTATAGCTCACTTAAGCATTTTTATACCCACTCTGTTACTGCCATCTAAAATTATCCTGGAAAGAATAGCTTTGTGTAGCATCTTTTTAGTCTTACCAAGCAATGTTGAGAGATACAGTTGTACGTCTTCACCACATATGAACTGTATGTATATGAACTGTATGACATATGTGTCTTAGCATGCTTTGTGAATACAGTGACTAACCTACTGGATGAACTGGTCACCTTTGTAGTATGTGTTTAAACCCACTAAACCCCCCAAAACACAACCCAGTCCATCTGATGTGCGTTTACCAAACAGCCCATATGTGGTTTTTAAGTCTGCAGGTATAGGAAAATTAGTCATTGTCCCCAGAGTGGATCAACATGCAGGACTCTGGACTAACAGACAGCAGGAGGAGGCAGTGTTAAGTTCTTAGTGGGTCCACATGTGTCTGTGTTTTTGTTTACAATTACTTGAGCTCTTGAACAGTGTATAGATGTTGTAGTGCTCAGCCTTTAACCAAAATCCCTTTGTTTTCCCCTTAAATCCAAAAGACTTATCCCCAGATCTCTGACCGCATAATGGGAATTATTGAAAGGATTGAGTACAGCATGTGACCTCTATACAGGAGTAGTTTTGCATGCTTGGTGTTATCATTGTAGGCCTACAGCTGATTTAGGTTTAACACTGGACTCTATTCATTCTTCAGTGAGGGAACAATTGTTTGGCAGGCAACTGCACAGAATGCTAAAGAAGAAACTTCCTGCCTTCTTTGTTTATTCATCTAAATCGGTTACTTTGGAACAAATGCGTATATAGCATTAGAAAGCTGGTAAATTAACTTGAAGCTGAAAGTAATGATTTTCCTGTTTACAATGTGCAAAGAAGCAGCAGTTTGAGGAAAAACAAGAAAATCCAAACAACGCCTTCATATGCCTCAGCAATGGGTTATTGTTGAATCAACAGCGTGCATGACAATCGATGTTCTTGTTTGGGATTATCTCTTTGTTTAATAACACAAAAAGGTGGTGCCATCTCTCCCAGTAAAACCATATTGGCAAATACCAGAGAAACGGGTTAATCAACCTGGTAATGTTGACTGAAAACATTAAATACTTGGGAGAAGTAAAATATTGACTGTGTCTGCGTATGCAAATATGACTGTATAATTGACTCTCAGAAAACAAATATACATCAACAGCATAGCTGCAAAAAACAATGTTTTGTTAACATATTTTAAACAGGAAGAATTTTTTATCCAGTTCCTCTAAATCTGAATTGTTATAATTTTGTTTTCATTACAGCTGAGTTATTTTCAGTTGCAGTGAAACTCCCCTAAATTCTTATAGTTTTTATTACCTGCCAGCATTTGCAAAACATGTATCAACACACCAGTTTTAGTGGGAAAGGGTATGTCTTTTTTTTTTATTTTTTAAATGAGTGAAGATTTAACAGTGTTTGCTGACTATTAGACCATTAGAAGCCATTGAAGTATAAATTTTCATTCAAACCATCCTCTACATTTTCTTCCACACAATAAAAACTGCGGATATGGTACATGAGATATTTGCTAGAGATTCATGTTAATGTCTTCTCAAGAGTGGAGATTATAAAACATTGTGCCAATGTCAAGATTCTTCCCTCAGATTTAATCTCTTTAAACGCCTGATTATGCAGTATCTACATGAGGGTAAAATCTGCACAATCAGAAGGATGTTTTTTCTTCCATAATTTTATTAAGTTTTCATACAATTTAAACATGCATAAACAAGCAAAAAGTGCCAATAAAAGCTATTAATGATCAATGCAACGTGCTATACATATTCATCTTAAATGATAAAAATGACAATCAATAAAATTTAAGCAGTATAAGTAGACTAGTACATATATGTCCAAATAGAAACTACAGAGCCTGCATAACTCAGTCATTGATGCTGTCCTCCGTTAAATCCAAATCTTTTACATGATCAATAAAGGGGTTCCAGATGCATTCAAAAAGTTCCTGTTTGCCTTTAAATACATACGTAATCTTCTCAAGTGGCAGAGCAGATAACATCTGCTGAATCCAGTGGGTGCCGCATGGTCTGGAAGTTATTTTCCAAAATAAAGCTATACATCTTTTGGCGTTAAACAGACTGAGGTCTATAAATGTTCGTTCATTTTTAGTGTAGGTGTGTTTCTCTGGATATAAGCTAAATAAAAACAATTTTGGTTCTAGTATTATTTGTTTGGAAATAATATTTTGAATTATATCTCTTACCTCTTCCCAAATCAAAAGGATTTTGCTTCTTTTTTGACTGGCCTCAGATCTTTGTTTCTTTGTTTACTCAAAGTTGGTTATTTTGAATGTAAAATTAATTTGCACATTGTAAATAGTTTACAGGGACCATTTTTGTCTTATTAATAAAGGTAGTGACAGTCGCTTTTTTTCCCAACAGCTATAAAGGACGAGAGGTTTCGTTTTGGGAATGGATATGACCAGGTAGACGACGTCATTGGTGTGGCTCAGCCTGTGCGCTTCAACAGTAAGCATCCCACTTTGCTCTCCGCTGTTTGTCATGTGCTGCTTTATCCATGAAAGCTGACCAAGTCACCCCTCTATCCACAGAGAAATGTCCCAGCGGGTGGCACCACTATGAGAAGACAGCCAGCTGCTACAAAGTCTACCTGAAGAACGAGAACTACTGGCAGGCAGTGGACACATGTCAGAAAGTCAACGGCTCTTTGGCTACGTTTGTGACCAACGAGGAGCTACAGTTCATACTAAAGATCGAGGTGGATTTTGATGACAAAGTCTGCGAGCGCAGAGACCAGTGCAAGTGAGTATCTGGCTGAACATGCATGCTGAAATCAGCTGTCAGGTTTCATTCACCAAACATTAAAGCCAGACTCTAGAGGTTAAAACATTTAAGTGGCAAGTGTAGTCTCTAACTTAAATTAAACTGATGTGCTGACCTGATTATGTTTTTATGATGTAAATGTGAGTAGGTTGTATCAGAGGTCAGGGAGAAATGGTGCTCTGTTACTGGTTGCAGGCCATCTAGTGGCGAGAAGTGGTTAATTCATAAACCATCAAACAGATGCTGTAAATAGTGTTGTTTTCTCTTTTTAAAAATTTATTTATTTTTTTTCAGGTTTTGGGTTGGCTACCAGTATGTCATTACCAATCAGAGCCACTCCTTGGAGGGACGTTGGGAAGTAGCATACAAAGGTAGGAAATATTTTATTTATTTATTTTTTAAGAATCTGTTGTCTTTTTCTCATTTGAGCATATTTGTGAGTAAATTGTTGATATTATGTGCCTATAAAGGGTCCATGCAGGTGTTTTTGCCTCCTGAGGGTCTTACAAAGTTTGGAGAGACCTCTCCCTCCCAGGACAACATCTTCTGTGCCCAGCTCCAGCGCTTTCAGATCAGGAGTATGAATGAGCGAGGCCTGCATAGCTGGCATGCTGAGAACTGCTACAAGAAGTTCCCGTTCCTGTGCAAAAGGAGTATGTGCTTATGTAGTATTTTCCATTGCATGTGAAATCAGCTGGAGATTTTGGAGCATGTCTTGATGTTTTTATTCCTCTTACAGGGCAAACATGTGTGGACATAAAAGACAACGTCGTAAACGAGGGATACTATTTCACTCCGAAAGGAGATGATCCGTGCCTGAGCTGCACATGTCATGATGGTGAGCCGGAGATGTGTGTGGCTGCGCTGTGTGAGCGGCCGCAGGGCTGTCAGCACTTTCGCAAGGATCCCAAGGAGTGCTGCAAGTTTACTTGCCTGGATCCAGGTACAACCATGATGCATCTCACTGTACATTATTTAATTTACTGCATTAGTGAGTAAAATGATTGTTAAATTTGCTCTCAGGTTATTTAGACTTTGTACACAGGGAGTTTTTTTTTCCCACAAGCATTAACTCAGGATCCAACAGGTTGCACTACATAATACTTATTTTGTTATTTTAATCAGATGGAAACAGTCTGTTTGACTCGATGGCGAGTGGGATGAGACTGATTGTCAGCTGCATCTCGTCCTTCCTCATTCTCTCTTTGCTGCTCTTCATGGTGCACAGACTCCGACAGAGAAGACGTGAACGCATTGAAACGCTGATTGGAGGCAACTGTAAGCATGATGCCCGTTAGAGTAGTCATAAATACACTGTCTGAATGATTTTAGGTTTTTTATTTTATCTCTCAGTTGGTGTGAAACACAAAGCGTGTACTTATTGCCCTTTAAATGGAATAACTGCATTATCACAGTTACATAAACCCTCCTCTCTAACTGCTCACACCTTCATGTTTATCTGCATTTATTTACTCAGTGCACCACTTTAATCTCGGAAGACGAGTCCCAGGCTTTGACTATGGGCCGGATGCTTTTGGTACTGGTCTCACGCCTCTGCATCTGTCTGACGATGGAGAGGGAGGTGCTTTTCATTTCCAGGAGCCTCCTCCTCCATACGCAGCCTACAAATACCCTGACATCCAGCATCCAGATGACCCCCCTCCTCCATATGAAGCCTCCATCAACCCAGACAGCCTCCTCTATGTGGACCTCGGTAAGCGCCCGTCCTTTCTCTTGTTTATGAATCTAATTGTGTGCAGAGTAATCAGCTTTCATCATCCTTTCCGCTTTTTGTTTTTGCTTCCAGGGCACAGCGGGGTTACCATGGTGCCAAGACAGATGAACGCTATTGGAGATGGGCTCCAGACCGATGTTCCTAACATGCCCGGTCCTGGGCCAGTCTCAGCACCATCCTCTCAAGAGAGGGAGGACTCCATAGATAGCAGCACCCTCCTGGTGGGGCCTGACACGCCAACAGATGGCCACACCCCCACTTCCATGTCTGCAGACTGTGCCTCCTCCCTCAGCACCATGGTATAGGGCCACAAGCAGACTTCAGGGAGCTGCACCCGCTTATTTTCCCGCTGGCTGAGGCACGTTGCAGGTGTGTTCTGTGCCAGGAGAAGACACAGCAGACTGTGTGTCGTTTAATCCTGACTGCAGGGGGCAGAAAAAAAAGTTTGTACAGACATCAGAAGCTGGAGCAGCTGCTTTTATTGAGGTGCAACAGCACCAGTGGCTCTTTTTCTGAAGACAGCTGTCCTTCACAGCATTGATTTTTGTTTTGGGAGGGGGAGGGGTTTGTTGTTTTCTTTTAGACACTGGCATCTGAAAGAGCAGCGAGGACTGATTCTGTACAGACAGGAAAAACATTCAGGCTGAGGTGGCTGCACTTCCATCTCTAGTGCTGGCTGAACAAAGCTTAAAAGTGGCCGAGACATCCTGCTGTAAATACCTCCCCCGTCTAAACTGTATTTCTTGTCTGTCTCAGTCCAGCAAAAAGCCAATAATGACGGTGAAACCAGCTTTTTTGCTTGTGTGCTTTTTGTTAGCATCATTCTTGATGAAACTGATGCATCTGTATCAATCTCAAAGCTACAATAACATCCACAATTTGTGCCACAGCATGACCCAGAGTCAGATTTCTATTTGCTCATAAAAGCCTTCTGTAACTCCCATTTTTATTCTCTGACACATGAATCTGTCTTCCAGATTTATAGTGCGTATTTGCAGAGCATGAAGTTTTGTAGGTAACGGCTTAAGAAGGTACAGTTAGTTTCCTGCTGCTGGGTTTTTAACAAGTAATTCTGACAAAGCTTTGAATATTGGAAGACAAATATTGTGATACTGATCAATATGACTTCGATTTTGTGTTATTTTTGATGATAATTTATGACTGCAGGTTGTAATCTTGGTGGATTGATTGTGGGATAGATGTAGGATGATTTCTCTGTTAATCAGTGCAGTGATGAAGACTTTCCAAGTGTATGTGTGAAGATTAGGGATGATATTCTGTCTAAAAAAAAAATAAAATAAAATAAAATATATATATATATATATCTATATATATATATAGATATATATATATATTAGTTTAAAAAGGCTATTCCAATCATTTAGTCATATAATCACACAAGTTATGCCTTCTGTTGTATCTTTATCATCAACAGGAGGATTTGCTACTCAGTGGTTATGAAACCCGGTGTTTTTCACAGTCATCCCTCCACTCAATCTTATATTTAAAAAAAAATAAATAAATAAAAAAGATCAATGGTCACATTTGGATGCTGCCCTCTCATCCCTGATGCATCTGTCTGTGCAACTCTTCACACACTACATTTGTGATCTCTATTATGGAAGTCAGAGATGATTATGATGTTCGATGGGTCTGCTACTTTTCTTGTTTCTCAGTGGGATTGTCTTTTTCTTTTGTTTTAGGACAAGTGTAAACTGTATATTTGGAACAAGTAAGATGACAATCGTTTGATTCTCTAGAGGCTGAATTTTACAAAGTCAATAGAAGTTGGATTGTCGAGCCGGAAAGGCTCCACCAGCACCAGCATCCAATCCCAACCGTTCATGATCCGCCTCCAAAACAACATTTGTAAATGTCACGCTGCACATCTCATGTTTGAATGTACTGAATTTATAACATGATTTTCTTTGTGCTTGTCTTTAAGCTCATTTCCCCTATATATATATATATATATATATATAAATTTTTTTTTTTTTTTTTTTTTTTTTTTTTTTTTTTTTTTGCATTGACAATCCACAATGGATTATCCAGCAAACAAAATCATGTTTTCATGAATTGTTAAAAGTGTGCATGTGTTTAATAGTTGAACTGATTTTGATTTTTTTTTTTTCTTTCTTTCTTTTTTGTACCAAATTTTAGTGTTTTTTTTTTTTGTTTTTTCTCAACCCTCTTTATGGAATTCTGGTGCATGCGTTTTGTCCTTTGGCATGCTGAGATTTTTTTTTTTTTTTTCTTCCTCTTTTGAAGATTTTTAGCTGGATGGTGTACATTAGGCGCAAAGACTCCTGCATATAGTTTAATGTCTGTGTGCATTGACAACCTTCCCTCCACCCCAAACAGCTACATGTATGCTGTAGTGTATGTGCCAGACTACAGCAGTGTGAGAACTCATTTTTGAGGGTGGGGGGATTGAAATGTTTTAAATGTAATACAACTAATGCTACATTTCATTGTCTTTTCTTTGATAGCCTTTAAATTAAAATAAAAAAAAATCTTCACTGTCAGGGGGAGCTCGTGTTTTTCTTAGGTTAATGTTTATTTTATTAATCACCAAATAAAATACACCGTGAAGGACGGTTCGTGCGTCACTGGTACTGAGCACGCTCTGAACTTCGTGTTGAACATGGGCTGCCACGACATTTAGCCGCTCAGTGAGTCTTCATTGAGGAAATTCCTTTTTTAGTGACCAAATGTCAAAGAGGATTAACGTGGGATTTAGGGAAATCCCCCAACAGTGAGACGGAGCTTATGGGTGAATCAAAAGATTCAAATGATTTGAAGGAAGCAGATATATTGCACTTTACAGTGACTCATAAGCCAGCAGACAGAGCAGAGATGGTGATACCCAGCTGTCTGTGAAGAAAAGAGGCTTTGTTTGCAGAATAACTATTCCTGGATGGGAGAGATGTGACACTTGACGCTGAGCTGTTTAAGTCTAAACTTATGACTTATGAGGCAATTGGAAATAAAACTGGTTTTACATGTTAAATAGAGGATTTAGTTATTTTCTAACCTGTTCAGTTTTTCATATTGTTACACTTGTGTAACCTTAAATAAGACTGCATTCATTTATATTTAGTGTGTCTCTCACTGTGGAATATTAATGTGGAGAACAATGACAGAAATTAGGATCAAAAGAGAGATGAAGATAATATTTACATTTTCCATAACCAAAGTCATATATATTCTGTTCAGCCTGCTCACACATCCTCTGACTTTCCCATGAGATGAATAGGTCTTGTTACTAGTCACTGGGCATCTCTGCTGGGGGGGGTTGAAGCTGTCCGTTGCATCAATGAGCCTGTTGATCAGAAAAGACCACTAGACTGGTAATGACACAGTTCACTGATCAGCTCAGGAGAAAATAAAACCCAGCTTTCACCTTCTTTCCTTCTTAAGCAGGACGTTGATGCTGATTTTTCAGTCTACCTCAGATACTGACACCTGTCTGGACCAGCAATGATTTGGACCACAGCTCTCCTGATGATTGTCGCTTGGTGTGCTGCTTCAGGTGAGGGTTCTCCAATTAAAAGGTTAAAAAAACTTTCTATTAAATTGTTTGTGGTCAATTTATTGTAAAAGAAAAGGGAATTCTTTGTCAATGCTGCGGTGTTTATATGTTTCAGAGGACTACTGTTACAACGAACCTCACTGTGGTAAGTAGCCCAGTCTATGAACCACTTTTATTATTATTTTTATTATTTTAATATAACATCAGCTCTAAAATAACCCAGTTGGGGCACTGACTGTCAGTATTCAGATTTATCTTTAATCATAGATGTAAATGAATCCATTTTATACAATCAGACTACTTTGATGGAGTTTTGAAATTAATTAAAACAAAGGAAAGACAATAAAATTAAATTACACACAAAATATAGCCCAAAAACCCAGTTATGGGCACCCTTCTCTAATTGGTATAAGAACATTTGACAACAATGAATTCTTCTAAACATTTCTTGCAACCATTTTCAGAGCTTCTTATCTGGTGGTCGTTTCTTCTGTTTAGTGCGCAAGTGTTTTCACATTTGCAGGATTGTGTTTGAAGTTGCAGCTCTCTTGAGATACATCAAGTCATTATCCAGCTAAAGAATCCAAGAGCTTTACCCCAAACTGAGCTTTTCTATGCTAGGTAACACTTTTCTCGCAAAGCAACTCCACAGCATGATAAAAGCTCTGCCTTGTTTCACTGTAGGTAGGGTTTCATTTCTTTAAACCAATGCATTTCATTCCCAAAGAGCCTTGACTCCCTCTGTCCTGACTACATAATCTCAGAACCATGGTGGCTTTGAATACATTACTCCTACCTTTTGTCCTTTTCTTTGAATAGTGGGGTCTTCCTTGGCCTACTTAGCTTAGTGTGCAGTGTACCGTGTACCCTGAAAATACCTCCTAAGAGTACTCCAGTTCTTGCTTGAAGTTCTTTAGATTTGTTGAGTTTTTTCCAACAATTCTTTTCTAACTTCTGCAGAAGTATCCCTTGAATTTTGCTCAGTACATCATCTTAACAGTTTTATGCATGTTGGTATTTTGTAGACTTTTAAATATTTTCTGATGCACACAGACGAGCATTGTGAGGTAGGCAATACTGGAAACAATCTGCTCCTTTTCATACAATAAAACCATCATTCATTAGTAAAATCAGTCCATGTGACCACTGGCGTCTTTTTTCATTTTCTTTCTTGCCTAAACGTTTTCAATGTAGGTGCCAATAAGTGTATGAGAAGATTTGTACCAAAATACTGTAATTTTACAGAATGGGTTCATTGATATTAATTTCTGAAGATATTCTAAATCCTGTACTCAAGATTCATGGGTGTCAATAATTCTAACCATCATTGCATTTGATGCTTCTGTGATTCATTTTTCTTCACCAGACCCTTATGCATGGGGAGACTCTTTCCCTTCATGCCACCCTTTACTTGAACTCCATCACTCTCCCATCAACTTGGACCATCACATGACTAGAAACGACTCCCTCGGGCCTTTGCATCTGGAGGGTTTTGACGTGATCCAATCAGGTCACTGGACACTCACTAATGATGGACATTCTGGTGAATACACTGTATACAGACAGTACAATCATGGATAGCATTGCTGCCTCTTTTATGTTGGATCTGACATGTTTGTCGCTGCTCCCAGTTGTGCTTCAGGTTGGCAGCGGCATGGCAGTGAGTGGTGGAGGACTTCCAGATGTTTACTACACCATCCAGCTGCACTTCCACTGGGGAGGTCCAGCCACTAACGGTTCTGAGCATACAGTGGACAGACGCAGATACCCAATGGAGGTACAGTATGGTCAGTAGACAGCTTTACACTGTCACAGAGCAACTGTTCTTGCAGACGAATACAGTGCACATCTCCCTTAATATCTCTGTGCTCTTATTTGACTCTTTCCTAGATGCACATAGTCAATATGAAGTCAGTCCACCCAAACATGTCTGCGGCTTTGGACGATCCAACTGGGATTGCTGTTCTTGGCTTCTTCATTGATGTCAGTTGTCATACTTTCCTTGCATTTTTATTTATTTGCTGCATTTTTGTATAAAACTGTGCTAATTAGGTCTGCTTTTGCAGGTTGTTTATGCAGACAATGTGCACTTTGGACACATATCCCAAAAACTGTCTTCTGTTGCCTATAAAGGTTAGGAGAGACAAAGAGATTCCACCTCTCTCTTCCAATTTATGTTACTTTTAACTATGTTCTCATTATGATTGTACATGCTTCTTTAAAGGCCAAACAGCTAAAGTCAAACCCTTCCTGCTGATGAGCCTTCTACCAAAGCACAACATGAGTCAGTATTACCGGTATTATGGCAGCCTCACCACCCCACCATGTTCTCAAGCCGTTGTCTGGACTTTGTATGAGGTCCCCATCTACATCTCATGGTCCCAAGTAGGTCTCTTTACTTGTTTATAGTATCTTTGAGAAAAAGAAAAAGGTTTTCTGACTTCTACTTGGAAAGAAAAAGTTCATGTATATTTTCTTTAAATTTTCTCCACAGCTGGCTCAGTTTACCTCACAGATCTTCTCCACAGAGGAAGATGCAGAGCAGGTGACACCTCTGCAAAACAACTTCAGGCACATCCATCCCACCTTCAGTCGCACCGTATCTGCCTCGAAAGATGCCAAAATCCTCAGAGGGACATCAGGTCAGCCCCTCAGGTCAGCAGTATCACTGCATCTGCTTCAGATCATCTTACTGGGAAGCTTCATCCCTGGACTTTAGCACTGTAATGCCACATAACACTAAAAAAGAAGTCATTTCTTTACTCTAAGAATGCTGTGCTCCCTAGATTTATATAGCACATGTAGGAATGTTACAGTGGGTTTCTCTGTTCTAGGGATCAAATTGTATTTTATTCCTTTGAAATATAACAGAAGGGTTAACAAATGTAAAGACAATACTGAACTGGGGAACATGGTTTGTAAGAAGGTTAATTTTACAATTCATTGAACCCAAAACAGTATTTAGATGAAGTTCGGTAACCATATAAGTTTCTTGTTTGATCATGAGGTACACTGGAAATTTATACCAGCAAATAGTGAATATAAAAGGAAGAAAACTGTGAAGTAAAGTACTGTAAATGTTATTTAATGATCCATGAGTCTACAGTTATGTCATGACTAAATTAGCACTTTGCTAACAGTCTATGGTGACATGAAGAGACGTGGGTTAAAATTATTTTTTGTTTCGTCTTTGCAACCATTTATATATGCATCTATAACCCAAAGGCATGTGCACTCATTAAAAAAAGGTAAAATGCTAACATAAATGGTAGGTTTTGTTTGTTTATTTTATTATTTTTACTTTTGGTCAACATTGTATGTAACCCTTTATCTTTATATGTTTGATCATTAGATGTAGTATTGAACAAATATTTTAAATCAGTGGTGGTAGGAAAAAAAAAGGATAAGATCAAATATGACCCATTCCTGAAAAAGCTGGTCTTTATAAAATAAAGCTAAGTCATTTACCCTCTATATGCGGATGAAAGTTATACAAACACCATGTGTGTAATGTTAAGACTGAGAAATTTCATTGCATTAAAAAATATTAAACTATATATGTGAGAATTTCAAACTGCAACTGTCGTTTGTCAGATACCAAAATCATTCCGAGTGCTGTTAAAAGAAGTGGATCATTTTTCCAGTAATTCAAATTGAATACTACATAGGTTTTTAACATATTTAACAAATTATTGTGTTTTGTTTTGATTTACATTTGGAAAAAAAAGATTCTCAAAAAGACATTATTTCACCATGATACCAACATCTCCACCTCACAGCAGTGTTAGGAGTCTACATCTGGACACCTTCACAGAATCATAGCAATCATTTATACTTGCACAGACTTCTCCCTTTTTGTGTAATTCTTCCTACAACAACAATCCTTTTCATGAAAGACAGTTGGACAGGAAAGAAATATACAACTGATAATATACATCTTAATTTACCTGTTTCAGAATAATTATATTTTGGATTCTGACCGATCTGCAAACTCATGTTCATTGAAATGAAATGGAGCCATTTTTGATGTTGTCATCGCCTGTGATGAACAGAGACCATTAGAATAAAGTAATAGTTACTGAGTCGCTCCTACAGCATCCATCAAGCTACATTTTCACTTGTGTGTTTCTGTCTCGGAGTGTTTGTCTAATTCCAGAAGCCATCAGCATTGTGGACTGAAGTATGCAAACAGGATTAAAATGAAAAATAAACATTTGCAAATAAGAAAAGTAGCTAAATGCTTCACATGTGTGTTAAAGTTCACAAACTTTCATTTGAAGTCTATCTCTTGGACCAGTTGGTGTACTCTAACAATAAAAAGTCTCATTCTATAAGATGATGGTTTCTGATGGTTTTTGTTTTTTTGTGTTTTTTTTTTTTCTTTTCATTTTGTAGTTGATTAAATGACCTTTCTTCTCTCTGTATCATTTCCTGTTTGATAAGATAAACTAATCATGCAAAAAAAGCCTCAGTGAGTTGTAAATCTGTGGCTAAGGTGTGGGCAACATGTCTTGCTGAAATAACACAACCAAGCCAGCTCAGACAGGTGTTGCATAGACGTCAGTAGGTGTTCACCAATATACAGAGGCATGTAAAAATTTGGGCAATGAGGAAAGGCACTATATGTTCAGACAAAAAACAAACAAGGATGAAGATGAGAAGATGACAAGAAGATGGCATCAGGAATTTGAATCCTTAACACACCTTAAGGACTGCATGTCTTTTAGCTGTTACAAAAAATTATAATAATACCAAAGATGATGCTCAAACTTTTGCTTTACTGAACAAAGGATGAACTTTTTTCTAGACTGTACTGCCATACCATACATTATGTTCAAAAACAGTAGGCCTCGAGCTTTGAACAGAGCTGGAAAGATGACCAACAAAACAAGAAGGCACAGTTGGAGCGATGTGGTCCGACCAATCAGATCACTCGGCATGGAGGCGTGTGCTGCACTGTTTGTGTTCATGATATGTATTAAGCAGATGGAGATGGGTGTGATTTGGGCTCCCATGCTGCCTCTCCCAGCCCTGCCTCTCTGCTTGTGGTCACACCATCCTCCTCCTGTCACGGCCTTGGGGCACACACATTCACACACACACATAGACTCACACACAGATCTCAGTGTAAGCCTTTTCTCTGGGGACTGTGACTGAATGTGAATCCAGGGATTGGTGAAGATAATGTCAAGCTGCAGAGTTTCACTGCAGCCAAACATGGGATTACCAATTCATAACAAACAAGTAGTGATTAGCTTGTCTTCCAAAGCAAGAATGAATCAAATTCCACTCTCAAATCAGTAATATCCAATGCTGAGGACACACCATAACTGGATGTTAAATTAGTATTTTCTTATAAAGATTTGTGAGCTTTCAATGTTTCCTGAGAGATTCTTGCAGCTAAAGGTTTGGTTGTTTCAAGTTGTCATCATTCCCACCACCCGGAAGTTTAAACCATTAGAACATGGATCAATCAGTTGATAGAAAAATTTTAACTATATTGATCATTTTTCTTTGATCTGACAATTACCACTATTTTTTAAACTTATACTAAACACTCAACCAATTAATTTGCTGATTAAAAAACTAATCAGTTAAATCAGTCATTAGTTGCAGTTTGATGGAACAGTTCAAAGGGAGCTCCACCTCAGCCAACTACATCAGGAAAACCAGTATTCTAAGTACTTTTACATATAATTTCATAAGTTATACATTTTATAGTACAGATGCCATACACTCACTTTCCACTTTCATTAGGTGTACCTGTTCAATTCCTTTTTAACGCCAATAGTTAATCAGCCAATCACATGGCAGCAAATGAATGCATTGAGTTAAGCAGACCTGGTCAAGACTTGCATAAGTTTAAACTGAGCATCAGAATTTGGAATGAAGGGGATATAAGTGACTTTGAATGTGAAATATTTGTTGGTGCCAGACAGATTGGTCTGAGTATTTCAGAAACCGCTTATCTACTGGGATTTTCACATACAAAGAGGAAATATCCAGTTAGCGGTAGGTGACTAGATGACTAGACCAAAATGCATTCTGGATGTCAGAGAATAAGTACACTGGTTGGAAACGATAGACAACAGTAACTCAAACAATCACTGGTTACAAGCAAGGTATGCAGCCTTGAGGCAGATGAGCTACAGCAGAAGACCCCACTGGGTACCACTTCTGTCAGCTACAAAACTGAGGCTGCAATTCACACATGGTCAACAAAACTGGACGTTATTTGAAAAATGCTTCTTTGTCTGATGAGTTTCAGTTTTAGCTGTGACATTCAGACATTCTGGTAAGGTCAGAATTAGGCACAAACAACATGAAAGATACACTTTGAGCCTCTTGGTATCAACTGAACCTCATTTAAACACCACCCACCTGAGTATTAATGTTGACCATGTCCGTCCCTTTATGATCACAGTGTATCATCTTCTGACAACTACTCCAAGCAAGATAATGCATCATGTCACAAAGCTCCAATAATCTCCAACTAGTTTCTCAAGCATAATAATGAGTTCACTGTACTCCAACAAATCTATATCCAGTAGAGTACATTTGGGATTTGGTGGAACACATTTGTTACAACAAGGTGTAACTAATAAAGTGAAAGGTGAGTTTGTATAAACATACTCTCTCTCTCATATATATATATATATATATATATATATATATATATATATGTACACACAAAATAGACACCACTGGACAAGGGATGCAAACAAGGCACTGTTGGAATGCTACTACTCTAGTAAAACTAGTGAGCAGGGCTATATGAGGAGAATGTTGAATGTACTGTATGGATACTTTGATACCTACATTCTACACTGACATCAAAACAACTCGTAGCTCAGTTTTCCAACATCCGCAAATTGCAACTGTTATCCCAGTTAGAGACTGAAGAGATACTGGAGACTGGACTGGAGAAATGTGACCTTATGGTAACAAAGAGAGGGAAGATAGTCCATACAGAGGGCATTGCACTCCCAGTGGGCAGAATAACAGATGCTGAGGAGAGCTACAAGTACCTTGGAATACCATAAGCAAACGGCAACCACAAAGAAGCCACAAGGAAAGCTGGCACAGGTAAATATCTGCAACGAGTAAGGCAAGTCCTGAGAAGTCAGCTCAATGGCAACAACAAGATCTGGGCAATTAACAGCTATACCCTGCCAGTGATCAGATACCCTGCTGGGATACTAAGCTGGTCAAAGGAGGAAATTCACACCACAGATGTTAAAACATGGAAGCTGTACATGGAGGATTCCACCCCAAGTCCAGTGTCCAGAGGCTATACACTGAGCACAATGAGGGAGGCCAAGGACTAGTGAGCATCAGGGCTGCTATCCAAGATGAAACATCCAAGATCCATGAATACATCAGAAAGGTGACTCCAAGGGATGAAGCACTGTGTGAATGCCTCAGGCAAAGGAACCTGGAGGAGAATGAAATGGAGGAACCATCATGGGAGAGCAAGTCCCTGCATGGGATGAACCACCGACAAATAGCCGAAGTGGCACATATGAACAAGTCCTGCCAATTGCTAGAGAGGGCTGGACTGGACAGCACAGAGGCGTTACTCATGGTAGCACAGGAGCAAGCCTTGAGTACCAGAGCAAACAAAGCCAGACCACACCAGGCAGGACCCCAGGTGAAGGCTGTGTAGAGGCCCCTGAAACAGTCCAGCACCACACAGCAGGCTGCAAGATCCTGGCAGGCAAAGAATACACAGAACGCCAAAACCAAGTAGCCGTCATAGTGTACAGAAACATCTGTGCAGAGTATGGACTGGAGACCCCTCGGTCATAATGGGAAACACCTCCCAAGATAGTGGAAAATGAGAGGGCTAAGATCATGTGGGACTTCCAGATACAGGCCGACAAAATGGTGGTGGCTAACCAACCAGATATTGAGATCATGGATAAGCAGCAAAGAAAAGCCGTGGTGATCGATGTAGCCATCCCCAACGATGGAAATATCATGAAACATGAACACAAGAAACTAAAGAAATACCAAGGACTCAAGGAGGAGCTGGAGAAAGCCTGGAAGGTGAAGGCAGTAGTACCAGCGGTCATCAGAGCACTGGGGGCCGCATCCCCCACATTGGAGAAGTGGCTCCAATAGATATCTGGAGAAACATCAGACATCTCCATCCAGAAGATATGATATGATCAGCTAAGATACTGCATAGGACACTCAAGCTCCCAGAATTCTGGTAGAGGACCCGAGTTTGAGATGAACAGCCACCCAGCCTACCCAGTGCCCAGGGGAGATGGGAAGGTTGGTGAGGGAAGTTTTTTTATGTGTGTGTATGTGTGTGCACACACATGTTGACAAGTGGATTCTAAATGAAAGATTAAGCTTAGTCTGTGGTCATCAGTTTGATTCTTGTCTTTATGATGCACCAGTTTCAGCAGGAGACAGATCTGTGTGGACCTTTTATTACCTGCAGCTGTCACACTGGAAGATTAATGGTGGACTGACTCAACAGAAACTGATCAAACACATCCCGGTTGCCTTTCGTTCTACAATAAAATCCTGGTAATCTGAGATGGATCACATGACCCTGCCAAAACACACTGATTACATTTTGTAATTTATGAAGATTTGGTATCAGTGTGAGCTCTTTTGAGACAATTATTATTTTTATTCAATCTTTTTATGTTGTTGTGTTATGTTGTTTTTGTCACATTGTGCATACCATCTTAATGAAAACAAAACCAAAACTAATATTGATGGTTGTATGCAAAATTGCTTTATTTATTTTTTAAATTTTTTATACATTTGTCATATAATAAATAGACACGAGAAACCGGCTGATGCTTCAGACGTCATCCCATGCCGATTCTGCACCTTTTTTTTTTAATTCTCCACACCGCAAACAATTTTTCATAGAATTTACAACACAAAGTTAAAAAAAAAAAGAAAAAAAGAAGCTTGACACAAGCTGAATTTCCTGCTACCAGCTCACCAGCTGAGCTGTGTTCACTTAGCAAATCCCAGGGAACAAATATATATAGTATTCACAGTTACATTATTTACACATTTTAGGATTACAACGCAATGGGCAGAAAATGAAGACGTTTCTACAAGAAACAATCTTTCAAAAGGGAGATGGAGGCTTTTCCTGTACACAGTGGACCTTTTCCTTTAAATAAACAACCCTTTTAACCTTCAGATTCCTTTACAGATCCCTGAAAATATTTTAAATACTCAGTCTTTTGTTTAAAAAAAAAAGGAGAAAGAAAATGCATTTAAAAAAGTGTTACCTCTTTGAAGATAAAAAAAAAGCTTTAGATCGCCTGTACAACTAATCATATACAATATGAACATCAGTGGTGAAAAAAAAAAAAGGAAAATCTCCATTATTAATCCAGGTGAGTAAAAAAGCAATGACTGACTTGGTCTTTGAGAGGGAACTGACTGGTGTAAAGAGGGTATGAAGCAGAAGTGCAAGCCTTGAGTGCTTTCAGTATTCTTTCTTTTGTCTTAATAAAATATAAAGAAATAGCAACCCTTGTGTAAGGAGGTCAGAAGAGACTATTCAATGACGCTGCAAACATTAAACACTGGTACAAGACAACAAGAGTTAAAGAGAAACATATGAGCACACAGATATCAGCCAGTCATCCTGGGTACAAATAAAGCAAGTCAAAACATCAAACACCCCAAATAGGCAGAAAGTCCTTGCACATGCTTGTTATAACACAGGAACAGACATCAGCCTCATCAGATTAAAGAAATAGTTTCACATTCGTATGGCACTTAAAATAAGAGATAATAATAACTCCTCCGAAGCTGAAAACTCAGATTAGCTTGCTGCTGCTCAGTGGATGAAGACAGGATGTGATTTTGCTTCTGTTTTCTTACGGTGCATGATTAATTCTGCTTGCAGCCTACAGGGGGCGGTACACTCACATTCTCAAACCATCACGAAACTATCATCTCAATTGAGCCTCATTCACACTGAAGCACACACATAGTGTCTTTGAAAGGAGAAAAAAAAGCATGAAGAAAACTACCAAAATAAACCGAAAAAACAAAAACAAACAAACAAAAAAGAACACTGGAAAATGATTAATGCAAATTCTGCACCTCATCATAACCTTTTGCATAAACTAATAGGAAGCAGCATGATCCATTTTTAGCTCGTGGAAGTTGGAGAGTTGTTTGAATATTCCAGGTTTTTGCAGCATGATTTAACCATTTTGTGTTGCTCGAGATGCTTTGTTTTAGTTTGATTTCAGGGGAAAGTGATGCAGAGGTAGCAGCGAGGAACTTCGCTGTCCTGCCACCTGCTGCTGGATGGAAGTCCTCCCCCTCCCTTCCACCTTGTGGAGATTTGTGCGTCTCAACAGTGTTTGTAAGCAGCTGAACATGTGTTTCTATTGTTTTGTACCACATGTGTGGATAAAGCTTATGAGAAAAATGAGAGAAGGTCTCAAGATTTTGCACAAACCAGAATGGATGTGGAAGGACTCATGTTGAAATACTGTCTAATGCTGAGATGAGAGGAGAAAATGCTGCACCAGCAAGGTGTGTGTTCACACAAAGAAAAACCATGCGTTTTCCCTGTTAAGAGCACCATAAATCGTAAACAATCTAAAGTTTAAAGTATGGAGGGTGCCGTACAGGTAGCTTAGCTCTATCCAGGTGACTCAACACCTTTCCTCCTCACTTAAATCCATTCCTCCTTGTCCAGGTTCTGGCAAAAAGTCACAGAAACTTAACAGCCAGTGCTTTTCCACCACATGGGAGATTTTTCTGACCTGGACTGGACGTTAATTAAGCGTTCCCCTGCAGTTCTCTGCCCCACACAAACATGGGATCTTCTCGTCCTCGATGGGGAACTTGTAGTCGTAAGTGATTTCCTCGTTGACATTAATCTGCTGTCTGGAGTAGATCACAATCTTCTTCTGTGACTCCACTGTGATGACTTTTGCATAACAGTTAGGCTGCAAGGAAAAAACGAAACAAAACTTAAATAAGAATACTTTTTTTTCCCAAGCTTGGATTTTTACATGGTACTAATCCTGATGTTGCCTTACATTGCAGCTGTGGTTGATGAAACGGGCAAAGTTGCCACACTTGGTAGCATCTATGATGGTGTCGTGGTCTACCCGGAACATGTAGCTGCTACCAATACCCTCCTCTTCATAGCGCTTCTCTCTCATGTCGGCAATCACCTGTCAGGGAAGATTGTCACTTGTTATATGATGTAATGAACAGATCACTGGATTATTTGTTATTTTTTTTACTATTGCTTGTGTAAAGTTATCTGGAGTAAAACTTTACTGGATGAAAAGGAACACGATGGAATTTAATGTTGTGACATTGAATAGAATTAATCAAAACAATGCCACTGTGAATGCAGGCTGCAACAGTGGTACAACAAAATATTAATGTTTGAGATTTATTTTTGGCCATTTACATCTAAGGCCAGCGAGATCTGGTGCTGTTTAGATATAGTGCAAACATGTGTCCAGGGTGATCTGATCACACATGTGAACGCATTCAGACAACACAATGAGGGCGTTTACATGCACACCAAAAATCTGATCATTTCTGGATTACTTGAGTTATCAAATAATTCAAGTGATCATGTAAACAGCACAATCTGATATCCATTATCAGATAACACAATTGAATTATGAGAAATCTGAATTTACACACCTAGATTTCTCTCCAATACTCTGATATCTTTGTGCATGTAAATCCATATATACAATTTATTTAGTGTTGTACATGTGCAAAAGAATCCTTTAACAGAAGAAGTTAAAACAAAATATGTAAAAAGGAGGTTAGAAAAGACAGAAGCTAACCAGTCGTAACCCAAGCAGAACAAAAGAAAAACAAAACGTGCAGCAGCGGGACGCAAACAAAGAATTATTTATGGAACGAGGAGGAAACAACTTGCACGCTCAAAGAAATAAAGACCCTTGATATTCTCCATCTCCTTGATGGCTATATGAGACCAGACTCGCATGAGCTGGAACTTTTTATGGGCAGCTTATTATTGAGCTAAACGGGAAAATAACACCAGCGAATCAAAACTTAAAACATTTTTTGATGTGCTAATGTACTCTTGGGTCACAGACCTTTATCTATTTAGACGGGAATAACGTAGATATGGGCTTTGGCAAAGTAAATGGTCGTCTAACCCAACAGACGATTCAGCCTCATCGTTGTCACCAGGCATGCATGAACACCACTGGTTAAGTTTGTTTTCCCCTTGGGGTGTAGATTTAACCTGAATTATGTTTCATATGTGAAGTACAGGTGGGTGTGCACATGGCAAACAAAGAATCAAAAGTACAAAGCATTTGTTTATGTGTGACAATTCCTCAAACAAGTAAGGCATTCGAACGCTGGCTATTTTGCTGACTTATTAGTTCCCACGTCTAGACAACGGCAAGACAGTTGGTGCTGCCATGTTCAATGAAAACTGGATGTTTTGAAAATAACAGGAAGTGACATCACCACACATGTACGTCTTCTGAAATGAATCTGATAATGAACTCATAACATTAACAAAGACTTTTAGAATATTAGACATTCCGAAGTGCATGTAAACACATCAGATCAGATTATTACAATTGTTTAAATATTCCCAGATATCTGATTTTGATGATCATGTAAATGGGTTGAGAACACATACAGACCCAGGATAGTTTGGGACGCTTGAGGCCACATTCTCAGAAGAATGTGAATGCATGTTGTCTGGGCAATTTTGGGGATTCTGCAAAAATAGCATGCACTTGTTGATGCATCTGCAGCATTGTAAAATTGCAACACCGGGTGCTGTAATCTTATTTTAGCTAGCTAGATAACAAGTATGTAAAAACATCTTTAGCTTGATTTAATCAGAAACAGGACAATAAATTGCTCCAGTCAGTGTTGTTTTCATTTCTTCTTATATAGACCAGATATGAGAAGCGTATTCCTCCTCTTCTTTCTGGCAGAATAGGAAGCTAAGTCCATTATCCCTTTACAGACAAGAATGATCCATTTTTATATACAGTAGGAAAATGATCACTGAGACACCCAGTATCCAACAATCAGGATGCATGTTAACATCAGGTCTAAACAGGAACACAGTCTCAATGAAGATGGGAGTAAATGAATAATTTGTTTAAAAAAAAAAAAAAAAAAAAGCAAACACTTGTTTAGACATAGAAAATCTATTTGGCACAAACCAGTCAACCATATCTCACCTGTCTGATGTTCTGGCCCACGTACTCAATTACCATCTCATCTGCAGCAATTGGCTCCATAGCAAACAGACCCCACTCGTGGATGTGTGATTTACAGAATCTGATCTTCTTCTTACGGAACTGGTGGAGACCAAAGTACCAAATTAATAACGTAATTAAAAAGTTTACAGTATTTACAAGAATAAAATAAGACTCCTTTTTTATTACTGTTCTTTAGTGTGTACCAAATTTCCCACCAGGCAACAGTAACATTAACTTTGGTTTACCTTCAACTGGTTAAACTTGAGCAGGTCACTGTCGCATGCGAACGATGACAGCAAACGTCGTTGCTCTGACCGGCGCTCTGAGCCAGCTCTGGTGGAGGCGTGGACCTGTGCGGGAATACTCATACCCTGCACAGATGACAAGTTCACACACAGGTTAACACGCTCCAGT
Organism: Melanotaenia boesemani; assembly: GCF_017639745.1. Classification (NCBI taxonomy): domain Eukaryota; kingdom Metazoa; phylum Chordata; class Actinopteri; order Atheriniformes; family Melanotaeniidae; genus Melanotaenia; species Melanotaenia boesemani. Next base: position 15,745,340 of record NC_055700.1, read on the forward strand.
GCCTCTGTTTCCTTTTTAAGTCAACTGTATTCAACCTAGCAGCTAACTTAGGCAATTGCAATCTGTCTTCTTTTACCTGTGTGTCCACCGGTGGCTCCTCTGACTGTAGTCGTGTGCTCTGTAGATACTTGATCTTGTCCTTCTTGTCAATTTTGTAATATCCCTCACTTCGCGCACAGCCGGTTGTGTGATCCCTCATGCCATCGTCTCTCCTCTTTTTCTTCACTCCAGGGATGTTGGTAGGTGCAGGGAAGTCAAGGAAGAAACCAAAAATAGCAAAACCTCTGCAACTCAATTATGAAGAGTTCCTCTTTTTTACCAGCAGAGGGCGCTGATCTTTGATGTGCAGCAATTTTATTATGACAGAAAATGTTTTAATATATCAAACTGAACTAATTGCCTTTTTTTTCTAGACTGTTGGGATGTAAAGATAAACACAAGTGACACTTTGTATAAATGAGTACATGTTAAGAAGTAAAGGATATGAGGATGGTTGACCCAGAGCGTGTCATTTAGCCAGTCATTGCCGTTATCCTGCTGGAGCATCTTGTCATACGTGATCTGCAGGAGCCGTATGTCCTCCTCATCTATACCTTCATTCCAGATGTCATACAGAATGGTCATCTCTTCAAATTCAGAGCGTGGGCTGAAAAATGACCGGGGTGGTGTGGTTACGGGTGACAGGCTGCCCAACAGTATCTCCTCCCAGCACCGCCGCGTCCTCCGAGCCGGCTTCGTGGCCACAGGTGCCTCCTCTTTATAAGAGAGGAAGCCATCTTCAGCAAGTAACATGGTCTGAGGGTCTCCTTCTCCTTCCCGGAAGTCCAGGCTTGGGTGTTTGGGTGACTTAGCAGACAACATTTGTATTGATAAATCTCCCAGATGTGCTTCCTGAGAAAGAGCTGTGGAATCAGAGGAGAGCTCTAAAGACTCATCCTCTGCAGACGAGATCTTTTTGCCTTTGGGTCGTCCAGGTTTCTTCTTTGACAGGGTGGTGTCTGATGGTTCAGAGATGTCTACAGAGAGACCAGTAGGTAGACCTTCAAGGAGGCTGGCTGAATGCTCTGTGCCAGCTGACAGGGCCTGGTTTGGCACGGTGTTGATGGGTGGCTCTTTAAAAACTGGTCTATCATCGAGGCTGTCAGAGGATATGTTCCTATTAAGTGCCAGCGCTGTGGGGTCAGGGAAGACAGGGGTGAATGTTAAGTCTCTTCCTGGAGTACGAGGGATTCCAGCACTAAGAACTGGGGACTGTGCAGGGTAGGAAAATGGACTACCGGGGATGTGAGGGGAGCTAAGCAACAGACTGCTACCTGTTAGAGGGGCATCACTACCAGGTGTGATGGGCACGGTGTCAGTGCTCTGGGATTTCCCCAGACCTCGGGCACGCTCCATCAAGTCCCTGCCCGGAGTGCGAGGGATATCCTCATCTGTAGGGAGCCTGGGCCGCTGGGGGAAGTCAGGCAGGGGACCAGTGGGTGGGTGGAGGAGGGAACGACCTTCTACTGTAGGGTGAGGAGGGAGGGGGAGGTGAATTAAAGATGTGGAGCCTGATTTGGGGACAGGTGTGTTTGGATCTAAGTGGGAAGCGGTTAATCGACCAGGGGTGCAGGGTACTTGTTCAGACTCTGCTTTACCTTGGGGTTTAGTTTCCCGGTCACTCTCAATCAGGGCTCCTGTGGGAGTGGGTGGCCGAAGGTTTGCTACATGCTCCAGAGGTTCAGACTTCACTATGATGTTGCCATGGACATGGATGTCTTGCCCTTTGACTAAAAGACAAGAAAATATATTTCTTTAAAATAATCTCCAAGATAACACATTTTATATCAAAAGTGGGAGGAGACAATCACCTGGGACACCTTTAACTGATGGTGGCTGTAGGTCCTCTACCTCCTCCTCCTTTGGACTGGGAGGCCTGCGTACAAACTTGGTACTTAGCTCTTCCCTGTCCTTTGACTCCTCCTTGATCTCCCTGACTGGTCCTGTTGGAGGACTTGGAGGTTTGACGTCTGCATCCCTGTCCTCCTCATCAGAGGATGAAGATGAAGAGGATGAAGAAGAGGAGGACGAATCTGCATCTTTGCCATCCTCTACATCTGTTGCTTTTGTCTCTTTTTCTTCCTCCTCTTCCTCTTCTGAGCTTAACTCGTACTCAGAGGATGAGCTTTCTGCCGAAGAGTCTGAACTTACTGCTGAGGAGTCTGAGCTGGCTTTGGAGGAAGCTGAACTCTCAGCTTCTGCAAGCGACAAGGCAAGAAAGCATAAACAACAGGAACATAACAGGAACCAACCAGATGCTTGTGTAAGATATTTGAAGTACCATCATCAGATGAATCTGAGGATGCACTGCCACTGGATGAGTCTCTATCCTCTTCATCATCACTCTCCTCATCACCACTCTTCTATAAGTTGACCAGACAGATCATAAAAAACAATTATTGGTAGGGAAAAAAGACAGAAACCTCAAATATGTTGTATTTCAGGACTGAGCAAACCTTGCCCGCCGAGAGCCTGTCTGTAGCTTTCACTTGATCTGGCTCCTCATCCTCCCTGTCAGACAATGACTCCTCCTTTCCTGATGTGTCCGCCTCCTCCTCTCCCTCACTGTCCAATTCAAGTGGTCGCGCGCGCCGTCGTTTTGCTGATGTGCCGTCGCCATCCATTTTGGAATCATCCAAAGGGAACTCAGCTGCATCTCGATCCCGGTCTGACAGAAGTTTACCACCCAGAAAATTAGGTTTTTGAAAAGGACTGCATAAGTAGAGCATCAGATTTGTTTTTACAGCTAAGGGTTACCTTCATCCTCCAACTCGTCATCCACAGGGGTGGACGGTCTGGCTCGTTTACTGTCTCCTGCTGCAGCAGCCTCAGGTGGATCCTTCCTTTTTACCTGTGCACAAAAGCCAACTTTTCAGCACTCACCTGGGGCAAATACTCTCTTCCCCATGTTTAGTGAAAATGTAAATCTTACCTTGAAGGAGGGTAAGCGAATGGCTCCTCGCAAACCAATTCCAAGACCCATTCCCTCGTAACCAAGCCCTTCACCCTTGTTCCAGTTTTCAAGCAGACTGGAACCAATCGTCTTATTGGGTTTGGGTCTGTCTTCTTCTTTTACTTCAGCACCCTTCACTGGAGTCAAAGTTGTCTGACAAAAACAAAAAGAAGAAAAAAAATTTTTCTTACAGCTGGAATGTTTTTAAAAAGAACCTGCTCCAGATGCAAAAACAACTCATAAGTTTCCCAAATCAATCATTTTCAAACTGCTATTCAATTAACTATTAGAAAATTATTAAAAACTCCCTTTGCAGGCTACAAAAGAAGACGTCTTGAAATTGTCTGTGTAATCTAAACCAACAAGCTAAAGCTAAACAGTTTAATTTTCAATTAAATAAAACAAGCAGCAACAAATCCTCATAAGCTAAAACCTTGTACATTCAAAATCTTCCCTTGACAGATTACTTAAATGATTAATTAGCAAAATGGTTGACTTTACTAAGTGAAATTTTACCACATTTCAGCGCAATTTGCATTAATAGCAACAACAAGACAAGTCAGCTCAGATAAATCCATTGTGGCACTACTTAGTTGTGACAGGTGCCATACTATTAATTCAAAACTCTTGGCTGTACATACAAGTTTGACCACAAAGAGGCAAATCAGCTGTAGCTACACACACATATTATGGTCTGCAGAAAGGATTAGGTAGTACATGAATGAGTGTTACTGATTTCACTATGATTTGTTTTCACTTACCTTTGCTGAATGTTCCTTCTTATCCCACCACTCATCGAAAGCTCTGAAAGCCACCACCTCAACCATTTTGCGATTAAGGTCCCTCTTCATGATGGCCTTCAGCTCTTTGACAATGACCAGCAGCACGCCATCAACAGTGGCCTTGTGGGGATCCTCCTTCTTTGTCTCATACCCAGGAGGAGGAACCGTTGGATTGAACTTTGGTAAACTGGAATGCTGCCACTGTTGATCGAGTGCTCCTGTATTAGCAGGTGTAGCACCCATAGAGAGAGGTGGGTAGGGCCCCCCAAATGGCCCAGATGCACCACCATCAATAAAATGAGGGTATGGATAGGGCCCTCTAGTCTGAGCCATACGACTCAGCATCTGTTGCTGCATTTGGAAGGACATGGGGACCGTGCTCCAGTGCTCCCACCGTAGGCAATTCATCAGCTCCATTTGCATCAGCGACATCATGCCAGTAGGGTAGTGACCCATATGTGGAAGCATATGGGGAGGCACTCCAGGGTGACCAGCCAGGTGAGGCACGGCAGAGTGAGGGGCCAGGTGAGGATGCGGGATGGGAAAACCGGCTTGGTGTTGTAAGGGGTGGTAGCCAGCAGGGTGGATGGGAATGGTCTGCATTGGGGATACTGCAGAGTTTACAACAATGTCCTTGCCACAGTCTCCACTGGTTATTGGTGCCCCTGGCATCTCGTCATCAGAGATTTCCATATCTTCTCCTGACGACTGATGCCCCTGTATGAAAAAAGTACAACCTGTCAAACTTGTGTACAATCTGTGTAATCATCTGCCATTACTTTGAGATCAGGTCAGCTACTTAACTTACTGTTATCTATATATTTATTTCCCTATGTTTTTACTGATATTGTTGAGGATTTTCACAGGTTCAAACACAGAGTCAAAAAGATGTTTGCAAATGATTGATTTTCCCCTTTGGGCGGGGGGGGGATGACTGCTCTGTTTTGAAAAACAAATGTTTCGCCAACCGAACATATATGTTACATGTCGACAAAAAAGACAAAAATAACAGACTAAAACAATAGCAGAGATGTGTAAAGGAAAAGTGTTGCCAACCAGCAATACTTGACTGCTTTTGATATTCATGGGTGAGGAACATATTTCATATGTCAGTGCCAGAGTGAGAGCTGACACCTTGGTACTATCTCTAAATGAGTGCCGCAAATGACTTCAAACCTGATCTGAGTTCAAAGTTTTGTATGCCCACAAATTCAGTCAAACACAGCTGACCCACGTCTTTGGTCAGAGTGTTTTCCAACAGAGCTGTTTGTTCAGGCAACTTTGTGTCAAGAATTATGCAAGATTTTAACATCAAACACACATCACAATGAAGTCTCTTCTGTTGTTGAATATAAGAAAGTGATCCCCGTCACAACGGCTGGAGAAATTAAACTAAGCACAGTAAACTCAGAACGGGAGGGGCATCGCTACCCAAATGACCCGTTTACACTGTTTGCTTTGTGATAACTTGGAATATGAGAACAGAGACGCAATCCTGCCTGTCAGGCTCAGCCAAAACCAGGAAGTGAGGTGCTGAATGGGGCCAACAGCCAAACTGTTTTCCTCCATGTGCGTGTGTGTTCGCAGTGAGTGTTAGAAAGAGGAAACAATACCCCTTCATTCTGCAACAGCAGAATGACTCGTATTTCTCCTTTCAAAGCAGAAAGCAAAATGTACAAATACAACATCACTGTACAATGTTTTATCATGAGATCAGCTTCTTCATCTCTGTAAAGGAAATTTTCATTTCTCAGCAAGTTGTATATCATGCAGATTGTGTTTTTGTTGTTGGAGTTGTGACTGCTGTTTGATTTGTGTTTCTTTCAGTAAAGTAGCAACAAACCGCTAACAAGTAGCTACCTTTATAGAGAGTATTTGTTTCATTTTCATGCATATGCACGTTATAAAACTTCTGGTACCGCAGATAAGAGCTGTTGCTTTACAAACATCAATAAAAACAATGAGAGGTTTTACTACGAGTATTATCTCAATCTGAAACTACACCTGACTTCCTGTGTCCCCTGAATAACTGTCATTCACAGCTGCACACATACCATCAGCACCACAGTACTACCAACTAGTCAAAACTTTAAGAGCTGATTACAGCAGCATCTTCTGCTGTCTCTTGAAAAATCAAACATAGCTGAAACATTTCAAATGTAGTTATTTTCAAATACGTGTCTGTGCCTTACCGTGTCCATTTTATCAGTGGGAGTATGGCCTCGAAAAGGTCCATCTTTGAGGTCATTGTTGTTTGCCTTCTCATGAACAGGAGAGCTTATTCTCTTAATCAATGAGGCAGTTCCAGTAATGGGCTCGTCATCATCCGAGTCTGGCAGTGGTGTCGGGCTGATATCCTCCAAGCCTGTGCTAGAGGGACGGGAATTTGGCTGCCCACCTTGAGAACCGCTGGGGTAGGGTGGGATTGGTGATAGCTGAGAGGATGAGGAGGAAATGGGACTTCCCTCCATTCGCACCTCATTGTCCGAGTCTCGCTCCTCAAGAAATGGCAGCAATTTTGTCCTTTTTTCCTTGAGAAGCATTTCAATGCGGGAATCCAGGCTGTTACGCTCTGGATCCAGCACCGGTGAGCCTGGTGAGGGGCAGCCCTCTGGTGTTTGAGGAGGAGGGGTAGTCGGATGGGGTACGGGTTCTGGTGGCGGCTCTGGGATTGGAGGAGTTTCTGGTCTCTCCTTGATGGGTAAAAAGTCTGTGGCAGCTGCCAGTGGTGGCTGTGGTGGTCGGAGGTACTCACCCTCCCTTTGGGCTGGGTGATGGAAAGCTGGCTCTGATGGGGGGAAGGCAGGAGGCAAAGGAGCCTGGTAGGGTGAAAAGGCTGACTTAAAGTTAGGCGTTGCAGGAGGAGGGGCAGTGTAGTTGAAGGAAGGGGTTGATGGTGGAGGTTCAGGTGGGGTGAGCTGGTGTAGTTTAAAAGGAGCTTGTTCAGATGATGTGCTTCGATACATGTTGCTGCGATATTGAGGCCGCTCCGGTCTGCGGTTGTACGCATCCTGGAACTTACTCTCGTGTCTGCGAGACTTGTAGCTTCCGGAGCTTTCAGGACGGCTGGACTGATACGCAGGTGTGGACTGCCGACTGGAGTAACTGGAGTCTTGAGAGAAAGGTGTTCCTGCCTGGCGTGGGGTGTGAGGGGTTCCCTGGGACTGAGGCGTGTCCTGCCTTAGGCTGGAGTAGCCTGTCTCCAGACTCAGAGGGGTTGTGGAGCTGCTGGATGGCAATGCTCCTCCAACAGCAGACAAGCTGCTCTCCGATAACCTGCGGATGGGTTCGCAGGCCTGTGAGGAAACAAACACAATGGAGATCAATCCTGATGTCACAAACAAACATTCATTCTATGTAAACCCTGAAAACTGTCATGCTACAAAGCCAAAGTGCAAGTTTCAATGACTGAGGTTCAGACCACAGTCAAAGGTCTGAATAGCATCATTGCTGCACAGCTCTACCTCTTGTTGCACTAGTAACATAAATGACAAATTATGGGTAAGCTTGGTTGACAAACTAGCTTATTTCTACAAAGCAAAACTACAATTCAGTAACAATACCCACATGCAATGGAACAAAATCATAATAAAAAATGTTTCATGCTAAGTAGCACAATTAAGAGAGTGACTTTAAATTAACTACAACACTATGCATATTGCTGAAAGTTATTATTATTATTATTATATTTACCAGCAAAGCTTCTGCCAGGCTCCGAGGTGAAACTTCTCTGGCTTCCTCTCCACCAACAGGCAGCGTCCGTGGAGTATAGCTGCCATTCATCAAAAGCTGGAAGTATCTAAGGCGATTCTCACCTGCAGAACAGTAAAAATGCATCAGTTTAATGTCAGGTTTAGAAAGCAGGCTTAGGTGATGGAAGACCATTAAAAGTGATCACAAATTACTTATGTCTTATTCGTTGTCTAAGAATATCAAAAATGAACATTTCTGAAAAGAAAGAAAAAAGTGTGAACTGTTTTCAGTTACTGTAGTCACACAATGATTTAACAGCTTAAAGCAACACATGTCTGCATATCCAACACCATAATTACAAAAACTCTAACCCTCTAAATCACGTTTCCTTTCACTTAACCAGCACATGTGCAAAAATCTAAAAAAAAACAAAAAACAAAAAAAACACTCCATCATATTAAAAAGTATTAAATGATCAGGTTTGCAACTATAAAGAACAACATAATTACTGACTTTAAAAGGACTTTTTAAAAGTGCCTCTACTGATGCAAACTGAGGTGAAGAGAACAGATTGGTTTGTGTTTGTTTGCAGGTCTGAAATTATGCACAGTGGGAGTACACAGCAGCGTCAGCTCCAGGCTTGTGGGAACGGACTCATTTTCAATTAAATTCAATTATCCCACGTTTCCAGGCAACGAATCTAAATCTGAACACGTGACTGCTGTCACCCTAAAAATTCAAAACACGTAATTATAACCTTTTTAATATTTTTCTGCCGATGCGTCTGGTAACTGATGGACTCTGCACAAGCGCAGCTAGAACGTCTTCGCTCTGAATGAATGAATCACTGTTTACCTTTTGGGTCCAGCTCCACGTGGATGATGTTTCCCATCACAGACGTGTTGTGAAGCGACTGAACAGCCACCTTGGCTGACTTCACGGTTTCAAAAACAACTTTGGCTATTCCTAGGTGCTTTTTGTTCTTCGGATTGTACAGGATCTCAACCTCCTCGATCTCTCCGAATTTTTTGCACATGTCGGTAAGAAATCCTTCTCTGATGTTGTCGTTTAGCCTGGCGAAAGTCACCTCTTTTGGAGGGACCGGGCCGATGTAACACTCGTCGATCTGGGAGAAGAATGACAGGAGTTAAGGCAAAGTTCCGCCGGATTAATGTTGCAAGATGTGGGGCAACAGTTGACAGCTGAGACGAGAATAATGATGCTTGAGAAGTGTTGAATTAATGCGTTAATGTTACAAAGTCCTGAAATCAAAGCATGCATCGGAGCAGATGGTAGAATCAATCTTCCGACAATCACTCCACATCCTAAACTTGACAGGGAGGGGGGTGTGTCTGCAACTTCTGACAGCACATCTTCTCCATAAGGAAAATTTGTGAATCAAGCTTCTGCTCCTGCAGATACCTTAAATTTCGGCACCGGCAGGTCCGTCTCTTTGTATTTGGTCCAAAGACGACCGATCCTCGGGTCCCGGACGATGTCCACCGGTGGTATCCCGGGGTTCTGTAGGAGAAAAGGGGGGTCACACAATCTTGTTACACATCCCACCAAGAAACTTCACAGAACTAACTTGTTTCAAAAGTAGTCCTGTAAAATCCAGAGGAGGTTTTTGATCAGAATTAAGACCTCCGACTCGGTGTTCAAGATGCTGAACATGCCCGGCAACACGGGCACATTGTAACATATCATGGAGGTCGGCTACTCGGTTACTATTGTAGCCGTTTCGCCGCGTCAAAGGCGGCACTTACAGGCATGCTGAAAGTCTGTCCATCGTAGCGGTACAGTTTGTGCGATCCCTTCTTCAGCGCCGGGTCGATTATCAACTTGTAACTTCTCCAGTGGTGACTCCGCTTCTCCGCCGAGCCACAGACGGGATGACTGTCCATGCCGTTCGCCAAACCTGAAACGGCAGTCAGCGACAAGGAGAGAAGAGCTAACGTTATCGGCAAGCAGCGCTAAACACGGTCCTCTTGCCAGCCCCGAACAATTTTAAAATGCCTAACGCTACAGATGCATGACTTTGGTGGTGGAGGGAACCCCTGTGATAGCGAAAATGGGATCTAGCGTATATCCCACTTTCGGAAAACAGGCATTAGGAGGACTGGAGAAAGAGGAAAAAAAGAACAAGCTTACTTGAACTCTGCTTTCTGCCATGGTCTTCGTTCAATCTGTTCCTCTCCCCTGGCTTGGACATTGTTCGTCCGATCGAGTGTTTTTTTAATTGACGAAAAGATGAAATCGCTTTCCTTTTGCCGTTTACATTACATGATTTAGCTTGAAGAATACTGCCTCCTTTTAGGCGAGAGCCAGCACATATTGTGTGCCTCTGGTCTGTAGCTGCTGTCTCTCCCACAATACACCGCTAGGCTTGCCCACCCCCTGTGCTTGTCGCACTTTCGTTACAAACTTGCCTCACTTTCCATCGGTAATGTAAATAAACAGACACTTTCCATGAAATTGAGGTGCTCAAGGCCGTTTAAATGGCAATAGCGAAATTAATACACAGACTTACTTTAGAAATAGTGACAGTTTAGTGTCCACAAACCCCTGAATAATTTTTGTGGAATCTGCCGATAGCATTTACCTAGCTGGCAACACAAGATAGACACAGGGGGTAATATCTTCTTAACTGCCTCGAAAAGCTAATGAAGCTGATTTGGTCGCGAGCGTTTGTTCAGACGTGTGGCCGTTTATAAATTCAGACACGTCGGGACTTATACGAATATGACTATGCTAGAGCTAATAGCTGACAGTTAAAGTTAAATTTGTTGCAAAGTAATTGGACTTAAATACCAATTTTGTTTTATTAGCTGTTAAAATTAGCTGTTTGTCTCGGGTTTGCGACTGTTGGAATGCGGCGGTTTGTTTCAATACATCGACAGTTAGTCCAGTCCAAACCAACAAACTATAGTGTAGGTTCTCGGGTTTTAGCTTATAAATAATCGAGGAGGTGGTGAATTACACAGTATAAAACCAAAGCTGTTTTTATTTTTTTATTTTTATTTTTTTTTTTATTATTTTTTATTATTGTTTTGACGAACTGCTTTTTCGTCGAGCGAACTGGGTTTTGTTTGACATTGCCTGTTTGCAGTGATCGGGCAATTGGCTGGTTAACAGCAGTAGCTCAACGGGCCAATCAGAGCGCAGCAGCAGTGGAGCTGTCTGCTATTAGAGGCACGGCTCAGAAGTCCTTCAACAGAGAGCAGGGAGAGGGGGCTGAGCGCTCTCGGCAGCCATTTTCCTTAAACAGGACTCAATGGCCTATATGGGTTTCCTTTGTTCCAAAAGGGATCTAACACTTGATTTCCTCATCTCTTACGGACTATGATAAAACTATGATTGCTCCTTTTAAAGGATTGAGAAGATGGAAGAGAATGTGCTGGATGTAATACCCTGACATTTTGAACCTTTTTTCCTCTGCCTGGAAACCATCTTTGTCTTAACTAGGTCATGGCACACCCATATAATAGTATTTATATTTCTTAAGTGAAAAGAAACCAAATATTGTAAATAAACAGCTTTATGATTTTGGAGATGTGTGATAGAAAATCCACAGTTAAAGTGACAAAATGTTGGCAATGCACTTATGGCCTTGTAGGAAATGAGTAGCAATGAGTAAGTTCAATTCTTTTATAATTAACAGTTTTTACAATTGAATAATATCAAATGTGAGGCATGCAGTTAAGTGTTGGTATGTTGTCTCTATATTTCTATTGAGCTATCATGAGATTAGTCACATAAGTTCTGTAATAGCCAACTATATTCATAATGTTCACTGCATGCTGGTGTATAAATATACTGGGTTTGTACCACAGTTCCAAAGCAGGCCATGAATAAACTAATGGTCTATTTATTATAGTTAAATGTGCTTTTACATTTGATTTTTTTTAGTGTTGAATGATTACCCTTTTGCTTTGATTAATGACTTTAAACACTTCCTCTCACAACAGCAAGATGGCTTGGCTTGTGCCCTGTCCTGCAACAGTGGAGACAACGTCAAGCACGGCCATTTAAGAGGCAAATGCGTCCAAAGTGTAAACGCCGGCTTGACCTTGCCTCAAGGGTACATTTGAATATCTAAAGAAGTCCTTTCAGGTAGACTCGCTTTCCTTTTTTTCCTATGAAAAAAGCACATCTTCTACGACGACTTAAAACACAAACAAAAGAATGTAAGAGGAAACAGATGCAGGGAAAACGTCTGTTGTGAAAATATTTACCTCAGTACATTGGTGAAATGCAGTTAACAGGCCTATACGCAGGGACAGGATGACTGCTTTCAGCTCCATCTTCGGATCCTCTATTAATGGCATTTATATGGGTCAGGAAAGCGTCCCCTGAAAAGGAAGGAATCCATTAGCACGACAGCTCTTTTGAAAAGTTTTTTTTAATCAGTGGTTGCATTCCCCTTTCAGCCAGCGAATATGCATCTTCAAGCATCATCAGTGTGGGCAATATGCAAACCATCTCTTCTTGAAGACAGGATTGCAGTCGAGTATAACCTCGTCTATCTCGACATTTCTATGTGATCTACATCATATGAAACCACAAGGAAAATTGGGTGAAGGTAACGGAATTTGAGCTATTTCACTTTATTTACCAAGTCATTTATCAGCACTTTAATTTTCTTTTGAAATATATATCATTAATATGCAACTTAATGACAAAAAGATGATTTCAGTTCACTTTTAAAATTATTGCTATAACCCACATTTCTTTTTGCTTGATATAATAAACTTACAGTTAGTATTCAAAACAAGTAATCCAAGTCTTTAACGAACAAACAGAGTCTAATAGGGAGAAATCTTGTGTTTTTCACTGCTTCCCCTCATCCAGAGACACTTTGGGTGGTAAACTGTACGTGCTCAGTGGTTTCTCTGCTGTTCTGTCTCAAAATGGCTTCTTTACAGACAAAGGGAGCACTGTGCTGTAAAAATGTTGCTGCGCCATAACTGGGTGAGGCTCGGGAGTGCGCCTTTTCCCCCCCCCCCCTCGAGGAGGTCGGTCGTATTTCAACGAGATTCAAAAAAGGAAGTTGATTCATCAACTGTAGCTGGGTGGTTTAATCTGAAATAGTGTATGTTTGACAAAGAAAATGATGAAAGACGAAGGACGGTACGTGTGAGGAAGGAAACTTTAATAAGAGCTGCATGTTCAGGCTGTCGGGCTGACTTGCCCTGGCAACGGCTTTAATCCTAGAGCTCTGGATGGTTGCCATGAGAGCTCGAGCGCGCTGCTGCTCCCCCACACTGCCATATAAGGTCAACAGGAATCCTCTGCAATACGCCGCGTTGTCTTTGTATCTGGGTGAAGGGTGCTTCGGGCTTCTGCGCGTGCTCTCTCTGGTTCGATACAAACAGCGGACCATCAACCAACCGACACGAAATGTTTAAAGCGCCGCAGACCAGATAGAGGAAACAAATAAGATGCGATTCAGATTTTTTTCGGTGAAGGAGTTAAAAATCTAGGTGGGAGGGTCTTTATTTGCATGCGTAAAGGGGGTCCCCAGGTGTATCTCTGGGTTAACGGTGCTTGCCACGCACGCTTTTTCGATGCCAGTGTGTCTACAGTACACCAGGGCACACACCGATTGCAGTGTGTGTGACAAGAGGCCTGTTTTTCCTGTTCACAGTTCTTACCCTCGAACAACCACCAAGCGCGCAGTCAGGTCACGAGGCTGCTGACACCCTTTTTTTTAATCTCAAGGTTGGCTGTTTATCCTCCCAGCCTATACTGCAGTGGCCGCAAATTTATGAAGTGATGTATGTGTAAGAAGAAGTGGAAATGTAACTTTAGTTCAGAGTTGCCGTTGAAATCCACCAATCAGGTTATTTATAGGCCTTTTGTTTGCAGGGAAAGAGAGAGAGAGAAAAAAACCCAACACATTCCCCCAGTGGGTCGCGGCGCTCAGCTTTACCGCTGACAGACTGGAATATTCCACACAAGGGATTGGCCTCTCTTCCACAGGACAGCTGTCTCTCTGCACGGCGAAAAACATTTTAACAATTGTTCTTTGTTCATTGATGAGAGGCTGACTGCGTGTGGATATTCTGTAGGATACATTTAATATTCTTTACAGGCTTTATGTGAGGCTTCCAGTTTCACTGTGTAAGTCAAGCAAGCACTTTTTATTATATATTATACATTTTATTTAAAGAAGACTTTATTATAAACCAAACGTGACTAATTTTAAGATTTGAAGCATATGAAAACAGTGGATGGCTCATTTCTCTGGAATCAGAAGCAGACAAGCACACTGCCACATGATCTTTTGTACTTTCAGCTTTTCATTCTTATGGATTGTTCACTGAATCAATGCAGGCATCCTCGGAGCTTTGTGTCTTTTTATGGACACAATCGCTTTTTAAAGGATCTTTTTTGGATTGGTACCGTATTTATTTAAAACAACATATCGTTGTAGCTCTGAAATATCTGCATGCATTTAAATGTAATATGTCTTGTGATTTAGTCACTTTTACTTAGTATTATAAATATGTATGTGTATGGGGTGTATTTAAATAAATAGACTATGCAGTAACTCGTTTTCAAATGTGTTTTATTCTATTTTGTGAGAACTGACACAAGTTACATTTTTTAAAGAGGATTTTCAGGCCCAGGTGTAAAGCAGTATTTTAGCATATAAAATCAAAATGTGTAGTAAACATCCCTTGTCATTTGGAGTCAACAATGAAAATGTGTACAATAATGCTTTAAAGATAAAATACAAAAGCACAGTAAAGGGTGTTGTCTTTTCCCTTAAAGGAGACAGCTTTCTTTAATGGCTGTGCTTTTAGCACAGTAACCCCATTTAAATTTGACTTAGAAGCCTGTTGGGCTTTCAAGATAGCTAAAATGTTCAGGAGCAAATGTATTTGAACATATTAACGTATGCTTATTCTCTATTACCTCTTCTTACATGACACTATAATTGATCTGATTGTGATTATCATCCCTGCTAAAAATATACCCAAACCTCCCCCATTTCATTCTCTTTTTATGTGCAGTGTTGATTAAAGTAAAGAAACTGAATTTAAAAGCCAGATTTGCATTTTGTCCTGCATCTCATGCAGATACACCACATCTGGCTCAGTGTTTCACTGTAACTGGCAACATTCAACGCTGACCCGAAAGCTAATCTAATTTTAAAAACCGATAAGATATAGTCATCATGTCTCCGAGCAGCCTGTCATGGTGTCCTGTTTAGGTGTCATCCTGCGCCTTCGAATCCTATCTCCAGCCTATTTGTTTGTTGAGTTAATTAGCTTGTTGCCAAAAATAAGATCAAGTCCTGATTACACAGAAGGATGAGAGAAAAGCTTGTCCTGGTGTTCAACTTTGATTCAAATGACTCAAATGATTCAACCATTCAAACTGACCACATTAGCAGTAATATACTGACATATATATATATATATATATATATATATCTAATCTAAATGCATCTGGTGGATGCTCAGTGCTCTTAAGGTGTACATGTTGATTCAAGTTGAAAACTGTCACAAAGCAGGAACTTTTGCACTTTAATTAATTAAAACAGTATCCATAAATCTAATCTCTCAACCTGATATGGTTGAATTAGTGGCCAAGCCAAAACATAATCTCCTGTATCTGTGCTTTCGCTTTTGTTTGTGTAGAAAAATAGCTTAAAGGAAAGTGTAAGGTTAGATCCACTCAGTAAGGACACAACCATCTGCAGTTATCAGAGCAACGCCATGTCACACATTCCTAACTTAAGTGATAACATTTAGTGTTTTTTAAAAAAAAAAAAAAAAAAAACTCCCACATATATACACGCAATCAGTAGAGGCAGTACCTCGGTGTGAGTACACACCCAGTGAGTGAAATAAGCAGATGCATGCAAAAGAGGAAGTATGAGCAGCTACTCAGCAGCCATACATGTGTTCCTCAGCTACAGCACTTCTGTGCACTCAGTGAGCAGACCGATGATGGGATAGGAGAGAAGTGTAGGGGGTCAGTTAGAAACGTCAGCATGACAGGAAGAGGAAGCGGTGAGCTACCTGGTGAAACATGAGGCTTGTCTGTTCCTCTCTCTACACAGTGTGTGAAACTCATCTCAGCTTTCCAGATGTGGGTTCAGTAGGCTTAGTCATGAATTTAACTTAAATCTGGAGGGAGCATCTTCTGCCTTTTTCTGCTTGGCACCCCTTTGACTTGTCTGGAGGCAAAATGACGCAAAATGGTGCTGGGACTGCTAATGGTACCACAAAAAAAGGAGAGGAACTGAAAATTGTGATTGTAGGAGATGGAGGCTGTGGAAAAACATCTCTTCTGATGGTTTATGCCAAAGGTGATTTTCCAGAGGTAAGAGGAGCTGTACAACGCCTTTCCATACAGTTTATTACTACAGACATGATGTCTGACCATAAATGTAAAAATAATGAAGTATAAGTAAAATATAAGTTTCCTTGTATAGTTCTTAAATAATATTTTATAACTAGGAAAATCCCGGATGTGTACATAAATCTGACATCTTTTTTTCTTGTGTGTCAAAAACAGAAATATGCACCATCAGTGTTTGAAAAATATGTCACAACTATCTCTCTAGGAGGAAAAGAGATAAAGCTCAACTTGTATGATACAGCCGGTAAGACGACAATAATTTGTTGATGAACATTCATGTTCCAGTTCGGTCTCTCAAGACAACACATTATTCGCACTTTCACATTATATAAAAAGACAGCAGGGTTTGGAGCAGACTGAGCAGAAAAACGTCAGAAATACCACACACAAGCAGACTCAGAGGTCAATGATGACTGCCTGAAAGGCAAATGGTGGTTTTCTATCTTTAAAGACATTATAGTTCCCGCAGCCTCGCAGCCTGAGAACTGTAGTCTTTATCTTATTCTGACAGTGATGGACACAGAGGAAGTGGTAAAGGTCAATATTCATACTACAGCATCATCAGCATCATCTGTCAGGAACAGAAATTAGAAGCTACTAAATTAAATTTCATTTGATAAATTTAGTGTTAAAGGCTTTTTCATTGCAATAAATTAATGCATATTTTTTTTTATTATTATTATCTCATTTTCACTTCCAGTTTAATATCCCCCCATAATAGTAACTATATGTTTGAGCATTTGTTTTATTATTTGCATAAATCTAAGATAATTTCCATTCAGTTGTACCAATTCAGTTGTATTTTAGCTGAACTAAGTCTGTAGAGCTCATATATATATATAAACCTACTGGAGTTGTGTAGCAAAATACTGAGTACTTCGCGTCTTTGTATTAATTGTAAATTGAGATACTGGTTTGAAATTTACCCTTGTTCTGTTGTTTTGGAGCATGACACTCATGTCATAAGCAGTGTGTAAAACCATTTAATTTTTAGTAAAAACCATGACAGGAACTATGTCTTGAACAGCAGCAGAGTGCCTTGCATCAGCAGAAGAGGAAGCTGAAGTCAGGATGTGGTTTTATGAGTTTACCCTTTAGCTTTGTCACATACATCATATCTTTATTTTCAGACTGTAGCATCAAAGCAGAGCAATTGTTCTGAGTTCTGTTGTTCATTTACACATATAGTTTATTATCTATGGGTGTGTTAGCGTGTTGAACGTATGATCTATCAAATAACTCCTGCTTTTGTTCCTTTAGGGCAAGATGACTATGACAGACTGAGACCACTTTCATACCAAGAGGCAAATCTGGTTCTAGTGTGTTTTGATGTCACCAACCCCACCAGCTTTGAAAATGTCCTGATAAAGGTATTAACCTCATTGTGTCAAGTTAAACATGTACAAAGAATCTAAAGAATTTCTTTGTGTCCAAGTAGAGTTTCAGGTTTGCACAAGTTCAGTTAGTAAATGATTAATAGAGGTTGGTAGGTTGGCATTGGCTGCATTCTTTTAGCTGTGATTAACTCATGCTCTATGAGAGGCACTGTGGACGTTGATCCCCTATAGACTGTGCAGTGCTGCAAAAACAAACAGAAAGAAATGCTGTCAGATAAGTCAGACCTACAGCGCAACAAAGCCTGATGTTCACTTACAAACACCCATTGTTTGAGTCTCTTAAATCCTCATTTTGTTAACCCAGTGGTACCCAGAGGTGAAGCACTTCTGTCAGGAAATACCAGTCATCTTGATTGGCTGCAAGACTGACCTCAGGAAGGATAAAGAGTGTGCAAGAAAGCTGAAGGCCATGAATCAGGCTCCCATCACTTACATGCAGGTAAGAAAATAAGATGTTTGCAAACATTTACTGATCTATGAAACCAGGGCTTTTCACAGGCGGTGTAATATGAAAGATGAAGAACTCTAGCAAGAATTTATAACCAAATTGATCTTGTTTAACAACAGATTTCATCAAAATGCAGATTTTGTGTTTTACCCCAGTCATACAGTCTAATTGTTGGTTGTTCTGTGTGTAGGGTGAGGAAACCCGGCAGCAAATGAATGCAGAGCTCTACCTCGAGTGTTCAGCGAAGTATCAGGAAAATGTAGAAGACATTTTCAAGGAGGCAACGAAAAAAGCTTTAGCAGTCAATCGAAAACTGAGAAAGAAGAAGAGGAAGAAGAAATGTGTTGTTTTGTGAAGACAAAAGGACAGAAACTCCAGGATTTCTCCATCCTTCATGTGAATTCCTGCAGTCCTTTAGACAATCCTATAGTTTCTCAAATGCTGACATCAAAGTGGGGACATTAAGAAACTGTGCATCAGTCTATGGACATTTGGACCTCGCTGAACCATCAGCGGGCGTTTCTTTAATGCTGCAAAAAAAATGAGATACGATGCAAAAGAAAAACTGTTTTGCAAGTAGCATCCCGATGAACTTTCCAATTAACATTTGAATGTCATTTTTAGGGTTTTCAATATATTTTTTCAAAGAATTTTGCACTTTTTTTCTACAAATATGGCAATTTGTTTGACTTTATTGGAGGGTGAGAAGAGTTTGTTCCTAATTTGTTGTTATGGATTTAATTTGTCAGGCCTAGAAAATCCACTTTAAACCTGCTGGTAGAAAATAAAGTCTCAGGCAATTGCTGAAATTTATTACACAATGACACTGTAATTTTTTTCCCTTCACATATAAGTAAGGTTTCGTACATTTTCAGCACAAAAAAAAAAAAAAAAAAAAAAAAAAGATACTGTTGGTTATCATAGGGCTCAGTGAGCCTGCAGATCTTAGCTTTACCTATAGCACCCACTAGAGGTGGAAAATCATAAAAGCATCTGCTGCACAATTTGTCAAGGCCATAGTTGCAACTAATTTTCATTGAAATAAATACAAGTACTGTCTGTGTCATTGCACATGAACGTTTGCATATCTATTGTTTTTAATTGAGGCATTTGTATTTCTTTTTTTCTTTTACAATGATGTATACAGATTGAGAAAATGGCAACTGTCTTGTGTTACTGACCACCTGATACAGTCTTGAAATGAACAGCAACATCATGAAAAATGAGGACATCATGTTTTGTGCACTCTGGCAGCTCCCACATGAAATGTAACATTTTGGTCTAAAACAGGCTTTGATTTCCCTTAAAAAAAAAGTGCAAGTGCTGTAATTACTCAAAAGAGCAGGATTTTTAAAACAGAAGAAACAAGACTTTTTTTTTCTTTCCTATAAAGGGAGAATAAGGCTTTATAGACCTGAGCCTTGAAAACACATGCTGAAACCACAGGTGAGACAAAACTACAGGCAACTACAATGAAAGATTTGATCATATATTAAGACAAATATTTAATTGTACAGCATACTGGCTTTTTGATCAGACTTAGAAAAATAATCCAGCACTTTTAGCTGTATCATGGGCAAACAGTACGAGTGTGAATAGCAGCATTCAATCGTTTCTGCAACATCACATAAGAAAACGGTAACAGACACAATAATGAAAACAGATCTTTCAAATCAATCTTTAACTTTGTGATAAATTGTTCAAATCTGACCAAATTAAGACCATCAGTGAAGCATGATAAACCTGTCCATATTACAGTTCTTTAGTAACATGTTAAGTGATTAACGTTACAGGGAATGCCCCTTCAATCCTCACTGGTAAGAATTAAAATGGTTTACGTTTCATGTGCATCTTGTAGTGATTCATAGGAGGAAGAAAGTTTAGGTAGAGCATAATAAAACAAAGCTTTTGTAGCAACTGCCTGGTGGGAGAAGTGGTGCCTTCAATTGTAGTTCCAGCTCTTTCAAGATATGAGTCCCCCTCTGACAATGAAAGAGTACATCAGATTTTTTCCCTTAAAATTAAGTAAACAATGGGCAGATGAGTAGTTCTGTGTACCATTTATCATTTCAGAGACCAAAACTCTGGTAGAAATACTTACGTAGCTGTGACATTACATGATAAAGTGTTGAGAACTACATTTTTAAAGTTGAGAGGCTCATGACATGATGTTCAGTGCCAAAGTAAATACAAGCCAGAGCATCTTTGACCATTACTACTTCACAGAAGTGTGCACATGACAGACATTAGGTCTTTAGAGGCAAACTTTGTTTCCTTCTGCTACCTGTCCTTGTTTAGTTGCATATGATTTGAACAAAGGCTCTGCACTCATGCACCAACACAAACGTCAAGTAACACATTCTCTCCACGCACATTTTATATACACAGGATAAAGCAACAAACTGTTCATCTTATTAGGCAAACATCCTCGTTGATTTGCGCCTCATGGCAACATCAAGTCATTAGAGGGTAAGAGCATGTTTACCGGACACTTTGGCTGGACGCTGCTGCCATTATCAAAGCCTGAGAGAAATGGTGGTTTTAGGTCTGTCCTCTCGGCCTGATCGTTGGTGGTCAGTCCACAGAGCAACTGTGCGTGTTTGCTTCATGGGTACTGGCCTTTCGAAGGGTCACACAGCTTAATCTCAGTCACTCTTTTGCACTTTTTCCTGGTTCTTTTGAATTTTTTGGTGGACAACTTTTAAGGTAGTGAGAAAATTTCCCAGGAAGAGGACGAGGAATGTCAGCGCCAGCATAAACACCTGAAAGTTAAAGGAAGAGTTTTACTTCAACACAAGTCACAAAATCTACTAAATCTAGCTTGATCAGTATTTTTAAATAAGCAAGTGTGAATTTTGTACCTGAGTAAATTAATATTTTCCCTAGAAACTAAAAATGCATTCCAGTATCCTTGTTTTCCAAAATTCTCCCCATTTTGTAAAAGATTCAAAGACCTACACATGCACGCTTTTCATTTCTGTATTCAGTTCATAACCGGCAGGCAAAAGTAGCCCAAATCTGACTATTATGCCCACATGTGACCTACCGTATATTTGATTGTTTTTATTTTATGATAGTCTGAACAGCACAAATTAATTTTTTTTCTCATATCACATCACAATCTGATGTTTTTGAAAGCAAACTCAGCCTGAACGGTCATGTTTATGACATGGAAGTGAGACAGATGGCACGTTTTCACAGCAGAAGTGGGGAGATCTGCAAATGCAATGTGCTGCGTAAGACATGTTTTCTTCTGTGCATGCAGGTCACTTGAGGGCCACTGACTTAACACTGGAGTCTGGTGGCCGTTACATTTAAACCCTGTTTTTCTAGATTCAACACACCAACACTCAAAGAAGGCCGTTTTCACTGTCAATACATTTTGAACAAATGGTACAAAGTGTTTGTCTTTGTCTCCGCAATATTTCTCCAACAATCTGAGCTTGTTACTATGTTTAAAAAAAAAAAAAAAACTCTGCAGCTTTAGTCTTTTCCAAGATCTTTGTATCTGCTTGTGTGAACGGTTAATGCACCTAAATTTAGTGATCTGCATCAGTCTGCCAGAGTTCACCAGGTCCCCCAGCAGCTGACTGAATACACCTTAAAACTGGTAACTTTGCAGACTGAGCATGCACTCAGCCAGATTCTAGGTGTATATATGGATGCTTGTTCTCAGGAATCAACGCAGGACTCAAACTGTTTTAACAGAATTGTTTGCATATCAGCATGCATGTAACAAGTTACCATGATTTCAACATTACTCATCAAACTTAATTGTGTGCAGTAAAAAAAAAACAAAAAACAAAAAAAACTTTTTAATCTTACAAAACTCCAGTACTGACTCTGTGGATGTGATCCTTACCTGCCACTCCTTACAGTCCTCGCGTCCTGCCAAGCGAAACAGGGTCACTGAGTTGTACAGCTGCCAAAACTGCGGAGACAGAAGAGGCATCATCTTTCATAATGTTTCCACACTCTCTGATGGCACAAGCACGTTTTTACTTTGATCTTTAAAGTGCCCAATACAGATTAAATAACAGATATGATGTAAAAACGTGTGTCACTGCCTCATAAGCTCATGTGGAATTGACTGCTTTTATAATACTGCTATAAAGGTGTTAAAGTGACAGAGTTGATGAGAATACAAGTAAGAAAACCAGAAAGGGTTTTGACTTACATGGCCAAAAAAGAGGAAAGGCAATAGAAAAGTAAGTCCTCTCCACATCCAGGACTGGAACCCCTCTGCATAGACACATAATAATCAATTTCATGATACAGAATACTAATACACAAGTGATTGATGCATTTCTTGTGGCTTTTCTCTTCACAACAGTTTGATATTAGAGATGGTTTTAAGACATGAGCTCAACAAGGTCTTACTCCAGTATGCCTGACATCTGCATCCCAGCACATTGATGTCAACAGCTGTCTCCATTTCTCACCTTTACCCCATTTTTTTCCAGACATGGTATTGCAGATGGCTTGAGGGTTCAAACGATTGAAATGGCTACCACCAAAAATAGCTTACAACTCACCCACTGTGAGATCCAGTTGATTTCTCTCTCCTAAAGCACGCAGCCTGTACAAGCAACCACTCTGGTAGTAATACTGGAGGAACTGGACAAAGCCTGGAGGGCAGAGTGACAACAAAAATGACTGGATTGCAGCACATTAGAAAGACTGGACTAGCTCAGGTTACATCATATTATTATGCAGAAAGATGGTTTCACTTCAGATGATTTTAACAAAAACAGCTACATCACTGCAGTAAAAAAAACATTTGACTTGTCAGCTGAAACTTAACTAGAAATGTTACACAATTAAACATCATGAGTTTACATGTGATTTACAAAGCAATGACTTAACCACCAATGTGTTTTACAATTTTCCTTTTCCTTTCTGATGAGAAAATATTTCAGTCCTTTTATTATAAGACCAGTGGTAAATGTTCAAAATTCTACTGATCAACACAACTAGTAACATAACAAGTGGGACTCATGTTATAAATGAGCCCCTTCACTAAAGGTGATCATCTCCTGTTAATGTAAATAAGTTTTACTGAACTACACCTCCGCCAAACAGTGTTTCCCCTACCATTATATTAGGGGGCGCCTACTCCCGCCCTCCCAAGAAGGTCAAGTTAATTTGATCCTCTCCTCTCTATATTGCGCACGGCAGACGTCAGATTATGTCTTCACAACACCGTCTGCTTTTCCGTCTTTGGCTGTGGCTCAACATTTTACCATTTTCAATATTATACTTGTGTCTTTCTTTTGTGACAAACACACAACATCCAAGTGGAACCAGGACGATTCTGTTACACTAATTTATAGATTAGATAATAAAAATAAGCTACACTCTCAGACAGCATTATACTGGCTTTGTTTTGTTGAATAAGACTTTATCACTTTTAAAATCAATCTCATGCTTTAATGTAACTTTAATCTATTTCTTTGTAACTTTATTATAAAAGAAACCAAAAATGAAAAAAATAACGACACAAATGTCTCACATGTACAGTATATTACAATATCAGTTGATTCAAACTTTAAGAGGTTGCCTTAATAAATTCTAACATTTGAACACATGGAACAGAAGGTCAATTTTACTGATTACTGATTAATGTGATCAGCATTAAACATTAAGCTAAAAATGAATATTTTAAACATCTGTCAGATAACATTTTGTTGATTTAAGGACCATACAAATAAAAAGAAGATAACAGAGTACAAACCACAAGACTTACTCTGATAAATGGAGAATGCGAGGAACTGGCTCCTGAACAGCTGATAGATTGGTCCCTCTGGCCTGTGGAAAGACACAGAGAAACGGAAACCAAGATACTGTAGCCTTTTTCTCTTTTGAGTCGATAACTTCAACACATTTCAATCCTTTCAAGGGTGAATCTGACTAAGCGAACGGAAACACAAACTCACCAGGTAAGCATAACACCTGACAGAAAGGTGGACACATAGTGGTGAGATACCCACCAGCCTTTGATCCTGAAACGTACAAAAAAGTTTGAATCAAGACAGGAGCACAAGCAAAATCCTATTTTATCATATATCCAAAATCACATAAACATTACAAATGAAATACTAAAGAATAAATTGACAAATTTAAGAAAAAAATAAAAACACACACCTGGAGCCGTTGCTCATGAGGATGCTTTCCCTTATGGTCAATGTGCAGTAGTACCACACCAGTAAGAAGTTAAAGATTTCATCAGTGACTCTACACATAACAGGAAAAGTTTAATTAAAACTGATTTCATTACAAACAACAACACTTGAAAGAAAAAGGTCTCACCGACAGTTGAGAAAGAAGAGGCAGGTTATAGCTCCAAACATCAGAATTATTGTCATATAAAGCTTGAACTTCTCATACTCATCTTTGTAGGCAAATCTGTGAGATTAGAAGATGAAGAAGAGGATGATGAGACTGACAAGGAGATCATAGTCTAAAACTATATTTTTTAAGCCATCTTAAGGCTTCACATACTTTGCCTGGTTACTGAGAAGTGTCACGTTCACATTGCCCAGGACCAAGCTTAAGTACAGTCTGAAAAAAGAAAGCAAAAATCCCACAATTAACACTCAACCTAATTAAACAAATGAAAAGCAAACGTGTACAGTGTCACGGATGCAAGATGCTTTTTGTGTTTCTACAGCTTTCAACAGAACTGCACATGAAAACACACTTACCCGTTCTTCTTTGGCAAATATGCTTCCATATCAAAGAAAAAATTTTCTTTATCTTTGATTTGTGTTTTGATGTCTGTTATTAGCTTTAGCTCTTTCTCGTCACACGTCTGTGCACACCTGTAAACAGAGCAAATGTTCATCAGTAGAGGAACAATTTAAATTTACTTTAAATCCATTCATGTTTAGCCAAAAATATCCCATCTTAGTGCACTTTAGCTGTAGAAATCTAAAGCAAGGGTTCACTAATGATTGGCTGCACTCACTTGTTCAAGCTGTATCTCAGGTCTTTCAGGCATTTTCTCTGTTTACTGATGGCGCTGCTGCACGTTGTCTGAAGATTTGTGAGTTCTTCTAATTTCTGTCTGTATATTTTATGAGTTTCCTGGGGATCAAACGAATACTGAGTTAGAAACATCTACCAACTGTCAGAATTGAGCAATGAAAGAAACTAATAATCTACTGAAAGAGCGAATAAAAGTTTTTGCCAAAGATAAGTTCACAGGTGTGGAATATTATCTAGCCTCTGAACACAAATGCTTCTGCATTCAGAGGTGGTAAACCAAAGCATGATTTGCATCATAAAAATGTTTCCTCATACTGTGAGACAGATGAATTTGTGTTCCATACTTCTCCAAAAGTTTGGTTTTTATTTTTCTTTATTTGTTTATTCATGAGCCTTTTTCATGGGCGACACAAGGTCAGTACAGCTTTAATTTTATTGTAGAATCTTGTGTTGCACAATTGTTATAAAATCAGATCTTGAAATCCAAGAGGTTATTTTTATTTTAAAACAAACTTTACAAAAAGGTGCTCATTTTATCCATCATAACCCGTTACCAGCAAGAGTAGACAAATCTGTGGAGGTGAAGCTGCTCATTCAGCACAGATAATCCTATGATCTGAGGACGGGGACTCATTACTAGCTCCCTCAAAATGATTTGCACTGCTCATCCTTTCTTAGTGCATACATGTTCAAATGCTATTTAAGGAGGAAAAAGACATAAAATGAAGTGAGAAAAAGTGGGCAATAGGCTGCTTTTTCTGGAACTCTACTTGTCTCATGAACTATAGTCTTGCTTGAAAATAATTCTGGTCCCAAAAGCATGATTGCAACAAAAAAACAAAAAACAAAACAGCACCTCTGCACAAATGACTGAAACATCTGACGAAGGCAAACCTTATTCTGGTGTAAGAAAATAAAAACAGCCACATCTTAGGGGAGAAGAGAGTTCTCATGTGTTTACAGTATCTATATTCAGTATATTCACATGACAGTTTTCTCACAACAATAACGCTTAAGTGCACATGATTAAAGAATGGCTTTCTACCACAGGTTGGTCAGGAGTGTACACGAGACAGGAGATGGTCCAGATGATGAGCAGAATGAAACTTCACAAAAACAATGTCATTTTGCACAAGTATAAGGACCTATTTTTATTATTATATATATAATTTGTGTTGGGACATAGGCCAGCATTATTTCATGTCTGATGCTTGGCAGTGTGCTTGTAAAAAATTATTTTAGAGTGATGGAGATGAAAATTAAAGGAATATTTTAATAAAGAGTTTGGAATGCTGGCATAAGTGACAAACTTCACAGAATTACTTGAAAGAATTAGAAACTGAATGAATCTGTTATGCAGAATTATGCATGGTCCTCTAACTGAGACTGAATCTTATGATCTTCATTTTTTTAATGTCATTGTTATGTCATATTTTATGCCTCAGAGCCACAACGTCTCTCCAAAGCTATTCAAGTCCTTCCAAAGAGATGGCTCTTGAATCCTAAGACAGCTGTCTGAAAGGTGGTCTGGCTTTAGTTTAGTAATCCCTGTGCATTTGATCACCTTCTCCATCATAACAACCTTGTTCCCCCCAGAGACCAGCTATAGATTTGGGATTTTAAAGGGAACACAGGTCAACATCTCAGCCATCTAACACCATCTGCGTGACAAAAAAGGTAGTTGTAACCCATGATCACAAACACTGACATGTATCGCTGCAGCTCTAAGTGAACAGCACCTTTGCATGAAGTTGTTTCAAGTTAGCCAACTATAGCTTAAGTGAGCTAGCCCGGTGACTAGAAATAGATAATATATTCAGTGATAGTTAAATAACTTACCCAGGCAAAAAATTAAAGAGAAAAAACACCCATACGACCTTTACGTAACTTTGCAACTCCTTGATCAGTAGCTACATATTGAAATGAGAGGCTAGCTGCTCTTCAGCGGCAAACAGAAAAAAAGCAACCTGCTGCTAACGTTAGCAGGTTGCTATGTTTGTTGCGACAAACTCCATGATAAGCGCCTGGTAAAACATAATCCATTCCCCAGATATTACTCCCAAAAGCGCAGTTATGAGCTCAGTGTGGCGTTTAAAGCTAAGCCGAAAATGAATGGCGAATAGCAAAGAGCCAGACAAACTACCCTAGCCGCTACACTATGGGCTGTCAGTGACATCCACGGCACGATACTTCTTGCAACCCAGCATGTATGATAAAACACTCGTATTAGTGATTCCTGTTACCTGTAATTGTTGATATTCTTCGTCAATTTCCTCCCACTCCATCTGAAACTTCGGTTTGGACATTGTGGTACAAAAACGGCGAGACGAAGAGGACGTTTCCACACGGTTTCACCCCGATTACCTCCTCACACGGGCTGCTCAGTCCCACTCAGACGCTTTTTAATTGTGCTCCACGGCGCAGGCGCACATTCACTGTTAGGTCGAACTGAACCACAGTTGAACCTGTTTTAAGTCAACAAACATTTATATCCCTGAGTTGAAATGACTGAGGTATCAACAAGAAACACCAGATATATTAAACTTTAATTTAAATTTAGCAATGGATTAAATGATTGACTATTAATGACAGTGCGCGTTTGTGTTGCTAGGATACAACAAACACATCTGCTCCACAGCTGAGGAAGTTAGACTGCTAGCTAGCTAGTAACATGTTTTCTTCATTGTTACATGTGCTCATTTAACAGATAGGATTTAATTAAAAAGTAATCCACTTGGACACACTGCTAAGGTACAAATAATCTTCTTTGAATTTATTTGAACTTTTATAAAAAAAATATATAAGCCACCATTCCTCTTATGAAGTCGTGACATTGTGATGAATAGTTTTTGATGCGTTCAATATTTTTAGTACTTTTTTCGTGTAAACATAATCTGAAATACTAGATTAATCATTATTAAGGAGACATTTGTCGTTGGTTTGATGAATATTCGTAAACTAGAGATTCCAAAAAAATTTATATTTTTTGTATGGATAAAAAAAATGCTGTTTAACAAAAGAAAAAATCCCATATATCAGCCTAAGAGCCTCATCCATTTTGTAAACATGGTAGAGGAAGTATCGTGGTTTGGTCTGTTTTGCTGCCTGTGTGGACTAGGGAATCTTGCCATAAATGATGACCAGTGGATTCTGAAATAACCCAGCTCAAACTGACTGAGATCCAGATTAATTTGTTGACATAAGAGGAGACAGACAAACCTATAGCTTAAAACAGTGGTTCTCAACTGGTCTGGCGTTGAGACCCACCATCACCCCTTAATGACAAGCTGTGATCCAAATCGACCTCAGATTGTACAGAATTAATAGTGCTGACATGCACAAGCATGCTAAAAAAATTGCAACAATGGAGAAGTTGTTAAAAAAACAACAACCCAAAACTCAGAAATATAAAGATTTAGCTGCATAACCTCTCATTGCATATTTAACAAACATTGTAATAGTTACATTATTCAGTGAAACTTTAAGAATAAGGCTGCCATAACAAAATATTTCTGTAACAGCCATTTTTTTTTACAAGTTTCAGTTGGTGTTTTCCTGCAAAAGGCATGACATAAAAAGTGCAACTGAGAAGTAAATAAAAGCTTGCTCTTAATTTGTCTTCAAATGTTAAATAAAATAAAATGAGCTGAACATAGTCACTCACTGAGTCTGAAAACCAACATAGCAGATTTCTAACCACAAACTCAAAATAGATTAAATAAAAAAGATACAGGTATATAAATTTTTTTTCTTGTCTGGTAAATACTGAAAGCACTGTCCTTTCCAGAAAAATTAAGTTTCATTCACTTCAACCTCAGGTGTGACACCAACATCATAGACCTTGGTCTGGAGGAATGAATAGGAAAAACTGGGGAAAGTGGGTCAGCTACCATCTTTGGGTCAGGACCCACCAGTTGAGACTCACTGGTTTTCTATTTTACAGGGTGTCATTGAGCTACCTCCAGCCATGCCAGTTATCAAACGATCTAAAAAGAATCTGCCAAACTCAACACTGAAGGATTTGAAGTCACAGAAATGCGGACTTCGACACACAGTTTTCTCTGTCAGTGGAAATAAATACACTGGAGAGTGGAGGGATGACAAGAAGCATGGTTAGATACTGCTTAGTCATTGTTTCAACTAAACCACTGAGAGGTCTATGTTAAATGATTGGTTAAATAATTGATTACTGGCTTGTTTTCTTTTGTCAAGGCAAAGGAACTCAGGTTTGGAAGAGACCTGCTGCCGTTTATAATGGAGAATGGAAATTTGGAAAACCTGATGGGTATGGCGATTATAGTGTGCTTCTCCCAGGATCACAGGAGTACACAAGGAGGTACAGTGGTGGATGGAAAAATGGAAAGAAACACGTATGTATTTGACATAATGTTTAACATGCATGCTGTAACATATACATCCCAAATTTGTGATATAAATTTCTACTCCTCAGGGTGATGGGATGTACTTCTACAACAACTTGGCATTCTATGAAGGGGAATGGAGTGAGAACCAACGGAGTGGCTGGGGAAGGATGTACTATGACAATGGAGACATCTATGAGGGAGAGTGGATGAAGGATAAACGTGATGGGCAAGGAATTATTAGATTTTGTAAGAAAATTTTCCCTTGCATTAATAAAATGGATTGTAGTTTTAACTGAGATATACTCTAAATTGTATGATTTAACTTGTTTTAAAGCAAATGGAAACTGGTATGAAGGGACATGGCAACATGGCCAAAAGAATGGTAATGGCAAGTTCTACTATTCTGACAAAGGCATGCTCTATGAAGGTTTTTGGGTGGATGGAGTGGCAAAATGTGGAACCCTGTCTGATTATGAAAGGGATGCAGCCCCAACACCTGCCAAACTTCCAATTCCAAAGGTAAAACATTTGGACTACTTCAACTTGCATCTAATTAAATCAATTTCCAAATCACTTTTATGACATGGTCAAATGAGCATAGACCAAACAGCCCCTTTCCTATTTAGTATTGACTAAAATGTTCTTTTTCTATTTTAAGGTATGTCTGGTGGATGTGGAGTCAGTTTTAAGGGAAGCTGAATCAGCTTACAATGGTCAGTCTTGACTTTCAGCAAGAGGATCATTAAGTCTACTCCATTATGTAATAAAAATATGCATAAGTATTCAACATGTTTCATCTCGTCAGTACTCTCACTTAGGTCACCCGCTTCAGAGTTCATGATCAAACTGAGCTGAAGACATTGCTTAAATAAAAAAAAAAGTTCATTTGCTGCCATTGCGATAACAGACCCATGGTGAAGAGAAAACTGTACTCCTGTATGTACAAACACTATATTAATTCCATACTGTAAAACTAACAATGTTGATGCAAACTCACCATCAAATTATTTAAGCTTGACATGTAGTTCAATATACATTAGCCACAAGAAACCATTCTTAAACAATACTCCATCTCCAGCAACCAATCTGAAAGAGGATTGCCATGCTTCCACTTTTAATTATGTCTGCTCCTATCAAATTCAAAAAGAGACCAGCTTCTTTAATCTGTTGAGCATAAAATAACAGAGAAATGTTAATAAACATGACTGACTGATAAGCTCCCTGTGGGTCTCTAGAGGAATGTAAGAAAAAAAACATACATATGAATTAAGGATCAGACTACAGAAGGTGCAATAAATCAGATAAAAAAATATAAGTGTCAGTTAAGACAAATCACACAGTGTAAGGAAAACTGGTAGTGGTACTTAATGTCGTTTGTCAACACAAAACCATCTTTGATTGCATGTTGTTTGCATGGATAAGATCAGAAATATGTTAACACACAAAGCCTGAAAAACTCTTAAAAAAAGGTTTATTCTATCACCACAGCTATGCCACATACTGTATGTCAGCAATTTTCTAATATTTAATTTTGGCAGCTGATTAGTCAGTTATCAGAAAGAGCAAGCAGTACAAATAGAAATGGAGTTCATTATCATAAATCCTGTAAATGAGGAGGAAACAGAGTAAGTCTGTAGTTCACGAAACATACTATACATAAAGATATGCAATATTTGCTGATAAACATAAATAAATGCAGCAGGCAACAGACAGGATTCCAAGTTACTGATCATATGTCTGCCATAATGTCCATAATGTAAGAGATTTATCAAGCTACGATCACATTTAAGATTGAATGATTTCAAGCTACATGCATTATGGCAGATTTATGTGTTCACAGTTGATGAAATGTGTCTTCTAAAAATACAGCTCTTCACAAAATTAAAAGTTCACAACTATGGGCAAGTTACATCTTCATTCCTGTTTAAAAAAAAGAATCTGAAGCCAAAATTGTGGCTTCAGGCTTGGAGAAATTCCAAGAAGTCAGAGTTCCACCACAGATACGAATCAACTGTACTTGTTCATGGAAAATGTGAGCTTGGAGACTGCAAAATTGAAGATTCCCCCCTGTTGTCAAGCTCGTTTTGAAGTCTGGTTAGGTTAGATAGCTCTTCAAGCTCCTGAAACTGTCTGTCAGTCTTGTGGCTGACCAAGGAGCGATAGAAATGCACAGCAAAGACAATGAAGACTAAACCAAAGGGAACCATAATAGAGGTTGAAGTAATAGCAGCAGCCACACCAGATGAAACCGTAGAAACTGTATTATTACTGGATTTATTGGGCTTAACAGGTAAAAATTTGACCCAGCAGAGTAGAACTACCTCAGCAAGAAAAAGCAAAGTGCCAATGACAGTAGAAAAAGCCCAGGCCAGTTCAATATGCCTGTGCATCCGCTCATGTGGGGACTCCTTCACAGAGTTGAGATTGTGGACGTTGCTGACAGCCTCTATATTTGGCAAAATGCAGGTGCTGACCATCAGAGCAAACAGGTGAACGGCCACAAGTACAGTGGTGCAGGCACTGAAGGCGATGAGAAGAGCAGGTGGGTAAGGATAACTGTTATCCAGCTGCACCTCTACCATAGCCACCTAAAAGAAAAGAAAAGCAGAGGCACAACTTTTAACACATGCCCGAACTTTCATGTGAGTGGTTAATCCACATAGATACAAGACGATACTTTGGAGATAACGTTACCATAGCAAATCCAGAAAGCAGAGCTGATGTTCGACTAGAAGCCTTCAGTTTAGCTCGACTCAGGTACAGCTTTCTCCAGGACAGTGCTTGCAGTGAATGCTCGTTCAGACTCATGTTGCGCCGACAATGAAAACACCGGCCGAGCAGCGCAGCTGTTTGGAACTCTTGCGCTACAAGATAGAAAAGATAGTCCAACTATACACACTTGGAAAGCATTTACCCCCGCCTGTTGACAGAACTGCGGAAGCTAATTTTTCACCAACAGTCTTCCTCCAGCGTGTTTGGACTGCCTGAACCTTTAATTACCCACAAGCCCCCGCGCGCTGAGAGGAACATCCGTCACCGAGTAAACTGACGGTAGAATTGGTTCCATAAAGGGTTACTACTGCACATCTTGTAACAACACTGTTGTAACACGTATATAAAATAGGCAACATGTTCTATTTTTATATTTAATGAACAGTCATCATTTAGACATTATTGTTAGTCACGAAATGGATGAAGCGAGACACTTTGAATGCGAATCATCACGAAACTTGTCCAGCTGAGGTATTTTATACATCAACCTTGAAGTATTTTGAATTTTTCTGTTAAGATACGCAAAGATTAAAATATACCCACAAGAAAACACTATACATTCGGTATACAGAGGTCTAATAAATGTTCTTGGAGACTGGAGAATTGTCTTTAGCTGCCTAATTAAAATAAGGTGCAATAATTTGTTTTAGGAACAAAATGTTAGACGATAATCGTACTATTTATAATGTACAAATAAACATTCAAAATGTTAGTAAAAATACAACTGTAAAGTTTGTAAGTACTGACTCAAATATTAGGAAAAAGCTAATTTGGATAAAAACTAGAGCTGGCTGATATCACCGAAACGTCCCAAACTCACGTTCATTAAAATGGCTATTTCTTTTGCTTTAAAACGGTTTCAATGTTAGCTTTATTATCCCCAAATGGGCTATTTCTTTTGCAGCCAGGTTTATCTAATATCACGTTTTATTGTGCGAATGAGAAGGGTGGTAAATGAAATTATTATTATTTTATTCACTAGTTTTGTTGAGGCAAAACAGTCGTGGGTGAGTGGGAATGAGAATTCTTGATTTTTCTTCTTCCAATTTTACGACGAAAGCTGCTCTTCTGAAAGTCTTTTTGTTATGAAACCAGTAGAATGAATCATCCATATTAATTGTTTAAAGGCAGCTCTTTGATTTTTCTATCCACTTCCAAACAGCAACCGTCAAATATGATGAATATTTCAGATTTGTAAGCAGCGGAATGACATACCATGACGCTGTCCAACAATGTTTTGGTTCCTGGCGATGACGTAATACACAAAAACATGGTTCCCTTGTTTTGAACCTGTAAAGCGTGCTAAGTGCTTCTTTAACTTTACTACGCGCGAGGATGCTTTTCCCAAACTGACTGACTGGAAAATTATTTTTAAGAGACGATGGCTCAGTCCGCGGAAACGTGTGCTGAATCTGGACGTAGGCTGGTGTGTAGCATCTGCCATGTTAACGTTAGCTTATGAGGAGAGACTGGCAGCGAGCTAATTAGTTAGCTAAGCTAACGTTTGCAACAGTAAACCTTGGGATATTTGTCATGTCACTGAAACTGCTCAAGTTTGAGAAAACGGGTGAAAACGATAGATGTCACAGTTTAGATTTGAGAACTTCTTTCATATTTTTAGTTTTTGCCCAACGTACAGCGGTTAAAACAGGAGAAATCAATATAGTTGAGTGCAAGCAATGCACAGTTATCTTGGAATATCGTACCAGCAGTAGCTTCCTTCTTCTCTGATAAGCGTCGTTGTAGTGCGAGACATTAGATGAAGAAATGATGCCGTTGTAGCAACGTAAAATGCGCTGTGAAAACCTGAATATGACCCCCTGCCCCAGTTTTAAAGTTCGCCATGAAATGGACGTTCATTTATTCTTCACTCCGTATTTTAGGCGCGGGCCTTTGTGAAGAATTTGTTTTCCACTCGTGTTTCAGTTTTGTCATGTAAATCCTGTCAATTTTTTATGGCAGCGCTCCATCTGCCGGAGGATGTACGACGAAAACGAGGACTTGTCTGATGTAGAAGAAATTGCAAACGTCAGAGGTTTCAGTGTGGAGGAAAAGCTTGTCAGCGAAAGCTACAGCGCAAACTTTGTCCACTTAATGGAGGGCAAAGGTAAAGAAACACAGAGCATGTCATGTTTCTTTTCAGTCAGCCTCTATTGCCATAATGACACTATTTTGCAGCTAAATAAAATGCAACTTTGGTTGAGATGATGTATGTCTTTGCACCAGTAAATGTGTTTTTAAATACTTTGGACTAAACATACAGCTATTGTCTTGCAGACTTCACATATGAATATGTACAAAGGGAGGCCCTCAGGATCCCGCTCATTTTTAAAGAGAAAGATGAATTAGGGATTAGGTAAGGAGTCTTTCCTGCACATGATACAGTTTATGCATAGTTAATGTTTTTACTAACAGGGTTGGGCCAAGTTACTTTGAAATGTGGTCATTTAAATAATACTAATTACATTTAAATTGAACTAGTTAGTAAAACAAACCATTTGATGAAAAATATATTATCTGATATTTTTGGGCTGCTCCATAGTCAAATATTAAAGTATGTATATTAGCATTTTTACGGCAATTAAAAGGAGTTTTAAGTTACACTGTAAGTAAACCGAATCAGTATAGGGCAAAATGACCTATGTACTACTCTTTTGTGTAAATTTGTGAAGCTTTTTCTAAATTAATGACCACCTAGAGGATAGTGCTCCAGCACTTATTCGAAATACAAATGTTCCTTTGTCAATATGATTTAAAAGAATAAAATCTATCTATAACCCAAGAAATGTGTTTGGCAATGTAACAATTACCTAATTACACATTTAAAAAAGTGATCACAATTATCTGTTATCTGTAACTACCCAACTTTTGTTAACAAGAGTTCTGTTTTATTTTTTAAACTCTTTACACCACATTATGTATCGCATGACTAACTTGCATCTCTTTCTTACATTTGTATAGAATGCCTGATCCTGAGTTTACAGTCAGTGAAATTAAAGGTTTAGTTGGTAAGTGTAATGTTATAAATACATGCACACAAACATATTTTATACATTTAAATCTAGACCTATCAAACCTGTCTGTAATTTAAACCAAACCCAAGCATATCCTCCTTCACAAGCATCCCAGCTCCTGAGGCGGACAGTTAGGCCTGCTGATGTAGTTCAGTTTAGGGACATTTGAAATAAATTTTCATGGCAAGGTAACAAGTCGCTGCGATGTTGAGAGTCTGAAAGTCCTCTTCCAAAACTGATCTGAAGTCTCCTAAAATTCGGATCCATACTATGCAATCACAGCACAAATTGAAAAATGTTTTTATGATAAAGTTGGCCAAACATACAGATCTTGTCACAGTGTGACTCAACTAGAAGGTACACTTTTTAAATCTGATGTTGAAGAAGTGTCCACAGATGTAAAAGTAGATAGTTCATGAATTGGAAAAAATTTTGCAGAGATAAGCAATAAAACAGTGAATGAAAAGGGAAATGGACATTAAAATATGGACTTACAGTGACGTTTAAATTCTAAGAATAATATAGGTTTATTGTTAGAGTGGTATTTTAGGTGTCATATTATGAGAGATTGCACACATTTTTAATCATTTACTGTTTGTTTTTTTGTCTAGCTAGTCACAGTAGGCATGCTTATAACCACTTTCATGTGCCTGTGTAGTTTCTGAAAAACTGTTGCATGGATTATTGCTGTTAAGTTGAAATATCTGATCAAGTAATTGCGCCATCTAGTGGGGAACATAGTCAATAACACTTTGGCAGAGGATTTGCTGGTTCTTTATTTCTCTGCAACATTACACAAACTCTCTCAGAAGAAGAGATACTGCAGGTCTTGATCATTTTCACTGAAACTGGAAACAAATTATTTGGTTTTAGTTTCATATGTGTTCAGTCTCTGTTCTCCTTTTGGACAAGCTGTGTTACATTAGCTAATAGGCTAATTTCATCCAGGTCCTGCTTGTTTCTTGCAGGTAGTCGACGCTCTGTGGATGTTATGGACGTGAGCACTCAAAAAGGCTCTGAAATGAGCATGGCTCAGTTTGTCCGTTATTACGAGACACCAGAAGAAGAACGTGACAAACTCTTCAACGTCATCAGCTTAGAGTTTAGCCACACTAAGTTGGAGAACCTCATCAAGCGGCCCACAGTGGTAATGCAACTTACAACTCGCTGTTTAATAAAAGGCGTTGGTTATAATGTGACTGATGTGTAAACATTTAGTTTTGCTCTTACAGGTGGATCAAGTTGACTGGGTGGACAACATGTGGCCTTCTGCTCTGAAACAAAGCCAAACAGAAGCCACTAATGTTATCTCAGAGATGAAATACCCTAAAGTGCAAAGGTATGACCATTTTAATTAAGCTCTCCTCAGTTATGTGTCAGTCCATGAGAAAAAAAGATGTGAGTAGACTATCAGTATAGAAAATATAAATGTTAGAAATGCCCCTTCTGTTGCTATCAGAAAATCTCATGTATGAACAGTAAGTATTTTCACCTCATTCGTGCTCTTGATTGTTGCTAGGCAGCAGTTTTCTTACCGCTACAGAAAATGATGGTTTGTAACAGCTGTGGTCTGACTGCACAGACCTGTCTCAGCCAGCCAGCTAAAGTGGAACCAAAATTAATTTAAACCAATAATTTGTTCTCTTTTACTCATTTTAAGAACTAAGTTGTATGAATTAAATATCTATAAACTCTTCTTTTTGTGGTGTATATTAAACAGCAACAGTTATACAGATGGTTATGTATATTAATAGTTGGTGTTAATGACAGCAGAAACACTATTTTTTATTAGACATTATGCTGTTTTGATGGAGTCACTAAAAACAGCTGCATGTAAATCATTCAAGTTAATTGTAGAAAAGGCATTTGTTATTGCAATATTTTAAAAAAATCTATAAAATAGATCATTTCTTTTTTTGCCAGCGATTCTTGGCATTATCTGATGAGTTGGAAGCTGTAATGGGCAAATTATTCCTATCTCCCAATAGTAAAGAATCCTTAAAGAAATTCCTGGATCCAGATGGTGATCCAGATAAACTCCAAAATGTAATCACTTGTTTCTTTATTTGATCTATGACATTTCTTGAAAATTTAATCATAATCCATCTATAATTTTTTGAGTTATGTTGCAGACAGACAAAAAAACGATTGCAACCAAAAACATAATAAAAAAAATGAACAGCAGCAGAAAAATGAATGCAGAAGAAACTTTGGCTATGCTACAGCAAATAAATGAGGACTCAGGTGGAGAAATGATCAGCTCCTCATACTACAAGACGACCTAGATAGGAGGAGACATCCTTGACAAGATGCAGAGGCAGCATTCATTTCTACCTGCAACTAGAAGATGGCCTGTTGCTGTGTTTTATAACATTTTGGACATGGCTGCACTGAATGCATTAGTCCTCTACCGAATCTGGATTGATTCCAGAATGACCCGATGTGCGTCCATTACTGAGCTGTCGACATGCAATACAATAAATCAATATCCGCTGACATCCAGCACTTTGTTTCATTACTTTAGCATTATATGAAGCTTCTTATCTAATTGTTCCCCCTCAAATAATTGTTAAAAATATAAATACGTTTAAAAAAAAAGATTTAATTTTGTTATATGTTAATTGATTAAGTGAATGTTATAAGCTAGTATGTGTTTGACATTTTCTATTTGACATACAAGCCCAAAATAATCCGACATGCTAATCAAGTATTCATTGAAGATGCGTCTACTACCAAATGATAAAAAGATTAAAAGAGAAAAAGTTGGCCTCTGTAAACATCACATTATCATTTTTATGCTGCGTCTGCGTGGTGGAAAAATGACCCCCTCTGGCGGTTCTAGGGGATATTGGAATGTTCCCGTATCCAGTGTAAATAAAAGGATCCGGGTGGTGATCCGGATCACCCCCACAATCTAATCACTTTTTCCTCATTCCATTTTGAATATTTACTGAAAACAGAGAGACAAACGTACGCCACCGAAAACAACCTCCGCCTTGGTGGAGTTAATTCAGCTTCAGGATTGATAGAATTTTTTTTAGTATTATACTGAGACATACTAAAGACCAAGAGTTAAGTTTTATTGTCAAACATACAAATGTAAACCCCGTTTAGACCCATTTTCATGTTTTCCCAAATATTCAGCTGTTCAAAGGACTATTATTTATTTAAGATTTCTCTCATATAAAATGACTGATTAGAGGTTTAAACTGGAAATCTGTGTTTAGTTTTTACTTTAATTTTTTTTTCATTTACATTTAAGCATGAACTAAATCTTTCAAGTGACTATTTTGCACACATTTCGAATGAGAAACAAGTCAGTAATGATCTTTGTGTTTCTATTTTTTATTTTTTATTTAATTAAATTTTTGTTAAGCAGTACAGTTGCTGTTTTTCATTTTTAATATTCTACTTAATGTTGATCTTATTTGAAATGACTTTTTTCCTTGCTAGGTATTGCTTGATGAGTGTGAAAGGCTGCTACACAGACTTCCACATTGATTTCGGAGGAACATCTGTTTGGTATCATGTGTTTAAGGGACAGAAAGTGAGTTAATTAAATTTCTTTTGATAACAGTTCGAATATTTTGTTCCATAAGTTCTTATTTAGTAGTTATTTATTAAGCATTAGGATTTTGGTTACATTTTCAAGTCTGTTAAAAATGAAACTCAACAGCCTCGGTTTGGACGTCATCTTAATGTCCTCAGGTATTCTGGCTTGTGCCTCCGACCCCTCATAACCTGGCACTGTATGAGGACTGGGTCTTGTCAGGCAAGCAGAGTGATATCTTCCTGGGGGACCAAGCTGATGGATGTCAGAGAGTGGAGCTTAAACAAGGATACACCTTCTTCATCCCGTCTGGTCTGTTGATTGTTTTAAGTAGCCAGCTGAAATAGATTTGCTGCTACATGAATGAAGCTTCACCTGGTTATTATGCTGTATTATTAATTATCTCTGTAAATTTGTGTGAAATCTCTCTTTGTTCCTTATTTATTTAAATGTGTGTTGTGTTTTTGCTTTTTGCTATTAAGGTTGGATTCATGCCGTCTACACTCCTGTGGACACATTGGTGTTTGGGGGCAACATTCTGCACAGCTTTAACATTCCTATGCAGCTTACCATCCATGAGATAGAGAACAGGACTAAGGTAGGACTCAGAATTTACCAGTGTGTGAAATCCACATGGAATATATTAGTCTCAAGTCAAGTCTTCACAAGGGTATGAGGAGTGGTGGAGGAGGCATCAGCCAGGCTAGACTGGAAAAGGAAATTAATCCAAAACCAGTTCAGTAACAATTGTTACTACATACTATTACATAAGCCATCATTTTGTAACTTTCTTTCAGGATTTTGGAGAGCAACAATTATAGCAGTGAAGCTATTTTAGTGGCTTTCAGTTGTTTGTGTGTGTGTCACTTGAGCAGTTTATCCCCTGCACTGTTGTCAGAGATATGTTTCTTGTCTGAAGTATACACAGACGTGTAAAAACAGAAATTTGATAACTGAAGAAACTAAGAAATCAGGTTTTTGCCAAGGGATCCTAAATGTTGCTCCTAATAAGAAAACTTTGTTTTTTAGTCATTAAAATAGTGGCTTTTTTAAAATTTTGCAGTCTTTAATTAATGAAAATAGTTTTTTTCCCTTCTCTACAGGTTCACTCCAAATTCCGTTTCCCCTTTTACTACGAAATGTGCTGGTATGTCCTGGAGAGATACCTGCACTGCCTGACCAAACGGTCCTACATTGCTCAGAACATCCCCAAAGAGCCAGTAGGTGAGTAAAGTTAATTACAGCCCAGTGTGAAAAAAAAATAATTTTCAGTGTGCATATGTACAGCAAAAAAAATCACATACAACTTTTTGTTATAGGATAAAAGTATGAGATAAATAACACTGAAACATAAATACTAGACATAAATAATAGCAGCAAGAATAAAACTGGCATATTGCTCGTAGTGTATTGCACATTACAAGTGTTTTTTTTTTTAATGAGCACATTCCCAGTAATAATTGCCGAGTTCTTTGATGGCACTTAAACAGTTAATAATGAACCTGTAGCATTTCCCAGAAGGCAGCTGTATTAACAGACTTCCCAGGTCAGAGCAGCGCTACAAAAAAAAATCATAATATGTTTTAAAGCAATACAAAAAAACATTCTGACCTTAAAACTCTTTGCTTTTGACTTGTTTTGATGACATACTTGGAGAGAGCTCAGAAAAGAGATGGGATGCAAGATAGATGCCAAATTAGCAGCAACCTGTTCTGCATTCTGTGACTAATTAATAAAACAAAACATGCATATTTACCACTATGCCTCATCACCTTTTGTTTTAACGGTACTTTTGGGAACTAAGGAGACAAATTATTGTAGTTTTTCATGTCGTATCACTTGTATAAAGCTTTGCTTTTGTAAAAATATACAAAATGTTGATTGGCATTGAAAGAAATCATCTGGGTGGGAGCATATTTTATTCTAAAATGTGTATATATTATTCAGTATTAATTACACCTCTCGGTAATAATTTACCCATGCCATGCGAACTGATGCGCCACCATTTTATGGTGGATGTGGCCTTTGAAATGACTGAACTGTGGTAACGAGCTCTGGTCTGTGATTTTTAAAAGGAATTTCAGATTGCGATTCTTTCAAAAAACAGGTTTCCACTCTGACTCAGTTCAGCTTTAATAACTGGAGTCCATAAAACGTTTTAGTGTTTCTGGATTTTTAATTTTGTCTTACTGTGTAGTTATATTTTTAATTTGTGGAAATAGGGAATAAAACGTGGTCACTAGTTTTCATTGAGGGGTTCCTGAGCCATATACAGTTGTGACTGCTGTGTCTGTTTTCAGTGCAGCGTTGCTCTT
This sequence comes from Melanotaenia boesemani, assembly GCF_017639745.1. Classification (NCBI taxonomy): domain Eukaryota; kingdom Metazoa; phylum Chordata; class Actinopteri; order Atheriniformes; family Melanotaeniidae; genus Melanotaenia; species Melanotaenia boesemani. Next base: position 15,786,030 of record NC_055700.1, read on the forward strand.
GGGCCAAAAGACTACAGCCATTTTAGTTATCTAGATTCTATTTTTCACTCTTTAGTTTCCTCCTGTACTAAGTCTACTTTGTATTTTTTACATGTTGCTGCCGTCAAACTAAAAACTGCTGCATCTTTTATGTCTCTCACAAATCTAATGATATGCTTCAGATCCTCTTAAAGTAATGTTGGTTTAAAAAAATGCTTTTGTCCTTTCAGATTATGAGACAAAGGGAAAAACAGAGAGCCCCTCCTCTGACGCCAGGAATCAGGACATAAGTGAGGACTCATGTGGGACTCAAGTCAGAGAGGATCAGGGAGAAAAAATTGATGGGGTTACTGAGAATGGCCCCTGCTCACCTGAAAATGAAAAGGGCATGTTCCTCAAGACTGTTTTATCCGTTGACTCCGAGGACAGCTGCAATCCTGGCTCCACCACTCTAGATTTTCCCAAGACCCCGTCTGACTCCCCAGCCTCAGAGTCTCTGAGTAAATGGACCCATTTAACTGAGTTTGAGCTGACTGGACTCAGGACACTGGTTGAGAAGCTGGAATCACTTCCTGAAAATAAAAAATGTGTTCCAGAGGCAATAGAGAACCCTCTTGCTCTCCTAGAGGACATTAAGGTAAAAGAAAAAATGATAAGCCATTGTAAATTCACTCAATAGATTTCCATTAAAGTTTTACTTGTTTTCTGTGGCTGTTAAGGTTGTCTTAAAAGAACATGCTGATGATGACCCCAAATTAGCAATCACTGGATTTCCTGTGGTGTACTGGACTAAGAAAATGACAAAGGTAAGAATATTTTTAACCTGAACTAAGATACACATGATTTGTTTTCCTTTACATTTACATTTCTGTCATTCAAATTTACTTAGTGAACACTTTAGAATAAAAAACTCAGTGTAAAATCAAGCGTTTTGATCTTATGGACCTATTTTCTTGACTTTGTGAGGGAGGACATAATTAAATCTCCTCCCTGAGCTGCCACCTTACCACGGTGGAAGAGTTTATGCGTCCTGACAATCTAAGGAGATATGTTGTCGGGGGCTTTATGCCCCTGTTAGAGTCACCCATGGCAAACAGGTCTCTAGGGGAGAGACCAGACAAAGCGCTGCTCAGTAGATCCCCATGATGACTAAAAACAATGGATCCAAGTTTCCCTTGCCCAGATGTGGGTCACCCGGTCCCCCTCTGGAGCCAGGCCTGGAGGTGGGGGACGGAGGCGGGCACCTGGTGGCCAGGTCTTTGCACATAGGGCCCCATCGGGCTCAGCCTGAAAGGGTGACATGAGCCCCCCCTCCTCTGGGCTCACCTCCTGCAGGAGGGGCCAAAGGGGTCGGGTGCAATGTGAGCTGGGTGGCAGCCGAAGGTGGGGAACCTGGTGGTCTGATACTCGGCAGCAGAAACTAGCTCTAGGGACGTGAAACATCACCTCTCTGGCAGGGAAGGAGCTTGAGCTGGTGCGCAATGTTGAATGGTTCCGGCTAGATATAGTTAGACTCCCCTCGACGCATGGCTTCGGCTCTGGAACCACTGTCCTCAGAAAGGGATAGACCCTCTTGATCCCTGGGCCCCTCTTCCATTCTGGAGTTGCTCTCGGTGAGATATACTGAGCAGGTGTGGGCATACTCATTCCCCCCCGACTTGGCGCTTGTACGTTGTGGTTTACCCTGGAGGATGAGAGGGTAGCCTCCCTCCGCCTTCAGGTAGGGGGACGGGTCCTGACTGTTGTTGTGTGCACCGAACCGAATTCAGAGTACCCACCCTTTTTGGAGTTCTTGGATGGGGTGTTGGAGAGCACTCCTTCTGGGGACTCCTCGTTCTGTTAGGGGACTTCAATGACAGTGAGATCTGGAGGGGCGTGATTGCGAGAAACGACCCCCAAAAGATGACCCATGTAGTCCACTCCCACAGAAAAGCTGCTGTAGCACATAGAGCAAGACAACTTTATCTGATTAGCACTTTTGATGTACAAGACAATTCAAAGTGCTTTACACAAAGCATAGCCACAGTCTGGTCAAGCTGACTTTCATTGACCGAACAAATGTCGGGACCATGCGGCATTGTAAGATGTCTTGGTCTACAAGTATTGAGTAAGATTTTCTTTCATGCTGTGTGAATGGCTGGGAACATGTGTGGTGGCAGGGTGATGCACTAGAGGAATAAGGCAAGTAATCAGGGCTAATGTGATCATATTTACTTTCCTCAGATCTGATGGTCTGATGGTGTATCTGTGGGATGAGCGGGTACATTTGTGGGGTGAAGGCTGCAACACAACCTGTAGGAAATGCTGGTAAAGTCTCAGTTTCTATTACCATGGACACCTTCAGAAGATTTGTTCAGCTCGTGCCATAAGATAGACCAATGGTCATGATACTGTGGCTGATTGGGGTGTGTAGCTGTCTTTTGTAAGTCACCAGAGTGAAAGTTTTTATAAGGTACAGTATATTGTATAGGTGTATATTATGTGTAAGAAAGTTAATTAGTGGTGCATTAGTTGTAGTATCATAGAGAACAGCTTTGTTTGAAACTCTGCCAGCTTGACTTGATTGTTTTTCACTGATCTGTATTTTCAGCAAAACTGTCAGTGTGTATAATCTACAGTATATTGCATTGTTTACACTTGGCATTTTTCTTTCATTGCCTTCCAAGTCCCTTTACTTCTTTGTTCTCTTGCCCTCAAATCAGTTTCAGATCCTGTTTTTTTGTTTTTTCTTTGTTTTTTTTTATCTGACACCCACTGCCCTCCTTTGCATTCTTTCAGGAACAGTAGTTGTAGGATACTCATTTGCATAACTTTGACTAAACAGATTCACAATAACTGTAAACCCAGCCATTAGACAGATGTGTTTACTATGTACTAAAACTATACAGTGCATTTTCAGAGCATTTACAGATAAACTATGAAATATTTAGCTGTCTATGTGTTTATTGTTACATTAGACATCAGAAATTTAATCAATAAATTTTAATGTGGGCAAATAATCATTATTTTAGTGCAACTTTGTGCCTTTTGGGAATCATAATGCTTCATAAAATTGAAAAAGAAAGTGAAATTATGATGCCAGTTGTAAACACTGGCAGGTTGATTTCATGTTGCCTTAAGCTGATGTAAAAGGGTTAGAATCAAAGCTTTATGTTAATATGCAAAATGTAGGAAAAAAAGAAACAATGATCCACCATCTCCAATTTTTCTGTTACCAATTTCACTTTTATCTTACACCCCTGCTTGCACTGTGTCTTAAAGAAGTGATGAAATGTGCTTGGACAATAGCTTAAATCCTGTGGATATTATGGATGTAGTTTGTCTCAGATGTATAACTTTCTAACTTCTCTATAACTGTCCAAACAAACACAGTTACTACAAAGGAAACTAAGAAACCGTAACAGAAGTTTGAACAAGGACTGTGTTTTACATGAATATATGAAAATTAAGTTCTTGCTGATCTCTGGATCAGATCTTGGGATCACCCCGCACCAGTCCCCACCCGACCAGCTGCTGGTCGCAGGTCCTCTTTGTGTTTGCCTTTTGTAATGAGATGCCATCTGGATCTATTGGCTGTGTAGAGCCTGTTCCCCTCTCCCTGTGATGCTCATCATGAATATTGTAACACCTTTGCTGCTGCATCTTTCTCCATTGGATAGAGGCAGACTCCTACCAGTACATATTCTGATGCATCACAGCCTCCTATTGGCTCTGTGCTTCCCAGAATCCCTCCTCCTTCCCAGGGAGCCATTCCATATTAATGAGGCAGGCTTGCTCTCTACATCTGCTTGTGGTATTGTGAAGCTGTGGAGCAAGAGGGAGGGCTGTAGGCTTGACTGCGGTAGCAAGAGTAGAAGGAAGAGGAGGAGGAGGAGGAGACTGCAGCCATGTCAGTTTGCTGTGAGCTGGACGGTGTCTGAAAGCAAGCCATGGCCATGTCGTTGAGTGCTGATGATGAGGACTACGACTCAGACTCTGAGCAGGTTAGCACACAGAAGCCCTGCAGGCAGGCAATAGTGAGGAAGCTAGAGGAATGCTTGGTGTCAGACAGAACAGTGTGCAGCATCACAGGGCAGCGAGGAAATGGAGCTACCTTGAGACAAAAGCATTGATTTAGTCTGCCCTCTGTTCTTGGTCTGTGATTTTTTGTCTTTAAAGGTTTGATGTTTGTGTGTGTGTGAGAGGGAGACAAGAGAGTATGCTTGTGCTTTAATCTGGTAAATTTAGCACCACAACAAGCCTGTGTTTTTCTAGCTCAGACGTTCTGTTGGCTGTTTCAAGATGCAGGAAAGAAATCTTTTGCAATTTGATTATGAAAGTGATGCACATAACATGCCAGTTATGCCAGTTTGTGTTACTTAAAAAAGGAGGGATCATTAGTCTTCATTGGTGCAAATGTCAGGTGTGTGTCAGATGGAACTTGCTTACTAGGAAAATGATATGTGTTTTGTTAATTTAAATATAGTCCTGCTACTCTTCTTACCTCCTAACCACACCCCCTTACATTAAGTCCATGACTGCATATGAGTTTGAAAAACGCTGACTGCAGATGATTGTGTGAATCTTGCTGTTCTGATAAATATCACGGGGCATTTTTCAAGTTTCATCCCAGTGACGTTAAAACACCTGTTCTTGGAGTGACTAAAATTTGCTGATATTAAAGCTAACAGGCACAGCGAGCTAAATATCTGGTAAGAGGGCTCTTGTTTTTAGCTGAATCTGAGCAGCTGATAAATCAGTTTACTATCATATGATGTGCTTGTGCAGTGTAGTGTCAGCATCTTGTTTTTAATTGATTGACGCTGTTGCAGGTTTTTGATGTTTGAAGTTGACGCTTGTCTAAATTTTCTTTTTGTTGGATTTTTTAGTCAGTCCTGTCCACGTGAAGAGAATTCATGTTAGAGATGGAAAGTGAACAACACAGAAGTGGATTATTTGTGTCATCGTAGGTTTAAGATGCCACAGTTCTCTAAGTATTGATGCTTTCATCTATTGTTTCTGCTTTAATAAAATAATTTTTCACAATATTTGTGCACCCTGTAATCAGTTTAAGCTGTCTTCAGGGGGTGTTTTGATGTGGTGAAAAATGGCTCTTAGCCATTTCAGTCTTCTTCAAAACATTCCCCAGCTGAGTGAGCTTTGATGTGCTAAGACATTACTACCTGGTCACAAGTGCTGCCCTTATTACTATTCAGAGAAGATACATGTGATGTCCATCTCTTCAGAAACACAATGCTGAAAGTTTAACTGCTGTATTTGTGGTATCACTGAAGAAAAAACAAAAACAACAACAACAAAAAAAAAACAAAATACCTGAGACAGGAAAAAAAAGTTTTTGATAGTCTTGCTGTCAAGTTGTCTTATCATTTAATTGTGCATGCCATAGAGATATTTGCTTCAGAGATCACGTACTTATCAGACAGTGGGGGCTGTGCAGGGGGTAAGAGGGGAATTAGTGGACAATATGGACAGTTATCAGTGTTTTTCCTTCTTTTATTATTTGCTAATCATACCTGTAAATAAAGTGACAAGTGCACATCGATAGACAGTATATGATGCACATCATTCACTTGAACACATTTGTCCTACACCACCCAGGAATGGTTGGGTAACAGATCAGGATGTATTTGCTTCAAGGCTGGGCTTCTTTTAGTGGGTTATTTGGTCTCATTTCAGTGTTTCTCCTCTTGTTAATCCCCATGCATACCCCCACAACAGTCCAGTGCAGACTGCACAAGCCCTACCCCCCTCCCCAATATCTCACTCTAATCCTGTCTGCTTACCACATATCTGACTGCCTCTGTCGGTCTATTTTGTGGCTATTGTTAGAATAAATTATTGTAATGTGCCTAAGATTCAGCCCGCTCACTTTTTCTGGTAGAGGCTCTCATTACAGTTCTCATTGGTTACAAGTGTGTGTGTGTCATACACTGTTCTGTTAGGGAATGGGATGTGGCTGTTGCTATGCTGACACCAGGAAAATCTGCACTGCCGATGTAACTAAAGAATCCCGATCTTCATCTCCAAGAGCTGCAGTGTTTTTCAGCCCTTGTTCTTGTTTATTTCACACTGCCACTTATTGTCTGATGTGAATTGCTGGCAGTGTTTTCACAGCAGTTTTCATGGTAATAAAGCCCCCACATTGTTGTGGTTTGACTCTGAGTCTGAGAGAGAGCAGAATTTATATCGTAGAAACAATAATGGTGCTGATCAAAGACATCCATTCTTTATTGCCCAGCAAAATTTGATAATGTGTTTTGCTCTAAATCAGTTTGTGCGCCCTGTGACAGTGAATAATGGGTCTTAGTGATAAATGTGTGAAATGTAGCCATAAGTGTAGCTTCTCTTTGAAGTAGAAACATGCAAGCAAGTGAGGTGCTAAATTTGGAAGGCGCCTTCAGGGACATTTTTGATGTGTGTGTGTGTTTTTTTTTTTCTTTGCTCTTATTTTCTGTGCTGTGAGAGCCACGAATATTGTGTTTATACCCAGCATGTTTGGATCAGGTTTGTTTTCTGTATTGTATATCAATATGTTTTTTTTTGTTAGTCTGTTTTTGATATATTAACCTAGAGACAGAAAGGCAGCATTCCATATACATAACCATGTGTGTTATGATTTTTTAACCATTCATTCTTTGTAATGATTTTGAAGTGCTTGATTTGGTTTGCTTGAAGAGCAAACCAAACTCCCTTTAACACCTGCATGATGTCATTATATTTATCAACTTGCAGTACATTTGCAATAAATAATTTCCAGATACATTAGTTGTAGACTTCATATATAACGGCATAAACCATTTTATTTTGCAGTCAAGATCTCTGTGAAATATTTGTTGGCTTATTGTTTTTAGGTACTTGATACTGTACCCTCTTCATTCTTTTAGCCCCGGCCTCCTAACCGGCCGAAACCTAAGATGGCTGCATCTCCTGCATCAGCAGTCAAGCTGTCAGCCAGTCGGGGAACATCTGGTGCCAGGAGGAGAAGGACTCGTTGCCGAAAGTGTGAGGCATGCCTGCGGACAGAGTGCGGAGAGTGCCACTTTTGTAAGGACATGAAGAAGTTTGGTGGGCCAGGGCGAATGAAACAGTCATGCATCATGAGGCAGTGTATTGCTGTAAGTACATAATGTTTGGAGTTTATTTTCTTATTATATACATGATGTTTGACATTTGCTTTTCTATCTGACATAAGAAGATTGTATAAATAAATAAAAAAGTGCATCTAGGAGGTGATAAGCATATCTTATGTATCATGAACACTGGAAACAGCTGCCTTGGCTCTATGCAGAGGTAAACAATAACTCTAATTAACACATTATATATTGTTTTGACTTGATTCACAGGTAATGTCCTTGTGCCTGTATGTCACAGTGAGTTGCAATTCAACCATTGCAACCATCCATCCTACTCCTGGTCAACAAATAGTTCAAACATGTAAACCCTCCAGAAACCTTCTTAATCTTCTTAAAATAACTTATTGTCTCTGTAAAAAAAAACATACAATATTAGTCAAGAGCTTGGAGGTAGTTTATTTAGCCTTTGAACAGAGATTCTTGCATCTGTGATAATCCAGAACAATTTCTATATCTATAGCTTCAGATTTGGTTGTCAGTCTATGTAAACCCTCTTTCCAAAATCTCAGACTATTCCTTATAGGATTAAAAACCCAGGTTGAACATTTGCTGTAGAACACTAACAATGTCAGCAACTAAAACTAATAATGTTATCAGTTAATAATAGTGCCTGCAAAAATAAATGCAGAGATTGTTTGTGAAGATTTCCTGTCATCCAAGTTGAATCTATACTAAAGAAAGGCAGCAGGACTTAGTTTGGCTTCATGAGCACATTTTATTGGGCTGTGGTTGCAGGTTTCAGTACCATGGACAGAAACTGGATTTGTTTCTATAACGTAGATGATTGTAAAAACTGAGTAGGAAAGTTTTACCAGTATAGTGAAGATTGTGTGAGCATCTGTTGTTATTGTCCTAATATCCCAAATTGGCAGAAATGTAATCTCTTTCAACTGTGTCCCTCTCACCTTTAGCATAGTCAGTGTTTACCTTCCTTTGATATCCTACTACAGTCTCAGCATGTTGGACTACCTGCAGAGCCAAAGAAAGTTTTTACATCTCAAACTGTTTATTTGTTTACTTTCATCAGTCTACACAGAGTACTCCACATTTATATAAGGAAAACAAGTGTTTCAAGTGTTCTGTTGATTTATTAAAAACAAACAGACATACGGACCAAAGGTCTGGTGAATCAGCACACTATGTCTCTATGTCTCCTTAAACTGGAGGAAGTTTGGAAGTGATCTGTGTGTCAAGGATAAACCAAGTCATCATGGAGGAAGGGCCTCAATCAGACAGCTAACTAATATGTCCCTTGTCACTAAGAATTAGATCTAAGGATTATTTGTGAAGAAGGGAGACCCTTACACAAAAACAACAACTGAAGGAGCACTCCAGTAGTCGGGCCTTTGTGGAAGAATAATCAGACAGAAGCCACTAAAAGACACCTGGCAGCCTGCTGGGAATTTGCCAAAATGCTTCCAAATGACTCAGATAATGAGAAGCAAAATCCTCTGGTCTGAGTAAACAAAGGCTGAACTGGAGATGATATCCCTACAGCCAAAAATGTTGGTGTTTTTCTGGGACAGATGTTTGGAAATTGAAAGATTGATGTAGGGAATCATAAAGTAAAAAAAAAAAAAACAAAAAAACAATTTTAGTCATTTTTAGAGGTTTTAAGCTTCTAAAAATGACGGGGTTCAAATTGAATAGGATGCATTCAAATGCAAAGAGAAGAAAATGTTAAACAGAAACTATGTTGACTGTGAATTATTAACTTTATGTACAACATAGAACCAGAATGAAGTGAATTACCACATTCTTAGGCTTATCGCCACATCAATATTACTTAAGATTTCATGGTCAGATTAGGTTCTTAGCTAAATCATCTCATCAACAGGTTGGTACAAGTCCTGGCAAAGAGATGTTATAAATCTGTTTGCCTCATCTTCCAGAATCATCATACTACTTCACTGCAAGCATACACAAAACATTGTACATAACTAACTATTTAAAGATACTGGTTAGCTTTTGCAGCTAAGAGTAGTGATTTCATGCAGCCTCGCTGTCTTTTCCAATGTGTTTTGTTTTCTGCAGCCTGTCCTGCCCCACACAGCAGTGTGTCTTGTTTGTGGAGAAGCTGGAAAGGAAGACACAGTGGAAGATGAGGAGGAGAAGTTTAACCTGATGCTCATGGAGTGCTCCATCTGCAATGAGATTGTTCATCCCAACTGCCTCAAGGCAAATCCCTTGATATTAATATGCATTAAAAATTAGCACAGTGAACAATGTTGGTAAAATTGTGGACTTGGGGTTCCTTGTTATAGCTGCAAAATGCTCTCTAATAGTGTATCTGTGCTTCTTTTGTTCAGGTCAAAGACTCAAATGGATTAGTTAATGATGAGTTGCCAAATTGCTGGGAATGCCCAAAGTGTAACCATGCAGGGAAAACAGGGAAAGTAAGCATCAGTATGCTCTTTATTCTACATGTAACAGACTGATGGATGATTTTCTTCAACACCTTACTTTATCTAAGTGTCTTGTAACCAGAAAAATAAAGTCCTACCCTATTTTTTTCCAATCTTTTGGCCTCAAAGCAAAAAAGGGGGCCAGGATTTAAGTATGCGTCAAACCTCCCTGGCTCGCTTCTGAAAGAACCACGCTTAAACCGGGATTCAAAAGAGGAGTCTGACTCACCCACGGTGGCTACAGCAACTGTTCCTGCCTTGACTACCACATCTGCAGTGAAGAGGAAGGCAGAGCGGGACGTCATCTCTAAAAGGAACGATGAGGAGCCTCCAAAGAAACGCCCACCTCTGCTGTCTCTGGACGGTATGCCTCGACCAAGACTGGAAGATAATCCGCTCAGGAAAAAAAGGAAACTGTTTGACACCAATGATGAGCCTGTCATTATGAAAAAGAAGGTAGGTCACCCTTATTGTCTTATAATCACGTTACCAGGGCCATGTTTTACTGAATAAAGACTCAAATGGCAGAAGTAATCTTTCAGCCACTGTTTTCAAAGGAGATTTAAATATTCTTGGAAGAGACAGGACCTAAAGGTCCCAAAATTAGAAACCAAGTAAATCAAATGGATGATGATTTTGTCACCATTCATGACACCAATAAAAACTCCACACTGGACGTCGACTTGTGAGTTTTAACTTATCACATAGTCAAAAGTGGGCTTATGTTACTGTTTCTGCTATCTGACAACAGCAAGAGTAAAATACTGCCCAAAAAAATCACAAAAAAACAACACTGAAACACAGCGACAAACATGGTTTAAAAATTCTTCAATTTCCGATTGTCCCTGAGGATCACAATTTTCACAAGACTGCCCTTTTGACAGTCAAAGCTAAAGTAAATGTTATTTACTAAAGCTAAAAGGTACTCCCTTAACATTTTACCATAGTGGACATGGTGGTTGTTGGTTTACTGCTACCTAAATCTGTTTTTATTGTGTTATTTGGGGGCTTTTACAGATTCAAACAGATTTAGCAGGACAGATTAAAGCAGACCAGCATCTCCAGTATGTGAGTGATAATGGTATAATGGTGATCTCTCAGAAGGGCTTTCTGATGGCAAATAAAGCAGTAAAACTGTATTATTTGCACATCATGAAAAATATTAATGTTTCACTTTTTATCAAAGGCTGAAATGAATTTTTTGCTGTCCATTCTAGTACATAGTTTAGCTATTGTGCTACTGTGAAGACAACAGTATACTGTAGTTGACACCTTTACCATTAAGGTAAAGGCCTGCTTTTCTTGTTATTGAGACTGTCACAATCCATGGTATTGGGCAACAAAAATGAAGAACCTCAACACCGGACTTAGAAGTGGGAGGGAGTTAGAAACTAAACTTTTATTGTAGAATAAACAGGAAGTGCTGCAGAGGTAGGATGAGGGAGTAAAAAGGACCAAAAAAATGAAGCAAAGATACAGCAGAGCAGTCAGCAAAAAAGCACAAAGATGTGACTTATTACCTTTACTGTTGGCTTTGTGTTTGCAAAATTTACCCGGTGGTAAAGCTTGGAAATAAATTGGTTTATGGGGAGTTAGAGGAAAGCAAATCATATTTGACTTAAAATTTTCACAACTTTTTGAGACTCAGCTAAAATGCTGACAGAGATTTCAGTATTTTTCTCCTAAATTTTTGGTTTAAACTAATATTACAGTTATGTGTCTTCATTTTAATTTTTTTTTTGCCTCAGTTGAAAATACTTTAAAAGTAAAAGTTGAAAATAAAGTTTGTTTCTTTGAAAATGTAATTATTATACTTTTACTCTTTCTTAGAAAAAACTTTCAAAACCAGATGACCAATTCAGTTCGAAGCTGTTGCGGCAAATCAAGACAGAGAATGATCATGGAGATGAAGATGAGGAACGGGAGGATCATGAAGAAGATAGGTTGTCCCTGGATAGTATGCATTTTAAAGAAAAAAATGAGTATGATGTTGAGGTGCAAGAAGACGATACTGAGGAAGAGGAGACAGTAACAAAAGAGAGGGACAGTAGTGCAGACGACAAAACTAAGGTTCTCTCAAACCCCCTGCTAAGAGCTAGAGAAAGTGATCATTCGTCCTCCAACTCGCCCAGAGCTGGACCAAGCAGCGAGTCAGGAGACACTCAGGAGAGGAGCTCCGCTCAGCTTAAGGCTCGCCATCAGTGTCGACGTCTTCCCAAAGAGGCGAGCAAAGAGCTCAAACAGGAGATTTCCAAAACAGAAGACTCTTTGAGCAACCAAAAACATGGTTCGGTTAAGACAGAGGATGGCTCAGCCAACCATAATCGCAGACCACTGAAGAATGAAGATTCTGTGACCAGTCAAAATCGTAAACCGCTAAAAACAGACGACTCAACCACTAATCAGACCCGTAGAGCCATTAAAATAGAGGAGGGTTTGGCAAATCAGAACAGACAACCATTGAAAACAGAAGATTGTCTGACCAACCAAAATCACAAGCCTGTAAAATCTGAGCCTGAGACTGAGGTAGAAGACCAGAAGCCTAGGTGGCCTCTTAATAACGGCAGCGGCGATCTGGGTGACTGGCTCCGACACAGAGGACGGGAGGTGAACGGGGCACAGCACGGCTACTCACCAATCAACTGGAGCAGAAGCACTCCGATCACACCAATGGGCCCCCGGCCACTCCCTCGCCGGTCACCGCCAAAATGTATCCAAATGGAACGCCATGTGATTCGGCCGCCTCCCATCAGCCCCCCACCCGACAGACTGCCACTAAATGACGGGGAAGCTCACGTGATGCGGCGAGAGACCTGGATGACCGTATTCAGTCACCTTACTCACAGAGATCTCTGTGTCTGCATGCGAGTCTGCCGAACCTGGAACAGATGGTGGGTAGAGGTTCAACTGAAAACAGGTCATCCCACGGCGCTCCTCTGAAACTATCTGCCGTTTCTCTCACCAGGTGCTGCGACAAGAGACTTTGGAATCACATCAATCTGAACCGCTGTAAGTCCATCACACCTCTTATGCTGAGCGGGATCATCCGGAGACAGCCTGTTGCTCTGGACCTCAGCTGGACCAACATATCCAAGAAACAGCTCAGCTGGCTCATCAACAGACTTCCTGGTAAACAGTTTGATTCAACAATAACTATAGTCTGGTTTTATATGAAACATAAACTTGCATAGGATAGTGGTGCTTTTTTTTAATGAAATTGCTGAGTGCTTTGTGTATTTAAGTGTTACTTATCACATCAAACAAAAGCGAAGGTGGAGGAAAAATTAAGTAGTGTAGAGGAGAGGGTTTGTTGCTCTTTAGATAGAGATTCAATCAAATTTCAGATTTCTATAAGCATACAGTATTTGACTGATTTTTTTTTTTTTGACTATATTTTTTTTGCTTTATCCTCAATCATTGTGCTCTATGTTCATAAAGCAAAGTTAGAGGAAACTCTGCTGATCTCATAGAGAGCATAGATGGTGTAATGCTTTACATTGTGCATTATTTGCTTTTCTCATTTACTGGCTGTAATTGCAACTGTTTTTGCTCTGCTGGGCTTTGATGACCCTGTGGCTGTTTGCTTATAACTATATTTTGGGGGAATTTACTATTTGAACATTATTTCATGGTGGATGTTTAATCAGTTCACAGAATTTTAGAAAACCTCTCAAAGCAAGGACTATTTTAGGTGACTGGAAAGTGCCTCTATTTTCAGATATAAAATTGTAGGTTAATGTTAGAGCTGAGATAACAGTTTAAAGTGTCCATGCTTGATCCATTAAATGGTAACTTAGAAGAGCACTTTTTTCGACACTGAAACAGCAAACACTTTCTATAGTGTGGTCACTGTTTCAGGTAATTAAAAAAAAAAAAAATCATGATCAGTTTTACATCACATGGGTCTTTTGGTTACCCATAAATCCCTTTGATGCACCATCACCATTCATGCAGCTAAGAACATTACCTGCATCAGTTTACTTAAATTTGGGACTTTAGATGAGGTTAAACTCTTCAAACATATATTTAGCTTTCATAATTACTGCTCTTGTTAACATGAAAAAACACAAGTAATGAGTGTGCTGCATCTTTAAAAAAGTGTATACGGTTTTGTGTAATCCTGCTGTCTCTGCAGGTCTGCGTGTGTTGCTTCTGTCAGGATGCTCCTGGGTGGCCGTCTCTGCTCTTTGCACCTCCAGCTGTCCCCTCCTGCGAACGCTGGACGTTCAGTGGGTCGAGGGACTGAAGGACGCCCAGATGAGAGACCTGCTGTCGCCACCCACGGATAACAGGCCAGGTACAAGCACATTATCTGTCGGGACTATTAGACACAACCATTAGAGGCTAAGTAAGTGAGCTAATCATGGAAGAGAGGAAACTTAATATATCACACTGCAATCATTCATTTTAAAATTGTTTTGTTAGCATACAATGATACAGATTATTTGTCTTCAGTGTACTTGTAACTTTTTATCAGCTAAGATTAAATATGTGCTAAAATAAAGTCTTCATCTCTGTCACCGAGTCCCAGAGCTGAAAAAGGCTAACAAGTCCAGTTTAAAATAAATAAAAAAAAAAAAAAGGCTAAACCATTTCACGATAAAGCCTAGCTCCTGTAATCTAATGCAGATGCATGAAAAGTGGGGACTATATGACAAGGGACTATTTTCAGCTTTGGGTAAACACAATCAGTGCCCTGGCTAAAGTATCTATTGCAGGGGTAGCCAACGTCGGTCCTCGAGGGCACCAATCCGGCAGGTTTTCCAGATTTCCGTGCTCCAACACACCTGACTTAAACTAACAAGTCATTGTGGAGATACTTATAGGCTGCTGGATCCATTTAATTTGAGTCAGGTGTGCTGGAGCAGGGAAATCTGGAAAACCTGCTGGATTGGTGCCCTCGAGGACCGACGTTGCCTACCCCTGATCTATTGTCATTGTAATGCAGGAACATGTTACCCAAAGTGATGCTGTGACTCACTGATGTGTTTTGAATTTTGGATTTAGTCAATAGTGGAGCTCTGTGGCACAGAATATTAAGTTATGCTGTGCCATGGGTGCACAGACAGCTGTTGTTAGTAGTTTAGTCTTTACTTTGGCTTTGTTGAACATAAGGAAAAGTCATCTAATCAGACAAGCCAACAACACTATCCATCTACAATAAATTGTCTCCGTTTTGCATTATCTCTCTGTTAATCTTCCCTGTTTTTTTTTTTTTTGTAGGTCAGTTAGACAACAGGAGTAAACTGCGTAACGTGGAGGACTTACGTCTGGCAGGGTTGGACATCACAGACACATCTCTTCGGCTCATCATTCGTTACATGCCCCTGTTATCTAAGCTTGACCTCAGCTACTGCAACCACGTCACTGACCAGTCCGTCAACATCTTGACTGCTGCAGGGACGACAACCAGAGACTCACTGACTGACATCAACCTATCAGGTATGACTGTCTTTGTAGGCTGTAAATTTGATGTCCATTCACACCATTTACTTGTGTGTGAATCAGATATTAAGTTTTACAACAACTGGTATCTTTACAGCTTTAACCATTTTTCTAAATTTGGAGAGATTTTTTTTTTTTTTTTTTTAGAAATAAAAGTCAGTTTTTCAGAATTACAGATGGAAAAAGGCAATATTAAAAGATTTTGAGAATGTGTTGAATTATCTGTATGCAAGGGACCATTTCATTTATTACTGGCTCAAACTTTTCCATGCAGCGAAAACATCATATGATCCAGAAATGCCTCAGTTCAGTTCATGTAGGTGAAATATTAGATTATTGTGGTCTGAAAAATGTAAAATCATAATTAGTTTTGGAAATCGTGAAAGCAGGAGGTTTATCAGCACAGTTAAATAGCCTGCATCTGTGATTCATCTGTGGTGGTTTAGGGCACATGGGTAGCTCACTTGTTTGTGATGCAGCGCAGTGGTATCCATGCCTCTGTCCTAAAACACATCAAATGAACATGCATTTCAAAAGACTTGAGCATGTCCTTATTTCTTTATATATTACCAGGAGATTTTACTGAAGCAGGTTCAAACATGAATGGAAATTCATTATGCAAGGCAAAATCTGAGCTTAAAAGCTGTTACGCCCGCTGGCTTATCAGCCAAGAGGAACTAGAGATGCAGGAAGTGCTGGAAAACCAAGTGACTGTGGAGACTACCCAGCACCCGCCTCCCCTGCTTCCTGATTGGCCGACCTAGGCTTCACTCCCTAACCAGCTACCCAATCCGTAGGAGAGGCCTCCTTTAAGAATGCATCCTGTTGCTAACGTGACGTTGACGTTGCTTTGACGTTGCTTTTAGGGAACGACATTGCAGGAGGACGAGTGATGCCTTCCCTAGAAGTGATCAGCAATCCGGTGGAGGTTAATGCCATAAAGGCGGAAGCGCTGACTGGAGTGCACAAGCGAGAAAGCTGTGTTAGAAACTTAACTGATGAAATTAATCTCGCTGACAGCTTTCTTGTTTTAAGAAAGTTCAGAACAAATTGCCATGGGGAAAACACCGCTGACTAAATCGGTTTTTAAATGCACTCTGTGCACTTCACATATCCCATTTCCACACCTCCTAACATAACACTAACCCTCAGATGAAGCATCAGAAAAGGGCAAAGCACTTGCCAAAATAAAGGTTTGTGACGCTCCAGTGTCACACAACACCTGCACTTCCTTCTCATCACAGCTCTGGCCACTGAGGAAGATTTCTCCTGTCATCACAAATGGCTTAAAGCAAGGGTCTACGAGGTTACTGCCACTTTTCACCTCTTGTCCTGCTTGCTTAACAAAACCAACTTCTTTCTGTGAAGGAGTGTTTTGTTCTTTCTGTGCCAGCTTTTGACAGTTTGCAATAAAATGACCAGGCTTATGACAATAGAAGCATTTTCTGTCCTCAGGTTCTCTCACTCTGTCGGTTTCATTTGTTTTTCTGAAAGTGGGTTTAGCTGGAGCCGAAAACACCACTTTGTGAGTGAACACATACTCATCGGATAGGGTGGCCGCAGAGGATACGTTATCCACTCGGTGCTCATTAAGATGCACCACCAACCCTTCTGATAACCGATTCTTAAAATTCTTCAACCAGAATCAGCTCTCTAAGTTTTTCAAAAGTTGTTACACCACACGAAGCACACCAGCGATCGAAGAGCGTGCTCTTCTCTCGTGCATACTCCACAAAAGTCTGAGAGGACTCTTTCTTATGGGCGCGAAACTTCTGCCTGTATGCCTCCGGTACCAGCGCATACGCTTTGAGAACCGTAGCCTTCACAATTTCATAATTCTGGCTAGCTACTAGAGGGAGCGCTGCTACCCCCTCCTGAGCTTTACCAGTTAATCGGCATTGTACTAATAATGGCCAAAAATGGCCAGTGCAGTGCAAGCGCAATGCGCTCAAACGCCGGAAAATAGCTGTCCACATCAGACTCACCAAACACCAGAACAAAAGGAATGAATTTTGAGATGTCATACGGAGCCATAGGACTCTGAGACCCTGAAGGTGCAGCAGAGATCCACGGCGAGGTGGCCTTGGCCTGGGCAGCCAGCTCGACCTGCTGCAAGCGCCCAGCTTTGTCGGCTTCAAATTTCCAGCCTTTTGATTTCAAGCTGAAATTGTCGCTGCTGGGCCTTCTCCTGGGCTTCCATTTGAAGTCTGGCCAGCTTTAGCCTATAACGTGCACTCAGTGTTGAAGCACTAGAGTCGCTGTCTAACTGGAGAGGATCAAAACGGGGAACGTGACAGGCGTCGCAGGCCTATCCCCGTCCTCAAGTTCCTCATCCATGTCAACCAGACCCAGCTGAGCCTTCTGCTCAGCTTCCACCCCACCCACACTGGTGGAGGGAACAGCCTCATCAGGAGAATCCTCTGACTTCCCAGCAACCTCAGGCACCTGAAGCACCTGCCGTTCCACCAAGCCTGCCACCACTAATGACTTCAGTTCCTTTTTCCGACTTTGTTTTGGCCATGGAATGTCATAGTGGTCCGCCACTAAGGCTAAATCATCTTTACGACATGCCTGCAAACAATCCAGGGTCGGTTCCACAATGAACCGATCCAGATCAAATGGGGCACGTTGCATAGCCATGTCACAAAATTACACTTAAACTTACCCGTACAATGCCAAACAAACTGAGTTTTACTTTTCTTACCGTGCCTGAAAAGGAGCCACACAAACACACGGTAGTATGAGTAACCACTCACACCACGATGGGTACTCAAACCACACACACTTACCTAATAAATCGTTATGAAATATAACAAATTAATCTCCCGGACGAGCCCCCACTATGTTACGTGCCCCTTTTGTCCAGGGGTCAATAGGACAGTAACACAGACGAAGCCGGATAAATAAAATACAATGATCTTTATTAATAATCAAAACAAAAATGGGTTCCAAAACACAAACAATCCTTCTCTGGCTATGATTTAACTATAAAACAAAATAAACAAACTAAAAGTGTCCCTTTTGGGTTTTAACAATTATCTTTAACACTAACAATTAACAAATAAACCAAACAAACCAAAAATGTCCCTAAAACAGGCTACACTCTCACAGGCGGAATACTAACAAACAAAATAAATACACGTTCTCAGGCGGACTTCTAATAATCTAACAAAACCAAACTCCTAAGAACACAACATAAAACATCCTTATTTCAGGCAGGGACGGTACTCAAACTCAGAACACAAAAGCAATTAATAGCAAAAGCAATATTCCAAAATCCACACACAGGAAAGTCTCTGAACCACACAAGCAGAAATCTCTCTCAAACTGGCAAGCGTGTTTCCCACAATCCACAGCTGCCACGAATGATGGTGATGATGCATTCTTAAAGGAGGCCTCTCCTCCGGATTGGGTAGCTGGTTAGGGAGTGAAGCGTAGGGCGGCCAATCAGGAAGCAGGGGAGGCGGGTGCTGGGTAGTCTCCACAGTCACTTGGTTTTCCAGCGCTTGCTGCAACTCCAGTTCCTCTTGGCTGATAAGCCGGCTGGCGTAACAAAGCCAATATTATGACCACCTTAATTCTTCACAAATTCTTCACAGTCTGAACCCTCTTAGACAAGCTTTCTTGTAATTTCTTTAAGGAGACATAAAAAAAATCTTTAGGCTTCTTGAAGGACATTTCAAAGCTCGTCTTTGGAAACCAGCTGCCTTTTTGTTCTGTTCTTTTTTAAAATGATCCCACACTGCTTCAATAATTTTAAGGTCTGAGATCTGGGGAGGGTTCACATATAAACCTGTTGCCTCTGGTTTTCAGCCCAGTTCTTGTGTAATTTGGCGTACCTCAGCCTTTTGTCCCTGCTTCCCTTTCTAAAGAATGACTTCTTGACAGCCACCCTGGAGGCCATTTCTGATGAGGCTTCAGCAAACAGTAGCTGCATCAGATAAAGATCCAGATGTATCTCTCAATGCAGCTCAAGTTACAGAGTACTTAAAGATACAATTTAAAATGCTTCCTCTGCTTAGATGTCAGTAATGTGTTTACGTGACTTGAGCTTGGTGCCTTTTATGCTTGAATAAATCATAGGTCAGTGTTGAGTGACATGATAACAAAAACAAATTTCTTTGACAATGCTCGGGTACAAATTTGACTGAAAATAAAGGGAAAAGCAGCCAATGTCCAAAATTACAAGACAGGTCTGTCTTAACACAGCATACACAGTGTCTTATTTCAAAACAGACTTTTCTATGCAAAGTGCAAGTGTAAAAATAACTTGATGTTGAAGCAGTGAATAAAAAAAAGAAAATATTTCCTGGCTTTTTGATTCAATCAGCTACATTAATCTGAAAAACAGGGCTCATTATAATGAGTTTTTTTGATTTAATGTCTTATCTTACAAGGCTGATTAATCTGTGTGTGTGCATAATTCATGTTAGAGCACTTGACCCATTATGCACCATTTGTTTCTTCTAACCCAGTTTCTCTCTGCAGTCTGTAACAGGGTCACTGACCAGTCGCTGACCTATTTCAAACGCTGTGGAAGCATTTGCCACATCGACCTGCGATACTGTAAACAGGTGACCAAGGAGGGGTGCGACCAGTTCATTGCAGAGATGTCAGTCAGTGTACAGTTCGAACTGATAGAGGATAAATTGCTGCAGAAGATCAGTTAGGAGAAGGACAATGGAAGACTGTGTGACACTCGCAGGAGGTGAAACTACTGTCCACATGGAGGCAGCAGATGACTGTGTGCCAGACAGACACAATGAACACAAGGATTAATATCCTGATGTAAAGTGAAGCTGTGCTGCAAGGCCAGAATGTAAAAATGGAAGTCTTGTTCAGTGAAGGCAATATTACAAAAGGTTTTGTTGTTGCACCTGTTCATAAGTTATTTATTCTTTAACTGATTGTTTATGTATTGTACCACAGTTATTCCTTGGTGTTTATAGACTATTTTTTGTTCCAATGCAAAGTTTTTTGCATTATAGATCAATATTTTTGTATCAGAAAGTGTTTCATACAAGTATGTGCAGTATTAAATGCACCACTGTACAGTATTATAGTGCTGAACTTGATAATCAGTTGGCTGTACCCTTAAGCTCTTTATTGTTGAGAAGCAAATGTCTATTGATTTGTTGCAAACTGTTGAAAGGTAGCTTGATTTTTTCAGCTCAGCCACATACAATTTTATACATATATATATATATATATATATATATATATATATATATATATATATATGTATGTATACAGTATCTCACAGAAGTGAGTACACCCCTCACATTTTTGCAAATATTTTAGAATATCTTTTCATGAGACAACACTATAGAAATGAAATTTGGATATACAGAATATCAAACTATAGAAACTAAACTTTGATATTCTGTAAGTCAAAGTTCCATTTCTATAGTGTTGTCAAAAATGTGAGGGTGTACTCACTTCTGTAAGATACTGTATATATATATATATATATATATATATATATATATATATTCAATTGTATGTGGCTACGCTCTGTTTTTTTAAATAGAGACAGGTACTGTATATTTTGTTTTCCACACAATAACATCATGTCTGGATGAGAGATGTGGTAGAAACGTTTCAGTCGTTTCAAAGTTATTTGCACTGATGCGGTAAATATGAATACATGAATGTATTCTCACAAACACTACAGTGTAAAGTGTTAAAAAGCATATTTTTTCACCACTGAGATGTTCAGCTAATTTTACTAACTGCTTGTGTCTTTGGTTAAGATGTACATGCACAGTATGGTCTCTGCCATCTCTTTAGTATTATTGGTGCTTTGTGGAAGTAAGCATTTTAGCTCTGCATGCAGCAAATAAATGTTTACGTCATCAAGTACATTTATTAAGCTTTTAACAATATAACCTGTTTATTCCAACCCTTTTTCATGTGATAAGAAAAGATATGTTGCTGAGGCACATAAGAAAAATCATCATCAGCAAACAGCAAAAGTTAAGGAATAGTATATTCATTTTGTGCAGATCCTTTAGAAAAGGGTTTTCTTCCACAGACGGCTGACAGGGTCACTTAGGTGTGATCGGACAGACATAGCTGTGATTCCTTTGTTCAGCCCCGACCCAGTTTTCTTCCTGTTTATTCCAAAATTTTCACCATCACACAGTTCAAAACTGTTTCTAACTAGTGTGTATGAAGTCTCAAAACAACATATTTTACAACGACTTGTATAAGACAATGTTCAAGAACTCCATCTAAGACTTAATACACTGAACAGGCATGCTGTTACCTTTCATGCGAACAGCTTGCAATTGATTTTCAAAAGATTTGTGAAAATTACAATTAAATTCCTTTTGATTCGACTGAATAAGACACACATTCACGCTGGTTGTGTTTTTCAGCTTTTCCTACAAGTCATTTGAAATGGCTTTTCATTTTAACCTTTGTAGAACTCACTAGCTTAATTATTTTATAGGTTTTCTGGGTTTTTGATCTTTAAAATGGAAGTTTTGTTGAGTTTTTTTTAAAGTCTTTTGTGTGACTCCTGAATAGCAGTCCTTTTTTTCTAGTTTGGTGGATGGGTTTACATTAAAAATTCATGTTTTTATTAAAAGACTGTGTCACCATCAAAATTTAGTACATTACTTCAGATCTATCTGTACATATTGTACATGTAAAGCCTTTAGGAAAAGTAAACTTTTTGAGATATTAAATTCATTTTAAATATTGAGCATTGTCTGATTCATACAGCTGCATGCCAACTACTTTTATCACCACTTCAAAAAAAAGAGGAGCAAGATTTTACTCTCTGGTTTGTGGTACTGCATTTTAT
The DNA here is from genome assembly GCF_017639745.1 of Melanotaenia boesemani. Lineage (NCBI taxonomy): Eukaryota > Metazoa > Chordata > Actinopteri > Atheriniformes > Melanotaeniidae > Melanotaenia > Melanotaenia boesemani. The sequence continues at coordinate 15,807,803 of NC_055700.1, forward strand.
TGAATTCAAATAAACATTTCCCCTGTTAACCAAAATAAAAAAGGATTCAACATTCAAAATATAAAGATCCGGGATTATGAGTGATCACGATACCCTCCCAGTCCGATTATACTGTAGCTGCCCATGAGTGACATCTTCGAGAACAACAGGTGACTTGTTACGGTGGTGTGATGCAGGTGTTGGTTTTGGATTTGAAGCAGATGATGACAAGAAGGTGTAAGAAATAGAAACTGTGATGTAGCTTTAATGGTGAGAGAACAAAACCATCAGGAATACATTCTGGAAAACAGTATAGTTTTTTTATTTTTAAACCTTCATACTTAGTAGAACTTTAAATCACGTCTCCCAAGTAAAATGGAAAAATATACATTTAATAACTTATCATTAAACAACCATAAAAGCTATCTATGAGATTCGCTTAGGAGCAAATCAGCTGCAGTTTGTTTGAATATACCACAGGCAAACAGAACACACAGATATTTTAGTGACATCTGAATTAACTGGATCTCATGACATGAAGGATGCGTTTCATTTGCATAACAGGTCAAAGTAAATCTGCTACTTCTACCTCTCACTGTGTGAGGGACATGTGGAAGGAAGCCTGGATGACAGGACAAAAAGTATTCTGAGGTTACGCTCAGAAACAAGGAAGTAGCACCTGTTATCTACCTTTAGATCTGACATTAGAGGACAGCACAAACAACTGGTAGACTCTAAAATGAGGTGGTATTGCTTGGTGAAAGTTATTTAAAGTTAAAGAGGAATGAGTGTAATAAACGATAAAAACAGAATCTAAACTCAAGATCTGCTTTTTAATAAAGCTCTCGGCTGTATTTCATTCTGGCTCTCAGAGGAAGGATGACACATTTTACAGTGCTGCAACATTTTTTTTGAAAACGGGATCATTATAAGACTATGTTATGTCATATGATGTCAGCCGAACCGAGTGAGCCGAGTGATCCAATCACAGAAATGGCAAAAGCTGGGGAAAAGTCCAGAAAAAGCCTGTAAGTAGGCCTTTGTTTTTTTTTTGTTTTTTTTTGGATGAATTTTTACACAAAAACAGGAATGTATATTATCAGACAGGAAAATGAAAATGCACATCCTTCACACAGTGTTAAAAGGTTTACATGAATACTTTTAATTCCTAAAGTTCATTTGCAAAAAATAAAAAGATAAAATAAAACCTGAAACCGAGAGTAATCTATCACACCAAGCTTGCTGGTTATCAGATGCATACTGTGAGATTTTAACCAAATATCCATGGAAGGCATGATGTTCGGCACCTTACATGCTCCTGTGTGTGTGAGGAGATGACTCAGTGCATGAAGTGTTCAGAATGATAAATAGACATTTTTCTAAAAAGACAATTCTTTATCTCATATATTGCACATCCTAAAGTACACTGAGGGAGATAATACGGTGTCATGTGGTATGACCGTGTAAACCATATTGACTCTAACCCTGGGATCTTATATATTTCACCACAAACAATAAGCCAACCCTCTTCAAGTATCCACAGGACCACCTCCTGTTGTCTCATGTGAGAAGAGTCTGAACAGAAAATGGAGAGAAGTGATGGCAGGAGTGTCTGAGAGACCCGGTGCAGCTGAAGATGGTCATCCAGGGAGGAGAGGCAGGACTGGAATGTGAGTTTAGTGAGAGGTGACGGGGTGGGGGGTAAACCATGGTAGGCCAGAGGCAACAGTCTGGTTTCAAAGACCGGAAAGTTGCTCTCGCCTGCTGCAGCATTAGGCCCTGTGAGACATCATGCACAGCAGTTCATCCTCAGAAATAAATTCAGGGCTTGAGCCACGTGCACGCCTGAGGGCGGCTCCGATGCACGCACAGAGTTTTAAGACTTGAAGACATGCACGGCCCGCACTACATACTGCCTGCAGATGGGGCACTCGCTCATCCTCTTCCCACATTTGGTACAGGTTACCATGTGACCACATTCCAGTAACACACAGTCGATGATGGCATCCATGCAGATGCGACAAAGGTTTTCATCTGCTGCCAGCTGAGCTTTGACACCATCTGTAAATGGAAAAGTTAAAAACATATGGTCAGTAAACAATTGTTCCCTGAATGCTTATTAAGATTGAAGGTGATGAGCAGCTGCTCCAGAAAGCCAGTGACTCCATCTGCATCGATTCGTCTTCCTCCATCACTTCTACTTAATTTTCACACTGTTCTTGATGAATAATACACTCAAACCAGATATTTAAATCTATACATCCAAGGAGTCTAGCATGTTTCAGGAGCAGCCCAGAATGGACAAACTATATTTTTATAGCCACTCAAATTTATTTAGTGCTTATTTACAATTTCTTTAGCCAGATGTCACAAACTTAGGAGTTTTATGTCTGTTCTGACATTTTTTATGTGCAGATTAACATGTAGATGAATCATCTATACATCAAAGAAAAATAATCAACTGTCCAATCCAGCTTGGGGAAGAAGAGCCATACCCATCACAGTAGTTTAAGATCAAATCGTGTCAGTGCACTGGCTTATGGGAGTTAAATGCTGACTGATCAGCTGACTGGCCTAAATCTGGCTCCTGCTGCTGCTCACATTTTGTGTGACAGGAAAAAGAAGAAAAAAATCCATCCAGCTGCAGCCTGTCCACCATCCCTGCACAGCTGAATGTTAAGTGGGCTAATAAGATCCTTGAGCCCTTTTTTTCAGTGTAGAAGCTTGACAATGTAATTACACTTGATGGAGACATGCTGCTACTGGAGTAATATGATGGCTCATCAAGAGGTAAAAGCTTTAATAGATTGCATTAATGACAGGACAAGAGGCTGTCCCTGAGAATTACACGAGATGATGCACACTGGAAGAGACACACTAGTGACATAATGTGGAAACATTTAACCAGGCTGGAAATAATGACCACAAAATGATAATACAAAAGATAATGGAATACATCGAGTGGGGAAAAGATGGCTGCAGCATGCCTTTACCAATGACTGACAGATGAGTGACAATCATGGAGGAGGTGAGAAGGTGGCTTTTCGTATTAACATCTTACCTCCAACTCCACTGTTGCAGAGAGGTGGAGGATATGCAACCACTTTATAGGCAAGAATAGGCAGTAATAAAGAAAATCATTTAGTTTAGGAAACAACAAATGCGCCCTTTTGTGTGAAACAATGCTATGGGATCACATAATACAGTATTTTCTTAATTAAATATGTCTTCATCCAGTTAAAGTGAGCTTAATACACCAATAACATCAAAAAGCAAAGTCATATCTCAAACATAAATACAATAGTCAAAAGCAATTACCTGCAGTTATGCTGACATTTTCCACTAAAGAAAAAAGAAGAGAGAGAAAAATAGTATTTTAGGCATGGATAACACCAAATATTAAAGCATGGAATTTATATGCAAAAGCCAAAGTGCTCACTGGATTTTCTGTTCTGCTCATTTTCTCTGTAGAGTCGGTGCACCCGCTCCAGCAGCTCCCACTTCTCGCAGCAGCCGGAGTAATTGACAAAGTTCCTGGCGAGAATCTCTTTCAGCTGGCGGACAGAGAGGTTCTCTATCGCCTCTTCATTGTCGAGATCAGACAGCGAAGCTCTGATCCTCCTCTGCGTCGCCGGGCTGACCTACAATCCAAATGGGAACAGGGCTGTAATCACTGACGCGGCAGGACTGCGCTCACTTACACTTTTAGGATAAAGATCTTTAGATGGGCTCTTTAGATGTTTATAGAAACAAACGGCCCACCTCTAAGATATTTTCAGTGGGCTCCAGGTTCAAAAGGGACGCTGTTGGAGTATCCTCATGTTCCTGTGAGAGGAGATTAACACAGTGAAGTCAGTTTAAGTTGCATTATATTTGCAAAATGATTCTGAACTTATAAGTTAGCTTGAAAAATTGCCAGCTCCTTGTTAGCATAATCAAATTATTTAGTGCCATAAAAGGCCCATCAGGGACATATTCACAGACAGGAGGAAAATCACTCTGCAGGGTTACTGATGTTATGCTTTTGGTGTGAGACAGCTTCTGTCAGTCTGTCTTATGTTCTCACACTTCCCAAACTAATCTCACGCCAAATAAAAGGAAGCCTTAAAGCTCCTCCTTGAAATGAGAAATAGTTTTATGGGTTAAACATGGCTCCTCTGCAAACAAGACAGTATTTGAACATCTATCTTTATCCACATTTCCACTACATCAGTGCGCAATAAACATTACACAAAGCACAAAAGACAGAATCTGTACAGAAAACCTCTCTAAACCACAAAACACCTTTCAGGTATTTTTAGTCTGGTCTTATGCGTGTTGCTTTATAATTTCACATCAAAAACTGAAATGTCCATGAAAGTAGCCTACAACTTTCCTGCTGCAAAGCGTCAGTAACATGACGGATTTTGAAGTTTTGTTAGTCGCTCCCAGCTGTTTGAAGGATTTTCCTTTTATGCTTATGAAAACTTTACAGCAACCTAGCATGGATGACATGACCGGTCACATTAAATGATGTTGCACACTACATCCCTTTAAAAGACCGAGCTGTCACATACAGTCATAGTTTCTCATAATTTATAACAAAGCCATTCTAAAGATAAGCCCAGCAGGCCATCCAGAAGTGACTGTTTGGTTTGTCCCCGCTGGGCTACTGTAGTAATATGGAGGTGAAACATGAAGGAGGGCGAGAAAAGTGACCCATTAAGTCTTTGGATTTAAATGGCTGGTTTTAAGGTAATAAAAACATAGCTATGAATTTTTGCCAGTAAATGTTACACAGTGAAACTGTCATTATACATGCTTCCTTATAGAATTATAATTATAATATGACTTGAGATACAACAGTTATAAAATGCATCCATCTCCTATGCGGGAGACAAAAGTTCAAATCCCACAGAGGATGAATATTAACAACTTCCACATGGATCCTTGGGCAAGACCCTTAATGCTACTACCTACTCGTAGATGTAAGTCGCTTTGGAGAAAAGCATCTGCTAAATCAGTGGTTCCCAACCTTTTTTCCTTGGGGATCCCCTTCATGCATATTCTAAAATGTGGTGGACCCCTGCTCCACTCTATGCTGAAACCATGCGTGGTTTTATGCTTTCAAAAGTGAGATTCTCATCATATATAATGTGTTCTGGTTGAGTCCTGTCCTTTGATAAAGTCAAAGTTTAATGAACAACATATAGCCTCACTTTTTTTTCTTATTACAGGGACAATTTGTGGACATTAATCACAATGGCTCTAATGTTCAGAGCCTCAGGGACCCCCTGTGCTCTTTGGGTGACCCCCTTGGGGAGTCCCAGACCCTAGGTTGGGAACCACTGTGCTAAATGGCAGTAATGTAATGCAATTATGAAGGACTGCGAAAATGTAGCATTACTGATGTATGATATACGAGGCAGGAGTTCATGACAATCCAAAGCAGCCTAGAGGAGCATGATGAATGGTGTGTGAAGAGGTTTTTTGTTGAGTGCTCATGCAAAAACTCACTATGTGGAAAAACATACTAAACCAATTAATATCTGTTTCTCTTCTTCAAGAGATAGTGATCATGTATTCCTAATTACTGATGAGAACAACTGAAATGCAATTTCATTCTTGTGCAACTGCACAGACAACTAATGAGTATTAGAAATGTTAAAAAATCTGATAATTAATGATTCTAATCAAATATGAAGTTCCAGACTTTTTTCACACCTTTCAAACCAGATTTTACTGGTTTGAAAAAAAATTTAATAAGCGGCATTATAATTCAGGTGATTTGCATGTGTGTGGTATTTTAGCCAATTTGTGCACTTTGAATAACAAATATATTCTTTTCCTTTTCTTTTATCTGTTCAGCAAAAAAGAGTTTGTGATATCTGATGTGTAGTTTGGCATTTCCACCTCTGTGCCATGAAAACAAACTATCTTTAGGCCTTTCCCCATTCCAGCACACCACCATCTTTCTCCAATAAAGATGTGTTAATAATGCATTCGTCAGCGTCGCAGTGTTAGATGCCAGCCCTCGCACAGACATCATGTTCATACTCAGACGAGACTCCTCGGAGACACAAACATGAGCAATAGTGACGACTCACTCGAAGAGCTAAACCTCCCTGGAACACAGCATTTCTTTGACGTGATGTTAGATTTTCTTCAGCTACTTCAAACGTGAAACTACTAGAAAGTACTTTTCTGCTGTGAAAGCTGCTGTTATTGTTATTTAAACAGGAAAAATAGTCTGACATGAGTCAGTCCCATGAAAATATGTTGTGCACGTGACAGACAATCATGTGTTGGCATGTCACATTTCTTTTTTTTCCCCAACAATTTATGATGAAATATGGAGCATATTAGAAAAAAGGAAATGAAGGAAAAAGAAAAAACGATTCCCATGATCGACAGCCTGATCTGATACTAAATGCCACTGAAGTTTATGCACATTTTTTAAACCAGTTCAGTCTTTCAATAGAAAACTCACAGAATGCAGGAAATATTAAAAAGCTGAAATTTCCAGTGAAGTCTGAAAAGTTATGGTTATAAAATAAATATGGCCTGTTCAGTGCAGCATTTGTATCTCAATGCAAATAAAACAGGTCATCCTTAAGCCGGAAAAATGATCCACAGATTTAATGACAATGAGGAAGGAAATATTTTGAGTGCCATTTTGAAAAACAGCTGAGTTTGACAACACAAAAAAGACCTTCCAACTGCACTAGGTCTATAATATGAAGTATACTTTCGACTAATTTTAAACCAAATTGATTGGTCAATGCTTCACAGTTTAGACAGAGATTAAACCAAAACATATTGTGAGAGCAATCCAGGATTTATTCAATATAAAGAAATAAAGAAAAATTCTGCAACAGTAAATTCAATCGCCTTCATCTGCTGAAGTGAAAACCAAAGGCAGAAAATCAACGACTGAGAAAGCAACAAAAGAAATCCATTTCTAAGGACATACATGGTTTTCTGACCTTGCTGTCAACAATGTTTTACCATTTAATTCATTGTTTTATTAATTTCTCCACATACACTCGAGCTCTTGGAGGAGACAGTTCATCTTCATCAATTTGGAACTTGAATACCCTTAAATTAAAGACATGCAGTGTGGTAATGACTACATGTCACATTTTATTACCATGTTATTGTGTTAATTATCAGAAACATTTTATAAAGTAACTACTCTAAACTTGCCCTAGTGAATTGTTCATTTCATTGTTTCTTATTCTCTTGACATGAAAAAGTGTAAAAAGTGGATCATATGACAGAAAGCCACACTTATTCATGTGCTTTCAGAAAACGGGATGCTCTAGTTTCTAAATTAATTTAATTCTTGCAGCCCCTAATTTTGACATGTGAGATAGTCATTTCAACAAGAAGATTAAACATAATTTAGCTTTTTTGTTTCTCTGATTAATTTAAGCAGAAATTTCATTTTTATTTCTGCATTAAAAATCCAAGGCATGAAAAAAAAAACATTTATTCACACAGACATATGGAGAAGAATGATGTACTGCAGTAGCGTTTCTGTTCTCTGGTTGCAGCTGCAATGCTGTGGGGAGTTTTGTGTGCTTGTTACATAACAATATCAGCCTATGTAACAGACCAAAAAAAGGCAAAGGGCTTAAGCTGCCTCGCTGGCTGGTCTGAGGGCTCTGCTCTCACACACGAAGCCAACACAGCTGTTTAAAGCTGTCACATGGACCTTTTGCTGAACACTGAAAATCCACTGTAATGTAGCGGATTTTCAGGCTTCATTCATAACAAAGTAGCGAGAGCTGAACAATCAGAAGACAACAAATAGAAGAAAGCTGACATCTAAACCAGTGCACATGAGGCTGCTTGCTTGTCTGACTTCAAACACTGTGAAACTTGTAAATAAGTTGATTTCACATTTGAAATTAATTATTTTGGATAGATTGAGGGCAGATGTGAGGGGATGTCTGAGTGTGTGTGTGTGTGTGGCTGGGTGGAGTAAACTGCTGAATATAAGCTGTGTGTTTGGGTGCACAAACCTGGCTGGTGGTCCCTGAGCTGTCGCTTGGGCTGAGCACGTCTCCCTGAGAGGCGGACAAGACCGACTGTTCAGAGGTGGAACGTGTTGCAGAGGGTGGTGAGGCGGCACGTGAGTGAGGGAGCGAGTGCAGACTGTCTGTGTCATCTCCCCCTTCATCTTCTCCTTCATCCTCACGTGTGTCCTCCTCCTCCTCCTCTTCTTCTTCCTCTTCCTCCTCCTCCTCCTCGTCCTCTTCCATTACAGGTCTAGGGGTCTCCCGTGTCCCCTGATGGCACAGCACCAGGTCTACAAGGTCTTCCTTCTCCCTGCACGTGTCGGTGGGGATGTTGCGCAGCAGCAGGTACTGGCGCAGGTCTTTCACCCGGAGCTGCATGAGGCGAGGTCGCTGGAAAGCCGTGCCACGCAGCAGGTGGCAGGTCGTGCAGCAGCGCAGGTTTTCTTGCAGCACTGAGCACAGAGCGCAGAAGCTCTTCTTACAGTCACAGCAGATGTGCTGCAGCAGGAGAAGAGAGTGATGGACAGATGTTTTCAGCTTGTCCTTGTCTGCTAACTGAAGCAACCAAACTTGTTCTTGAAGTTATTTTTTCCCATAACCAAAACTCTTTTCATAATTTCTAACTAGGCCCCGACGTCTGACTTAGCCCATTAAACTCTTAGTCATTCATGCTACTTTTGATGAATAAATGAACCATCTGCTAGAAAGGGTTTATCTGATAGTGGAGCTGAAAACTGGGGCAGCTAAGCTACAGCATTTCAACTCCTGACATGACTGCATTAGGTTGGATTAAAGCTAATGTTTAGCCATGACTGAATAGCTAATGTTTGGACTTCTATGGTCATTGTTATTTCTGTACATTCCTCTGTGACTTACACAGAGGAAAAAGTTTTATATTACAGCACGCTGAGTGATTTCTAGGAGTGAGTAAAGAAAAGCAAATTAAAGTATCTGTAGCTCCTGGTGATATTTGACATTTAACAGGCTTAACACTGACACCAAGCAACTCAGTAGATTGACACTTCAAATGGGCAGAGAAGCAGGTCAGACATGGCGTAAACATTTCCTTATCACTTAAGCACAACTTGTGCTCCGGATCCACCAGGAGCACATTTCCACCGTAACAGATGCTTTTCTTCAATCACTTGTTGTTAATCCCCTGGCGGGTCTTTTTACATACTATGAAAATATCTTGTTGACACTCAAATGGGAGCCATATCGCTGTCAGAAATGGGCGTGTGGATGATGAGAAAGTGATCTGAAGCAGTGAGATGAGAAGTGAGGAAGGCAGACTTTTTATCAGTTTGTCTGTCTGCCAGGCAGATTTATTCATCCATTAAACTTTCTCTGTATGAATTCAAGTTTAGACGAAGAAATAAATATCAGGTAGATATTTTACACTAGCGTGGCTCAGCAAGGTAGAGCGGTCGTCTTGTAACCTGAGGGTTGCCAGTTCGGTCCTCGGCCAAGTCGAGTTCATGTCGAGGTGTCCTTGGGCAAGACACTGAACCCCTAATTGCTCCTGATGGGTCGTGGTTGAGAGCCTTGCATGGCAGCTTCCGCCATCAGTGTATGAATGTGTGTGTGAATGGGTGAATGTGAGGTATGATGTAAAGCACTTTGGGTATCATCCCAGGTACAGTAAAGCGCTATATAAATACGGACCATTTACCATTTACACTAGTGTAGTGCATTTATGGCACTCAGAAAGAGGAGACCTGAATTCTCACAAAGAGAATCCAGATCATGAGCTGTCTGAGATTTAGCCAATCTAGAAAACCAACTGAAAAAAGTAAATATATGTTTGCATAAACAGTTAACTGAACCCCTCATTAACTTCACTGTTGAGAAACTTAGCCTCCCCAGACATAGTTACATAAATGCACAATTTACAACTTTTCCAGGACTTTGTTGGCCGCAATTTAATGAAAGACAGTAGACAAAATGTAAGCATTTTGTATCTCTTATAGTCTACCCTTTCCTTTATATATAAAAAAACGGAATTTTATTATTTAATAAGAAAAAATTGACACTAATTTTAATAAATAATTAAGCCCTTTCCCAAAAAAAACCAAACGCCTTCTATCCTTCAGGTTAAGTTACTAATGTCATGCAGTGTACACTCACAAGGGGCTCTTTAGACAAAATGATAATAAAATCCACCCATTTGTTACAATGTTCCCAGCGCCCGCTTAAAGTAAACTAAATCCAGATTATTTCAGAAGATTTTCTTCATTTTAGAAACTATCTTGGTAATTAGGGGTGCTAATGTTACCTTAAATAAGTAAACAAGAAGTAAAAATCACTTGTTAAACCTTCATAACATGATAAATAAATAAAAAGAGGACTGCAAAGGACTCCCTTCACCTCCTTCACTTTTCATCACTTCTCCTCACACGTGCTTACCTTGCGTCTGAAGACAGAGAAGGCCAGTCCGCAAGCCTTGCAGAGCTGCCCGGCACTCCCTGAGGTGGTGGGGGGGTAGGTGGAGTACCCTGCACTGGGGGCGAAGCGGAAGGGCCCCGCCCCTGCTCCAAACCCTGGCTGCTGCGCCCGCATCGTTCCCGTGCCCATCACCTCGTTCAGCAGCCCGCAGCATGACGCCCACATGGACGACGCCCCTGCCTATGGAAAGTTACATGAGTACACACATTTTAGCCTGTTACACTTTACAATATGTATCCTTTACTGTATTTTTTTAATATGTAGCTGTGTGATATTTACAGCAAATTAAATGAAAGCCAACATCTCCGTACCTTTGTTGCTGCACTGCTCCATTTTTATACTAATTATTTCACACAGATTTATTTTGTTGGTTTGGCAGCAACCTTTTTTGGTTTGTTTGATTGGTATCAAAGGCTACAGGGACAATAAGTGTAATTTAAACTCATTTTGTTGTATTTAGTAGAGACAAAAGTATCTTATTTCAAAACTGCTCCAGAAAAATATTTTTGTTAACCTTTATTTAACCTGGAAGTCCCTTGAGAATACTATCTCTTTTCCTAGGGAGACCTGGCCAATGACAAGCTATAGCAGTCAATAAAAGCTATTGATTGGTATAAAGAAACTTCTTGAATATAACAATTTACCCAGTAGACTAAAATTAACCAGTAGTATTTTCTCCTGAGGTCAGTGAGGGACAGTAGACCAGATTATAAATAACACAATGATGTATGCTGGGTAAAAAAATTTGAGATAAAATGCAGGCAGAAATGATAACCAGAGTCAAGGCGACGGAGCACAAATGATGAAGTATGAATATAAATAGTGTCACGATAGACTGAAACAGTTAAAAATTATCTTTGCCTTGTATTAAAGACCTATTTTGCTAATGAAACCCAAGCCTAACTCTTAGCTTCTCGATATGCACTCTGAAAGAGCTCATTGTCCACCCAGATGCTCAAGTGTTTACATCATGAAACCTTTCCAATGTTATCTCTAGATAAGGGAACAACAGAGGGTGTGAGCTAAGAGTGAGTCCTAGAAAAGACAATTAATTTGTTTTCTTTGCGTTGAAAACCTGATTCAGATTACACAAACCTACAGCTAATTAAGTGCAATCTGAAGATTATGAATAGCCACAGTAAGGCAGGGAGCACATCCGTACAATACAGTGTTGTCTGCCTACTAGTGCACTTTAGCTGAGTGAACCTGAATCCCAACATTGTTGATAAACATAGAAAAGAAAACTGGGGCAAAAACAGAAACTTTAGAAGTCCCTTAGAAATCTTCAAAACACTTGATTTTACTCCCATCAACATAAACACACCGAGTTCTGTCTGCAGACTAGTTCTTCAACTAGCCAACAGCAGCCTATGATCAACCAGACCAAAGGTCTTTGAAAGGTCTACGAACAATGTAACACAGTTAGCAAGTCAACAAAACTGTGATGACATGGCAACGTGGTGTTTAGTGGGAAATTAAAATGTAAAAATATACACATTTCTTAGGCTAAATTACTTATGAAGAGGCAGGAAAGCTTTTCTTCTGAAGACTTTTTCTATGAAGGTATTGAAGTGGAGCAGTGTGCCGCAACTCCAGAGTCAGATAAATTCGCCTTCAAAGCTTTCTTATGAGATTTGCTCTCTAAATGTTTTCCTAATCTTGACTTCAACCGTTTCTCTTAACTATTGCTTTATCATAACATGACAGACTGAAATTTCTCTGTAGGCATCTGTTTTTTCTACTTTTCAGAGGCTTGGAGAGCTTCAGGAGCCAAAGTGTTTATAAAGCTTTGAATTTTTTACTACCTAGTCTTTCTCAATAATGATGATCTACAAACTATCTGAGAGCTCAGATCGCTTGCAAACTTTTGCATGACCCTTCTTCACACTCTGCACAATATAAGGAAAAAAAAACAGCAATCTTGCTGAAAATGTGGTAAAGCATGTTTCATTCTTAACGCTGTAATTTTATAAACTTGTTTTACCAAAAAACCTTTCTACTGTGCAAGAATATTGTACAATTTGATTATAATATTTGATTCATTAAATTTGTGCATAGCTTTCATTCTGCAGCTGATAAAAGCAGTGATAATCTCTGCCCTGACGGTGCAGAGACAGAGAGCAAAGATGGTACGATGGGAGCCATGGCTTTTTGGAGCATACTGATGAGAAGAGGAGGGAGGGGGAGAATACGTCTTCTGTTTCCCTCCCAGCCTGCAGAATCAATAGCTGACATGAGCATAATGTAAGCCCTCTGTGGTTCCCGACTCTGAACAGGAAAACAATAGAATTCACAGGGTCCTGCCACATCTCCTCTTATGGCAGCGCTCTGCTCGGACATGTCACAAACACCCTGATCTGACCTCTTCCATCTGCTTAGGGATTCGTTATGTAATCTCAGGAATGAGGCACTATTTGTAGAGTCAGGTTGAAAAAGAGGGCTGTCCTCAGTGCACATAGACAGCAAAGTGTTGTTTAATTTATTGTGTTTTAAATTTTCCTGTAAAGTTTGTAATTTTTTTTTGCTTGCCTGCCAGTCAATGTACAAAATCATTATATTGAAAAACTACATCGTGCAGGACTGTAAATAATAAAACAAATACCTTTAGATTTTTACTATGTTGACCAAAATTGTTCATTCTATTAGATGAACAGAGAAAACATGTTGATAAGTTACTCCCAGCCCAAGGTGACATCTTGAAATAGCTCAGTGTCAGTCTAAAATCCTAAAAACAATATTTATCGTCACATAAAACTTTACAATGCAATGAATCTTCAGAGCTGGACTCTACAATATTTGTCATTAAAGGCTAAAAATGCAGATCAGAAATGTCAATCAGCTGTTTCAGCCCAAATTCTTTATAAATTTTTGTTGTTATGCGTGTTGTTCTCAGTTAAATCCGTCAACAGCAGCTGAATTTGTCGGGATGAGCTCTACAGATTTCTTCATACTTCAGACAACTTTATTAATCCCTTTGGGAGGTTCCCTCAGAGAAATTGAAAAAATGAAACCATGATGTATAACAACTTGCATTATTTTCCTGTGGCACAAACTTGATCTGATGTTTTACGGTTTAACAGTCTCCCCAGTTCAATGCAGCCTCCCCTCATCAGGGTGTGAAGCCACAAAAAAATTAATATTTATTGCACCCCTCCCAGATGAGGAGCCACTGTCTTACTTGGCTTCCATCCAGCAGCTTGACTTCCCTCAATCACTTATATCAGCAATGAAAGCTCTGCAGGCAGGGAGTCCCACAATAGGGAGAAGTGCCGTTTACCTGAGCTATACACTTGTGGGTATAAAGAATGATTTTTAGCATTCCCACCGCATCTGAAGGCTTTGGATGTCAGATCTTATTTGACAAATAAGTGAGATGTTTCCTAAACTGCTGCTGTAATGCAACTGGCAAACAATCCAGTCCATTTCACTCACACACTCTCATACACATCACATACTCACACAAAAACCACTAACGGGGGAAAGCAGCAAATTCAGACAGAGGCTCAGACTTAAATAGAAAAACCCAAAGGGAAAAGGCTCATGTGGATGAGCAGTTATCTGACCTCATCAAATGAGCTTTTGGAGATCAAATCTCAACAACTGCATCAGCATCGTCAACCCTGTGACCTTACAGCTGGCCAAATTGCTGTCTACTTTGCCTCTACCGGTTACTCCCATACCACAGCTTGCGAATGCGTAGTGCTAATTTCTGAGGACACTTTAAACAAATGCAAAATACACAAGACAGTCATGACAAACATGTAATTAAAAGCAAGTATATTACTGGCTTAGGACCACTCAGCAATTTTATGGAAATTTTCTTCTTCACTAGTCTACATAATATCAGTTACTATAGATATTATTATTTGTAATAACCTTTGTGGTAATTCAACTGAGAAACAAGCTATAAATAGAACAGAACATCCTTAACCCAAAATGGACTTTAGTCATTTTTCCTCATGGAGCTCAAATATGACCAATGAAGATGTTCAAGGAATATGCAACCAGCTGGTTTGGGGGAAAATCATTTTCTTCCTGATTAATATTTGCCTTTAAACTAACAGTGAACACAGTTTAGCTTGCTTTATTTTCTAATTGTTTATAGGTGAATGTATTTGAATATAACTGGATTTAATTCCTTGTTTCCTCAATGTGAAAAAAATCATGTGAGTTAAATTTCCCTGCAGCTGCCTGAAGGAGTGCTACTTTAAAGTCAAGCAAAAGAACTTTCAGGTGCTTTGTGCTTTGTGCTGTGAATCTTTGTTGCACCTAACACCTCCTTGTCTGTCCCAAAGTACTTTACACACTCTAACGTCACAGACTTTAAGTCTAAATCAGTCTTGCTCAGTGATTTGCAACACAAATATAGACAAAGATATCTAAATCTGTCAACTGGAGTTTGGAGGTTTTGCTGTATATGAGCTAAAAAGTTGGATGCAGCTTTCAGGAAATCCTCATCACACAAACTCAATAATTTTTAAGCTGGTTTAAAAAAAAGTGCCTGAACAATAAAAACTATTTGACTGACAGCAACACGATAGCTGCCTGGTGTTTTTTTTTTTTAAAAAAAAGAGATGTGCACGTAAATGAAACAAAGGTATTTCCAAAGTTGCTGAGTCTGCCACTGTTACAGGAGTGCAATGTTAAATCAATGAGGTTCTCTTTTTAGAGGGAGTCAATCTGTATAAACTCTTATCAATCCCCTGGAGCTGACACTTTTATATCTTTTCATGTCACAGCCTGATGCTCAGACTAAGTGTATATCTGTGCAGCCATCAGTACACAAATATGTACCAGATGAATCTGAATCAAATGTGTATGCTCATATATTTAAAAAAGACAGCCTTCATCATCCACTGTCTCTCCTGCACTTTTCATTACATCCTTTTCATTTTCTCGTCTTGCGCGAACTGGAAATGTCACGCACATGCTGGAAAGTAAAATCAGTGGGAGATTTTTCTGTCACAAAAACTAAACTCTGCCATTCAACACCTTTAAAAATGGAGCTAAGTGTAATAGTTAATTTAAATTATAAACATGACCTGAACCTGAACAAAGCTGAGTGACAGCGCCTGCTCATGTCAAATGGGCAGATATGTAAGCAGACCTTGAGGTGTCGCCTGCAATGTTTTGGATTTGTGTCCAAAAAAAATAGCTGATTTCTCCAATCTAGTCCAAAGCAGAGGAGAACTTGGGTGGGATTTAGCCTTTGGTGCAGAGATGCAAATAGAAAATTAAGCTGGGGGAGATTATTCAGCGATATAAAACACGACTGGACTATTTTACAACTATCACCAGAAATCTGCTGTGCCTCCGGATGCTCTTAATAGCTTCAGACTTTGTCCTCCACTTGAAAATTCAACCCTGAAGTGAGTTTAGTCTCATTTAGAATTAAAAAAAGTGAGCCACGTGTGCAGTACTGCACCAGATTTTGTAGAATTTGAACACTATGTGCTTATTCTGGACAAGTTTAATGTAAAGAAGAATTAAAAAGTCAAACATTCATGTTGTAGTATTAAGGATCCAGTCATGCCTCTATCACTGATTCAAATATAGCCTTGATAACACTCTATGGTAGTCTCTCCTGTGTTGAGATGTCTCCTAACACAGAGAATGCCGTTCCCTCCACAGGGGCAGAAAAGCTGCTTTTTAATTTAAACCAGATTAGTCAATAAAACATCACATCCATTTTGCTTCCCTGGGACGCTGTTAGTGATGGTGTGCCTTGGGAAAATTAACTTCACAGAGTTAAGCCCTGTGTTCTCTTATCTTTCCCCAATATTGTGATTAACAGCTTATAAAATATCTGGGAGTATTTAAAAAATAACTTATTCACTGTAAAGGGCAAATTCAATGGATGTATCAGTACTGTGGATTGTGCATAATGTACATATATTACTGCTAGCTGAAGGTAGCTAATTAAATAAATTAAAATAAATGACCTTTTTAAAGAGCAACATTTCAAACACATTTAAGAGGATTAGCCAAAGTGAATAAACAAAACAAAAATCCAAATGAATGGCACAGATTAACATCACATACATACAATATCCAGCAGGGGTGGGCTGGTCATCAGGCATATTACCAGTGGGCTGACAGTTTATTTACTGGTCGGATTGGTCCATAAAATTCAGTAGATTGGTGGCCCAGCTAACACTGGACTGCCCTGCTCAGATTTTTAAACACCACCCCCTCTCGCTGTGGTCTCTGAGCCTGAGTAATTTATTCATAGTCAGCACAGAACTTTCTTTCCTCACCACCGTCCCACGAAACATGTTAACCTGGGGCCCATTGGGTCTTTTAACTGACACCAGGCTGAACCAATCAGATTCTTTAAACCCCGCTCTGTGCCAGTGGATGCAGCTACCATGCTCATCATTTCTCATGTCAGTTCTTTCTATTTTCGTTCTCCCTCAAACCCAAAGTAGGATTAACGCTGCTCTAATATTCATCAATGTTCTGGAGTATAGACTTTTATTATATTAAGAGATTACACTTTTTGGAAGTATTTAATATGTCTTTCACTGATTCCTGCTAAGTCACAACATGGTTTTAGTGATTTTAAGGAGTTGCCCAGGTTATACGTTTAAGGGAGCAGAAAGATTTGTGGTGTGCATGATTGTATATGGCCAGACTGGACAAAAAGGCCAGTGCTGATTTTTTTTTTTTTGGCTAAGTCCAGATTTGAATCTCAAAAAGAACTGAGTGTTCAGCTTGTAGCTAGTGGGGATCCTACAGTGACCCAGGAAGGTCAACAGAAAACACAGCTTCAGCTGCATGATTTAGATATTAAACCCTGCTGTGTTTAAGCACTGCTGTCTTAGTTATTCTTTTTTTTTTCTTGTTTTGTTGACTTGGATACATTTTCTTAAGGTGCGGTGGGTTGTCTTCGCAGGATTTTTTGTTCATACCTTCAGGCCTGGTCGGACACTGACAAGGTATTGATATGCTGGTGAAATTTCTCTTGAAAATTTCTGTGAAAGTCAGAGGAAAATCTAAAAGATTTTCTTTTTTATGCTGGAATTTAAAAAAAAAATCTATTATAGATGTATTGTGAAGAAGCTCACAGAAAGCTATTTAACTGCATATTGGTTTATTCCGCATTATATATGTGGTTTCATAGATGTTTGCAGAGCTTAACATTTACTTTTATACTTTTGTCTTTATATTTTATGACATTTTTACAACGTGGAAACGCAAAATCAGTTCACTGTACAATACAGTGAACTGTAGCTCATTACTGCAACATTACATTTCCAGTCACTGAACTACATACACAACCGTGATTGTTTTCACTGCATTGCATCACATGAATGTTGTGGAAGATAAAGCTCACCCCCCCAAACAAAAACAGGCAGATTGATTTCAGCCAGTCCACAAAAACAGTGTTTTGACAGCAAGAACAGCTGATTAGCTGTTTTTCACTGCGTGTTCACATTTACTGACTGATGCTGCTGCAGCTGATGAACACAGTGGCTGGTTGTAATGTTAGCCCTGCCTCCACTTCACCTTTCACCAGAAACCTGCCACCACCACGGTACAAATGACATCATCGCCATCCTCTATGAGTCTTGAGCTCGAGCTGCCAGACAGCATTATCACTTTTCCTTCCTTTACTGCAACAGCACAAACACACAAATACACACTCAACAGTGAAGACGGAGTCTCCTGCTCGGGATGACAGAGCTCGGACCTGAGAGGTGATCCTCAGTCCTCCTCCCGAGACGTCTCCAAACATCCCCGCTCTCAATGACCGCAGTCTCTATCTTATTAGAGCGGATTAAAGTCTGACGGTGAATGGACGTCGCTGCGACCGCTTTAGTCCACTGAACTATCACACCGGGGTCAAAATAGTCTCATTATAAGGCTACACGCTGTACCCACTGTTTATCATAACGGATGGAGATGCAGGGGAAGCGTTTCCGGGCTTGCAAGCTCGATGAGAAAATAAATAAATAAAAATCTATTTAAAAAATAATAATAAGAAGCAGCAGAGCAGACTGACAGCGCTTGGGGGACACATTTGATGACAAGTTCAAACCAAACAGTGAATCCTGCATTTAGCCTGTTGATATAGAGACATCAGGGAACATAAAACTCACATTAATTCACATTAAGATGGGGGTATTCCCTGCATCCCTGTGCAGCCTAGTGTACATATCACTAAAAAAACACAAAGTCGACTCCCTAAAAGCATCCATGTCATCATTCTGTCTAAATGCAACCACATACCTTCATTGCACCTCCCGTTAGAGGAATCTGCCGAGTAATGTCAGAGCGACGACCATTGCAAATGCACAGGGAATCAAACCATTACGTCTTCCCTCTCTCCAGCTGCCAGTGTGTGTGGAGTAGGCATAACGTAAGGGCCAGGAGAGTCGCAGCCAATCACAGAGAGCCTCAAGTCGCTGGTATCTTTAGCAGCCAATCCGCTTCACCACATCAATAAAATGGGCGTTTAGATCCGTGTGCGTAAAGACGCATCATGCCATTTCCAAAGCACTGGTAAATTATAGTGAATTAGTTACAAGCCCTGCTTAAACAGAGTAATCACAAAAATCGGTACATTTTAAAAACAAATTATCAAAATAATCTGACTTATTTGCAGCAGAAATAATGTGTTTGGTTTTAATCACCTTGACAAATTCATTTTTATTATGAAAGGGAAAAATCAAGCATGCTGTGCTATTTGTTTTATACCAAAATAAATGCAGGCTTACTTAGCGCCATATTTAGTCTGTTTGCGTGTGTGAATGTCTGTACCTGTCCACACAAGGCTGCTGACTGCAGAAAGCAGATTAGAGGGTTTTCCTACGTAACATCGTCAGTACCCACTGCAAACCCGCAGGGGGCAGCAAACAGCTCCATCACACCATTATCAACATGCAGACCATCAGTCCAGCCGCAGGCGGGAGAAATGTTCCTGATGTTCTCATTATATGATGCGTCGAAGTCATACAGAGACGATATATTAATGAAGCCGCAGATTCCTGATGTGGATCTCAGGTAACTGCAACACGATAGAGCAATGTGAATTGTGATGCTGCAAGTAGGATTGTTTATGGTGCTGAGTTAAATTCCCAGTCATCATTGGTGCATCTGTTACATCACTTACACTGACGGCACTGGATATAGAAAACTTCATTTTTATTTCTAGAAGATGGGCAGACTGCAAAACTGATACATCAGCACCGGGCACATGCCTCGACTACTGCACACGTTTCTGGACTCTTCCTCTTCCTATGTCTGGCCGCTCACTCACAAACTGTTTGCTCTGCCCCCTAAGGGTGACAATGGTAAACTATTTGACTGAAAATATGTTTGAATCACAGTGAAACTAAATATGCAAGCAAATAAATAAATAAATAAAAATAAATTCTTATAGGTGCTACACATCTAACAGTGACCTTATTTTGATTTTATTTCACACAGCTGCATTAAGAGTTCTGCAGAGGCCTTCAGGCCAGCAGTGATACACTTTGCAGCTTCTGATTTGGCCTGAATATTCTGCTGTGCACAGAGTATATGCCATATAGAAAAAAGAAATGCAGCTCAGAGGTGACAGAAGTGGACTTTACCTTAAAAAAAAGTCTCTTATTCCAAATGTTGACTTATTTTGTTTCACAGTCCTTCAGTGGCACAGAATACTGCTGACTGGGTAGCATTAAAAGATGACTGAAAATTATGACTGATATTTTTGATGAGTTACTTCTGTGCTAGAATGTTGTTTGATAAAAAGAAGATAAAGAACAAGAGGCTGAACGTTGTAACTTTGGAAATGCCTGAAATAACCAGTAATGTAACATCAGTGATGCACTGTCAGGCTAAAATATGAAGAGCATTGGAAATAAATATAATTTTAAAATCACTCCAGTATCAAACTGGTAACTTAGGAAACTTAGTCAGAATTAGTGCCAATTTATGGCTTGTACTAAAGACAGATACAGAACATTTTGTCCATCTTCTACATTATATACATTCATATTTTTGTCCTTTTTTGGGGGCCTGCGAAAGGAACGTAGAAGTCGAGAAAGAACCTGCAATATATTTACCACACATCGCCATTGATTGTGCTGCCTCCTTTTATGTCTCTTTCTGAGAATGTACATTAATATGATCTCTTCCATCTTCACCACATTTTTGTTATTACCTGAAACTGACTAGAAGCTTGGATGCTGAGCTCTGCCCTGCTCTCTGGTGGATGTAATGGCTCACAACCATGACAATGGAAAGGAACACGTGAAAGTAGAGCAGTGACGTTTGATACCTGTTTGCACGTGTAAAGGGAGCGTATGAGCTGTTTCTTTTTTTGTCCCTATTAAGAATCTAGTATTAACATTGTGAACAACTGTAGTCTTTAAAACCTGGAGTGATTTAGCCACACATGAATGCAGAACAGACAAAAACAAAGAAAAACCAAAAAAACAAACAAACAAACAAACAAACAAACAAAAAAAAAACTAAAATAAAATAAAAACTGCCACATCTGTAAAGAAAAAGCAAATTTGAGTATGTGGATTGCGTCCATGAAAAGCTTGCCAGAACTTCTATATGCTTCACAGATTATAAAGAAGATATACTATTGTTTTCAGCTTCTGGTACCCCAGGCGCCAACAATATACTGCCTGATTAGCAGTATACAGCATTGGAACCTGGACATGTCAAGGAACATTATGTTCAGTGGCAAGTCTAGATTATCTACCAACTGCAGATGAATCGTAGGGACAGTGGGCAAAAGACAGAGAACATTATGCTGATTGCTTCATTGACAGGGTTACAGCTTTTGGTCTATCTCACTGGAAAAACAAAGTTTGTCATCCCTGGAAGCAATCTCACTCCTGAGAGATGTCGAGATAAGAATCTGCAACCAGTGGCAATCCTATATTTCCACAATCTGAGATTACACTCTGTGTTTCAAGATGAAAATTCTCAGCCTCACAGAGTGGGGTATATCAGAAACTGCCTCCAGAATTTGGGAGTGGAGAAGATGTAATGGCCTGCAGTCCTGACCTCAACTCCACTGAACACTTGTGGGATCAGCTTGGGCGTGCTGTTTGTGCCAGAATGACCATCTCGAACAGAATGGGTGACTTGAAACAAATGCTGGTTAAATAATGGGATGCCATCCCACAGCAGTGTGTGTAAGAAGAAAATCTGGGACAAAGATAAGCTGATCGATAACTTTATGTCTGTTGCTTTTGCCCAGTCCTCCCGGCTCTCACAGGCTCCAGTTTAGGACTCCACCAGTGCTCTGCCATTGCTGGTGTCGAACAACACTGGAGTGGCAACTGGATCTGGTGATCACAAGGAGTGTTTAGCAACCATCAAAATGGATTACCTGAGCACCCTAAACTTAAGGCCCTGATGTCAGGCAGTCGACCAAGGCTTTCGCGCAACCTGGCCTGGATACACCTAACTGAGTGGGCCCAGCTGGGAGCCAGACCCAAGGTCCCGGATGCTACCTCCCCAGCAAGTCGTATCAGCATTCAAACTGAGCTGCCATTGACCAAGGTCATCCATGGGGGCAAGAACTGTCCAAACAGTAACACTGCAACCCCGTCTGGAACATCGAACCATACCCATCATCCAATGATGCTGTCATGCTGCTGCTGTCATTGTCGTTGCTGCACACTTTTGTTTTAGTTTTAGTTATTGTAATAAACAAGAAACAGTGCTTACAAAAGCCAGTATATCTGGTTTCTTTAGACTTCATTTATCCAGTTCAACAAAACACCAAACAAGAGTTAACAGCAGTTTGGCATTGGCAATTTGGTAAGTTTTCCATGGGCACAACCCACATACTCAGCTCTTCTGCTTATCCCACAAATCCATCTTCCTTACAAATAAATGTGGCACCGTTTACAAGGAAATAAACAGGCTTTCCAAAAGTATACAATTCACTGCCACAAAATATTGTTTTAACAAAGAAATAATCCAACAAATACAAATTTTCTTACTTTTTGTGCCAAGCTTTTTTTTCAGTAGTCCAACTGAAAATAAATGAAAAAAAATGGCCATTTCTAGGTCCCTGTGAGAAAGAGTTACAGTTGACTATTTCTAGGATGACAAAATTGAGCTTTCACTACACCACCGATTTGTTTGTTAAAACTCAGCGTCGCAGAAAACCCATTTTTAATGGCTTCAAACTACAAACTTCTAGTTTAGAGGGTAAAGTTTATTGTTGAGACTGTTGATGGACCAAATATGGGTTAATTTAGTCCTATTATAATTTAATTGGAGGAAATGACTTGCCTGTCAGCCTTTAATGTCACCAACACAGCTAAATACTGCAATTAGTGAGATATCTTCACAGTAGGCAATATCTATTAATATGATGTAAAAAAATTAAGTAAGTGACAGTATTCTTGTGATCATGGGCATGGGTTTACAAGTTTAAATTGGGCTATAAAAAAGGGACATATTAAAATTATTTCAGCAGCCTCCTCAGACGTTAAAAAAAAAGTGTTTGATCCTTTAGAGCCCAATGTAACATTTTTGATACATACAGTTTTGAGATATTTTGCATCTCTTAATGGTATAAACTTCACTCAAAATCCTGTTGAACACAATCTGATACTTGTCTTCTGCCCCTTATTACACTATAATAATTTTGACATATCAGATGATAATAAATGGTAAATATCCCCCCTAAAATCTTTTTTATATTTTTTGTTATATTTTGTTAAAGTGCCAAATAAAGAACTCACATTTCTTCATGGGTCGGGCCTTAAAGGGTTAATTGAACTATTAGTCATGTTGATGTTTATTTTTTACCTGCGATGTCACCAACCTACAGACAGTTACTAGCGTTTCATCCCCCCTTTTAGGGTTAATAGAAAACAGTATAAGTTTGGCGTTTGATAAACACATACATTTTAGGTGTCAATGTGTCAAAAATCCTGGTTCAGTAAAATCAGGGATGAACTAATATTTCTGTTATTGTGTTAATATTCTGAAGTAAGTGAATAATGTACCCATCATAAAAGTGGCCCATAGAGGCCCATGGAAGGTTATTTAGCACTTATGATGTTTATTTGCGATATAATATTATTTAGAGCATACAGAAACTCTGAACAAGCAGAAGTTTATAGCAAAATAATTCAATTTTTTGTGTCTTTACTGAAAGGAGTTATTTTACTTAATGATTCCAGTAATGTTATGATGAAGACATTTGTTTCACATAAGTATTGTCCAGACAAAAAGACAGTTTGACTTTGTCATATATTTACTGTAAAGTACTCATCAACAACACAGAAATGTTTTTTAATCTTACAGTAAAGAAATCCATTACTTAATGCAATGTTGAAGGAAAATGTGCACATTAAAAGATAGAAATGCAAACACAGTGATGTTACACAGCACATAATTATGCACATAATTTTAATAATTTTGAAAAAAAAAATGCGATAAATGAGTCATTGCGATTACACAGAATTTGTGATACAAGGAACATTCATCTTTACATAATTTTAATGGTAATTTAAATTAAAAAGTGTTAAAATTATCATGATAATTTTTTTTGCAGGGATATGTACCAAACAAAAGTGCCTTTTAAGTTTGTACAATACCATTTAAATGTTAGGTAAACACTTCAGCATATCATATTATGATTTTGATTGGATTTGAATGAATTATGAAGACAAAGCCACAACTCTGAGTACTAAAACTCACCTTCTTCAACCTCTTCTTCTTTCTTTAAACTGCCTGGCAGCTTTCATTTTTGTCAGCTGACAAAAATAACATATTGATGCATGTTAAAGATTTATTTTTCTCTTTTGGCTTAGTGACTATTATCACCATTATTAATGACTCAATAGCAGTTTAGAAAATAATCTCTTTGTGACAACTTTTACATTGACTTACTCTAAAATAACTCCTATCCACTTTTAATTTCATTTCTCCTGATATTCAGACTGAAGATACAGTACACCACTGCTGTTAGCGTTGCTTCCTGCCACTAGTTAGCGCTAACCAGTGTGAAACGATATTAAATGAGCACAGCTAATCATATCAGTTTAAATAGGTTATAAAGAAGGACTTATAGCAGCTACTGCAGATAGAGAGCACAGGAAAATGGAAGAGAAAACTCGGGACTTGTTGGACATTGGTAGGGACATGCATCATACATACAGTGGCATTAAAACTTTATTTATTCTGTTCAAAATATATATTTTACTAGAAACAGCTGTGTATGGAAGATTAACTGCTCACTTACCAGTTAAAGTTAAAGATGGAACATCTTTCCAAAGGAAAGGAAATCAGTGAATAAATTTAGTTTAGTACAGTTTTCAGTGTTAAAATGTGGAGCCTCATGCTAAAGTCTGGGTGGATAATTTGGGGAATAATCAGATAACTCTGGTCACATTTTCCGTCCTAGCTTATTGATTATTATCAGCTATATTCAGCTTTATTATTGTAACAGTGTCTTTACAGGTCTACATAAAAAATCAATTAGACACCTGCAACTTATTCAGAACTCTGCTGCTCGAGTCCTCACTAAGACCAAAGAAAGTGGACCACATCAGTCCAGCTCTGAGGTCTTTACACTGGCTTCTAGTCCATCAGAGAATAGACTTTAAAATTTTGCTGCTGGTCTATAAAGCTCTGAATGGTTTAGGACCAAAATACATCACTGACATCAGTATGAACCTACCGCCCTCAGGTCATCTGGATCTGGTCTTTTATCAGTTCCCAGAGTCAGAACCAGACATGGAGAAGCTGCATTCAGCTTCTATGCTCCACATGTCTGGAACAAACTCCCAGAAAGCCTCAGATGAACTGAAACACTCTGTTTATTTAAATCCTGGTTAAAGACCCACCTGTTCTCTGCTGCATTTAAATGGGTTTTATTTAAAAGTCCAAATCTTCACTGTTTATTTTACTCTTTAATTTTTAAACTTGATCATGTTTTATAATGTTTTTAATCTAATGTTCTTTCTTATTCATTTTTCTGTTGTTTTTAATTTTAAATTATGCTTCTTTTTTTCTAATGTTTTAATGTTTCTGTAAAGCCCTTTGAATCACCCTGTTGTTGAATTGCGCTATACAAATAAACTTGCCTGTCCTTATTAACGTTGCTGTTTGTTGTCGATCATCATTCAGGAGGCCAGGCGTTGCAAACGTTTATCAGTACAGACTCATCAAACCTTGTCCGTACGATCTGCAGTCTTGGGCTTGTCTATGCAGCCTCTCAGCACTCTGGCAATAACAATAATAATAAAAATGGCCAAACAGGAAGCAGCAGGGTATAGCAGGGATCATTCAGAGAAATCTTTAATCAACTTGTTATCTATTGACAAAATGAGAGTTACCTGTAGAATTGGGAGTAAATATGAAGTCTGTGATATCAAGAAAAACCTTCCCAGTGGATGATTATAAGAACTGATGCAAAGGCAACTCTAAATAAATAAATAAATAAAGATGATGCATTGCTTTTCTAAAAATATGAACTTTGC
Organism: Melanotaenia boesemani; assembly: GCF_017639745.1. Lineage (NCBI taxonomy): Eukaryota > Metazoa > Chordata > Actinopteri > Atheriniformes > Melanotaeniidae > Melanotaenia > Melanotaenia boesemani. Next base: position 15,833,685 of record NC_055700.1, read on the forward strand.
AAAAGAACCTCTGAACAGGTCAGAAAAAAAGTCCTGATGATTTAATAGAAAAATAAAGAGCTTTGAAAATAATGACATTCATCTTGTTAATCACAGTGTGGGACTGATCATTGTTTTTGGACATTTCAGTGTTAATTAAATACAGTAAACTTCAGAAGCAAACACCTGCTTATAGGCTGAAGAAACTTCTGTTTTCACATTGTTAGTTCTGAACAGTTTAAATCAACAATGAACTTCCTCAAGCATTATAATCCGTCCAAGACAAACTTACCAAATTCTTTTACGGGAAAAGTCGATGGAAATGCTCCAAACAGAGCTGCTATAAAAAGCTGTATTACCTGCCAAAAAGATGTTACTAAATACTGATTAGGCAAGCCCAAACGGTTATTTTCAAACTGTAAAAGACAGAAATAAAAATTGATCAAGTTTATATATATTGGATCAATAACAGATGGTCACTATTGTTGCTTGCTGTTTTAACTGTTCTCCCTCCTTTAAGAATCATACCTGATGGGATGTTATTGATATGTCCTCTCATATGTGTTAAAGTCTGATTCAGTATGAGTCAGAAGAACTTTCCCCCTCAGACAATACAGACTGTACACCTCAAGGATCTTAAATTTCAGTCTTCAAAAGCCAATGACCCAGTTTTAGACGCTTCCCTGCTCCAACACACACTGAAGATTGAGATGCCTGGTGTACAAAATGATTCTGCACAGTAAGACTAAATAACCTCAATGAAACACATATTCTCAGAGCAACATGTTCATTGCTTGTTTTTTTTAAATATTGTGGCAGATAAAAATTTACTTTTGGCCAATAACTGGCTAGAAACCTAAATCCTTCTTTTTCCCACACTGCTTGTTACTTGTTCTCACAAGTGCTAAAATTTCCCCAGTTTCTCAACATTAATTCACCCCATTCACTCCGTCATTATCTTTTGATTAAGGCAGCCACATCATCTTATTACATAATCATAGTTTGTTTTCCAGTGTAAATCTAGTTTTCTGTGGTTTAAACAAAAAAGTACCAGCTGTATTTACATAGTAAAAACTTTCTGGGAATTTCTTTTGTAGTTTTTTTTAGCGCTCATTTGGTTGTAGAAATTAATTCTGGATGAAAACCAGATGACAAGTTCAAACTCTGCACAAGTACAACTTTCTGATAAATGCCTTGGAGGGAGTCCAACATATATTTGTTTCCAAGATTGTGAAATATGAATGTAATATAATGCTCCTTCCCCATACACACACTTATAAAACACACACATGCCAGATTTAGTACAAACATGTGAATAAAACAAAATATGTGTTTCTGTTCGAAATCATTCTCATTTCAACATCACTCTGGGTTTCTTAAGACTCCAGCAAACATGATTATAAGATTTTCTGCAAACACAGAGCACAATTATTCATCTGTGTAGCTGCAGGGTATTGTGACACTATCTGTGTAGATAACTGTAAATACCACTAGATGGTGCATGCATGCTTTCCAAAAGACTGAACGACCACCACTTGTGCATTTCTGCAGAAACTGAGTGATTTCTGGGAAATGCCAGATTAGAGGAGCTGCTTTTTATTTATATATCTCTGTTTTCTATCATATTCTAAATTATTTCAGCTGCAGCTGTTTAGAAACATGTAGAAAACCACAAACATGCAGCGCAAATGTTCTGACTTTATACATTATTTAACCCCATTCGTAAAATGACTGTGAACCAAATTTTTGATGTGGATTGAAATACTTGTTTAAGTTTTACTTGCATGAACTGTTTTTGCTGGCAGTTTAGTATTTTACCTCACAACAATTTACTCATAATTCATCCAAGGTCTGTAGTCACTTACCTTTCTGTTTAAGATTTTACTTTAAAAGAAGATTTCCTAACCTTAAATGAAACACTTTTAGTTCATCATCTCAGAAAAAACTGTCTGGCTGGAGCCTGTTTGAAATTTTAGTTTGAAATAAAATAAAATAAAAAATTCATAAACAAATAATAATAATAAAAAAAAAGTCTTTCATCACTTTTTTGAAAATTTCTGTGAGCTGTTTGTAGTGTCACCAAATAAGACAGATTTCACCTCAAAACTTCTTAGATGCTTTAATTTACATAGTTCTTTGAGGTGCAAAGAGGATGATATTTATATCTCACAGAAAGGAAAGATCACTGGAAAGCTACCCACATCTCACTTTGAAAAGAAAAGAGAAAGTAAAAAAGGAACAGTTGGACCAATCTGTCTGAAGGAAATGGTAATGTAAATAAGATAAAATGAAATGAAATGAAATTAAATTAAAAGAAAGAAAGAAAAGAAAGAAAGAAAGAAAGAAAGAAAGAAAGAAAGAAAGAAAGAAAGAATAAAAAAGTTAGACGTTACTAGAGGTCTACACTCAGAGAGCGCAGACCTCCACCAAGATAACATAATGTTTGAGTTAGAAGCTCTAATGGCAAAAGTATCCCTAGCTCCCCGTAGTAAAGGATCTTTTAAAAAACCTCCTGGATCTATGAGGTGATCTGGATCCCCCCAAAATATAATCCCGGTTCATTATTCCATTTCTGAGATTTCCTGAAAATTTCATCAAAGTCTGTCCATAACTTTTTGAGTTATGTTGCTAACAGGCAGATAAACAAACGCAGCTGAAAGTAAGACTACATAACTTTCTGACATTAAAACTTTGTGCTTCTGACTCATTTTGATACTACGCTGACTTTCATTATGTACGTTCCTGAAGCCATTGTTGCCCTGCAGCGTACCGAGGCTAAGAACCTGCACTTCAAAATTGGCCGTTTAAGATGTGCACCATGGCTGATTCAACAAAGAAACGCAAGGGGACATTATCAGAGGAAGAGAGGAAAAGAAAGACAAAGTGACAGAGCAAGAGAAAAGACATTGGACTGAGTTTGACTAACTGGAGAGAGCTCAGAGAAGAGACAGGATGCAAGACAGATGTCAAATTAGCCTTTGTTAGGGGGGAGTGAAAATCTGCCAAAGTTCAATTGTGGGCTTTTTAAGAGGCTTCATAGAAGCTTAAAAAACCTGTGAGTGTCACTATAGAGCAACAGATCTTAATCCAGATTAATGTAGGCGAAACTAGAAGTGAAACTTGGATCTTTCAGTAACTTGTAGCTTTCCATTGCAACATGGACCTTGATCTTGCTCCTGTCTTTACAGTATCCTGTTTATGTTAAATGGCTGTAACATGTGGACAGAACAGCTGCCACCACTTAGAACATTTAAACTTAAATTACAGTACACATACTGACACACACACACACACACACACACACACACAAGGGCTGATAGACTAGTTGTGATGAGGATGTCACCATCCATACAGTTTTACTATATTTTACCATTTTACTATAGTATTTAAGCAATGAAATATTGGTATATCTTTAATAAATTCGTCCACACCAGATAAGATTGTTTTATGTTTTTACAAACTACTAAAACGGTATTTACCGTGTGAGTAAAGCCACAGGATGTGAGAAACAGCTGGCCAAATAAATAAAAACAGTGCCTCTGCCTCCCACATGACTCCATTACAGTGTGTTCTAACCTGTGCCCTGTTACACCATACATCCCACAGCAGATAAGAACAAGGCCAGTGACTGATGAGCTGAACTGTTGGTTTACAAGTCAGGGTCTGTGATCTATCCCAAAAGTATACACAAAAACATTGAATTGACAAAACTTAATTGTTTCCTCATGTTGCAGTTTTTTTTTATTGGTTTTACATTTGAATGAAGCATGGCCAAAATGAAACCAGTTTTTTAACACAATGACAAACTGCTATATTTTAACACTTTTTGATTAATAAATGCTGTATTTTAATGTTACTGCAGATGCATGGGGAACTAAGATGCATTTATTAATAATTGGTTGCGGAGACAATACTTTTTTTGTTGTTGAAGAAGTCAAGTTTTGTCCAATTATCTAAAAAAAGGCTTATTTTAATTAGAGTAATTAAGATAAAGTAAACAATGGCCATCTTAGTTCTTGGGAAAACATTTTGCTGATAGATTGTAAATATTTTTCAACCCAACATGAACCCAGGCATGCTTTGCCACTTGAGACACTATATGTATGACAAAGTGCTCAAACATAAAGCACTTAAATGTCTGTGGGGTGGTACAATGTCTGCAATAACCCAGAACAGGATCTTCTGTTATCTGACACGCCTGTTTCCCCCTGTGGGATGGATGGGGCTGCAGATGGATGGCCTCGGGCTTTGCCTCTGCAAACATAAAAGTGCCTTGCAAGCAGAGCCAGTCAGCAGGATGTTGATATTATTCTACCTCCGACAGGCCCATACAGAGAAACGCTCCCATCCACACAGTATTAAATGCTGACATGGAAACCAGCTGCTGAGCTGAGCCATCATCTGTAATGTGTCCCTGAAGAAAGAAAACATGTTTCCATGGCTTTTGTTCAGTGCATTCCTGTCTTATGTATAGAATAGAAGTAGTCCCAGTTTTCAGTCTTTATAGATGTAATATGATATGAACATGTAATGTATTACAAGTAGTGAATGATTTGGCTCATCTTTTCAGCCACAGTCATTCTTTCCTGAAAATGAAAGGATGACCCTGATTTATCAAATACACTACATACAGAAAATATTGTATCTCTTAGTTTTATTTTGACAGCAAGATGAGTTCTGCAAAGTTTTAACATTTAATATGAAAATACATTCAAGCTCCATAAATCTTTATTGTCATGAAATTGAAAGTAATATCTTTTTGCCTAAATGATGTTATAATGCGATGCAGTCACCTTTACTGATGCTTTATGGAATTTAGTTTTTCAGATGATTCTTTTGATTTTCAAGTCTTCAAGATTTCGATCAAGCATATCATCAAACAGCAGGCGGACCACCTGTTGTCACAGCTGGTTGCACGGTGATTTGCTGCAAAGGCAACGAAAATACTAACCAAATAGAAATATTCCTGTGAATTTCAGTTGGCTGCACATAGTTGCAACTTATTCTCCAACTAAACAAGAAAATATAAAAACAGCAACATACACGTGTGTTATGAACTTCACTGATCAAGATGTGATATCTTGTCTTGAATAATGATCTCCTTCTCTTTCTTTTTAGATGTGACTGGTCAACACATCCATATGGTTTATATAAGGACGATAGGGAGAATGTGGCAGTTTGGGGCCTTCTCCCTCCTTTTTCTGCTTTTTGCCAGGGCCTTTCGTCTCTCTTCAGTTTCGGTTTTTATAAGTATGTTTTTGTATCCAACTTTCCTTGGGCCGCGTCTTGGTTGTCAGATTCTTGAACTGTGTGTGTATTTGAAGCCTTCGTTGATATAACGACCTTAACTATGTTTAAGGGAAATTGTCATTTGAGTCATTTCACACTTTTTGCCTCTACATCTCTGCAAGGGTCTGCATGGACTTGCTGGATGTAAAATTTATTCAAGTCTACAATTTCCCAGATCCAGACAGATGTGTGCATCCCAAACTTTTTATCTGCCAAGCTTCCCTGCTGAGCCAGTGAACCAAAAACAATGTAGGCAAGTACAAGCTTGTTTTGTGAAAGCTGTGAGAGGAGAGACACATTTAATTATTTATCTTTAAAAAAGTAAGCCTACAGGAAGACATTGATGCCACTTTTATTGTTTTTTTTTTCCTGTCTTTTCTTGTACCACCATAAACAAGCAGAGGATTGTCTTCAACTTAACTTTTCAGGCCAGACGTTGCCTGCAAGTGTGCCCCTTACTTTAAATTCCCTTTCCACAAAAGTATTGGCTAACAGGGTCAGGATGCCTCCTGGATGCCTCCTTGAATTTTTGTCAAAAAAAGTGCGACGTTTTGGGAACGTCCTACTATGACAAGGCCTCGGGGAAGAGACACTGGAAAGTCTATGTCACTTGGCTGGCCTGGGAATGCGTTAGGATAACCCCCAGCCAATCTAAACATATAGTCTGGGCATCCCTGCTTAACCTGCTACCCTTGTGACCCAACCTAGGATAAGGGGTAGAAGACAGATAGATGCAAGACTTCTGACTTAGACAAAAACAAAAAAAAGTCCACAAAAATATTTATTACTCAAATTATATTTATGCAAGAGCAGGCAAACACCATTTCCACTTGAAGAAAGGGGAAAAAAATGATAAGTAACTTTACAAATCAACACTGATTAATTATGAATTTTATTTAATTAACTAGCAGCCAACAATTATTTTTTAATGTGCGAGACTCAGTTTGTTTTTAAGCTAACCACACACATCAAAACCAAAGCTTGTGTATTCGGGGACGAAGTCGTCCTTAAAGTGCAAATGAGCAGACATTTTATTCCTGTGATCAAAGGTACTAATTTTCTCTGCATGTCTACAACATACACATACACTCTCTAATTATCTTCTCATGGACATGTGCACAGACACACAAATCAAGTGTCTCACTGAATCTGCTCACTGAAAACAAATAAACATGAAAACAGAATAAGACAATAACAACTGTGGGCAGGACAAAGTGTGGGCTGTTGCAGGGTTGCATCTGAGGGGAACTTTGTCTCAAATTTCCACTGAAACAAATCTTAGATTAATTAGAAAATAAATCCACATGTAAACATGCTTTCTTTCTGTGGGCTCTGGATGCTGCAATACGATAAACTATCATGTCCATTTGTTAAAACCAATGCAAAACAATAGTATGTATTTAAAATGCATGTTCTAGTTTATTCACGCCAAAATAACAAGACAAAAAGAAAAAGAACACCACAGCAAAAACAACAACAAACAAAACCAAAAACAAAAAAAACATCACTTCAAATTCTTTAAATACTGAAAATGAGTTGCTTTTGGTTTGATTCAGGAATAGAATCATTAATGAAACATGACTGGACAAAATTATCTGGGGCTAGTCCTATTTGCTGAGAAAAAATAGATTCTCTTCACACCATCTGTGACTGAAAGGGCATGAGAGGCCTGATAGAAGGAGTAATCAGTTTCATAAGTAGTTCGTGCCCAAACACTGTGTGTGTGTGGTCTGCAGGCGCGCATCGTGACAAGGCTTTTCTCTGCAGAGAAAATTATCTGCTGTGGGATCCAAGTATAGAAACACTCACTAAAGCATCTTTACTAACAATTTAAATCTATACACATTTCATGTGTTTTATTAGTTTATATCTGAGCACTGAATTTGTAATAATTTCTGTATAAATGATGTGCTGAAAAACTGGAAGGACATTTGTTTCTGGCTAATAAAACTGGTGCAACCATATCCGTTGAAATTAAACTGACCAGTTTTCACTGCTGGAATTATTACTTCATATTTTTCTATAGAAATGTGCCAGCAAAACCCAGAGGAAAAGATGGAAAGTTTTCATTAGTTTTGTTTAAAGATTTTCCTCATTTTCTCCCATTAGTCCAACAAGCTTAAAAGAAACATGGTTTGTTGGAGTGTTTTGTGACTTTATTAATGGTAAAAGACAAAAATAACAAATTTGTGTAAGTATTCAGACCCTTCATTACGGTCATGAATGATGCACCTTTTGTGAGCCTATCCTGACCAGGTTATCAGCTTCTTTCTCTTTGCCCACAGAATGATGCTCCCATCACCATGCATGACTAAACTGTATTCATAACTCTATTTTTTCTATTTTTGTGTCCAGAAATTATATATATATTAAGTAAATTCCCAGCAGTTTATAATGTAATAAAGAATGAGCATTCAACCATGACATTGGCTGAAATTAGACAAAATCTGGGAAACCCGAAAGCATCTGTAAACTTTCTGTCATTATTCTAACACTGCTCAATTCCTTAGCAGCCAATGTGCCCTGGAGCAAGGCACCAACTCTCCAGCTGCTCCAATGAACAGTAACAGATAATGAGAAGCTTCTATGTAGGAGAGCACAGGTACAGAAATATGTTGCTCTGGAAAACAAGAAGCCTGTCCAGCTAAAATTCCCTGGATAAATAAATGTGAAATCCGTCCATAAATGAATTCTTGCTGGTTGTTCAACTACAGAGCTGCCTGCAGTCGTCAGAGCATCCATAGGGGCACACAACACAGTTGCTCAAGTTATTTTCAGGAATGTGTGGGTCAACGTCAGCATCTCCTGCCACACTGACACCAGCTTACAGAGCAGGCTAGACTTAGGGATATAAGAGGCTGCCAGTCTAAAAGTAGGAATTCCTGGGCAATCACCTCGCACAGAAGTGGAGTGCCACATTTTTTGACATGTTTCTTTCTTCAAATCCCCAGGCTTGAAGCTCTAGTCTGTCCTCCTCCTCCTCTCGATCGTCTTCCTCTACATCTCCCTCTTCATACAAACTGGGCTCCTCCACCGAGGTTTCCATGTTTGGGTTGTAGGTACTGAATGCCTGCGCCTCACTGTACTCATAAATAGTTGGGAGGCTGCTGCGTAAACCAAAGCGGCGGCGCAGGGCCACAAGTAGTGGCTGTGGGATGGTGAAGATGTCGAGATTGTTGCCCAGGTCAATCCAGGCCAAGCAGGGAAATGTTTTGGGATCCTTCACTGCCTCTGTAACGTCCTTCAGGATAGCGACTGTCAGGCGGTTGCCATTGACAGCTAGCGTGGTCAGTTTTGGCAGGCTGCTCAGGTAGGGCAGCAGCAGCCGTAAGCTCTCATCCTGCAGCTCGGTAAAGCTCAGGTCCACGGCCGACACCACATCACTGCTGTTCTGAAGGTAGAAAGCCACACGGTGGACGTCGCGTCCAGATAGTGGGATTCCTGACAGATTTACAACATCCCCTGATAGTTTCTTCTTCAAGGTGGTCTTCAGACTGTTTGAAAGACAAGAAAAACAAAGTTAATCATCTTGTTTACAAGTTGGATCTCTGACACACAAGGACAGTTTTTTATTAACTGTATCAATGGTACAGTAACTCTTTTGCTTTGGCAGATGTTCAATAGCAAGTTATTGTTACTTAATGATACTGAGGTTAATGATTTCACAGTGTCACACTTTCCACAAGCCCAGGGAAACTGCAAGTTTGCAAAAAAAGTAACAGCGTGCACTGTGTGTAGAGTGAAGTAATCAATAACAGAGAAAATAAGTTGCACTTAAATGTCTCTCAGTCTAAGCAGCTCAAGTAACAAATTCTGTCTCTGGTGCTGGAAATCATCTGTGGAAAAGCAGCAGGTGTTTCAGGTGTTATTCCAAAACCAGTGCTAAGGCTCAAAGTAAATAAAAATTTCTTATCACAGAAAAAAAACAAAACATAAATAAACAAGAATTTGACTTAAAAAGCAGAGTAAACAAAACTAAAGTAAACATGCTGGTCACAAATTGCTGCCAGAAGTGTCTTTGGGGTTGCAGTTTCACCTTAAATGGTCTTTTTGGCTTTTAAGTGTGTGTGTGTTTTCTTTCCTCCCAAAACAGGGATTCCAGTTGGATTTTAAAAATCAGGTCACTTGTGAAGTGCAGTGACTGACAGTTTAATAGGCCACTTAGGTTGAGTTGAGAACATTTTCACACAGAGCCACAGCTGGGATATGTTATCCTAATGCTGCAACATGTCAGAATCTTGTAAAAAATGTGAGGCATTGTGAGGAACAGTTCTCTTGCAGGTTTCATAAGAATATAAAAAGTAAGAAGTTGTAGTAATTCCTTTAGGCCCTGGGGGTGCTAGTAGGCAGATTTTATCCCTTTGGACAGAAGCATGATAAGTGTTTTTCAGGATTCTTGCTAGAAGCGAACTGCTGGCAGCAGCTTTAACACATATCAGTCCTTTCATTTTTTAACAGGTAAGAGAACTCCCTCAAACATTTTCTTTGACTTTAGTCAGGGGTTGATGTATGTCTTTTGAGATGTTATGCAAAGACATACAGGGGGATGAGGGATGGACATGCTCTGTGGAGCAAGAGACAAAATGATAAAAGCATTCTGCCATCAGTCCTTGAAACAAGTGTGAGGTGAATTAATCTTAAAGAAAAAAAAACCCATGTCAGGTTGGATCAGGGTATCCCTCACTGCCTCTTCCTGCACTGAATAATCTTCAACAAAATGCTCTCTATATTAGTAAGTGGCTGAATATGCATGAGAGGTTACAACAGGCATGTCAGTGATTCACCTCATTAGACTTCTTTGTTAGGACTTTGGAAAAGTCAAGAGGGAGGACATCACTCAAACAAATGACAATAAGGCAGAAGTGTGGAAGTTATTTTTAAAAAGCAGACAAACAGAAGAAAAATGTTCTGTTTAAGCCTGAGGCCTGAGTTGTATCCTTTTTTCTTTTTAGGTCTGTTTACGTTTCTTCATCCCGCTGCCTCCTTAGGCACAGCGAGGATGCTCCCTGCATCTCTCGCTGCTCCCTTCTGCATCTGGGAGCCTCATAAATTGACAGGTTGTGTTTTTTGCATCTGTCACCCTCTCTGCTTGGTTAAGGGTAGGAAAAAGATCTGTAGCGTACCGGGGCTGTGATTCGCAGGATTATTGATTCCAGGAGTAGGCTATAATTCATCTCTCCCTCCCTCACATCTTTACTCCTGCTCACTGCCTCTCACTTTCCTGCTCTTTTATTTGGTCTCTTTTCTTTTTTCTCATTGACGCTCCTCTTTTGAATTTCATCTACTAAAGCAAATGCATAGTTTTCTTCTCTCATCTGTCCACCAAAACACTAAATACTTGCTAACAGATTAGTACCTAATTGCACCTTTAGGGGTACAAAGGATTGTAAGTGGGGTGGTAACCTTAAAGGTATTGCTGTTGTACAATCAATTAAGCAGTTGTTACCCTATAAAGGCCAGTATTGTACCTCTGGAGGCTGTCTGGCTTTTACAAGGTAAGAACTGCACAGCTGAGGGTACAACCATGCTGACATTCCTTTGTAAACCTATAGATAAAATTTTTACAATTTCTTTATTTTTTGAGAGTGTAACATCACTTTTCAGTGTAATTCTTTAACCATCTGATAAGTTTAATAAATGAGGTAATGTTGCTTTAAATAGAAACCACCTATTTTCCACAAGTAAAGATTTAAAGCCATGTTGTTTTCTTAGGTCATATTTTCAAATGTTCCCCATGCCATACATTTTTTTCATTGACTAAAATTGGCAGAGAAGGGCTTCAAATGAATGTAAAATAACAAGCACACTGCTCGTTTCAGGTCTTTTTTTTTAAGGCACTATCTTTTTTATAATTTGTGAAAGGTTTTTATGAACAGCACATTGACCTTTTCATTGAATAAATAAGTGCAACAGTGAAGGAATTATTTATTTTTATTCGAATGGACAGATTATTTTCAGCCAAAGTTATCAAATACTATCACATGGATTTCTAATTTTCAAACTGGTATTTTATGGCAAATTTGAGCCAAATATTTGGTGAAGCTGCCAAACATGAAGGTCATATATCAGCAATCTTAGCCAAATGTGATCCCAGTTTCAAAGAAGCAACCAAGTATTAGTTGCTTTGATCCAATAGTGAGTGCCATGAAAAGCCCAAACCCATTTTGTTTAACTTCTGATGCATATGATTAAACAAGTTACTCTTTTTTTAAAGCCCCAAGGCTCTGATATGCTTGGCCAACTTGATGGTCACTGCAAAAATATTTAGAAAAGATACAAGCAACAAAGCTTCATACTGTAAATTCTGTATGCTGTAAGCTATAAAAATTATATTTAGTATTTTATTCTTAAGAGAGCTTCAGTCAGATCCTACCAACATCCTGTTAAAAATTTGGAGAAGTTGATTGCATCTTCTTGTTAAAAGCTACCACTCCTGTGACTCCAGAGGATTCATTTTACCACAGAGCCGTTTCTGCATTTTCCTGTAAAGAAAAATGACAATTGTTCCCTCTGAATTATTTATAGGAGGGTTTTCCTGCTGCAGCCTTTTCCTTTCACCTCCATGTTTATGCAGGGAGATGCACTCCAAGAGACAGGCAGGATTGGTAATGTAGCTGAGTGGGTGGTACAGGGGGAGTTTGAGCTATAATGTGTTTTTAATGAGAGAGCATAGACAACATCAGACTTCCTTACAAATCTACTGCTTCTGTACTTCGTGGACACAGTTCCACCCACAGTCGGCTTAGCCGGCTGCACACCTGCGGGCACAGCTAGGATTTCTAAAGCCACAGTATAAACTATTCCATCAGAATAAAACAACAATAATATAAACAAAACAATGTCTTGCTCTGTCAGATGAGGTTATACTCGTAGGCAGTGGTTAGTTCCTCTTGGACTAACTCAGACACAAACAGCTTCAAAGGAAAATGCATCCACATAAACATGATCCAAACAAAATGTTCCTCGCTTGGAGACTCATTTAAAAGCAAAAATCTGGGGGAAATCTATCTATTGACATCCGCAGGAGCAACTGATATAACCGTACAGGAATCTAATAAGAGCAGAGTCTCATGTGTCAAACTATTGGCTGTTGAAATGTGGATTCAGGCTAACTGTCTAATTGCTTTTTGTAGCTTTTCTTTCCTCTGGGATGTTGTTAACTTCTACGTACTGAACAAGGGGTCCTTCAGGCTCTACCGTTATGTAAACCCCAGAGGTAAGACATGGAAAATCTGGGATTCGTGATGTTAAAATTGAGTTCAGGCAAAGAGATCAAAAAGGTCACAAGAAAAACAGTGAATGTGTTTTTTTAATGAAATATTTCAGAGACTAGTTTCAGAGTGTTCTGCTAAAGACTGGTTCATTCTGCTACGCCACACAAGATAGCATAATCATAATGGATAATGAATCTGCAGTAGCTTGATCTATTGCAGTCTGCCAGCGTTGATAGAGATTTATTCAGACAGACACAGTTGTCAGTGACTAGTTTAGCTGCTGCATACACAGCAAATTAATCAGCATCAACATGTATGATTTGCAGCTTTAATTTCTGTAACTGTGACTTTTGTAGTAATGTAACCATTACTTTTTCCACTACTTAACACAAATATGGAGGTCTATGTGCTTTTGTGCTATGCCTGTACATCCCCAGACAACATTACCGCTTCTCCATTAAAGGGCACATTCATTGATTTCTGCAATCACCCTCATTTTCTGGTCCATGTTTGATGCCATTTAGTATCAGGTTAGTCTCCACACTGTCTAGCTGTCTCTCCTGATGTTAAAAAAGTTAAGTGCTCATTATTAGTCCACAGTCTCCGTGCTTCACCATTCTGCTAATCAATTTCTGCTAGAAAGCAATCTTTCCCTACACAGAGACGTTGAGGTGGAGGGATGAGAGTTTTAAAATAAAGGGCGAACAGGGCTGAAGAATACATTGTCTTAAAATTAAAATACAGTGATATTTTCATAAGAAAATTTTCACAACCCCTCAACATTCTGTCACCAGGGTGAGAGTTAAAAGCAGCAGCAGAGGCTTGTAACCTGTCTTATTCACCGAGAACATGTTCCCCTTCATTTACTCTCATGAATGAGTAATACATCAGGAGACAGGAGGATGCAGTAGAGGTAATATTTTGTTCATTTGCTGTGGAACTTAATAAAACAGGGTGGTGAGTGTTATGAGCCTGTCTTGGTAATATAGTTAACTGTTTACTATGGACTGTATGTTCTTTCATACCTTTTTTATTAACGCTGTTCGTGGATATCATACTGGGATTGTACACCGGGGACTTATTTCTAACAAAGACTTTACAGTTGTAGCTACCATCATTGATATATATATATATGTCAAAGTTATCTAAGGCAAGGCAAGTGCTTCACAAGGTGCAAATGAAACATTAAAATAGGAGAACTAAAGCAAACTCCCCAAATAAGAAAATTAACCTGGTTACTTCCTGGTTAGATTTAGTTTTATTTGGCTAACAAACAGTAAAATTCTGTGGAGAAAGAAAAGGTGAATGAAAAGGCAGATTATTGGGAGTAACTAAACTGAACCATAACAATTGACTGATGGTATTGTGCTGAAATCTGGTCTCTCACTAAATCTAACCTATTTTTTTAAGGAGATTTTTAAAGCAAATTAATTATGTCTTTATTTTATGGACCAATACGTAGTCATCATATTGATTATAAAAATATGTTTTACCGTAGATACTGTAACAAATTCCTTTAAAAAATGCAATAAACAGGAAAGCTGATTATTTGATTAGAAGGATGAAAAATGGACTGAGATGTTTTAGAAGCTGATCCTATACATAGTACATACATGCAGTACATACATATAGTGAATACAGGAACACCATTTTAAACTTAAACAAGAATACAAAGCATCAATGCAGGACATCCACTTTATATTCTCTGTAGATATTTCAACAAAATGCAGCTGTTCTCTTTCATATTAATACTGACAGAGTAGCAAAATGTGTTGAATTTTAATAAGTAAGAGATGTATAAACTGACAGAGAAACACGTGTGTTAATGGAATAGTTTACTTGCTTCCAGCCTGTTTTGAATAAATCAACTGAACTCCAGTGTTTCTTCAACGGCACCAGAAAATGCTCTAAAACGTCCACTGAACAGTCACACAACACTTTTTACACTTTTGATGGTACAGTAGTATAATTGGTTAGATTGCTCCTTGAGGTTTACATATGTACTGTGACCATTTGAAACCATTAAGCTGAAGAACTGCTTCACCTCTGCACTTTAATTCAGATTATCTGTTTAACTTTTTTTCAATTTATTTGTTGCTTTTAACTAAATGCTTTGAGTTAATGTCTTTAGTATAATACAGTCATCTAATTCTGGGAAAAGGAAATGACAAACATTGTTAAATTATCTATGAACAACTCAACCACTAGACAGAATCTGTTAAACATTTTCCTGCAGAGAAAGACTTGACCTATGCCAAGAAAAATGAAATAAAAGCACTTAAGAAACACTGGATGTGGATGCCATATTCCACAGACCTGTGGGATGGCCAGATCAATGTCTGCTTCATCAACACTTTGGTCTTGACTTGTTTATTCCTCAGATCGATCTGTGCTGTTTTGCCTCCAGGCATTTGTATAATACATGGGTGGCAGGCTGGCTCAGGCGTGGGAGAGCCTATGAGGGTTTTCTGTACAAACTCAACTTTGAGAAGTGAGGTGGTAGAAGGCTGCTCCTTTTTTCCTGTGCTTCTGTTTCATCTAGATGTGCCTCCAAGCCTGTGAGTTGAATCTACACTGCTGAACATCACCACCACAGATTTGTTTCACTCATTGTGAGCATCAAATATGTCATTCCTGTGTCTTGGGGCAGTTTTCTTAATGAAAATCCTTTATCGCTGCTCTCAACGTAGGGTTAAAGATGCCATTTCCTCAACTGTGTAACTGTCACACCAATACTGCGCTTGAGCTGAAAATGTACTGGGAAACATGAAAGTAGTGACTGCATGCCATCCAGTATCCTACAGTTTCATGGGGATAATGTCACATTTTCTGGGAAGCAAAAAATAGCCTCAAAGCTCATTTGGATTTGGATTAAATTTGAGTGAAACATTTAGTGGATGGGCTGATTAAAGCTGCCTCTATTGTGCCTCGCCAATGAAGCAGCTTCGGGCTGTGCAGTGTTTTGACATCTCAGAAACGCACTTAGTTCTTTGAATTCAAAGTTTGGGCAAATGTTGATGTTAAAAAGAAATAACTGACAACACAAGTGCTCCTAAATGGTGAGAAGGCAAAAAAAAAAAAAAAAAGAGACAAAGAAACATCATTAAAAACCTGGGTGCAATTCCCAAATTGCTCATTTAATCCTTGAAGATTAGTCCACATCAGCACATCAATCTTTTGTGCACGTCTAAAGGTGGAGTTTTAATTGGACAAAGAAGAACAGAACGAGACTCAAGGGTCTGTCAAGTGCAATAAACCTTCCACAGCTTTAAGCTACTCCGTCATACAACTCTCATGAGCTCCTTGCAAATGAATGCAAGACAGCAGAAGTGTCAGTGAAGAACAATGTATGAAAGCGTAAAAGAAGACGCACATGATCGTTAGACAAGCGCAACACTGATGTGAAAATTACCTAAGATAACAGCATATTTTTGACTTTGTACCAATTATGATCCAACCTCCTGCTACAGAATTATAATGCTACTGTGCAGTCATATGCACTCCCTGAGCGAGGTATAAATTCAGCCAGGATTGGATTTGATGTGACGAACTAGATGATTTGGTGGGAATAATTGTGACAGAACACATTGGAAGCAGTTTGGATTATATAACTGTGTATGATGAAGCTGCATGCCTGTGTCTGCTATGGTATGTCAAGGCACAGTTATGAAACCAGCATTAAAATGTGCAGGTCTCCAAACTCCAACACAGGGATTTGATCATTGAAAGCAATCTGGATCAGCCCTAAAGCACAAAAGCCACATATCAGAAACACAACAATTATCATTTTTCTCTTGCAGCAGATTAATCACAGATTTACATTAAGAACTGAATCTACGAGAGGTTACCTAAAGTTAAATTCCTCAATAAAACAAAGAAAACCTTGAAAAACCACAAGATTTTCAATTCAACTGAAGACTCCTCTAATTTTGTGTTTACCGGTAAACACATTTAATCACTCTAATTATTTCATTAGGGCCATGTGCCCTGAAGATTGGAGCGACAGATACCGAGCGTCTCCTCCTTCCTCCCACTCATCCTGCAGGATCTCAGTTTGTACTGCAGGAAGCCCTCAATTATTCATGGATAAGGATGGTGGCTGGATCTTTAAGTCTATTAAAAGTGGAGGTCAAACAGAAAACAGGTTGAACACACTGTATTGCACGCAGTCAAGCAGATTTCTTCTTCTCTGAACAGTAACATGAGACAATGTTAAAAACCACGTATCTGTAAACTGGACATCTTGAAAACCCAAATTCAGATTTTTAACTTGTTCCTCTCCTTTGCAAAAGTTTAAATCACAACTAAAAAGTCAAACTCAGATGTGAGTCAGGGGTCAGGCTTGCTGTGTCACATTTGGTTTAATCTGCTAACACACAGTTCAAGGGACGCAACATGTCTTCATAAAAATGAGTCGTACATGTACTAAAGGCAAATGAAACATGAATCAGAGTGGCACATGTAGAGTACATGAAAGAATTTGCTTATGTCATTTTACTTGGCATGGAAGGTCAACTGAGTGGCACAAAGCATCAGAATCAGATAAGTGAAAATGCACAACAGAAGAAGCATTTACATTCTGGTAAAAAAAAAAAGAAAAAAAAAGGCTCCATCTTTTTTATATAATTTGGCCTTTCATAACTGTAGAGGCTTCAGTTTGAAGTTATGCATTATTAGGTGAGCTCACTTAAATTGAGAGATGAACTGATTAGTGGAAAGTGAAAAAATTCTTGCTCAGATTCAAATCTTGCAGATAAGATAAGATAGAATAGAAATACTTTATTTATCCCTTCGGAGAGCCCTCAGGGAAATTTGGGGATGGCAAGATGATAACAAATAAATATCACACTTAAAGATTGGAAAAAAATCTACAAACCAATAGGAAGCATCACAGTGGCTACATCAGTGTTGTTTTTGGCAGCATCTCAGTTTTAGTCGTCATGACGAAAATGCTTATTAGTTTTAGTCATGTCTATCAGTCATTTTCGTCTCGTCAACGAAATCTCACAAACGTCTCGTCATGATTTTGTCATCAGAGAGCCATTTTTAGCTCGTTACCGACTCGTTATCGTCATGAAAAAAGGTTCGTCGACGAAATAAATTCATCATCGTTGACGAAAACAACACTGGGCTACATCCAGTTTTATATACAGTCTGTGGTGTAGACCAGCAGGTATGACCCTGCTGCCCATAATGCAACATGTTCTCATTTTTGTCTCATCTCCAAGAAGGTAAATTCAAGTAAATTTTGAAAGATTTTAAATTTATATGATTTACACGACATACAGTGTAACAGTGAGGGCTGCAAATGTATGATGTATAGTGTCTTAAGTATATAGGAAGAGCCTAGTAAGACTCACAAAAAAGGTCTGAAAATAGCAGCAAGGAGAGGAGGAGGAGGAAGTCTTAAAGAGCAAATTAATTTGAGCCGAGCAGGAGCAGGCTGGCTGGAGAATCTCAACAACCACTTCGCTCATGATTACTGAATAGCTGCCAAGGAATATGGGACAGAAATACAGTTGTTTAGAGAAACCGTAAGAGTGGCTGTGAGAATCATGGCCATTAGGAAGATGTCTAAAACATTTTCACTTCTTAACCAAATATAAAAATAGTGGAGATACCTTGAAGGAATTTTACTGGCTAATACTTGCTTGAGTATGATTCAGAAATGACAGGATGGAGTAAAGTGCCACTTGAGAAAATGAGTTTTCAGCCTTTGAGCAAAGTCAAGGAAAGAGGAGGGGCTTTCCACATTAGTGTAAATCAGAATGACACATTTGTTTTGGGGTCATTAGACCAACTTTTGACTTTGACTTTAATCTTGGAGAATTTTATTAGAATTTTTTTTTCCTTTCTCTTCTCCCTGGCTATGTAATTATTATGTTTCAATTACAGCAACCATAATATTCCACAGACATGAAAACACAGCAACAACCTTCTTCAGTGTTGAGATGTCAGAGACATAAAGGCTGCCATTGTGTAGAAAATATATCGGCCAGGGTTGTTTATGGGGAAGGTTGTTAAAATATTTAAATATTTACGATACTTTGTGTAATTGTCAAACTTCAGTTTTTGAGCCACTGTCCTGCAAATTTGAGATTTCTCTTCTTCAACACACCTGACTCAAATTAATGGTTCAATGTGGAGAACTTGACAATATGCTGTTGGATCTATTTAATTTGAATAAGGTGTGTTTGAGCAGGGAAACATAAGACCTACAGGTCTGTGGCCCTCAAGGACCAGAGTTTGACATCTCATGTTTAGTTCCTGGACATACAACAGTTTGGAGACTAAGATCCTCTAAATGACCAAATGACCCTGGTAAACAAAAAACAAACAAACAAAACAATAAAACAATAAAAACCACCACCAACAAAAAAACAAAACAAAACAGGTCTAAGTCTGACTTGTGGATAATTCAGCTTCAACTAGCATCAACATTATCCATCCATTAATTGTTCCAGGTTTTTCCAGTGCAGGGTTGCAGGAGGATCACTATTATGGAATTAGAAATCTGAGCATCTGCAATTATGTTTTTTCCCCCAAACCTTTTAGTTGAAAGTTTTTTCAGCCAACTTTTTTAACATTTATAGTTCATCCCTACGATTCTAGGCATTGATGACATATTTATATCCAGTGGTCTTATTTAATTGAGTTTTGGCATTTATTCTATTCTATTCTATTCTATTCTATTCTATTCTATTCTATTCTATTCTATTCTATTCTATTCTACATTTGAGAGTAAGAACAACACAAGCATGAATTCAAACAAGATGGGACATCATAATTAGGTGATAATCAGACATTTAAAACCCAAATAATTTAACTGTAAACTTTATCTTCACCACCACAAATTTACCATCATTTCACAATGATAGATGCTGTTCATCTTCCAGTAAAACTGTTTAGAGCCTGCTGGTGCCTAAAAGACTAAAGACAGTCATTGTGCAAAAAAATTCAGTATGCTTTGGTGCAAATATGAGGTAGTTGTCTGCTTTTGATGTTAGTAGACATGATGGAGGAATTATTGTAACATAACGGTTTAACAGAGAACACCACAACAAATTGAACTGAAGAAAATATAACAATATGACCCAAATGTCTGAAGAGAAACTTAACAAGTCTCCATATTTGTTTAGGTTGCAAGACAAGTGAGTCTGAAATTACTAATGCTCTATCCTGTGTTTCTAGGTTTTTTTCTTTTTTTGGGGGGGTTGGGGGGGAGGGGGGGGGGGGGCACAGACAAAATTGGGTTATCTTATGTATAAATAAAAAATAAAAAATGTATAAATATAAATAAAGTTGCTTTGCCTTGAGGTGTTTGCTTAAATTTGTTTAATCATTTCACACCATTTTTAACACTTTATATTTGAAATGAGCAATATTAAATGTTTTAGATGTTACTGACAGTAGGAGCAACACAGCACTCACCTTCCCTTCTGGCTTGAAGTAAGGGATAATGCCCGACAAGGTGTCCATTATCATAAATTAATGGACGACGCGGAGGCGTGAACAGCCTCTGCATTTAAAATTAAATTCAACATTGCCGTTGATCGTAACATTTCATAAATATACTGACATGTCCATAGGGGCGTTTGAAGGATGGAGATTTAACATTTGTGGACCCTGACCTCCTGGACTGACAGAGCCTAATAAGCCTGCAAGCTGCTTTCATAACAATGTGCATCACAGACATGATCTGGCATGTCTGCAGCCCAGCGTCTGAGTTTCTGTTGCCACGGTTACCAACTACTGTTTAGTCAGCGCAATAATTTACAACAATAAATCTGTTTGACCAGAACTCCTTTATAGGTGTCCATTATCACTTTTTAATGGACACCCTCCAGCCAATCAGAATTGAGTATTCACCCAGACCATGGTATAACAAGGATTAAATGTTTATTATTTCGACACACCAAATGCTGACTAACTACTTCAATATATCTATGAAGTATGCGTCTTCAATTCTGTCACGATCAAGCTTCATGCAAACTTTGGCAACGTAAATAAATGACTTTTGGACAGTATTCACAGTGTAAGCTGTGGGAGGAAAGGCACTTTCTGAGGTCTGAGCAGGTCTGGGTCAATTATCAGGACTCAGACATTCACCCACATCTAATGACACCTCCTCAAAGCAGCTGTCACAGCCACGGTTTATTTTGCTTTCAAGATGATCATTAAACTAAACCTTAATGTACAATATATTCACTATATTAAAAGAATGTCAGATGCTGAGAGTCATAGGGGGCTTGATCTTTGCAAAGCTTTGCAAAGCTTCATACAGAACACAAGAAGAAATGCTGCACTGTAACTGGAGTGATTTCTTTGAAGATACCTGTGAAAGATATTGTAACATTGATTGCTGCATTGCAATATATAAATGTAACAGTAGAGCATCTACAATGGAGCCCAATCTCTTCAAAATGTGCTGTAAGGCAATTTTAGTCTAATAAAAGAAATGAGCTTCATTAATCTGAAATCCAATAGCAATCATAATACCACTAAAACCTCCTTTGGGGGGTGCTGTACTTCTCAGAAACCTTCCCCAAGACTGCTGCAGAGAAAAATGAAAGTGCCTTAGCATGACACAGTCCTGTTGCCCTTACAGTGTTAGAGAAGAAAACCAGGCCTCAGTAATAAAGCTTGAATTATGATTTATGTGTTATCTCTGGAGCATTTGTGACCACCTGCTTATAATTCATGAAAACAATCCAATTTGTGGCTTGGAACTGAGAGCAGACTCTACATTTATCAGATAAACTGCTCTTCTTTGCATCATGGAGAAAATAAAAACATAAGAATGAAATGTGCTGTAGGTTGTGGGATAATTTAAGCTTTTTCCCCTCCAAAATATGAAAAGATCAATCTCCAGATCGAGTCAAAGTCAAAGTGAGGCAGGAGGAAAGAAGAAAATACGTGACTTCTGTTCTGCAACCTTGCAGTGGTTCCGCCTCCCCTTTTTCTCTCTGTCTGACAGAGCCTTTCCCCAGAGTCTTAGCTCAAACTGCTATGTATGGCAACTGTTGAACAAAATGAGCTCTCACAAGAAGGAAAGGAAAGAAATCAATGCAAAGGGCAGATTTTAAAATCGGTGGATTTGTGGGGGCTGAGGGGGAGTAACGGTGAAAAGAAAATGAAAAGATGATGGAAGAGGAGAAAGAAGGGCGAAATTGAGAAAGAGGATTTAAGAGAAAGACGTTTGCAAACACTGTTCTGATGTTTGATTTAATCCAGTGACATGCATGCTTTCTTCAAGAGAGCGACACGTTTACAGAGAAAAGAAACTGTTAAGTCGTACAGTAAAGTACTGCTGCTGTGTGGATGTTTGCAGCAGAGGCTGTGAAAGACACAGCTTGCTAATGAGCACGCTGGGAGAGTCTGCCTTGTTGTTTAGTTGTGTGTTATTTTCAAACACTGCAAGCAGGAGACAGGGGTAGGAAGTTAATTCAAGTTGTCAAAAAAAAAAAAATCTTTCAATCTGGGTTAATTGCTCAGGGAGATCCTCATTATCATAAGATTTTTTTCCTGAATGTTCTTGTTATTTCATTTGAATTGGTGAGCTTTTTTAGTTTGTTTGCACAAAATATCTACGGTTGGTCAAGTCTGTCTTTTGGTTACCGGGTTAATTCATTTAAGCTTGAATAATAAGCGTGTTCCACCACCCAATGCACTCAGTCTCACTGGGATAAGCCTCATGATTGGATGCTCATTTGAAATGATGCTCTCCTCCCCTTCCACATCTTATGTCTACTCTTGGGGAAACAACAACCTAGTACATCTTACATGCTAAAAATAGTAACTTTCAACAAAGGTTTAGGTCATGGAATGAAAAAGATGTGTCTGGTTCTTTTAGTGAGGAGGTGTAAAAATCTACAAAGAATATTTTTACAACTTTGGTCCCGGACCCATAGCAGCCTTCTGTAAAGTAACACCCTTACAAATGGCAGGAGGGAAAAACGACTTATGTAAGTGTTTCCAGAGCTCAGTAAATATTCTCAAGACTTTTCTTTACAAAGCTGCAAGCTCATAAAGAGACAGGCGGGGTGATTGGTGACTCAGTGCCGCTCTTTCAATCATTCAGGTGGTTTCAGCCATGGATTGTCAGTTCAACAGCTTCATAATCTGCTTTTCACTTTTTAAAAAAAATTTCAGTACAGCACTTTGGTCAACATATGTTGTTTTAAAATGTTGACTTGATATATTGACAAGAATAAGTGGTCTACATTGTCATTTTATATGCACAATGAAATTGGCTGGCCTCCTTTCTAGTGCAACAAACAAAAAAAAAAGAAAGAAAGAAAGAAAGAAAGAAAAAAGAAAGAAAGAAAGAAAGAAAGAAAGAAAGAAAGAAAGAAAGAAAGAAAAAGAAAAATTCTGTTGGGGTTAATAATAAAAACCTTTTCTTTCATGCTGGAAAATGACCATCATGTGGGCTTAAATGCATTCTTTTTACAATATCACAACCATATTTATGGCTGTCATTGTTACAATTCACATTTAGTGGCTCTTATGACCACTAGAGGTTATCTTACGTGGAGACCTGCGTGAGTAAAAGGGACCAGGATAGTCTAATTTGTTATCAGCACAGATGTTTTTCCCAATTTTCCCACTTTGCATAGGTAAATTTCTGAAAGGGTTTATTATAGAACAAATTACAGCATGCGTATTTCCTAGAGTTTGCACATGATAGCAAAATCTCATATAAAAGTCCTCGTAGGCTAAAACTGCAGGTTACAACCTGAAAAGGAAGCTCCAGAACAAAATCCCTCCTGCCTCTTTGTTGCTTGTTGATGAGGCAGCATTTACTCCCAGTGCCAGACAGGTGGTGAATCACCACCTGTCTCAGAGATGCTAAAGGCTTTAAAAAACAGCAGTAACTGGAGCTACGGGAATAACAACAGTGTTTATGTCATTGGTTTCTGACCTTTGATAGTCTGCAATTTAACGGTAATTCATCTAACTTCGTTGAAAATACTCAGTCATGTCTGTAATCTTCAACTCTTATTAGTGCCTTAAAGCCAGAGCATCCAGATTATTCTTAGAGACAGCTCAACAGAAGAAACACTTGTCATGTTTAAGATGATGTGAGGCTGTTTTTGTCACTGTAGTATCAGGCTGGAAACTAACTTCCCCTAAAAGAGACAAAATAGACTCATTTCACATAAGCAGATTTATGCAAAAATAGCATTTTATGCAAAAATTTTAGCAAATATAATGAAAAAAATACTTAATTTTAAGAAGTCCACAGTTAGATGTTAGACATACAAAAAGGAAAACAGTTCAAAATGTCTATCAAAAGAAAGGAAATCAACAAACAAAGTGCTTTAATAGGTTCTATTAGTTTATTATCATTGATTTTCAAATGTCTGGCAAATATTTTTAATCTAGGTGGAGCGGATTTGAAATATTTTAATGTGTAGGCAACGGATTCATGTTGATTTTTTCTTTGACAGTATTCTAAACTGTGTTTGACAGCATGACTATTATTTGTTGTGACAAATGAACACTGAAAAAACGCATAGAAGACATTATACGTTAAATACCATAAAATTTATATGTATGAGCACATCTGTGTGCTTTGTAAAATTAATTTGGATAAGTGTTTTGAAAAAACAGCAACAACAATATGTGTTTTTGTGGAACCGGGATGATTAATAAAGACCTGTAAAAAGTTTATTTTAATTAAAAATGGCTCCTAGCTTTGAAAGAAGACTCAACTTTAGATAAAATGCTTTGACAAGGAAAAATTCTCCCTCTGTTTTCCTTCAGCAGTATGCACTGTACCTCAGAGGCAAGGCCTGATTTATTTCACTTTTAATCAACAAATGAAAGGCGTGGCTGAATTTGTCTCCTGCTGGCTTATAACTGTGAAGTGGATTGCTTGGTTATGTCAGCACAGTGTGATGCTGTCACAGAATTAAACATGCTCACGTAACCCTGACTGGCTGATGCAAGCTTGATAAAGTTATCATTTTATAGCCTCCCCCTTTGAGGATCAAGGTTTTAACCAAGTTTAATATCCCTTTTCAATATGGTGTTCTTTTATATGCTATGTTCCTATACATGATGAGCAAAATAAGTGGTCTGTTTCATGGCAGATTGTTTCTATATGGCAGCATACCAGTAATAGGCCGGAAAAAAACAGTGGTTAATGTAAAATAAGCTAAAGAACCAATTCTGGCAACATGGGACGTCTCAGAGCTAACAGTCATTTAAACATTATTTAACACCGATAATGAATTCTGACTCACTGCTAGGACAGATCTGCTAAATGACTTCTTCTGGTGTGGACTAAGATCAAGTGGGGGAACATTTTTCCAGAACACAAATTTCCTAAACGTCCTGCAATTCAGAAGGTTACAGTGTAAAAACTGAGTAGACATAGATATCGTTGCCTGAATATCCTCAGATATCTCTCATGCATGGTGGATACTCTCTGACTATGACAGTTTCTGATTTCATGTCCTGAGCATATCAGCTCCAGCTGTGGGACACTTTTGATAATGATAGAATCTGTAGTTCAAATCCACTCCAAATATCAAAAGTATCAATTACTAGCCAAGGCCCATTTTCGGAAAGTATCTTAACACTAGAGATAGCCTATCAGGCTATTTCAAGATTCTACTCAAATCAAATCTGTTGATTTCTAATGCCAGTACATCAGTCATATCCAAGGTCAAGATTCTGTTCACAGGGCCTGTAGCCACATTTGAACACGAAACATCGGCAATAGTTGTCTGGATATTTCAAGATATTACTCGTCTGTTTACACTGCTATGATTGCAGGATACTGTACATTCTGTTCTTATAGGAAACTATGATGCTAGTGCCTTCGTGGGGTTTTAGGTGAGGTGTTTAAGACTATTTAACTTAAACAAAAAGAAAAAAGCAATTTCACTCCAAACATTTTAATAAAAAACATGCATTTACAGCAAGTTGCAAACAGTAAGCATTTAATTTAGAAAAGAACACTGCCATGTAAACCATTTACTAGCAAACATAACAGCACTAGCAAAAATGTCTCTTCTTTTATGTGACAAGTCACTGGTACGCCCTTGCTCCGCCAGATAGCAACTCTTAGAAGTAGGCAGCTGTCTGCTTGAAAACGCAGCACATTGTCTGAAGTGCAAGAATCTGGGCTCCACTCTCCACTCTCCTCCTCCAGTTGTCATCTAGCGTTTGCTGTCACTTTTTCATGACCCTGGTGAGCCGTGTGGAGCGCTGCAGTTGGGAGGCATATTTGTACAGTCTTATTACTTTCGTTGTCACTAATGCAGTTAGCATTCGGTCCCTTCAAGAATTTGAGGTCCTCTTTGTCTAGCACTTCCTCACCAATTTTCACCTGCTTCTGAAAGAACTGTGCAACAACAGGAAAAGGCCCACTAGAATTTATAAAGCAACCAAAAAAAAAGAAGAAAAAAAAGAGAGACTAGTTCATTTTATCCCTTTCCAAACAAAACACAACAAATCCAGAAAAATACATATTTTTATTTAAAAAAAAAAGGGAAAACAACTTCAAGGTAAGTGTGTAACTGTCAGTTACATATGTGCAAACTCATACCAAATGGGTTTACGTTTTACATACTTATTCCATTAACTCACCCATTTATGCTTATTTGTCAGCAGCTTTCATCTTCTGACCCCCACTTCGCTCCCATATCTCTCCATTCTTTCAGTTCACTTTAAATTTTCAAATGCACGATTGGTTACATGCTCCAAGTGGATGGAAATAAGAAATGTACACAAGAGATACAGCTTATTAAAACAAGCATGCTTCTTTTCACAGTAAAATGTTTGAGTGGCCCTGTGCAGAGTTTTAAAGTAGTTGGTCATTGTAAGTGAAACATTTAAGTCAACAACTTCAATGCCACCATATCAAACCAGAGTTAACACCATTCATAATATACTTTAAATTTAGTGGAAGCCCCAGTTCAGTTCCACTCTCATGTCCCCTGTGCTGCTTGTTCCATGCACACACCTGAGGTGACTTGGAAATCTTGCCACCTGTTGTCCATTCCACTGATAATTGGTTTTCCTAAAGCTGATGCAAGATCGTTGCATAAGTTTTACCCCTTTCCTTGTGTGACCTGCCAGAAAGACTCTGCCAGAATCCTGAAGACGTCCCTCCATATAACATCTCCTCAGCCATACCCTTTGAAAAGAACAAAACAAAAGCTTTTATCTGCAGTTTAGTGTCCTGCACTTATGTCCAGATCAGCACTGGTTTATGACAACCACGTCTTTAATAGAGACTGCACACCAACATCACACACAACTGTGGGATTGATTCGCCATGTTGGGTGAACTTGTCTGCTAATTAAATATACTTTCTCATGCTTTTGATTGCTTTAACATTTTTACTGCTCCTTTAAACAACATGTATTAAATTAATTGGTAAGTCCTCTATGTTTAGACATCTGTCTTTTCTCTAGTGTGTCTGTCTCTAGTGTGTTTTACTGATTTTGTAAATAATGTTTACGAGTGATAAACCTGAAAGTGTAGACATAAACAATAGCCCTACCAAGTTTTGGAACTTGGTAGGGTTCGAAGGTACTGCATTTAACTGGGTCAGGTCTTATTTTGCAGGTAGAACCATGCGTGTCAGTATGGCTGGTTTTGAATCTGTTGCCTCTCCAGTGTCTATGGGGTTCCACAGGGCTCAGTTTTGGGGTCTCTCCTTTTTTCTATATCTGCCTACTTTAGGGTCCATCCTGAGAAAACATGGCATATCTTTCCAATTGTATGCCGATGATAGCCAGATTTATCTACCCCCCCCCCCCAAAAAAAAAGATGCCTTTTCTCTTAAGGCTCTTTCGTCATGCCTCCATGACATCAAGGAGTGGAGGTCCCTGAGTCTCCTAAATTTTAATGATAAAAAAACAGAAGTTATAGTAACTGGGCCAAATTACTCTAGTGGCCCATAGAGTATATCGCTATATTGCCAAATTTAACTGGTGGTAAAGTCTAGCTTTTTTAACTTTCATCAACTTGCTAAGGCAAAATTCTTTTAACTGCTCCACAGACAGTATTTCATGCCTATGTCACGTCCCGGTTGGATTACTGTAACGCACTTTATCTTAATGTCAGCCAGTCATCTCTCTGATGTCTCCAATTCGTGCAAAATGTATCTGCTCTTCTTCTGGTTGGAGCACGTAAGAGTGACCACATCATGCCTATTTTAGCATCATTGCCTGTGCAGTTTAGAGTTCATTTTAAGATTCTTTTATTTGTTTTTAAATCCTTAAATGGTCTGGCCCTGCTGTACATCTCTGAGCTGCTTTTCCCATAGTTTCCAGCCAGGTGCCTCAGATCAGCTGATCAGCTCCTTTTGGAGGTACCAAGCTCTAGGCAGAAGCTCAGAGGAGAGAGAGCCTTTGTGGTCGCTGCTCCTAAACTGGAACTCTTTGCCGCTACAGGTTAGAGAAGCCCCATCACATTTTTGACACCCGGCTGAAGATCCATTTTTATGATCTGGCCTTTGATCTAGCATGAGACAGTTGCTTTATTGTTTTTATTGTTATATTGTTTTTAGTATTTTATTGTTATATTGTTTTACTGCTATTTTCTGTTTTAATTTGCATTTTATTTTACTTTAAAATTTTTGACTTTTATGCTGTGTTCAGCACTTTGTTCAACTGACGTGTTAAAGCGCTTTATAAAAAAAGTTGAGTTGAGTTGAGATGTTCCCTCAAAATAGCGGCCATGTGCGCATTCTCTATTTCCTGGGTCACTGCAACCATCACTTCCTTGTTGTGTGGTGATTTGAAAACCATTACATTTTGAGTTATGTTGCTAACAGACAGACAGACAAACCAATGCCTCTTAAATCATAAGCTTTGACATTGCGGATTTAATAAAAACTATACAAGCATGGTTTTGACCTCACAAAGGGATTTTTTAATTTTTTTTACACACACACTTGAAAATGAATACATATTGCTAGTAAGAGAGGCCTTTTGGAGTCTGGTGTCCTTTGAGCAGCATAAGTCCTCTTAAAACTGTCTACTTACTAGGCAAGTGCATTTACTTTGGCATCAGTGACCTCAACTGTCTTGCACATTAACTCCAATTACCTGAAAAAATGAGAGACGGGGTAAGAATTATTGTTACGATTTAGTGGTAGTTAGAATTGCATGCAACACTGGTAAAACAACTCCACTATTCAGTGGCTGCTGTTACTGCACTTAAAGTCATCACTGAACACTATACAAGTCCCGAATGAACATTGTTGTATAATATAAAGTAAGCATTTTACCTCAAGATGTCGGCATGGGTAACAGACCCACACTCCTGGATCTTCAGCATCGTAGGGGAGGTGCTGCTGTGATGCGACAGATGTATATCCTCTCCATCTACCACATGCTCGCATCTTATGAGATGGTGTCTTTTGCTCATTGTTGCCCATTTTTAAGTTGATAACACACTGGTAAAGCTTAATAGCTGTTGGGTAGACTCTTGCCGTTTTGACCATTCGATTTGGGTCGGTACAGGACAGTTTGGTTAGGTAATCCTTACTTCTGTAGCGCTTCCACAGACAGTCATACCTTTCCCCAGTAGCTGGTGCTCTGTTGAAATGTGCTCCCACAACCTGAATTTATTGGTTTATCTGTCGATCCGTGCTACCCTCAAGCTAATAACCCCCAGGACAGAGGGACCAAAAAATTGTGTTGTGTTTTGATAACTTTGGTCTAAAAGCCCATTTAAGCTCGATGCAGCGGATGGATAAGCAGATGGACGGATAGTTTTGTCAGTTTTCTGTGTCCGGTTACGCACATAATTTGGCCTGTTCTCAGGGAGCTTAGCTATCTGTCGCTTGACACAGAAGATGGAGCAATACCACCAGTAATTGTGAGGGCAGTGCTGAGCAGAATAGCTGATATGCGACCAGCGAAAGAAACAAAGGAGAGAAGAAGAAGAGGAGGATCAGGAGGGAAACAACAAAGCAGAAGAAGAATGAAGATGAGGACAACAACTGTAGAACTTATGAGAGCTTTTAAAGAAAGAATATGCGAGTGTTTAGGGCATGTTGGGAACAACTTCATACCAGTGCTTTATCGTTGCCAAACTGTGTCTGAAACTGACATCGGCTCGCAGGAATGAACTCTGATCTTAGCACTGGAGGAAGTGACTTAACCATGGCAAAGCAAAAGATGCATGGAAGTATGAGGATGGCGATGTATGACAACGTTTTAAATGAATGTCGCCATTTATATATGTAAAGGAGCATAAAAGGGCTGTAGCTCAGGAGGAAGAACAGTCGTCTTCCAACCGGAAGTTAGGTGGATCGATTCCAGGCTTCCACTGACTACATGTCAAAGTGTCCTTGAGCAAGACACTTAACCCCACATTGCCTCTCGATGTGCCTATCGAGGTATAAGTGTGTGTGTGTGAATAGGTGAATGTTATATGTAGTGTAAAGTAGGGCTGCAACGATTAGTCGACAGTGTCGACAATAAAAATAGTTGACAACGAATTTAGCCGTCGACTATTGTCGGCAAAAAAAAACAAAAAAAACAACAAAAAAACAAACAAACAACAACAAAAAAAAAAACTACAGAGTGAGACATCGTCTTCTAATCCTATCTCTGCTGAGAGTAGCACAATGCACATGCGCAGAGAGGGGAAAAAATACAGAGTGAGACATCGTCTTCTTTTTTAATCTATGCAGGTAGTTGCACATGCGCAGTGAAGTTCGCCAGGGGAAAAATATGGTGGCGGACTAGGAAAGAAAACAGCTGCGGAGAACGTTAAAAGCCTGGGATAACTTAACGTTAAACTTACAAAATAAATTAGATACATGTGAGATTTGTAAAGCGGACCTTGTGTACCACGGAAGTACGTCTGCAATGCTCAAACATTTAAAGAGGAGGCACGTCGGACTTAACAGCCTTATGCAAAATTTCAAAGCTGAAAGTGAAATAAGATCCATTTATAATAATCATGAGATACATAATCCGATTGGTCGACTAGTCGTTTCAATAGTCGGTGACTAATCGACCATCAGCATAGCCATTAGTTGCAGCTCTAGTATAAAGCGCTTTGAGGGGTCAAACTGACAAAAAAAGGGCTATAAGTACAAACATTTGCCATTTATTTCCCTCCCCTGGCCTTCAGTTGATGAGCTTGCTAATAATTTCAGTGGTAAAATTACAAGCATTATTGGTGTCATTGCTTCCACCAAAGTGAAAGTAATCACTGCCAAAAAGAAAGCTCCACGGAAAAATGACACGCTGGTAAAAGCTGAAAAACGAGAATGTCAAAAAGTTGATGGCAAAAACAAAGTTGCAGGTTCACTATGAGATCTCTAAAAAGAGACTGAGGGTTTATAATCTGGAGCTGAGAAATGCAAGACGATCTTTCTTTTCTGACATCATTGCTATGAACAGTAATAATGCTTGTGCCTTGTTTGTTACAGTTGACAGACTAACTAATCCTCCTGTGTCAGTAACCCAGTTCTATCCAACCAGGCCTGTGATGAGTTTGCTACTTTCTTTAATAACAAAATTCAGAAAATCAGGCAAGCCAGTCAGTGCTCTGCAATGAAAACTTAAGACTTGTCACTCATGAGAAGCTAAAAGCCGATATCAAACCTCCTCTTTCATAGTAAGATTATATAAAAAACTGTTTTTCAACAGCTACACAGCTTGCTGACACTAAATAACTGTTTTGATGTATACCAGTATACCAGAGACTGCTCTAGTTAAATTCTTTAATGACATCTGCTTGAGCACAGATAGCAGAAACATTTCAGTTCTGGTACTACTGGATCTTAATGTTGAATTTGACATGGTCGACCACAACATCTTACTTGATTGGCTAAAAATCTGGGTAGGACTTTCTGGCACTACAATTAATTGTTTCAACTCATACTTAAGACAGGGACTGCTTTGTGTCTATAGGTAACTATAAATTTGAAAAAACTAAAATAACATGTGGAGTTCCCCAAGGCTTAATCTTGCACCCACTGCTGTTCAAAATCTACATACTCTCACTTGCTGAAATTATAAAAAAAACCCAGCTAAATATCTTACTATGCTGATGACACACAAATCTATATAACCATCTTTCCAGGAAACTATAGCCCGATCCAAACATGGCAAATAACCCATCAAGGTATGCTACCATATATAAGCCAAGTATATACAGGTAGGATGTCTCAACAATTTAAATTATCCCATTGACATATGCTACAGTTTGTATACTAACGAAAGTGTCACAACAACAAATAGAATCACAAGATTCTCCACTTCTCCTGTGATTTCGTGATCTTGCGGATCCTGTTAGGTGGACTGCACTTGTGGGCGCTCCACACCTGACACGCTCCAGGTATAAAATGCTGCGTCACGCAGGTCGGAACAAAACCTTGGCACCGCCATAATGTGATGCACAAGTACCCGATATAATAATCCACCATTAGAAAAATACCCACAGATATTTCAGTATTCTGACCATTATCAGTATTTTGACCTCAGGTATTTCCAGACATGACCTCAGGTCACATTAGGAACTCATACATGATAAAAATAAGACATTTATTATCTGGACACAATACATGTCCTCATGCAGTAGCTTTTGTCCGTGTATCACAAAATATGGCACATACCAACCACTCAGGACATGCATCAGTAATGATTCAGATTCTTTTGAGACTTAGAGAAATATACCCTAAAGATATTTCAGGATTCAGGCCCTTTTCAATATATTGACCACATATATTTCCAGACATGGCCTCAGGTCTTATTGGAACTCGTCTATGACAAAAATAAGACTCATCTGGTAACCGGACACAATACATGTCCTCACGCAGTATCTTTTGTCAGTATATCACCAGATATGTCGCTGTCTCAATATGCACCGGAAATGCTGGATTCTTCAGATATTTAGAAAAATATCCTCAAAAGATATTTAAAGATTCTGGCCCTTTTCACGCAGATGTCGCACTAATGCATTCAATGAGGACCAATTTACTGTGCCAGGATCTTCTGAAAACTGATGGCACAGAGTCACACACTCAAAGTCACTCACCAGGCCTGAGACTTCCTCCTGGGCACGCTCTGTTTCGTCCACTTGGAGTGAGGGGTTAAGTGGTAAATCAGTTGTCGACATATCTTGTTGGTCGACTTAAGCGATTCAGTCTCCTGAAACACAAGACAATCAGATGAACCATCACGTTTTTTTTGGAATCACTTCAGTTAAACTTTAACAAAACATCTTCAAGGCTTTATAAGTTTGGAATTATATGTTTTTAAAAGTTAACTGAAAAGGCGTTAGGTGTCTAATTTCTAATCTAAATTTTCTGTAAAACTAAACATTTTTATATATTTTTTTTTATATTTTTTATATTTATATTTTATATATTTTATATATATAACATTTTAAACATTTTCTGCCTAAATGCTTGGTTAGGTTTCCCTCTGCCCTTTACATCCTCCATGTCTCTACTCCACCTCATTCTGCCTCCCCTCCATCAAAGGCTTTAAATGGAATGGCTTGCACTGAGCAGGCTAAATCTAATTAATGGTACAACACAACAACAAGGAGGAGGCAATGTGGCAAGAGAGACAAAAAAGCCGGGCAATTTACCCTAAGGCGATTAACTATTGCTGCTGGCTCTTCTTTTTGTGGGTGACAAAAAGAAACAGGCCGCATGCTTCAAAACATTCAGTGCTGCTGTTTCAGCCACTTGGATGACTGAGCATTATGTTACAGCACAGCATACTGATTTACAATGTGAGAGTTTTCTTGCAAGATGTGTGGTCTGGAAGGATCAATGCAGTCAGTGACTAAGCCGCACTGTAACTCTTTAATAACTCTAGGACATTAATCACGGGACTGAAAACTTGAGTACATCAAAGCAAAATGTATATTGAATTAAATGTCTAAAACTAATGACTTGGTTAAAAACACTCACAAATTATCTTTTTTTTTTAGCTCACAATATGCCCTTGCATATATAATCTAAATAAATCTCAGTGTGTTGGAAAATGTGGCCATAGAAACAGCTGCAAGGCTCTAAATTTAACACACAGCCTTTCTACATCCTCTTCATGTTTGACACGGTGTCTTGCCACGTCATGAGCCCATTGATGCCATCTCCTGACTTTTTCTTCTCTATAACTCCTGGGCTTTCTTCATTAAAAGCAACAACAGCAAAAAAGAGATAAAATGAGTGTTGCACATGGGATTATTATGTGTACATGGTTGTACTGACCTTGTTTTAATGCATCAAAAAAAAAAGAAAAAAAGAAAAGACATTACTCAGTTAAAGTGACTGTACTGGCTGCTGGGTTTGTGCTCACAGTCAGTCTGAGCTGTTGTGCCTTTGCTCACATTAATGTCATTGAAATGTACTTTGAATTATAACATGCCTGATTTTTATGCCATACTGTAAGTGATTAAGCTGACTACCAGTGTAGAAAAGAGCACCATTTATTTCTTAAAAGATCAGTCTTTTTACTTTTGAATACAAAGATCTAACTTTAGTTAGACAAGCTGAAAGGTTTTTGTTAATGATGAAAATCTGAAATGCATGCATGTTACACTATGTTTAGTGCAGATATATTACTAATATCTTCAAAAATTTTCAGTTATGCTGTTGCCTGTTGTTTGACTGTACTTTTAAAGACTTTACAAACTCTTTGGGTGGTTTTTGTTTTTCCTGTCACACTATTCACACAAACAGTTGGATGGGTTAGCCAGGATCACAGCAGACTTTCCTTGGCCAACAGCCACTTTCAAAGCCATCAAAGTGCCCTGACTGTTTGTGCCAAAACTTGCTGCTCCAAAAACATCTGTGCCTTTGACCATGGCGACTAGCTCTTTTGACTTCAGCACAGTGACATGGACATTTGCCCAAAATGAAGCTAGCAAAGCAGATAATCAAGTAAACATACAGGTCTCGGAGCACAGCCGCTACTCATTTCCCTCTGTGTTAAAGGGGCACAGGAGCAAGGAGGGCGGACTACCAGGGCAACAGCAGGGTTAAACCAAGACCTGACACAACCCTCTGGCCCTTTGACTAGTCTCCCTATATAGCTGCTGTATTTGAATTTGTACATAGTAAACAAACAGTTTTTTGTTAAAATAGTGAAAGTGAAGGCATGTCACAATGTACAAAATGCTGGTACAGGAGGGTTTTCTTGTAAGCTGTCCTGTTACCTTTGCCTGCTTCCACTGTTGCATGCTCAGTTTTTTTTTGTTGTTGTTAAAATATGACAAATCTAATAAAGAACGGATGAGACTGATAAAGTAAAAAGAGAGACAATGTCAAACTTCACAGAGGTCACTTAATAGTGCCACTAAATGCAATATCTATATATTAACAAGTCAAATGTGTCAAAATTTGATCACTTGCAAAATCTGAGCCCCATTTTTGGGCCAACAAATTAGAGTAAATGAATTATAATACATGCAAATACATTCATCAAACTGATTTTGTAAGTTGTGTGCAGTGCCACATACTGATCTATTTCATCTTGCAACTCATTAGAAATATGTTTGGCATTAAGTTTTGAAGATTTGACCATTTGACCATAAAAAACTCTTTTCTGAAGTGAAAATTTGGAATCTTTATACAAAAGACAGTCTCAAGCAAATAACAATACACTACCGTTCAAATGTTTGGGGTCACTTTGCCATGGGATTCAATAAGGAAGTGACCCCAAACTTTTGAACGGTAATGTACATTAAGGTGTCTGATGATACTGATGAAACTGATACACGATATCAACTTTGCCATCTCTAATAAAAAGCAATACTAAATGATGACAAAGTAGTAGTTTTTATTGAAGTGAACATTACTGCAGCTTATATAAAAAACTGCTTTCTCATAATTTGAATGAAAGTAGCAGTAAAAAAAAACAGAAGGGGATATTTCTTACCCTTTTTGGACATTGCAGGTCCCGGGCAAGACTGAGCAGCAGCTCATGAGAGATGGGGTCCACCAGGTTGAGAAAAGATGCATTCTTGTACAAAATGTCATTGAGGGACGATCCCTGCAGTCCCAAATCCTGAGAGAAAAGAAAAGCGATTAAAGAAACCCAGTTGACTTTTATTTAACCCAGAACTTCATTTGATTAAAAGAGCCACATCTGAGCCACAATCTCCATTTTCGTCAGGCATTTCATGGGAAGTTTAATAAAAATAGATTGAAAATAGATTTTGAAGCTTTGTTCATTATCCCCTTTCATCTTGTCTTGTAATCATGCTACGAGCTGATAAGAGTTGGCCATCAGAGTTTGAGCTGAAACCCTGCAGTTATGTAGAAATGGTGGGGGGTGGGGGGGTGGGGAGTTTTTCGGGTATCATACGTTTGAAAATACAAAGAAAAACGATGGGCATAGAGAGTGTTTAAGTGATTTAAGATAAAATATTATCTTCACTTACTCACATATTACAGTTTCACAGTTTCACTCTCTGGGGAAGAAAATTAAAAGCTGATTTCTCCCATCTCTTTTGCAGGTTTCAGCTATGTTAGCCCCAAAAGGACTTTTTAAAAATCATTTTAATAAACAAAACTCTATGATATTTGTGGAAAATTCTTCTTGATTCTAGTTGAATGCACTTCACCTCCTTCACTTCTGTCTTCAAAGATCCTGTGACATGCAGAACAGTTTAATAAAACCAGGAACCAGGACACATCCCCAGAGGCTGATGATATTTATACTGTCTTCAGACTATTTCTATTTGCAGTGATAAGGTAAATATCATATACTGAAGCCACAATATCTTCTGGTGAACCTTCCAGTACTGACGTGTCTTTAACAGCCAGCATTTTGAGACATAATGTTTTCAGGCATATCAAATAGCCTCACCAGCTTGTGCAGCATGTCGCCTTTTCAGGGAAAATGCCAACATGCATGCACGCAGAAAAAAAAAAAAAAAAAAAAAAAAGGAACAACAGGAGAGAAAACATGAAACTGAGCAGTTGAAACCAAACACCCAGAAGATAAAAGGTTAGGAGGAAGATGAAAGACAGTCAAAACAAATCGTTTTCTGCTTAGGCATCAAGCTACATTATTTCTTTCCTAATTTGTAACTTTAAAAAGGATTTCCTCTGCTCCTTCTTATAAGCATAACTGCCTATTGCTTGAAAAGAACAGAAAAAAACATGTTTCACTGGACCATCATCTACTTGTTTTGCAGTACAACCAGAAGCTGCTGGAGCAGCTGAATAAATGCCATCAGCTCTGTATGAACTGAACAGCTTTACAGATAGCAGGATGGAGGCTGAAGCTGTGTAAAACTCTATATGTGCTGACAACCACATCGCTTTGGGGCACAGTGGAGGCAAAAGGAAAACTCCCATCAGCATTTTCTCTTCCTCCAGCTTTAGAGTTGATTTATTACAGCAGAGATCTGTGGGATTCCCTGATGCTGGGCAATCCTCAACACCACCTCAAACTGAGCGTGCTGCATGTTTGAAAACATGTAAGTATTTAAAGATTTTAAGGATTATCTTAAGATTGTGGTGTGCCTTAACAATGCAGTGTTGCTGCAGAATCAGATGCAACTGATTTTTGTGCAAGGATAAGAAGCCACTTGTTTTAAATACACAAAAAGATCTGATCCCATGGATTAACTTGACTGATTTTTCACTGTGAAGGCATGAAATTTTTTCTTATTTTTCACTGACAGAATGCCTGTGTACATGCTTGCATGCCTTCAGATCCCACTACAAATGTCCTTGTTAAAGCTGCATATCCAATTTGATGTCTGCTTTGTCATAAAAAGTCTAAATAAGGCGATGAGCTCAAAAGCACAGAACATCAGCCCACTCATGCAGTTCATTAGGATCCAGTTACAGACAATGCAGAATGCGACAAATCAAGTCCCACAGGTTTCCGCTTTGAAAGCTGTTAAAATAATAAACCATCTAAATCTAATTTATTTAGTTTGCTTACTTCCTTTTTTTTGACTGAAGGATTAATTATTCATAGCTGAACTGACAACATGTTGTTATCAGGTAAAACTTTATGACCGATATGTGAAAATTAAAGCTTCAAAGACACTAAGACAACAGTGCCTTGGCAGTATGATGAGGTAAATATGTCACCTTAGTCATGTGTGACAGGTCATGCCATGAACTGTCTCTCCTTGCACAGTCTACCATGCACAGTTAAAGACACCATGCTCCCCTTTTCTGCAATATTTCAGCAGTCATAATGCATGCACTCAATCGCAAAAAAAATTAACTGTTATCCTTTTTAATTTAAATAAGCTGGTATTTTATTGAAATATAATTCAGCACCTACAAAGTGAATCTCCAGTGTTTGAAATTTGACTTTTAAAAGGACTCTGCGCTCCAGCACATGAATTTTTATCATCTATACACTGCAACTAGAGGCCACATGCACAAGTGATAGATTTTTGAGGCACTCCTCTAATAAAAATAAATTATCCCTCTGTGGGTTATATATTTCCTTTCCATGTTATGCAGTCCGAACTGCAACACATACATGTTCATATGTGTGAGTCTCTGTCAGAATGAACACCTTTAAGGATTTTCCACTGCATGAAGTGTGAGCTTTACTTAAAATGATTCCCACAAAGACAGGGATAAGATCAGAGTCCAAATTGATCGATTTTATTCATGAATTATTTAAAGGACTCCACTTATAATTTTGATGCTTTTGAGAAAAGAGTGTTTTCTCTTGTACGGATACTAAAATTTCCATTCACTTTAAGGTTTTAATTTTACAATTTCCTGGTTAGGTTTGGGCACTAAAACTGATAGTGATGCTGGATGAATATTTCTCAGCAACTATGTGACATGAATCTAACGTTTGTTTTTGTACACACGTAATAAACTGAAAAGAAATTAGCATCAACATAAAACATTAAGTTTACATTTTACTGTCAATTATGTTTCATTAGCATTGACAAACACAGTTTTGTTCTTTTTTAAATAAGACCTCACCCCCTTTAAGGAAGCTCCATCCAGTATTTTTCTATTATTATTATTTTTTTCCTGGGGCTCACATTTGTCATTTGTCCTTATCGTGAAAAGATAAAGTTAAATTACCAATGCTAGTAAGACTGAATAATTTAATTCCTGTGGCTCTGATACTTGTGGGTATTGCTGTTTAATCCCCAGCCTTCCTCAGACTGAAAGCTGAGGAAGTAGAAATGACATCTGCCACTTTGGAGCTAAAAGTGCAGTGTAGCTTTTAATCATTTAAATCCTATAGGTAGTAACTGTTGTAAGATTTGGGCAAAACATTACAAACTAAATAACATCTGAAAAAAAAAAAAAAAAATCACAAAAAACAAAATTTTTTAAAATGCATTTTACAGTTACAGTCGTTTCAAATAAAACTAAACAGCTTATTTTAAACTTTACATGAAAAGTTAAGTGTTTTTCACATAGCTGCACAATAGTAACTAGGTGTGCTTCTTCTGGAGCTTTAGAGAAATAAGTATTTGCTGATTCTTTGTTTACTAATGAATATCAAGAAGATCCCAAACTAATTAACTTAATAGCCTAGAAGGCAGATCTGAAACAGAGATACAGCCATGGGGGGTGGTGTTATTGGTTCCTCTTCGCAATGACTTCACCTGTTCATGCATCCATCATCTCAAGGTGATTATCTCTGCATCCATCTGTCCCCAAGAGGAAAAGCTGCCTTACTGCTGAACAACTGCAACAGGAGATCTATTGCCAGCCTTTTTTTTTCCCTCCGTCTTGAAGTATATTATTAGTCAGACACTTGGCTTCAGCCCCAACAACGTAGCAGTGCTTTAGCTTCACCTCACTGAAGGATGCAGCGAGTAGTCGTGCTTCACGGGCATTATAAATGTAGAGATATGCTTAAGTCTCCTGCTCACGACAGACATATCTGCATGATGATCTTTAAAATCAGTTTTTTCTTTTCAAAAATATAAAATATAAAAGACTGCAGAGCAGATTTGATAAATATAAACACCATAAAGTCTTAAAAGGAGGATGAGTCACATACTGTTTCAAATAAACACAATGAAGATACATTTCGGCCCACACCTATATTCTGCATGGTATTTGATATAAGATTAAGTATAGAGAGACAGTTTTCAATTCATATTTTTTTATCAGATCGTCCTATATAAAGGTATTTCTCTTTTAATTTGCACACATATGTGTACATTGCTCCATGTAGGTGGGCAAGGAGTTTTCATGACAGGGGGCTCTCTTGATCTAAAATGCTTTTGTCTGGACTTAAAAACTTCTTTCCTTTGATCAGTACACAGCCACAAAAAAGGCCATTAAGAGCTCAAGCTAAGTTTGAAAAAACATTTCCATCTCATTTCTTTCATTTAGATACAGACACATGAAGTAAGGAATAAACCAAGCAAACGTGTAACAGACAGGAGAGGGAAAACCTTCCCTTAGGTTTCATTATCATAACACCTGCAGTTTCAGAATGAATCAGTAGCTAATTTCTTTTGTCTTTTTTTACATGAGCTAACACTCATCAACAGTATCATGCACTCATTGGTTCATTTTGTATGGAGCTGGCTAAATTTTTAGAAGATGAACAGCTTGATCCTCAGTCCCTTCCACACAATATGCAGGTGGATGACTTTTATGCAATTCACAGGAGAACAGGTGACAGTGCACAGTCTCAAAGTCTAACATTTACAAGGAGCTGCTAAAAGTAAACGATTAAAAGAATTTGACTTTTAAAAACATTATCAACATGTTGACACATGATCTTGACAAAGTGTAATCATTAAATTTCTTGCTGAATGTTCTGGACAGACTCAATATGTGAACTTATATATTTTAAAACCAAACCTTTTAGGAACCTTTTAGACAAATCAAACTTATGATTACTAAATCATTTTCATATAAAGATATATATTTATTATTCTTGATATAAAAATGCATGAAAGACAGACTTTTTTAAAAGACAAACTTCCCTGAAAGCCTCATTCTAAACCACATTTCTTTCTAAAATAAAGTTTCCAAGACAGTCACAGTCAGCACATATTCTAATTAAATATAAATTCCCCACCTTTCTTAGCAGTTTCAACACTTCACCCGCTTGCTCCATTTTCTGCTCCCGGAGAAGCCTCTGGATCTCCCGGACCCAAGCCACCCGTCTGACATACGGGCTCTGGTTGGTTTTCCGCAGCAGCCCCGGCAGCTTGTCGGACTTGAGCATCAAGGAGGTAAACAAAAAGTCTCTGTTGCCTCTGTTGTCACTTCTTTCGTTCTCGCCGGGAGCATCATTTCTGTGATGCCTTCTTTTTGACAATTTGCTCTCCAAATCGAGACTTCTCTGTCTGGATAACTTCGAGCCCATCACCCCTGAGAGGCTGTGTCGGTGGTAGTGGTGGTGGTGATGAGGGGGATTTGACAACACGCAGCCAAAACATCACACTTAACTTGCATCGAGATGGGTCGACATGCATAAAAATTATGTTTCAAAGTTGGAAGGCTGCTCAGAACCGTGAAGCATCAGTAACAACGTGTAGCCGACGTCCCCTGCCTGCTTCCGTACAAGCACTGGCGGAGCACTCTGGCATCCTTTGCCTCCACACATAGCTGGTGCTCTCCTCAGCCAATCAGATCGGGATTTGCTGCACCCCTTCAGAGTCGGAGCCACGAAAGAGACCGTTTGTGTTTACCCTTACTTCAATTTTCTTGTCTGACCCCACATCACAAACATAGATATCTAGATCGATCAATTTTATTTCTAATTTTTAGCATTGAACTTTTAAAAATCAAAACAAAGAAAATACACCAACTGTTGAAACAGATACATTAATTTCCTAATTAGATTTTTAGCTTCTCAGATGCTTCTTTTAAACATTTCTCGGTTGTCTTGCATCAAGTGTTTTCAGTGGGTGACAAATTAGGACAGCAGACAGAGCAGTTCAGCATCTGCATATTTTAGAACAGATCTATGATGTTGTTATACTTATAAATGGGCAAATAGTCATGACTCTGGCAGCAAATGTTTATAACTAACCAAGGTTTACAAGAAAACATAGTTATGTTATGTTTTTCAGATGTTTAAAACTGCATCAGAAGAAAGGGACATTGATTAAAATAAACTGTGAGGTGGTAACACATTTGTTTGCCTGTTGATTTGTTTATGGAAGCTATCAGGAAACATTTTGCAAGCTTGAAACTTTGTAATTATTAATATCTAAACCTAGTATGCCTGCCCAAACCAACCACAAAAGCAATGTGGTACATTCTGGTACAAATTGGGTTGGATGCAACTTGAACCTCTGTATTCAGTCTGTGGTTCAAAATTATGTCTGATTCCCAGTGCAGTGCTGCTTGCAGGCCCAAAGATCCCAACCAGTCCTCCTTCTGTAGTGTGCCTTCCATATGGAGATTCTATGTGTGTGGCATCCTGTATTTATAATCAGTGCTGTAACTGAAGGAAATGGATGCAAGGAAATGCTTCCCAGGGATATAAAGTCAGGGTTACCTTTCCTTTACTTAATTTATTTTACTCACACCCCTGTTGCTGCATAATAATCCTCTGTAGAAAACAACTGTAGACAATAATGATGCCCCACAGTGCACCATGTAAAATACTGGCTGTAGTCGGGTCACCTACTTGGGTGACACTTTTTTTGTCCAGTTCAGTATTGGATTTATGAATTGTTTTGAATGACAGAAACCTTTTAAAGAAATAAGTCACTTTTTCCTTTTGCTCCTTGGGAGCTTCAACGTCTGTTGAACAACTTGTTGAGAGTGTTTTGTGCCTCCAACTTTTACCTTGACAGCCTCTTTACTGCTGATGGCAGCAGGTGGGAGCAGCTTTCTGGAGTTTTTCATAACCCAAGAGGAGCACATTCAAACAATGGTCTTAAGCAATTAGGGATGAGTCAAGAGAAACATGAGGTACACAAGATCAAGCCCAAAACCAGGAGGAAGTGGGGGCAGAAGAGAATATTTAAACCTTTTAAAGCAGATCTTTTTATAAAACATTACATGTTGGAAATCATTTGTTCTCCAAACACATGCAGACAACTTTGTGCAGGATGTTTCAGCTCCTGGAGCAGCTGTACAACATGGATCTATAATAATCTTGCTACTGTCATTCTGTGCTTTATGGGACATTTACAAGCATTTAAATGAAAAAGGAATCATTTCCATGCAAGATCATGCCTGTGGCTGAGTTTTTCTCCTCTTTGGGGATCATACACTATCAAGCCTCAAGTCTGTTAATGTGTCTTAGTGTTCCTGCATACCTGCCTCCTGCATAGAAAATGTGTGACTTCCTCAATGACTTTGCACCTCCATAGCACAGATGAATTTGTCAGGCTTCTATGAATTATTTGCAAATGAGAAGTAGTTGTGTTTATAAGAGGTACAGAAGAAGAAGAAGAAGAAGAAGAGGAGAATGAGGAAAAAGGGAATAATTAGACACGAGGCTGCTTTAAATGCACTTTGTCACCAAAAGGCCTAAAGTTTGTGCAAGGAATTTGTAAAAAAATTGACATGTTTTAGTACTTCGATGTGATGTACTTCCTCCTCATTGCCTCGAGCTGCCGTGTCTCCCGTCAGACTTCCGGAGGCATACCACGGCGGAGCTACCGACTGCGCGGGATTCCTGCTTCAGTGCGATCTATACTTCGCCTACCATCCGGGTCTCCAGGATCGGGAGCGGATCTCCACTGTGATCTCTCTGCTGGGTGGACTTGCACGGGAGTGGGCCACCGCCAGCTGGAACGACGGCGGAAGCAGCATGTCGTCCTATCCAGCTTTCCTTCGGCTGTTTCGAGCCGTCTTCGACCACCCACCGGAGGGTCGAGAGGGTGGTGAACGCCTGCTTCGTCTCCAGCAGGGTTCCCGCTCTGCAGCCGAGTACGCCCTGGACTTCCGCACCACAGCAGCAGCAAGCGGATGGAACGAGGCGGCGCTCGTCACTGTCTTCCGACAGGGACTCCGCCCCGCCCTTCAGAAGGAGCTGGCTTGCCGGGATGACACCCTTTCTTTGGACCCTCTCATTGCTTTGGCCATCCGTCTGGACAACCTGCACCGCGACAGACATCTCGCCCATAACTGCCCCTCGCATATGGGGGACTCACAGGAGGAACCCATGCAGCTGGAAAGATCCAGGTTGTCCACAGCGGAGCGACGCCGCCGCAGAGAAAGGGGTTTATGCCTGTATTGTGGTGAGGAGGACCACCTTCAGCCGGATTGCCCTCACAGACCTCGGTCCGGAAGAGATAAGCAGGACCGGCCCGTGGTTCCTGCTCGGGTGAGTGCATCTCCTCCCTCTTACTGCTTGGATCAGTTTTCCATCCCCGTGCATGTATCCTATGGTAACCAGGACTGTTCTCTCCCTGCTTTAATTGACTCCGGCGCGGCATGCGATCTCATCTCCCCTATACTGGTGAATGGGCTCCGCCTACGGCTCCACCGCCTCCCTACTCCGGTGGCCATCCGAGCTATCGATGGGAGACCGATCAGCAGTGGGACTGTTACCCACTTCGTGGGCCCTCTCCAGCTCTCTGTTGGCTCTCATCGGGAAACGATCACCCTGTTTGTCCTCCCTCAGTCCCGTCACCTCCTGGTTCTGGGTCTCCCCTGGCTCCGCCGCGCCTCTCCCACCTTTCAGTGGGGGTCTGGCGCTGTGTGTTTCCCTGCCACGCTGCCGGCTCCTCCTGTGACTCTGGACTGCGCTTCCACCTCCGTAGAAAGCCCGGTGGTGACGTCGGCTTCTGCGGTTCCCAGGGAGTACCAGGACCTGCTAGAGGTGTTCAGTAAGCAACGGGCCACCTGTCTTCCACCTCACCGTGCCAGCGACTGCAAGATCGAGCTTCTCCCGGGGACTTTACCACCGCGCAGTCACATTTATCCCCTCACACAGTCGGAACAGAGAGCCATGGAGACGTACGTGGAGGAGGCGCTGCGACAGAAGTTCATTCGTCCTTCTTCTTCTCCGGCTTCCGCCGGTTTCTTCTTCGTGGAGAAAAAGGATGGAGGACTTCGGCCCTGTATTGACTACAGGGGTCTCAACGAAATCACCGTGAAGTACAGGTATCCCCTTCCCTTGGTGCCCAGCGCTTTGGATCAGTTGCGTGGC
Source organism: Melanotaenia boesemani (assembly GCF_017639745.1). Lineage (NCBI taxonomy): Eukaryota > Metazoa > Chordata > Actinopteri > Atheriniformes > Melanotaeniidae > Melanotaenia > Melanotaenia boesemani. The sequence continues at coordinate 15,878,200 of NC_055700.1, forward strand.
TCTACTATCTACACCAAACTGGACCTCCGCAGCGCTTACAACCTGGTACGCATAAGGGAGGGCGATGAATGGAAGACAGCATTCAGCACGCACTCTGGACATTTCGAGTACTGCGTGATGCCGTATGGTCTGGCCAATGCACCCTCCGTCTTCCAAAGCCTCATCAACGATGTGTTACGTGACATGTTGGGCAAGTTCGTGATTGCTTATATCGATGACATCCTCATCTACTCTGAATCCAGGTCTCAACATGTTAGGCACGTCCGACAGGTTCTGGACCGACTTCTTGCTCACCGATTGTTTGTCAAGGCGGAGAAATGCCTATTCCATTCTCCAACCGTGGCGTTTCTGGGTTACGTCATCAGCCCGGAGGGTGTGAGGATGGATCGGGACAAGGTAGAGGCTGTCACTGCCTGGCCGACTCCGCGTACTGTGAAGGAACTTCAGCGGTTCCTAGGATTTGCTAACTTCTATCGACGCTTCATCTGGAACTTTAGCTCTGTGGCTTCTCCCCTCACCTCTCTGCTCAAAGGCAAGCCTCGAACGCTCGTGTGGAACCCATCTGCGCAGGCGGCGTTCGTGGACCTTCAGACGCGGTTCACCACGGCGCCAATCCTTCGTCTACCAGACCCCAGTCTGCCTTTTGTGGTGGAGGTTGACGCCAGTGAATCGGGAGTCGGGGCGGTCCTGTCTCAACGCTCCGGTGAGCCACCCAAGTTACACCCCTGTGCTTACTTTTCCAGGAAACTGACCCCGGCTGAACGCAACTATGACGTGGGGAACCGTGAACTTCTGGCCGTGAAGATGGCTATGGAGGAATGGCGCCACTGGTTGGAGGGGTCTTCACAACCATTCCAGGTCCTCACTGACCACCGGAACTTGGAATACCTCCGCACGGCCAAACGCCTGAACCCCCGCCAAGCTCGGTGGTCTCTGTTGTTCTCACGGTTTGACTTTACCATCTCTTACAGACCGGGGAGTCGGAACGTTAAAGCCGATGCTTTGTCTCGCCGTGATGTCCCGATGGCGTCTTCAGAGGAGCCCGTCCCCGTTCTCCCGGCCACGGTGTTCGTCGCTCCCATAGTATGGGACCTGGATGCAGACACAGAACGGGAATCCCGCCTGTCGCCTGTTCCTCCTTCTTGTCCTGTTGGCCGCACGTTCGTGCCTCAGTCCCTGCGTGACCGGATCATCAGGTGGGCTCATACAGCCGCATCTTCAGGCCATCCCGGATCAAGACGCACGGCTCAGCTACTCACCCAGAAGTACTGGTGGCCCACCATGGTTGCGGAGATTGACCAATACGTCCGGTCTTGCTCCTTGTGCGCCACGACGAAATCGCCGCGCCATCCGCCGGCTGGGAAACTGATGCCCTTGCCTGTTCCCCTGAGGCCATGGACACATACTGTATAGCGGTTGACTTTGTCACTGACCTACCGGTCTCAGAGGGGCATACGGTGGTGTTGGTGGTCGTAGACCGGTTTTCCAAGTTTTGCAAATTCATCCCTTTTCCTAACCTCCCTACTGCCTTCCAGGTTGCTGAGTCCATCTTCGACCACGTGTTCAGGAACTTCGGCCTGCCAGAGGACATCGTCTCTGACCGGGGCCCCCAGTTCATATCTCGTGTGTGGAAGTCCTTCCTCCGTCGCCTAGGGGTTTCGGTCAGTCTGACTTCTGGTTATCACCCGGAATCCAATGGTCAGGCGGAGCGCGCCAACCAGGAGTTGGGGAGGCTGCTCCGGGCTCATTGCGCTCGAAACCAGCATGACTGGGCCAGGTTCCTGCCGTGGGCGGAGTACGCCCAGAACTCCCTCCGGAACGCCTCCACGGGTCTCACGCCGTTCCACTGTGTGTTGGGCCGTCAGCCCCCTCTGTGTCCCTGGCATCCTGATCCTGAGGGGGGCCCTGCTGTGGATGACTGATTCCGTCGGGCAGAGCGGGTCTGGGGCTCGACCCATCACCAGCTTCGACGTGTCGTCCGCCATCAGAAGATCCAGGCGGACCGTCGGCGTTCGGTGGCTCCTGTCTTTCGCACTGGGGACCGTGTTTGGCTCTCCACTCGGGACCTGAGGCTTCGCCTGCCCTGTCGGAAGCTGAGTCCCCGCTTCGTCGGGCCCTTCAAAGTCTTGCGCCGGGTTAATGAGGTGTCATACACTCTGTTGCTCCCCTCTCAGTATCGTATTTCACCTACCTTTCATGTTTCCCTCCTTAGGCCGGTGGTCCGGGGTCCCCTCGCTGATGAAGTTCCGCCGGATGACCCTCCCCCGGCCTTGGAGATTGAGGGCTCTGTGGCGTACTCGGTCCGGTCTCTCCTGGACTCCAGGCGTCGTCTGGGCCGGCTCGAATACTTGGTGGACTGGGAGGGTTACGGTCCGGAGGAGCAGAGTTGGGTCTCCCGGGAGGACGTCCTTGACCCGGACCTTATCCGGGACTTCCACCGGGCTCGCCCTGATCGCCCTGCCCCTCGTCCTCGCGGCCGTCCTCCGGGTGCCCGGTGTGGCACGTCGGGTGCCGTGCCTCAAAGGGGGGGCTCTGTCAGGGCTGCACCTCGTCCTCCGGCCCGCTCGTCATCTCCCGAGTACTAGGACTGGACTACACTAACCACAACGCACCGGGAGTTGTCATTATCAGGATCACCTGCAGGCCCTCATCAGACTAATAGTCTTCACCTGGACACAGCCCTATATATATCTTCTGTTTACGCTCATTCAGTGTCTAGTCTTGCTTTTGCTTGTGCATCCTATCCGCTGACTGACTTCATTAAATCATCTTACCTGCAACCTGTGCTTGTGTCCAGCCGTCCCTGTGTCAGCCGTTACAGAGAATCACAATCATCTTCTTAGATGCTAAACTATAAAAAACAGATAAAATAAATGATAAAACATGATGTACTTTTAAAATGTGGTCTTTACTATATCAGAGGGGAAGATGTTGAAATATCATGCAATGCTCAGTGGGATTTGTGGCATGGTGGATGCACAGATGACGGCTCGCTTTGTGCTTTATCTACCCTTCTGTACATTTTAGCTTGTAATGCAGCAGAACATTTTTAGTAGAGCTCAAGGATTTCAGCTGTGAAAACACAAACATTAATTGTTGATGTTATCACAGCTGGAACTAAACGTCCAGTGAAAGGAAAATGAAGGGAGTGAAAAGAAGAGGAGGAGACGGAGCTATCTTTTTATATTAGTGTTAAACTAAAATTGCAGGGTAATTCAAATTTGATGACGGGTTTGAAGGTGAAAAGATTTTGTTAGTGGCATGTGCAGCATTGTCTTGCTCTTGAAGGGGAAGCTCTGTCAACCCGAATATCCTGAATATGACTCTCATTAGTCAGGATTTTCTTCATTTTTTTCTGACTGTATATCTACCACTCCTCCTTAAGAAACTTTAGGCCAAATGAATGAAAACAGATTACATTTTTTGCACTTTTCAATGCTATACTTAAAGCATTTGATAGTTGTTGCTTCATAAGGGATATGGGTGTTTAAGCTTTAGAGGATTAACTGAATGTGACTTTGCTCTGAAATTCCTTGCTATGGTAGAAAAACAGGTTTGGGATCCTTGTCAAAGATGAAAAAGCCATTTGCCCTGTCCCTGCTGCTCTCCACCTATTGGCCTATATCTACTGGTTAACTGGGCCTTTTTGTCCAGCTCTGTAGTCCTTCACACTGTCCCCTGTTGTTTGTTCTTTCTATTCTTTCCTCTCCACATGGCAGATGCGACCCTCTTCCTCCCAGCTCTGAAAACCTTCATTTTCCTGGTGAGGAGACACTTTATTTTAAAACTTAAACATCAAAAGTTTTGTTTTTTAAAAAGAAAAGCTGCATTGTAATAGTTTTATATCAGGACCCTCCCCTTGTGAAAGTGCTGCCAACCTAAAGTAATATCTATTCAAAATGAACCAACAGCTACTACTAATTAATCTTTTTGCAGATATGCATCTGTCTAGATAAAGAACTTTGTTTTTATCAAACTGTGCTACATTATCAGTGTCAGGGTCATGCAACTGTTTGATACTTTTTATTTGAGAATAACTGCAGTTTCCAGTTGTGGGTCTTTTCTACGTTGCATAATCTACCCCAATGATGACATGAGTTAGGTGTTTTATTGTAGGATGGGTTAAAGTTTAATGGCATTGTGATATAAGCCATCTACCTACCAGCTGCTACATTCTTTTGCAAATGTACACAGCCTGCTGCTGAGGCCCTGACAGGAATCGAGGTAAGATAATTGTTTTAACTCCCCAGAGATATTAATTTCAGTCATTCATTTGTAATTTATTTCTTCATCCCATTTCAAGACTAGCTGGAAGCACAAATTGCCCAGCTGTTGTTTCACCTCTTACACCTTCTTTCTATTAGTTTTTCTGATGTTTGAAAATAGCTGACTTTTTTGTGTAAATTAATTTTGTTCAGTAATATACCTCAGTGTGCATAATTAAATCAATTAATTCTCTAATAACATAACCTGGTTTCATTCTTGTGACAAATCAGTCTGTTGACAGTAGATCTCAGGGTGTTAATAGTAATTTAAATTAAAAATTAAATTTAAATTTTTTTTGTGTATCTTATTTGGCAGCATAAAGTGCAACCAGGATGGTATTGTCAGAACGTGCATGTGCAAAATTAATATGCAGTATCAAGCAGGACTTGGTCTTCCCATTATTAGCTCTACAGTTGACATATTTCATGAGGACAAAAATGTGTCAGGATGGACATTTGCTTGATCAACAGCGGTACATAACTGGCAATAATATAATCCAGAGCAGTTCAGTTCTTCTCTATTCTTCTAGCTAGTTAACATTTAATTAATATTTTAAGTGTTAACATAGTTTACATAGTGTTAACATAGTTTAATGTTTTACACAGGCTAGTCTGTTAACAGGTACAAACCTGGTTTTGTGTTCTCAGAGGAGAAGTGATCTTTGTCCTCTGCAAGATAGAACAAATGACTACACAGTGTGAGTTAAATTTTATAATATTATTACATAGTAACTCAGCTGTCCTGGGACCTCATGAAAAAATACAGCATATGCTTCAAAACTTTTCATAAGCCACTTTCCACGCACATGTCAGAATGTACAAGAAACATCTTTGCTCATTGCTACGCAAACTCTTGGCATTTAGGAGTGCCACCCTATCCTGATAAACTACAAAGGGAAACTTCCCTTTCTTTAGTGTTCGAGCACTTACAGTTTACACCTGAACCACAAAACATAACTAATTTTCATATTAGAGCTATTAGAGCTTAAAATGACTACAACCTAAATCTAAAGTAAGCTCATCAGTATTCCCAGTTTATGTCATATGAAGACATTAATACATATCAGTGAGGCAAGAGTGAATTTTTCTTTAATAAATGCAGGATGAGAAGTGAAGTAAAAGTTTCAAAAGGCAAGTCTTAATTCTGATCAGAATGGCGACAGTCAGTAGAAGGCATGTCAGCAGTTCTAAGGAGTGTTACACCGGTCAAAATAGCATGCTGCTTTTTATATGACACATTATCAACATAACAGAAGACTGGCAGCTTGGCTCTTATCCGGCCTTCATCCTCGAGCTGTGCCACACCACATTTAGGGTCATCGTGACACTTCAAGGATGGAACCCAGACAGAGTGAAGCCTGGCGTCACAATCTTTGAGGCAGATATGATGAGTGCATAAAGTCAAGATAACTGGGTAAATTTCAAAAATCAAAATTCCACCAGAGTGCTCAGCTGAGAGGGACACACCTTCGCACACATGACATGAAATCCACCTTGATTCTCACTGAGAAGAAAACAAAGCATAGGATGCTCATATAAATTAGGTCACTTGAGATTAATTCCTGAATTGATTATTTAATTGAGTAAGATGTCCCATATCTTATTTTATACCTTATTTCAAATCTCCCTCATCTCTCTGGGATTCGAGCTCAGCATTGGTCATTACCCTGTGAGAATGGTGTCCTCCAGCAGCTGAGGTCCAAGGTGCTCAGATCTGTACACTTCCCATTGTGCAGCTGCAGCAGAAATGCTGGCCTTTTCCATCTTCAACACCTGACACATAGTTGTGGATGGTGTGTCCATGACGCTGCTCTCAGTTTCCATATTCTGTAAACTGTGTTGTTCGGTATGTCAGAAAATTTCTTTGGTGATGGAGAACACTTGTTTCCCATGTGGAGTTACCTCCAGCCTCCCTATGGCTTCCTTCTGAGGCAGCTACACCCTGCTGAAATGCTGGATCTCGGTATAGCAATGGCAAAATTATGATTAAGATAAAGATGAAGACTAGTTCTGGTTGTTCTTCACAAGGAAATTAATTCTTTGTGTGCTCTTTACAGCTCTTCATTCCACTGACTGATGTAGTGTAAGCAGTCATTAACCAGTTACCTTCTCAATAATGCTGCCACATTAATTAAAACTAGAACTGTAAGTAATCTACCCAAACAAGCATTAAAACAGAAAAACAAATTACTGCACTATGCCTACATAAACTACTGCATTTATGTATATTAGAACACATTTACACACAATTATTTCTAAACATGCACAAGCTTGTGTATTTTATTTAGCGTCCACTTCTGATTCAGCCACATCCGTTTCATATTCTGTGACATTCTTCTTTTTTGATACTTCTGTTATGTTTAGCATTATTATTTGGATGATAATGTCCCTTATTTATAGTCATTTGCATATTTATTAATGGGAGGAGACAAGGTAGTCCCAGTGGCACAGTTCTATACAGGAACAAGGGTGTACAGATTCATATGTCTGAACATTTCTGGGTGTACATTTTGGCTGTACATCATCTTTCAGTCTAAATGCTTTGCAATCCTTTATACATGAGGCCCCAGGTAATTTAGAATTGAATAGCTGGACTGATTGGATACGTATGAGCTTATGATGAAGTTGATATTTTGATAAACTTGGCAAAACATATTTAAACCTGTAAAACTTCTTTTAAAATCACAATTTACTGAGGAGTAGAACCCTAATTAATAAGTAATAAAACAAAAGATGGATGCTGACTGAACATGAATAAAATGGTGATAGAATAGAATATTAAAAAGATTTAAACAGTAAAATTATAGAAATTCAAAAGAAAATGACTATAAGTATTCCAGGAATAAAAAGGAAATTATATTACGTTAAAAGCTTACATTTCTCTTAGAGTAAATCTCATATCATTCTGCATGCTCCACCAGGTTGCACATATACAATAAGTGAAACTTTTTTCGAACAAATCCAGTAGCTAAGATTTAATAATTTGAAACTATATGATAAAGGTATACATTAAAGGAGACAAATAAACTGATGTCTTTAGTTAAAGGCTAACAATTTCAAGGGTTTTTAAGGCTTTTATAAACTGTTGTCTTGTTGAATGTTTTCTACATTGGTGAGCAAATCATTATTAATTTCTTTAAAAACTAATTAATTTTCTTGTTGATATAGTGTTGAATTACTCAAAAGGTTGATCCAAATTACTCTTATTTATTTATTTATTTTTTAATTTTTAAATTTATTTATTTATTTATGTGTATTTCTGATAATTTATAAATCAACACTGAATCTATCAGCATCTGCACCACAGAACAAAACAGAATCATCAGCGTAGAGATGAACATTGCTCTTAGTTACAGAGGAAACTTTAAGTAATGCATGATGTTGTCTGTCCATGACATAACTCTCAAAATGTAATGATTTCTTGAAGACATTCTTACCACGTATCATTTTACACTGATCATTTTTATATCTATATTGTTCTTGGACTTGAGTAATGTGATTTCCTTTATCTCCTCCTTGTTTTAGCAAGAACATCTTTCTCAGAAGTCCCAAATGACAAAATTATGTTTTCTGCTTTATTTTGTCAGACCTTAGATAAATTATTTAGCTCTTGAACAAGAAAAATGGTTCAGAAGATTATAATTGTGGCACTGGCAATGCTGTTGTTGGCATCTGCTGCCACTTTTTTGGGTGTGTTCTTTGGTGTGGGGAACAGGAAGCCAGTGAGTGATGAGGTTTACCTGAAAGCAGCAGTGGCAGCAGATGCTGGAATATGTTCAGAGATTGGCAGGTAAGAGCTTGTTTCCACAGCAAACCATATTATTAAAACATTATCACATGTTTATGCAAAATTACTAATGTAATACAGAAGCTCTGCAGCTCTTGAGATTAAAAACAAATCTCCACTTCTTCCACCCCATGTGGGTTTTAATTCTTTTTACCATAGAGATATACTCCTGAAAGGGGGCTCTGCAGTGGATGCGTCGATAGCAGCTTTATTATGTGTTGGATTATATAATGCTCATAGTATGGGCATAGGAGGAGGACTTTTCTTCACCATCTACGATGGAAAAACTGGTAAACCTTTATTTCAACATGCACTGCCACCACAAAGGTTTCTGTTGTTTACTTTCCCACATTTCACAAGAAATTCATGCAATGCATTTCCTAATGTTTAATCTCTACACAGGGAGAGTTGAGACCATTGATGCCAGAGAAACAGCACCACACAATGCGTCAGAGAACATGTTTGGGAACAGTACAGATTTATCCCGGAAAGGTAATGTTTAATCACTGATGTCAGAAATGGAAATACCTAAACTGGGAGAAGCTGCTGCTCATATTAAAGAAGATGAGTGTAAAACAGAAAGATTAGTGTTAGTTTTCTCAGGGAGTTATTTCAGTCAAAAAAAAAAAAAAAACAAATAAAAAAAATAAATGGATAATTAAAGCTATTTGGGTCTTTGAACAATTAACCAACAGTTCTTTGTGTCAAGTTCTATTAAGATCTGTTTTACTGGTTTCTCTGTGGGTATAGGAGGCTTGTCCATTGCTGTACCAGGGGAGATTCGAGGCTATCAACTGGCACACCAGCGACATGGCAAACTGCCCTGGAAAGACTTGTTTCAGCCAAGCATTGAACTTGCAGAAAAAGGATTTCCGTTGGGCAAAGCACTTGCCTCAGCTCTGTCCCAAAACCAAAACACTATTAAGAAAGACACAGCTTTGTGGTGAGAGGCATTACCTTCTCTCTGATTATTCAACTAGAACTGTTAATTGGATTAACTCCTTATCTTGAATGATCTTTTCTTCTTTTTGCAGTGAAGTTTTTTGTGGGAAAAATGGTGACGTCCTAAAAGAAAATGAAACCATTAAATTTATCAAACTGGCAGAAACCTATAGGAAGATAGCAGAGGATGGACCGAATGCTTTCTATGAAGGACAGCTGGCTCAGAATCTTGTGAATGATATTCAGGCAGCAGGTATCACTTTTTAATCTGTACATTTTGATCATATAATGTTCCAATACATTATATTAAAGTTTCCTGTAATGTTTTATGATTATGTAACATTACAAAAAGTTTAGCGTAACAGTTCATATGATCAGTAGCCCCATTTGCCTCATCAGCACTCAGCCAGGTTTCCTGGAAAATCCTGAAATATTCATGAATCAATTTCATGTTTTAATATCTAACCTTAAACACTTATATTGTAATGCCTAACTTTAACCAAACAGTCTTGAAGGTGACTCAAAGAACAAGAAAAAAATGACTGAATCCTAATAAGACACTTGAAAGTAAGGTTACTTCAAATGATTAATGTGTGGAAAGGGAGCCCAACGTGGTTGTTTTGCTTGGTTGTGTAGCTCCATCACCCATCGTGGCTTTTTCAAGAAATCCAGCAACAAAATTAACTGTGATGTCTGATTACATAATCAAATACTGTAAGGTGTGTTTGAGGATGTAAATCAATAGGTTAAATTTTTCTCTGTTTCACATTTTGCTGTGCAGTGAGGTTGGGTCTCAACATAGAAAGTAAATAGTATATAAATACATATTGTAATACAGTTTATCATGCATTAAGGTAAACTAAACTAAATTAAATTCTTGTATAATAATAATAATAATAATAATAATAATAATAACAGACTGAACAAATCTGTCTGTCCTGAAGTGAACTCAAATATCCATTGGGTATGTTCTTTTTCTTTCATTTTTAACAGATGGAGGCATTTTCAATTAATATTTTTTCAACCAAATGGCCAAATGAGTGTGGAGATCCTCAACTTTTCAAAGGAGATTTAACTTTTACAGTTTTTATTTGGTGATAAAAAACATAAGAGTAAATACAGACTTTATTGTACTATCACAGCGTTTTCTGCTAATTAGGTCACATTTTTATAACTACAGAACAGAAGAGTGTACTATATACATTTATATGTACTGTGTGTAGTTCTCTGCATGTCTCATTTCCAGGGTGAGGAGGATTTGATTTAGCTCTGCTCAAGTATGCACTCACAGTATTTGTCAATCCTTGTTTAGGCGGCATCATCACAATGGAGGATCTGAGGGATTATGTGCCTGTCTTGGATGTGAACCCTCCAAGGGTGAATGTGGGGGAGTACACCATGGCTGTTCCCAATGCCCCCGCTAGCGGCCCTGTGCTATCGCTGATATTAAACGTTTTGAATGGTAAGTCTTGATGCTCTATCCAAAAACATCCTGAGTGGGAGAATGTGAGCTGCCTTCCAGTCACTCTCACATAAAGAAGTCAGCTGTAAGCAGCATGTTGAGCTACTGTACAGCAAATCCACTCTCAAAGTGAAAGGTTTTTTTTTTACTTAATGTCACCTAAAAGAAGCGTTTTTAAATGGCATTCAATATGATGGAGAACTCCTTTTCACAGTGATGTTTACTTACTAATAAACTATCAGCTACTCATATGAACTTCTGTAGCGGTAGGGTGAATTAAATGACGAATAATTAAATTAACAAGCTTCTAAAGCAACATCAAGATTCAATTTAACTTTGTAAAATGTGTAGGGTAGTTAAAATCATGAGGGAGCTGTAACATTTTATAATATGTTTATTTTCAAATCATTGCTGTCTATCATTTTCTTCATATAATCATATGCCATCTCTGTGTATGTTATCATCTGTATGATCAACTTTCCTTTCATTTATAAATTTACACAGACCATAAAATCCAAGCTGCTGGTCTGTTACAACTTCGTCTTGCTGCCTTAGCGTCATGTCAGAGCAGTGACAACGTCTTCTGCTGAGGATTACATGAGAAACTTTCTTCCAAATTAATTAATTAATTAAAACCTTTTCTTTCCTTTGACTGGCCACCCACTCACCCAACACGCCCACCCTACACAAACACATACATACTTACCACCTCTTATATTAACAGCAATCTCACCAAATTACCTCTAATTGGGCAAAGTTAACTGATTAAGTTTCACTCACGTTTCAGTTACCGGCTAATACTCGCAATCTGCTGATTTACTGTGACTCCTGCCTCTATGTGATAGCTATGACCCTTGAACCCAAAACTATCTTTCTTCTGTGGGAATCAGCTATAGCTGTTACCCAGTCACAGCAACTTTTGGATGAAATAAAAACACAGACTAGTTCAGGCTCATCTAATCTGGGTTTTTCATAAGGACACAGGCCTGTGTCTTTTATTCCTGAGGCTGAATGGCCATAGATGGATGAGGCCTGAACTAATGTTGACTGTATTTGATTCTATTTTTCCAGGGTACAACTTCAGTGCAGATAGTGTGGTGACCCCAGAGAAAAAGATTCTAACCTACCATCGTATAGTGGAGACCTTTCGTTTTGCTTATGCAAAGAGAACTTTACTTGGAGATCGAAATTTTTTAAACATAACTGATGTAAGTACACAGTCTCTGAGGTAAACACAGCAAGCGCTGTGGTCATTGTGATGCTTTTAAAGAACAAGGCCCTCTTGCATGATGGTTTAAAAAACCTTTATGTGATCCGTTGTTTAAAAACTGAAGGTTTTTTTTCAAATATTTGGAAATACAGTAATTTATGCTTATGTATATATATATATATATAAACTAAACAAGCAGAAAACACAAAAAAATATGGACACTGAACAGAGACAGAATTGTTTGACTAGATTATCCAAACAATACATTACAAATAAGCTTAATGCTGATATTAATTTAGTCACAGAACCACCACTAAGTCAAGAATGCCAATCTGCTATCAAAGCCGTTTTCTCTGAAGAGTTATATAGTCATACCACATTTCTGAAAACCACAGCTGTCCATCACATGTGCAACCCCACATCAGAAAAAGGTGTCATAATGTGGAAAATACAAATATATGGAGGGCTTCTTATCCTAACATTGTAGCATGATTTCATTTCAGACAATAGTTATAAACCTGAGATATTTAAGTTTATTTTTATTGTGTTTTTCCATTTTAAACAGACATCCAAGTTTGCATTTTAGGCCAAATATTAAGGTATTTCAAATAGGTTACAGTATGTATTCAGGATTTAACACAAAATCAGTATCCGTGAAAGGCTGAGGATCTCATCTTTCTCAATAAATGCCCGGAAAATTCATTGCAATGTTTAAAAACAATGTTTCTTGAGAGAAAAATGGATGGATTTGCATATTTTTCCCTCTGTGTGTATGTTGTCATAGGATTTTCAGAGGAATTTCAGTATATAAAGGGCAAGGGAACAATTCACTTTATCCTTTGGAGAGTATTGCAATAAGAAAAACAAAATGTATATTAACAAATGAAATGAAGAGGAAACATGAAATATCTAGAGTTTATATTCAGTGGAAAAAGTCTAAGTGAATCTGTAATTGCTGAATTTCTATTTTCTATACAGTCCAAACTTTTCAGGTTGTACTTTCTTCTCCTGCAGCTTATCTAAGCAATCTACTTTACACCAAGCCATTATTTCTTTTAAAATATACTGTATTTATCCTGCATTGGGGAAAAGACTTGTTACAGCAGCTGTACAGTCAACAGTAAGTTTTTATAGCACAAAAGAAATGTGAATTCACAAACTATATGCATTTGGTTAATCCGTGACTAAGAGACCTAGTTATATAATAATCTGACATATAATAGTCTGACAGCATTTGGGGTGATAGACCTATGATAGTGTTTCTTCTTGAATTGCGGGTCCAGCAGTCTACTGCTGAAAGCAAGTGGATAAGTGTGCATATAGTACGTAATCAAAGTTAAAAATACAGACATAGAATGAAACAGTGATATTAAAGATAAAACAAAAGGACCACAATGGTTTTCTACAGGCATCATGGTAAAATAACCATATAAAGAAAAATATACTGTATGTAATTATTGCTACCCAAAAATAATAATATCAGTGCATTCTTGTGCCCCTTACGCTGGCTGATAGGCTAGCTAAAGGGGGGCGTTTAGGTTTTTATACACACATATGAGCTTTTTATTTCTAAGTTCATCATCTGGTCCGCTTTCCCTTGTCCACACTGAAAAATTCCAGCTGAGGCTGCAGAAGAAGATTTATTTACTCATATTCATATTTCGGGAAAGAATATGTCTTCACTTTTAACTCATCACATACTTATTTTTGTCAGGAGCCCACTGGGCCAGATTTGCATCACTTTTGGATATGCAGAGTTTTCCTGAACAGTACTGGTAAAAAAAAAAAAAAATAGAGAAAACAGCACTTTAAAGTGATGCTATCCTGTTGCTGTTGACTGTTGGTGATACCAGTGAGTTACTACAGAAAGAAAACTGACATATAAAGGAGTTCCTCTGTATCAAAAAGTAAAAGGGTATTTCTGTGTGTTGTCTTATGTGAAGGGGTCTTAATTAAGCGTTAACATGTGAAAGGTTGGGAATGAAAATGTATTACTATAAAAAAGGTGTGTAGGGATGTTGTATGCATACCAAAGGTTCTGAATTTGTATCATTCAAATCTTTCTCCCCAAAAGCTTATCCAGAATATGACCTCAACTTCGTATGCTGATAGGATCCGTGAAAAGATTACTGATGGAACTACACATCACATGAGCTATTATGAGCCTGAGTTTTATTTATCTGAAAATCACGGGACGGCACACGTCTCTGTAGTATCAGAGGATGGAAGCGCTGTGGCCGCCACCAGCACCATCAACCACTAGTAAGATCACATAGTAACAAACCTTTCAGCCTTATGCTCGGATTACCTAGTAATCACTGTTTTCCTGCAGTTTGGGCTCCAAAGTCATGTCAAACTCAACAGGGATTCTACTCAACAATGAGATGGATGACTTCAGCTCACCACTCATTACAAACGGCTTTGGTGTGCCTCCTTCTCCGAGCAACTTCATCAGGCCAGGTTAGATTATGATCATGTTCCTGCAAAACCGTGCAATCTACAAAGCTGTAATATAAATTAACTATTCAAATGATTAATTACTGGTCATGCAGATGTTTGTTCTTAGTGGTGGTCTTTGAACAAGGTTTGCATGAAGTCTTGTTTCAGAGTTATGAGGCTGTGTCAAATCACAAAGTAACATACAGTTGCTTTATTTATTTCAACTTAATTAACTATCAAATTTTGTGAAAAGGGAAAAGGCCAATGTCTTCCATGTGTCCAACCATCCTTTTTGACAAAAACAACAAAGTCAAGATGGTGGTCGGAGGCTCAGGAGGAACAAAAATCACTACATCTATTGCTCTGGTAAAACTCAAGCAATGTCAGACCTTGCTACTTCAGTCATGTTGATTTAAAACATTTTTACTTTGGACAAAAGTTTTTTTAATGTCTGGTGTTTTATAGGTGATCCTGAATGCACTATTTTTCGACTATGATCTAAAGAAAGCTGTGTCAGAGCCAAGGGTCCACAACCAGCTGAGTCCCAACATCACTGTGGCAGAGCACGACTTTGACAAAGTGAGTGTCATAAACAGAAAACAACATTGATATGTGTAACTGATAGCAGGGTAGTGTGCAGTGCAGGGAGACAATCTTTTATTCAAAACCAGTAAACATTCTTTTCATCTTCTACGTGACCAACACCAGGAACACTGTTCATTACATTTACTGTAAGAAATCATGTCCTGTTATGTAACAATAAGGAAGGGAAGCTTTCAGCCCATAATACCTGTGTGAAAATAAGCACATACATATTAATATTACAATGTATGTGATGGCAATTTTATGGCATAGATAGTTAGGTTCTTGAAGACCCTGTTAAAACTGATTGAGTATAATAATTTTAATAGATTGTCTACAGCTTTGCAAGAAAGTTCGTATCAGGTTTTTGATTTTATAAGGATAAAACACAAGATCTTAAAATACATACACCCAAAAAAATGCAAGTTCTAATACTGGGCTTCATTTGTTTTTATTTTTATTAAAATATAATCAGAGATCTGTATTACATTTGATTAACATTTATACCTGTTTTTAATTACTTTTTTGTGCTTTGGTTTGCAGAACATCCTGAACGGTTTAGCAGAGAAGAATCACGAGACAGAGTTCCTCACTTCCACAGGAGCCGTGGTGCAGGCAGTAGTTCGTTATGAAAAAGGACTGCACGCTCAGTCGGATCATCGCAAGTGGGGGTATGCAGCTGGATACTGAAGTCATAAACACACCTCTGATGACACACAGTATAGTGTCTGAACTTTGACACCTGCAGAACCAGCTAAGAAATTAGAAACGTGATAAAGAGCCAGCAACCACAATCAACAGTCGTAGGCACTCTGTACTTAGAGTAATGTTCATGTGCTTTATAACACACTGTACCTCAGCTGATTGTAGTACCTTTTCAATTTCTATTTCACCTCATCATTTGTAATAAAAAATCTCTCTATATATATTTAAAAAGTAGCAATAAAGGTTTTTTTTATATGAAATGTGACAACAGTCTTGTGCAATTGTTAATATTCTTATTGACCTTAGTGACAAATTGCTGCACACATACAATTTACATCTATTTAAGGAGCACTTTTTGTAATATTTTGCAATATTTAGCTGTTTCCAGATACTTAATGTGAAAATACTGAATAAGGCACATGAGTTATTATAAATATCAGACTGTAAAATCTCAGAGACAAACAGTTCCAGAAAATACAATCATGACTAAGTAATTTCCCACAAATCAGTAGCCTGTAATGACCTTACCACGACATAACATCTGTTGTTAGACCTGTCACTGCTGGGATTTAGGGCACTGTTGTTTTCAGTTCAGTTGTATTAGTAAAAGTGCCTTTTACTATTTCTGAATGCTTTCCTTGCACCATCTGTAAAGCTTTTAATGTTTTGTGTAAAGTACTTTGAATTGTCCTGTACATGAAATGTGCTATACAAACACACTTGCCTTGCCTTGTATTGCATAATCAAGTGCACTGTTAAAATGCATTATTTTTATTCAATGGTGATTGTAAAATAAATTTATTTGATAATACAAAAGGTTACTTCAATGAATCGAAAGTCACCTATTTACTAGTCTGTTATTTAAATACAGTTACAGCACATTTGCGTGTCCCTTTAAGGCTTGGTTTGTGTTCATTGGTGAAAAAGAAACTATGCCAAAAAAGCTTGGGGTCAAGATAAGTTCCTTTGGTGTCATCATATCTAAATCAGGATATAACCTCCTTTAAAAGAAATACAACAAACAAACTTAATTAACAGAAAACACACGATGTAATTCTGCTGCTGCAGACATATTGGTAGAATGATTAATCTACTTTTTCCTGATTACATTTCCTCTGCTGAGACCAGATGCAGAGTAACAAAGTTTATGGCCATGTTTCCCTAATGTTTGCTCTGCTGCAGCATTATGCAGATAATTCATGTTTTCAGTTTAAGGCTGTGGACCACAGTTTTTAGGAGTGAGCAAAGGGACTGTAAGTTTACATGAGGGGTGAGCAGTACTCGTTGCACTCATAGAAGGCATTATAGAAGCTAAAATAATTTAATAACTCAAACTTTACTGTACAGAAAGAAAAAATTTATAATTTTATTGGAATGGTGTTGTGTTCTTGCACTGGTTTTTTTTAGACAGTAACACTGAAACTAATTTATTGAATAGAAATGAGTTGCAGTCACTCAAATGTGTAGAAGTAAAATAATGTACTGTTAGGTTTGCAACAAGTGGCACTATGGATCCAGTCTGTAGAAGTGACATGGTGTTAAGAAATGTAAATAAACTTATCACAAAAAGTGAGGAAATGTATGTTTAATCAGTTATTTCTGACCTATAATATCAATTGATGCTGTATTATACACTATTAATCACATTTATAACAGGATATAACTTGTAAGGATCATGCCTCTGTAAAATAAACAACACAGCTAAATGTGTGGGTAGCGCAACCCAAAATTCTGCCACAATCTCCTGCAATATTCTGCAGTTAGTATTAGGTCTTGTTTTGAGATTCAAGAGCTGCCAGGTGTGTGTCAATGTGTGTGTGACAGCTGACTGGCTCATAATTGATAGACAAACATACTGGCATGAGATTCTGGAACCAGTGGCAGTCCCATATCTTCAGAATCTGAGACCTCACTCCACTCTCCCCCACAGAGTCACGATCATCACAACATACCTTCAGAATTTGGGAGTGCAGATGATGGAATGGCCTACAGACCTGACCCTCATTGAACATTTGTGGGATCAGCTTGGTTGTGCTGTATTGTGCCAGAGTGCTCAATTAACAACTCTTGGTTGGGGAATGGGATGCCATCCCACAGCAAAATGTGGCCAGAAAACAAATTTATCTTTCTAGTTGTTACCTGGTAGTTAGAAATATTTCTGTGCTGTACTTGTTGCTTTTTAAGAGAAAGCAGAAATGGCCTTCTCATATAGTCGCACTGGAATTTTGCTTTAAGGCCTAATTAAACACAGACTAACTTAGATGCTATATTTATGATGAACAGTTATGCAACTCAAAAAAGCTAAATTACTAACCCCACAGGCATGAAAAAGTCTGCAGTTTCTGTACATGTATAGTTTTCATTTGACTCCCCGCAGATAACATCCCAACCACTGTTGAGATAATTTGCTTCATCAAGGGACCTTGTGACTGAAAGTGTTCAGAGTTACTTGAGGATAATTTAACTGCTTTTGGTTTAAAGAGAAAAACTGTCAAAAAATATTTTCTGCACACTTTAAAATTATGTTTACTTTTGATGGAAGTTCTATGTACAAAGAGGTTGATATCATGACACTAAAGCTATAAAAGTCCTAGCTTATCCAGATTAACTCTTTTGTCATGCAACAAAGACAGTGCTACTTCACACAGACTAAAATTTGCATGTTCTCATGATTCACTTCAATTGTCTGAAAGGGAAGCGGAATCCACTTAAAAAATCATTTCTAATTCATAAGTTTCTCGAGTGAAAATGTATCTCATTACTCCTTTTTCTGTCTCAGTGCTTCTCTGAAATAAGGTACATTTGAAAACAGGTGATTGCTGCTGATAATGCCACCGTACTGCTGGAAAATCTGTGAATATTGTAGAATTTCCTTTAGTTCTGCATAAGTACGACCTAAAACATTAATTCATTATCAGATGCACGTGAAAGACAAAAAAAAAGTAAATAAGTTTATACTTCAGTCATCAGTTGTGACATTATGAACAACAAAATGCTTCTACCAGTGGTGTCAAACTGGTCTAGATAGTCAGAGTGCAATGGAGAGAGGTTCTTATGTGGGAATGCAGCATTTATCTTCTTTCAAAATAAATACTTTGCATGTTTACTTTTACTAAATTGTTTGATGGTCTTGTCCATCTAAATTTTTTCCAACAGTCTTCTGGCTTGTGTGCAATCCCTTATAAAACTTTCCTTTTTCATAATTATCAGAGACTTTCTTCTTACAACTCTGTCATGGATGCCACTGTTTTGTAGTATTTTTTGATTGTGGACTCGTGAACATTAACATTAGCAAATGTTAAAAGCCTCTGCAGTTGCTTAAAAATTACCCTAGGCATTTTTTCAAAGCAGACAGCCAGATGTACAATCCTCTAAAAGGTCGGCAGCACCTAGACTTGGAGATGATAACTAGCAACAATTGATTTTAAAATGATGAGAACAAGAACCAAAAACCAACAGCAAACAGGCATGGGATAGTCTTTATCATCTTACGCTTAATTTTAACTCCAACAAAAAGCATATATTTCTAAAATAGCCTCCCAATGGTACCAAAATCCATACCATGTCGATGTGCCTTTAAAAGGATGTCCAAATTGTTGTGAGTAGATTGAAACAGAGAAAAACACTGACTGTAGCTACTGACTGAAAAATTTGCTCTATGAATGTATGCGAATGGGTGAAGGTACACCTTGAGTGGTCAAAAGACTAAGAAAGCGCACTGTAAAACAGTGCAGTTCACTTAGCACTCATGAAACTCTCCCAGAGATGCTTTGAAAATGAGACTTTGATTGATCGCTGATCTTTAAATAAAACAGAGCACCCACTCTCACCTGATTGTCATCAAAATGATTAAAAACACTGACCTTCAATTTAACAAATCCTAGAAGATCACAAAAAGGACCATGTACAAAATTTACAGATGTGTGAGTGTTACATCATAGATGATCATATTTTTACACACACAAAAAGAAAATTCAAAATGTTAAAAAAATTTCAAGCACCAGTACTGTACTATGGAAATGAGTCATAAACGCTTAAATGAAGGCAATTTGCTGTAAAAGTGTTTTGTATTTTTCTTTCTGCAGATGAATAGTTTTTGCAGTGTTTAGATGGGTCAAAAGAAGACATACAGTGAAGATGAGACTCATGTTGAACTTTTCTTTAATTGTAACACAAATATTGTTAGTAAATTATTACAAACTCATGTAATTGTGTGATTAAAAAACATTAAACAAATACAAAATGCCATTTTCTTGTAGTAAAATTACAGTTTTGTACGGAGCCCGTCTAGTGTCAGTGGTGAAAAAAATAAAGACCGGTAGGATTCCGTGCACGCGGATTATGAAACCGTGCTCACAGTTTAACAATCCGTTAGCACAGATTATGAAACCGTGCTCACAGTTTATATTTTGCCATTCTCTTCATTCATCCTTTTGTTTTCAGTTTTTTCTGTTTATGCCATCAGTTAATGTTTTGCATTTGTTTTTGTTGTAATTTTTGACATATGTATCGGATCTCAGGTAGAACAAGTAAAATTTGTCTGCTGTTTCTGGGGTTTGGTGCATTTAGTTTTCCTTTACCTTAAGAGTTCACAGTCAGATTTAGAATGGCAAGGATGTAACTGTAATTCCTACACTTCACCACGAGAGGGCATGTAACAGTGAGCGCTACTGTCTCGATGTGTGAAAGTGGTCATATCCTGAATATAAAGAGTTTAAGTTGTATCCACATCAATGTATTAACCTATACACCCATTGTATACTGATAGATACATAAGGGAAGTTTCTTGAGTTTAAAACTTTGAAAATAAATGAGTATTGTTTGGTTTCGTATGCAAGGTTTATTTGTTTTGGAGCATCAACAATGGCAAGTGCTCATCAGACCTCTGCAGCTCTTAAAATAACATGACTGCAAATGATTAGAAAAAAATCCCTTAGCCTGTGAACTGCCCCTCCAACATTAACTTTGGAAAGAAAAACAGCTCCAAAAGTAAATATTTTACAACATGCAAATGTCCAGACTTGTCAGTGTGCAATTACAACGCATATATCTTTGAAAACAACAGTATTTCTACTTAAATATGTGGCCTTAAGAAATTAACAATGTCATTTGTATTGATAACATTTTGACTCGATTTGCTAATTCAATAAAATGTTCACGTGGTTATGTAAATTAAAGTTGTTTATGATTTTTTTAAAAACGGTTTCATAATCTGTGCTAACGGATTGTTAAACTGTGAGCACGGTTTCATAATCTGTGCTAACGGGTTGTTAAACTGTGAGCACGGTTTCATAATCCGCGTGCACGGAATCCTACCGGTCTTTATTTTTTTCACCACTGACACTAGACGGGCTCCGTAGTTTTGTGTTATACAGGTTAAAAATAAAAGCTGGAACCTAAATAAGGTTCATGCAGTAGAATCTTCAAGGTCACAGTAAAAGTTTCCTGTTTTTCTGTTAGGATGTTTTTTTTTTTTTGTTTTTTTTTAAGAAATAATAATAATAATAATAATAAAAAAAGAAGTTAAAAGGCTCATCTAGGCTACAGTAAAAAGTTTGAACAGTCACAACCAAAAACCCAGAGGTTCATTCACAGATATTTCTAAAAATGACAGGCACTACGTATACATAGGTCAAAAGTGCAGTGTTAAAAAAACTACATCTGATGTGGTCCAATCACCTTAAAAAACAAAACAAAAACAAAAAAAAACCAACAAACAAAAAACGATTAATAGCTTTAGTTTGATAAAGTCAAAGGGGGCCTGTCTGTCTTGTGCAATAGTCAGGAGTAGTTTCCTGCAGAGACCATGCGCTCCTTGTATGAACACTTGGATTGCTGCAGTGTAGGGGTATAAGCTTGCATTGCTGTGTTTATATAACATTTTACTCTGGTAATGACCAACGCTTTGATTTATCTTGGTCCTAAAATACATGGTGTAGATGTGCATGTACATAGTTTATGGGCCCAAAGATGGTTAGTATTACCAATTGTGGTGTTTTTAAAAGTGTAAGTCAGGCCACCTATTTTTATTATAAATAACTATCTGCATTTTAGTAAAACAGGCCAGAAATTCAGGAAAAATAGTAAACATGTGACATCTCCAACAAATACTTCAGAAGGATGGAGATGATGATGTTTGGATTAGAGCAAAATGCAAAGTAAATCTCTGGTAGTTAAAGCATTATCATGCTGTCTTCAGCAGTAACATTTTGATAGCATTTGACTGAAGAATCAACTTCAATAACAGTTATTTACTTTTTTCCTACGATTGATATAGTACTGCATTGACTCATGTTTTTCTGAATATTTGGACGCAGAGATAGTCATTTGCAGTTTTACATTCAAATTAAATGGTTTAGAGAATATGCATGGGATTATCTGAACATCAGTGCACATGTTTCTTGCACCGTTTCACAGATTTGAACTCAGATTTAATCAAACAAGACATGTCATCATGCTTACAAGGCAAGAAAAAAAAAATGTCCACAGAATGATTCACTCACATTCTGTTGTCCGAGCTGCAGCACAAAGTCATTGCTTTAAAGGCCAAAGGTTCAGTAAATCTCAAGGAAAGATTTTAGTGGAAGGTTCCCCTTCCTCACTGTCAGTATCCAGCTGACATGCCATTCTTCCTCCTGTCTGACACAGCCTGAATGCAGCCATTCTCCTTTTCCACAGCATTGACTACATTTAAAAAAAACCTCCAGTTCCCAATGTTGTGTCCAAGGGTTTTAATGCCATCCATCACAGACTGAAAGCAAACACACACATACACACACAAATTAATACCACTTATCCTTTAAAAGTGATTACAGGTAAATTAAATTTGACTTTGACGGATTATGTTCTTATAATCTTCATTCAAATCCATTAACATAAACAGAAATGTTATCCGTGAGACAGATGATCACAGTTATGTAAACTTCAGTGCCACAAAAGGACATTTAGAATAAAAATTCATCACCTTGTCAAAACCAGGCTCGAAATTCACAAAGTTCTTTGAGTCTACGAAAATGATAGGAGCCTCGATGGCACCTTTCAAGCTCATCCCCAGCCACAGACGGTTTATTATGGACTGCAAGAGTGAAAGAGAACAGTGTAAGCGCAAGGAAGCACACAAACTAATATACTGGATTTAACTGCTGAATTACCAAAGCCACTGCTGTGGTAATCATGCTTCCTCCTGATCCTCCAATCACCAGGATCCCCCCAGACTTTGTGTCCAGTATTGCTGGAGTCATTGAGGAGGGAGGCTGTTCGCCTGTGTGGGACAGCAATAACACTCCGTATCAGACAGTGATGGCACTGGGAAATCTAATAAATATGATTGTTCAATTTTAAAAGGCATTCCTTATATCTGTGACCTTACCTGCGCTCAGCGAGTCTGCCCTCCCACAAAAATCAGCTAACTCGTTGTTGAGGATGATGCCTGTTCGTGGAGAATAAACAGCTCCTCCAAATCTACAGAAGAAAACACTAAACTGAGGGGCTGGACAGACATTATACTATAGCATTTCCTATAATTACTCAGTACATGTACAAATCTTTGTTGAACGGTCTTCCTGCTCACAATTGGTTAATGGTGCTGGTGGCAGAGACCGCCAGTCCGTCTTCATCCAGGACAGACACATGTGTGGTCCCCATGTGATCTGTGGAAGGCTTGTTGCTGTAGTAGGAGTCATCGTGGGTGCCGTTAGAAGTAATCAATGCCCTAATGTTATCACTGAAGGTGGGATCAATCAAATAGTCGGCACTCTGAAATAAGAAAATACGAGACATCTCAGAACAAAGATTACATTTTCTCTTTTTGTTTTCCCTCTTAATTATTTGGATTACTTTTTGATATTTTAGCCACAGTGGGGTATACGAACGCAGCCTCGTCTTTTTATAGAATTAGCCAGCTGTGTAAAACAGATTTAAATAATTTAAAAACAATTCAGAGACTTTCTTGATGTTGCATAGCAAGATATAAAGAGTTGAAATGTAAAATCTTTTTTTCTTTCTTTCTTTTTTTTTATTAAAAACCTCATCCTAATAATGAATTTACTACCAGTGTTATGTTCTCAGTTCTAGGTGTAAACATTGTCCGCTGATTCATGAGAGTATTTTCTATGGAAATGTGTGTGCTGTGCCTGGGAACAAAGTTGACAAAGCAGTCATTATATAAGGAAAAAAATAAATAAATAAAGGAAGCGGGCCATTAAATGAAAAGAATGAGCTAAAAGACTCCCCAAAACACTCCAAAGAACTCAAAGAAATTGCATTATTGTGCAGTAATTCCTGTGTCAACAGGTTTTTTTTCTCACTTCCCCACATTTTTTTTACCTTTTAGGATGACATACAATAAGAAAATAAATTCAGATGCCAACCTTCTCAACATTAAAGGTAGGATCACGAATGTTCCTCTTTTGTCTGTTAGCAAATTTTGCTGCTTCTATGTAATGATGGTACAGCTGAATCTTCTTGTCACCAACCAGGGAGTCTGAAGTCAGCGAGAACCCTGCAGAAAAAGGAGACAGGTGGTAAATGATCATGATCTACAAACCACTGTTATTTTATTCTTTAGAAGTGACAGCATGCAATGATGGTTTGACAGTAGTCATTGCAGAAAATATGAAACCTTTCATGATTCTGAGAATGAAGGCAAGCAGGATGCCCCCAGCAGGTGGTGGAGGAAAATGCATCTGTACATTTCCCAGAGAAACCGTCTGAGCATCGATCACCCGAACCTTGAAAGACTTCAGATCATCCATTGTCAAAGACCCACCTGGGACAAACAAGTGAAAAATAAATAAAGCCTGATCTTTATACTATAAAACCGGTTCTGCCTTTTCTTTTTTCTACCCACTAAAACACACACCCCCAGCTTTCTCATACACATCTTTCACCAACCTGCAGCTTTTATGTCTTGGATTAAGTCCTGTCCTATCTTGCCAACGTAGAAGGCATCTGCCCCTTGCTTTGCTATGATTTCCATGGTTTCTGCAAGTTTAGGAAATCTCAGGATATCCTTTTTACCCAGAACGGTTTTGTTCATGTTACAAAGAACTTCACTGAATAAACACACAGAAGCACAAAGTAAGCTTGAGTCACAGTAGTTTACAAGAAAGAAAGGATCAAAACTCTTCTTGATTTTAAAGTTTCACATTTCACTTACAGTAGTTTTCCATCAGGAATCATATAAAATCTAATGACTAGTTAATGGAGACAAACAAGTAAAACTTAGCTGCATTTATATTGACAAATGAATTACTCATAATTTAGAGGTTCCTGTTCATTCTTATGGGGCATATGCAATGCTCTGTTTCACTTTTTCACTGTATATCTCATATTGGATGAGTGCCATTGAACAGCTGCCACATTTGTAAAGTTTGCCGACATTGTTCTCCTTATTCTAAAACAGGTTTTATAAGTCTAAGAGTATATAAATCAAACCATAGGGTACAAGCACAAGGGCACACCAAAATTTTAAAGTATGAATCACTTCTGGAGCTTAAATTCATCAGAAGTCGGGTTGTTATTAAAAAAGAAAATAAAAAGGCAGGACCAAAGATCCTGTTAGTCTTGTAGATGACACACACATAAACCCAAGCCCTCAGGCCACCAGTAAGAACGAGAACACAAAACCTTTATTGTTCCCCAGACTCAACTTTTTGGAAGGCTGTCTAATTCATTTGTTACCTGATTATTACCCATTAATTTATATAATTTATGTAGCTGCTTAGATGAACTGATCCTATTTTCAAACAACTATTATGCAATGTGTAAACTAAAATGATTATTATTAACAAGCTACATAAATCTATTAGGAAATTAGTGAAACCAGGGATTTAAAAAGTGCTTTACTCCAGGACTTCTTTTGTAAAAAATGCACAAAAAGCTTAAATAAAAGTCACAAGCCCTTTATTGCTGCCCTTAAACATCTAATTTTTGCATAAACTGACATTTTTATATCTCTTCTGATGATGATCATTTCAGGGAACTTAAAAGTTTTCTGTCTCTAAGCAATTAATGTAAAGCGTTACCACAGGGAAGATTTCTCCACATGGTCCTTCACAATGTTGGCACTGAGAAAAGTGGCTAGGTAGGGTGGCATGGGGATACCCTCCCTGGCCAGTTTAATTGTTGGCTCAAAAAGCTTGGCCCATGGCAGCCTTCCATACAGTTTGTGAACAGCCTCATAGCCCCGCAGCTCTCCAGGGACACCAATCCACTGGCTGCCTAGGGTCAGATGGGAAATATGCAGATAAATGACATGAATGATGGGAAGCATTATATGAACTGCAGATGGACATACTAACTTACATTAAAGACAGTTTCTTTGCAGGAAAAACAACAAAAAAAACTAGTAGTAATGTTAGAAGCTATACACATTAAATAAACCTTTGTTCAATAGTTCTCTTAACAGTATAATGAAGCTGTGTGTGGACGTACATGCTTATTAATGTGACACAATCTCATATATATTGTGTAATGTGGCACTCATGTGAGGACTAGTTCATAAAATGACAGTGTATGGCATGTACCGACTTTTTGAAGGATTTTTTTTTTACGTTAAGTCACCACTAACCAGTTTACTACAGTCAGTGTTTTCCTGCCTGCAGGCAGGCTGGGAGACATAATAGACCTTGTTGTCACCCAACTACCCATTCTGGGAGTCTTTTATCCCACCCACTGACTCCCTTTGAAAGCTTTTGGACAGAGTCTTAGAGCATTTGTTTCTGTTTTGCTCTTTAAAAGATCTGCCACTCCAAACTTATCCGGCAACAGATGGAAGGTTGGTTAAAGTGTCAACATGCTGCTAAGATCACCAAGGCTGCAGAGCGGAACAATCGCTACTGCAGCCACTGTCCAAGGCAAGTTAGAGGCCATCTGTGAGATAGAATACTCTAGAGATGCAGCTGAGTTGCCACAACAACTTATAAAATTTGCAGGTGTGAACACAGAAGCAGCAGCTGAACTGATCAACCTGAAGAAAACACACACGGCACCTTTAAAAAGATGACAGATATAGAGAGAATAAAACAAACTAGTTCCTCCTCATTGAATGACACAATGCAGGAAAGAATTTGTTGCCAGACCCTGACAGACAGCTCTGCCTACCTGTGGAGAGCCTGAATGTAGTGGGACAGTCATTTAACAGATTAGATTTGAATTTCTTTGGGACAGTCTCTCTGAAGTTGTAGATGGTAACTTTCCCTAAAAAGACATTATGAATTAGAATAATTTGAAAAAGCTTTATAACTTTTCATTTTAGAGGAAATACAGTTTAAAAGATACAAAAGAAATCGGAGAACCTACCTGTTTTATTTCTCACAGCCAATATAGAGCCTCCTCCTATCCCCATGCTTTGAGGATTGATCACAGATGTGCACAGAAGAGCTGCAATGGCGCCATCTACTGCTGACCCCCCCTGCTGGAGCATGTTCCTGGAAAACATTTTTATCTGGATTTATGGGAAAGTTGAGCCAACACACAGTCACTACCTCTTTGACTACTCACTGCATATTTGCCCACGCACATGGACAATTACACATGCTTAAATAGCTGTTTGGGAACTTGGTGTTCATTGTTCCGTTATTGGGAAGCCTGATAAAAGGCAAACTTGAACCATGTGCTGAAGCTTGAGGTCATCTTCAGAAGCATACCATGAAGCTACTGACCATGGTGGGTGGCTTTACTTTCTTTTCTTTACTCATGATTAAACTTGAATCATGAGATAAATTACCACATGAATGATAACTTATTTAATGTTAATTAGGTAATCCAAATGAACTTTACCTAGAAGACATTCTTGAATGGATCTTTTCACTGAGAAGCTGGCACAGAATCCTATGTGCTCTCTGAGCGACAAGTGAAAGAAGGGTTGGGAATGTTTGTACTCCTTTAAAGGCAGGCCAGCTCAAACCTTTGCATAGTTTCACTAAGCAAAAAAACTAGGAAAGAGACTAACAAATCCATTTCTAAGAATTTACATGTGTAAACCAGGAAATCATTGCAAAGACTGATGCTCAGTGGAATAATTAATTAATAATAAAAAAAAAAATAAAAAAAAAAATAAAAAGTGGAGGTTATCTGAAAACTGGATTTTAGTTGAAGTAGATAACAGATTAATTAGCTTCAAGCAGCATTTTGTGCATCTGCAGCAAAAAGTGAAGAGTTTGGCTTAATTCTGATAATCAGATTTATAATCTATTTTTTTCCTAAAGAAAAAAACAACTTGAAGTTTGTTGTCAACTCAAACAGATTTTTAGTTTTAGATGGATTAGTTTAAACACTATAAGGAGCAGTTTGCAGGAATATATCTCTGACTGAAAGCTCTTCAATCATTTTGTTTCTCCAGTTAAAAAAATGAACATGTTTCATAATCAGGATGTCAAGGGTCCAGTGATGTCTGTTGCCTCTGCAAATCCTGAGCTATTCATTGTTTCAACTGTGAACTGCATGAACCTTTAACAAGTATTGGCAGAGGAAAAAGAAAAAAAAACTATACTGAAAACAAAAGCAGGAAGAACTACACACATCCCCCTGATAAACATCACCTTTTGACATCTTTGGAGTCACTTTGATGAAACATTAATTTCATCACCATGATGGGACATTGTTGAACTGTTTAAAAATATGAGCACATCAAAGCAAAATCCCAGTTACTTTACTCCACCTTAGGAAGAATGAAACTTTCTTTTTAGGTGTCAGAGGGGTAGCTTGGAGTAAGGCAACAAGTGGCGAGGAGAAACTGTCTGCTCCCAGTTCTGCAGGTATAATCTCTATTCTTCAACCAGAGCCCATCAAATCTCTTAAACTGCTTATCCCATTGCTTGGTTCAGCCTTATCTCAACTGTATGAGATTCAGACTGATAGCCGTGAGGTTTGATTAGCTATATATTTACTGTGAATTATTACACACAAGCTGTTAACTCTGCACCTAAAGTAAGACAAGAATTTAATTAATAATACGATTAAGATTTCCGTCAGTCTGCCCCAGGGCAGCGACGGCTACACGTGTAGTTTACCATCACCAAGTATGAATGGTGAGTGAATGAATAATGGATATAATGTACAGCACTTTGAGTGTCTTAAAAAGCGCTATATAAAACTAATCCATTATTATTATAAAACACCTAATTCAACCAAATAAAATAAAAGACACGAGTCAAATTCCTCAAAGATTCTATCTTGTGATGTTTTTAGATAAACTCTGATCAGTCTCAGCATTAACTTCTACCCCCTTAAACAAAGGTTTCCCCCGCTTTGTGAGAATGTGACTTACTTGCCAATCTCGGAGCAAATTTGCGAGTCTGCAGCCACAGCCGCATTTTTGAAGCTGCCGGTGGGGCATCCTACATCAGCAAAGGTGGCGATGCAAAGACAGATGAGGGCAACAGCACAGATCAAAACAAGCAAAATACAACAGCACACCTTTAAGGGATTATATCTAGCCATTGTACTTTCTGTGAAGGAAATTTTGCGCAGGAAAAACCTTTGCTTCTGCAGCGGCTGTAGTGCGCACACCCGCTTATAAAATCTGGTTAATCCAAAGCATGGGTTTACTCCTCCTCCTGCTATCCTCCAGAAGTGAAAGCAAATTATAGGAGGGAATACACAAACCTCCTATGTGTAAATCTGTCCTGTGCTGGGAAATAACCTTGATGTAATCGTTATTCCCGAAAGCCCAGATTAGAGTTCAAGTGACGTGCCCACGTCTTTGGAGATTTATGGAATCATAAATAGCTTCTTACGTCCTCCTGTATTATGTTAGATATTACCTGAGTGTCACTGACCAGGTGGACAGGAACCTTTAAAAAGTCAAATCTTTCAGATGTTGAAATCCTGTTGAAAGTCCACATTTATTTATTTATTTGTTTAGCAGGACACATCAGAAACAAAACAAAAAAGACGACAAATATTTAGAGTAAACTCATTTCTCCAAGCATCACTCCACTGCCAAATATGTTTAAGATATTACTTTATTTAAGATTAACTAGATTTGCACGCTAATAAGTAGCCTGCGTTACTTTAAAAAAAATTAGGCTAATTGGTTATAGTTTCTTACTTGTCCCAAAATAACTGAGTTAACTATCAGGGAGAGTAATTATTTCTTTGTTTCTTGGATGAGGGGCTCTGTCTCCTCCTCCTGTTAGCGGAGAGATGTTTCACCAAATCCAACCAACGTGGAGATACACTTTGTTCCTTGATGTAATGTAGCCTAATATCCATGTCTTCTGCTCAATTAGGACAAAGAAATATCTGTGCGCAAAGTCTAAAACGGTGTCTTTGTATTCTGGGGTCACCCCAGCCGTGGCTCTTGGCAATGGAGATATAGGGGGCCAGGGCGCCACCAGCCGTGGGCGCCTTTTCCCAGTATTGTGTCTTGAAAATAAAAGACTGAAAAAATAAAATAAAATAAAATAAAAACTCGCCTCCCCCGTTGTTTCTTTTTATTTGGCTGACTTGGCCGTGACCTGTCCTGCACAGCGCAATGAGAGGGTAAAGTTCGAGTTATCATGGGACGCATCTCAGGTAGGTCAACAATTCGTCCAAATGCTAATGTAGCCCGGGTGAAAGAAGAAAGACCCGCTTAACAAACTCTAACTTGATAGAGAGAGAATTATTTAATTCATTTTTTTTCTGTTATTCGGCAAATAGGAAATTTTCATAGGACACCTAAAGGCAGCATATCGTGCCTTACATCAGCTAAGTTCAAAGCATGTCAGTATTCAACAGCCAATTAGATGTCGAGTACGATCCATAGGGAAAGACTTTAGCAGGTCGCAGAGGTTTTACTTCCTCCTTTCAATTCAATTTCTTTATTGTCCCCAAAGGGAAATTGATTTCGCAGCCAAAACACACACACAGGACAGACATCACATCAAAACATCAGCAAACAAAATCAGAACCGAAGGCATATGTCAAAAAGAGAGATTCTCACAATTCAAAACATTAAATGAGCTTAAAAAAACATTAAATGAGCTTAAAATAAGTTAAATAGAGTCACAGCTAAAAACAAAATAGAACAACTCTGTCACCTTAGGCCATTGCTGTTAAGTAATTGAACAGCAGTAGGGACAAATAAAAGGCATTCATTCATTCATTCAAATGACACTTTAAGTCTCTTTGTCCTCCCCAAAGTGGCCTTGAAGCGATGGCCAGAAGGTAGTAAAATGAACTCATTCTGAAGAGGGTAGCTTTCCTCAACACATTTTTTATTAAAAATGGCCAAAAGACCCTCCTTCTGGGATCCAGAAACTTTGCCAGCAGCTTTGACTAAGCGACCTAAGCGGTTTTTATCTGCCAAACTTAGGCTCCCAAACCAAGCAATAATACAAAAAGGATAAAACCGATTCAATTACACTTTTGTAAAAAAGAGACAACATTTTAGTGCAAACATTAAAAGACCTCATCTTCCTTAAAAAGAATAACCTCTTACGAACCTTTTTTGAGGTTAAGTCACTGTGTGAGACTTAAAACATAATTTGTTGTCGAAGACCACACCCAAGTATTTATAACTGTCTACCTTCTCGATGGCAGCTGCTTTAATAAAAGTAGACGGGGGGTTTGACGGAGACTTCCTAAAAATCAATAACCATATCTTTGGTTTTGGACACATTTATATGGAGGGAGGAGTTGTCACACCAGCTCACAAAATCATCCACGATCTGCCCATGTGCTGTCTCACTTCCTTAAGAAGGCTAACGATGGCCGAGTCGTCAGCAAACTTTAGAATATATCTGTTATTAACATTACTGCGACACTCGTCAGTGTACAGAATGTACAGAAGAGGAGAAAGACAACAACCCTGTGGAGAATCTGTGGAAGATGGGAGCACATTAGAAAACGTGCCATTCACCTTCACACATTGGGACTTATTAGTAAGAAAATCTAAAATCCAGCCAGTCAAATTAGGATGAATCTTAAAATCAGTAAGCCTTTCAACCAATAAATAGGGTTGCAAAGTGTTAAATGCGGATGAAAAATCCACAAACAAAACTCTGGCATGAGTTTTGGTGCCTTCCAGGTGTTTTAACAACAAATGTAAAAAAGGGTAACCACAGCATCCTCCACACCTCTACCCACCCTGTATGCAAACTGGAATGGATCAAGGTACTTTTCTACCTGGGATAGAACTTCTTTCTTAATAATCTTTTCAAAAGACTTCATAACGAGAGAAGTCAACGCTACAGGTCTAAAATCATTTAAAACAGGGGAGCTGCACTTAGGCACAGGAACAATTGCAGAATGTTTCCAGATCTTGGGAACCTTTTGCAGCTTTAAAGATTGCAGGAAGATATAATGAAAAATCACACTTAGCTGATCTTGGCTTGAAATACACAGAGCTGAAACGACTGACTCTGACTTTTAAAACAGTGATCAAACTGAGACATACACAATAAGAAAAAAACTCCAGGAGACTTTTATTTTCTTTAAAGGACCCATTTTAAAATTTTTTATATAAATGTTATTTCTGTAAAAGTGTTCTATAATTTTACTTATAACTCAATATCAAATTAAAGTGCGGTTAACTGAACAGTGGTGTTGTTGTGGTCATTGCAATAGAGTCCTCGCTCCTTACGGACCTAGAGAAGCGTGTATTTCAAAGAGTGGGTTATACGGTGTATAAAAAGTTGACAAGCCAGCCAGGAGCTTGGTATTGCAATGTAATTACCATACCACATTAAGTTTCTATAAAAATTCCTTGTATTTGATTTTCACTTTGGTATTGAATACTAGTCATTTTGAGTAAACTAAACTATTGAGACATGGAGATTGTTGAGCCAGAAAGCATCAAAGTGCCAAACTCTCTCATAGTAAGTGGGTTGTCTTACACCCCTGTAGATGAAGAGATTGTTGACTACCTAAAGCGGTACAGGTCAATCAGGAGGGTCGTTAAGATTGATAACCCTGAATCTGAATTTCACAACGAGGCGATTCTTGAGTTTGAATCAGGCGAAGATTACAGACTCTTGAAGCCACTTTACCATTAGATAGGCCAAATTCTACAGACCCTCAGATCATTTTTCATGTGAAAACCCTGTCTAGTGTTTACAGCGCTAAAGTAGGCACTGGTGTAACTCATACATTGCTTTCTGAGCTTAAAGGCATAGCCAAACTGAGCGGAAAATCATTTCGAGGACATTTTATGAGAAGAGTTGACCATTATAACTGAAACTATTGCAGAACAAACTCCAGAGGAAGGAGTCGAAACTGCTAATAGGCCAACCCCTGTTAGCTGCAGAGTGAAAATGTAGCAACTCCCCTTTCAACCGCCATAGCTCAGCCAAAGCGCATGCAGTCTCAAATGGAACCAAATCTTTACCACAGAGAATCTAAATAAGACTATGACAACTACGAGGTTGACTATGACACCTGGAGAGACAGTGTTGATCTCTATTTGACTGATCTTACTGTTTCCCAGTCACAACTGGTGAGGAGATTTATTGACAGCCTCTTACCTCCCACGGCAAATGTGATAAAACATTTAGGCCCTCAGGCTACCCCACGCACTTACCTGGATTTACTTGACTCTGCTTATGCAACCGTTGAAGATGGGGATGAGTTGTTTGCTAAATTTCTCAATACTCACCAGAACTCGGGAGAAAAACCATCCAGCTATCTTAATAGGCTGCAGTCATCCTTGATGACGGTTGTGAAAAGAAAAGTGGTATGTGCAGGTGAAGCAGACAAACAGCTATTAAAACAGTTCTGCAGAGGATGCTGGGACAACACATTGATTGCAACACTCCAGTTAGAGCAAAAGCAAAATAATCCACCGCTTTTGCTGTTGCTATGCACGGAAGAGGATAAGCAAGCGGCTTAGGCTAGTTGAATGAAGCAGCATCTAGGGTTTACAAAGGCGAAAGTTCAAGACAACACGCAAGCTGCATGTGTCAATGAGATAACTGGTTATGACCTACCAGCCCAAGATAACAGTGTTCCTTCAGACATGGAGCAGATTAAGAAACAGATAGCCAGTCTCCATTCTCAGACTTTGGCTTTCACAATTCCTAAAGGAGAGAAAGCTGTGAAACCCAAAATGCACAAACCCCTAAAACTTAAGCCAAATGAAACTCGGCCAACTCCTCAGAAGCAGTTACTACTCCAATCCACACCAACGAGACCTAGGCCCTGGTATTGTTTTAAATGTGAGAACGGTCATATCATCACCAACTGCAGCAACCCCCTTAATCCTTCGTTGGTGGGTGCTAAGAGATGAGAGCTGAAAAAGAAGCAACGAGCTTGGGACAGGAAAAACATTTCTAGCGACGTTTTGAACTAGAAGCTTTTCCTATTGGGGGACAAATAGGAATGGGTGAAAGTAAAAGTCCCAACACTGAATGTAAGACAAAACCCAAAGCATTACTGAAAGAACACAGAACTGTACAGACAAGAAAACTGTCTAAAGGTCTTGTTGGAAGCAAGAGCACTGCCAACGTTAAAGTTAATTGCGTTGACTCCAGCTCATTGCTCGACACAGGATCTCAGGTCACAACTGTGTCTCAATCCTTCTACAACCTGCATCTAACAGGCCACACCATTCACCCAGTAAGCAACATACTGGAAATAGAGGGGGCAAGTGGTCAGTCAGTTTCATATGCAGGCTACGTGCAAGTAAACATGCAATTCCTGAAAGAGTTTGTTTCTGAGCCTGAAATTCAAACTCTTGCCCTGATAGTACCAGATGTTCACTCGAACAGTGACATACCAGTGCTGATGAACTAACACTCTTGACTCGCTCTATGAGCAGTTCTGGGATAATGGGTTCCCACTGGAAAACCTGCACTGTGGTTATCAACAGGTTCTAAAAACTTTACAGCTCAGACACAAACAAAACTCAGATGGTCAATTTGGCTTTGTCAAACTGCGAGGCCGTGAGCAAAAAGTAATTCCAGCAGGCCAGAAAGTTGTGCTGGAAGGTTTTGCTAATTTCAGCAGTCTGATCAATGAGAAGTGGGCATTGATTGAACTACCTACCGTTTCAGCCTTTACAGGTGGGATCTTCACTGACAGCTGTCTTATTACCCTTTCAACTCATGCCCCACACAAGATACCTGTTGTAGTAAGAAATGGAACTGACCATGACATTGTCCTACCAGTGCCATTGCAGAGCTCAGTGTTCCACAAGAGATCGTTGAAACCCAGAAAGCTCCGGTTGGTCAGCAACAAGAAGCTAGTCATAAATTTCAACAACAAACAGCTAGCTGCTCAAGTCAACTACAAGGTGGTAAGGGTGCTGGTCTTCATTTCAATTTTAGAGATTCCCCACTCTCTGAAGAGTGGAAGGCTCACATAACCTAAACATTGAACTCATATTCTGACATCTTTTCTCAACAGGACCATGACTTTGGCCATGCAACAAAAGTCAAACATCACATCAGACTGAAGTACAAAACACCCTTCAAACAGCGGCCCCATCCTATTCACCCACAGGACTATGCAGCTGTGCGACGCCACCTCCAAACTGTCCTTGATGCTGGTATTATCAAGGAGTCACAATCACCTTTCTCATCACCCATCATAGTTGTAAAGAAGAACGGCAACATCAGATTATGTGTGGACTACAGGAAGTTGAACATGCAGACAATAAACGACGCATACACATTACCAAACCTTGAGGAGTCGTTCTCTGCACTGAGTGGATCTCAGTTTGTTCTCGGTGATGGATCTGAAGTTGGGGTACTATCAGATAGAGATGGAAGAGAGCGACAAACCAAAAACAGCTTTTGTCTGTCCACTAGGATTTTGCCGCAAGGAATAACAAATGTGCCATCAAAATTCCAGCGCTTAATGGAAAAGTGCATGAGTGATATACATCTGAAGGAAGTGCTCGTTTTCCTTGACGACCTGATCGTCTTTTCTCACTCCCCAGAAGAGCATGAAACCTAGAGAAGCGTGTATTTCAAACTTGCTTTCAGGAAGTTTAGAAAAAATGAGAAATAAAAGAAGTCCCAGTGTAGAGACATGCCATCATTTTTAACATGAACAATTCTATTTAACTTTACATTTGTTCCAGCTAAGCTAAGTTTAGATCAAGCAAAGTTTCCTCATTTTACTTGTACTTTACAGTAACAGGCAAATCTGCTCAACATCTGTCCAGATTCATTAAGTCCTGCCGAAGTTTGCTGCAGAGTCTTCACTCAGATCTTCACCACTGAAAATACAAGATTAACAAATTATATGTGGTCTGTGATATCACTGCTCTTTATCACAATCCTCATTATTGTTAGTGATTGTTATTTATTTATATATTATTATTTCTGAACGTTGGTGTTAAACTTTACTTTATCACTGATCACTATTCATTCCTGTTATTTACTAAACTGCATGCTGAGAAAGTCACTGTGTCCTGTTTTTTTTCAGTTTAATCACCAACAACTATATGTTCATGTTTTTCTTTGTGTTGCTGATGTGTTTGTTGTTGTTGTTATTGATTGTTTTTTTTCTGTCCTCATGTGCTTCTGATGACTGTCAGTTTTGTTAGGTTTCCTTACAGTTTTTTTTTTTTTTTTTTGCTAAGGGTAAACTGTCTTGATCTGTGGGTTTTGTAGTCCTTAATTAATCATTTTTACTGTTATGTCATTTAATGCTTTTTAGTGTGTTTGTGTGTTGATGTGTTCAATAATTACCTAGAAGCACTCAAAGGGCACAGACCTCCGCTAAGCCATAGGGTCACTCACCTGAAATAAAAACCCCAAAAGAACCAACAACTCACCCAGTTCCCAACCCCATTCCATCACTCCTATGTTTACATAAAGCTAATATCACTATTTCCATAACTGGGATAGAAGCCACATCATATTTAGAATTCTTGACCTAGGAAACACAACCTTAGACATCAGTATGAAGTAGATGGCTATAATAGTCTTGAAGTTATGGAAGAAATTTGCATTTCTTCTAATGGCGACCATCTGGGTTAGCTATTAGTGTATTTAACATCTACCATAATGTCATCTAATAATTTTTTTTGCCAATGGTTCTGGGCATTAGCTGTTGAGTTAGAAGCTATAAGGGCAAAAATATCCTTATTTCCCAATAGTAATAAATCCTTTAACACTTTTCTGGACCCAGACGGTGATCTGGACTACCCTCAAAATGTAATCACTTGTTCCATTTTCCATTTCTGACATTTCCAGAAAATTTAATCAACAGACAAACCAATGCTGCCAAAAACAAAACCTCCACCTTGGCGGAGGTAACATTTAAACCTTAAAGGTCTTTTCTATGGCTGTTGTACATTAATGTTTTGGATGGTGTGTGTGCACGTTGGAGGAGAAGCAGGAGGGAGTGCAAACCATAATCTCACAACAGGGCACCAAAATGACTAGGCCTGGCTCTGTGGTTGTTTGTGGGACCATGTGTGTGTTTGGGTGCTCATACTTGCCAAAATCTGCGTCTGTTTGATTTACCATGACATTTTACCCTTCTTTAGCCATTTGTCATCACTTTTGCGGCTGTTTCGCCGCCTAACAGACAAAGACAGTTTCAGTGTGCTTAAATATAGTTACGTGCCACACTTTATTAGCAGTAACCATGGAAACAGTAATTAGGCTAGTTTGATTACCCGTTACTGAAAAAACATTATGCCGTTAGTAACACTGCTATTTCCATCAGTGAACGTCATCAACCTCATACATTACCATTTCATCTAATGGCTTGAAGTCAGTCTGGTGTTGGTAAGTCTCCCAGGTAGCAAAACTACTCTGCTTTTGTCCTAAAAATGTCTTGAAAGCCATATTTGTACACTACTGAGTGACAACAGGGTGGTGATTAAACCAGCAACCCAGTAAACACTCATGGTGTCAGAGTAAGGGTGAGTGTCTTTCACTGAAAAACTGATTATACTGTCATTGTGTTAACTGATGGTATTACAGCTAAATATATAAATTGAATCTAACAGAATTATTTTGTTATACACCTTTAATTTTAATCAGTTCTTTACAGTGTACAATAGTTAATGTTACTACTTTTGTGATTTTTGGCATGAACCAGCCTAGTTTGAGCAGGTACAATATAGATTTTCTAAAAAAACATTTAGCACTGACACACATAATTTTATTATGTTTATATAATAGTTCATTCCTGTGCTGAAATACTTAAATATTTTTGTATTTTACCATGTTGACTATAACAAATGTGCAAAATTGAAGGTACATGAAAAGGTTGCATAAGAAAAAGAAAATGCTGGGTAAGATGTGAATCCATAATTTCTAATACACGTGCCTTTTGATGCATAACAGAAAAGCTATCAAACAAAATTAGGTTTATTTATTTTCTTTATGTTTATGATTTTTGCAGAGTCTGCAGATGGCACCTCTCTCTCCCGGTGGCCCATCTACCTTTTAACTTTATGAAGTGGCAAAAACCCAGACAGACTTTATTTTTTCCTCCTTATCTACTGTGTGAGCAAATGGTAGAAAGAACTTAAACCTCATATTATATGGAGTCTACAAGGAGTTGTAGCTCCAGCATGTATCCACCACCCACACTATCTTTATTTTAGTCCCCTTTAAAGCCATTCTTAAGCACAGGAATGTAAAAAGTATTTTGCAATTCAGTCCATCATCCTTATGACACAGTTCAACCTTCTCAAAATTAAGAACTTGTAAATAGTAACTTATTGTTGTAAAAAGTATAACTGATTATACATAAATGGACCATCACTTAATAATAATAATAATAATAAATAGTAATAATGATAATAATATTAATAATAATAACAACAACAACAATAATAATAATTATAATAATAATAACAACAACAACAACAACAATAATAATAATAATAATGATAAAAAGAAAAGATATTGATGTGTGCAATGCTGAATTAATTATTCATTAATCCTGTAACTGTCGAGCACAGAGAAATCTAAAGGCCTCTTTTCAAAATTTGCATTTCTGTCAGGTTCAAAAGACGCAACAGCTGCTAGATCCATTCAGATATTTAATTGGTTCCCAATTCATTTTTTGTTCTTTTTGTTTGTAGATGTGCAGTGTGACCACTTTCGCAGTCTGGCTCTGAGGCAGGGAACAACAGAGTCTAATCAATACATTTGTACTTGGGAAATTTATTCTGGAAAAATGAGAATAAATTGAATAATTGTGTTAATAGAAGTATGGCAAACAGTCATTCAAGTAGAATCAGAGCAAAAAAGAAGGGAACGAGAGCGGTACAAAGAGGAAAGTATGAGGACAGATGAGACTGTAGTTTCCATCTGTCTGTCTGGAAATTATAACACTGTTTGAGGTGAGAATCAGGCACATAACACCCAAAAGCCTGCAGGGCGGCCTGGCTTAGATCTGCATTTGGACTGCCTACATGAACAAAGTAGCTTTACCTAAAGAGAAAAAACCCTTTTTAACTGCAGGAAGAAACTACATGCAAGAAAATAACAAACAAACAAACAAAAAAAAAACAAAGAATTAAAATGAAATAACACAAGCAGCAGCCCAGGGCAAGATGCAAACTTTGAGGGTTCTAAGTAAGCTTAATGTCCTCAGCATCGGGTGCTAAAAAGGCTGATATCAGTTCCCGCTGCCTGGTGTTCAGACCTTCTGCCAAGCAGAATGGTTCTCCATGAGAACCATTAGAATGAGCTGCTGTTTACAGCAACATTGAACAGTATCTGAAATAAAGCCTTAACAAGTAGACTGCAAAACAGCTTTTTACTGTTATTGTGGTGCAGACTGCAGTATACAGTGATGATCCACATACATAAACAACACTTGGCTGAAAAGAACATCAATCAGCTGGAACTGTATCCTGTTTAATGGTTAGTTAAAACTTGAACTCAAGGGGGAGATAGTGTACATATTTTTAAATGCAAAACTCTCACCTGCTGCTACTAAAAAAAAAAGTTACTCGTTCACATTGTTTATTTATTTATTTTTTGTATAATCTAAGTTGCATTACATCCTGTAATTTCTTTCACAATAGTTGGTCAAATTAATGGCACATAAAGCTGATGATTGAAATATTTAGCCTGGGATTAAAAAAACAAGTTTTCAAATATAATTATTCTACAGAACAACTGATCACGTGAACAGCAGGAATACTGAAAGAAACGAATGACCTTTCACATCCCAGTGATTGAAATGTTTAGTCAGATTTCCATGATTGTTAGTGTTAATTAATTGGACATTTGCTTAGTCATAATCACAATGGTTTCTTTTTTAATCATAAATCATACGAGGGTGTGATTGCCTGCAGCACTGGGAGGATCAGTTTATCCCCAACTATGAAAGGACAGTAATTAATCTCAATAAAACATAAGCTGTTTGTCATAGTTTCAGTTCATGCAAGCACACAGAGAGGGTGTAGGAGAATATTCTGCAAGGGTACCATACTGTAGGGCGCTGTGTTGCTATAAATAGTGTATAATTTTATTCTGCCCTTCCTGCGTCATACCAGCCCCCCCACTCACTAATGCCAGCCCCTATTCAGTCAACTCCACCATCTTTTGTAAGCACTACACCTTTACAGCTTTAAGTCCAGGGGATGTTTCTTTCTTTCTTTCACTCTTTCTTCTTCTTTTATTTATTTATTTATTTATGTTTTTGTACTTCTTCCTACAGTCTTTTACCTTTTGATGCTTCTGGATAGTTGGCTTGTCGCTTGACTTTATATATTATGGATGATATAATTGTTAACAAAGCACTCGGAGGCTTACTGATGAGGCATGAAAATAATTCTTATTCCCGCTGTTCTCTTGTGCAGACATACTTGCAGAGCTATTTTTGTCTGACTGAATTACTCATAAAAACAAAATAGAGAGACTGACATGTAACAGGGAAGCATCCAAATGATAGAGGATCGTATCAACTGAAAATGTATAATCCCTAAATAAAGAAGTTATTTAAAAATAAATTTACACAGCTACAGTATTTTTTGCTTAAGTATATGTGTCCTTATAATGCTTAAAATCAAAGCTATAAAGCAAAATCTGCAGGTATAAAAGGTATAAACTTTAAACACTTTCATCTTTTATTCATAATGCTTTCTATTATCAGATATACAAAAGGTTCCCATATAGTTTTAGATAAATATAATGTTTCCTGTTAAAATGCTTAATTTATTTGCTTAAACAGGCCAACATTATTTGTCCTTATGTTTGCATAGATTTAACTATTTGGCTGTGGAGTCTTCACAGAAAACCATGTGCTTAGACTTATTATTTACATATTTATACTAAAAGAAATGTTAAAAAATCATCATTTGCAGGAGTCCTACCTCACTCCTATTCTTCACCTTCGGAGTGAAACACACCTCTATGTCAGGTGACTGCAAAATGGACTTGAACTGCACCAGCGCTCCATTTACTGTAATGAAATCATTATTGAAGTGGGTGGAAATTAAGCAGTTTAAACTGAAAAGGTATTAACACATCTTTCACCCAGCTATGGCTGATTTGAAGCAAGCAAATGGGCACATTCACATGTCCTGATACTTGGTGATCCCTGCTATTTAAAATAAAATGGTGCAGTGTATATGTTTCTTCTTTTTTCTCATAAATGCCTAATATACTATTCATGGCCTCTCATGTCACAAAGGACTACTGATTATAAAAACACAGATGTTAAAGATCGATGTCCATTTATCTAAACACATCTTTATATGTGTTTTGACAAGGTGTGCTTTGTTAAAATCAGTGTTACAAACATTATCTGATAACACAGATAATATCTGGAATTTGAACTGTCAGTTGAAATCTATATCCAAACACATCTGTCATTCTTACAGTAATATAAAATTATTAAAATGATCTATGGGTTGATGCAGTGCCTTTGGTTATTTTCCTGTAACATGTATTAAAATGAGCAAAGCTACAGACCAGGTAAGCAGCCATGACATTAGAGACATTGTCCAGCTAGCTATAATTGGTTAATGTCCCTATTTTCTAATAGGCTAATCCCAGTCAAAAAGTTGAATAGAATATCATCCAACACTGATGTTGGGCCAGTATATTTGAGTATCTCTAGTTATTACTGCAGAAGATCCCGACAGCTATGGAAAGAAAACTGTCACATAGTTTAGCTGCTTGGAGATAGACACGTCAGAATAGTTTTCTTCAGAAAATGAATGATCAGGTGCCATATTTTATAACTTGTGTTAAAATTTGTGTTGTATTGTAAAGGGTTCCAAAACTTTGAAGCACATTTATATATTCAGCAGGTTTGTTAATATTGTCAGTGATTTTTAGATTTTTGTTGGCTCACTGAAACTTTGAATAAGAGGATACTTTGTGATAACAACAATGGGAAAAACAAACAAACAAACAAACAAACAAACAAACAAACAAACAAACAAACAAACAAACAAAAAACTCACTTATTCTTTAGACCTAATCATGCACTGATAAGGTTGACATCCTCATCCTTTACTGTAGCTTAACTGCATGTATCTAGTAGTATTGTAATTTTATCTCATATCACAGAAAGCCCTTCATTCATAGCTGTAACAAATCGGCAAATAGATATTAAGCTTACATAGGCCAAATAACCCACTTAGAGCTGGAGTCAAGGTCTCTTCATTTCATTATTTCTACACAACCATCTTGTCTGGACCAGTTCTGAATTGCCTTGCAGTTAAAGGATGTGTTAGACATGCCAAATCCTGAGTCTGAAGTGTTTGACTATTTGCATTGTTAAATGTTAACAAGCATCATGGCAGATCTGGCAGGATAAAAATGTGCAGGGTCAGCAGAACTGACGGGATACATTAGCCGAATGATAAATGAGTTTGCAAGCCAGAGCTTTGACTTCAAGAGCCAGTCCATCATAAGCTTTCATGTGGGAGGGTTTAAATTATGAACCCCTTATACAGCGTCAGTTCAATGGCCTCCTCTTGGTTTGGGAAAGAACTAGTATAGCTTGTGTATGAAAAAGCTGTCCATAGAGTTCTTCCTGTGGCTTTATTGTTTGTCATCATGACATGTCATTAACCTGTGCCACTGACATGTTCTCACTGCAGCCAAAATGCATCTGTTCCTGTATTTTTAGCTCTGCAGCCAGTTCAGAGAAAAGAAAGCTGTGTGGTTCTCCCACTTCTACATGAAATGAAACAAATTTCAGTCTGTTTCATAAAACATCGGTAGGAGATCAGAACAAGAGTTGCTTTGTTTTTAACTTTCTTTAATGCAAACTCTTCAAAGCTTCATGGAAACACTTCAGCTTGTTAACAGAAAACAGGAAAGAGGGCAGAGACACCAATACAAAGTAGATTTACTTCCTAAGTTTTATATTACCATGAGTTAACCTTTTGCTGTCATTCAATGTGCATATTGAGAATTTCTATTTCAATAAGATGCTGCAAGAGGTGGTGGAAATAACATGTCAGTCATCCATCCAACATAGTCCACTTCACCACTGTTACTACGGTGTTTCTGAAATGACATAGAAAAAAAAACAGCAAACAAACAAACAAGCAAAAAAATAAATAAAAAAGAAATAAAAAATAAAAATAAAAATAATTGAAGTGAGAGCCCTCTGGTCTGTAACATG
Organism: Melanotaenia boesemani; assembly: GCF_017639745.1. Taxonomy (NCBI): domain Eukaryota; kingdom Metazoa; phylum Chordata; class Actinopteri; order Atheriniformes; family Melanotaeniidae; genus Melanotaenia; species Melanotaenia boesemani. The sequence continues at coordinate 15,921,084 of NC_055700.1, forward strand.
GGCTTTGTTTGATAGGTGCTGGAGTACCATTTGGGATGAGTAACGCCTTTAAAGGCACATATAGAAAAACAACACATTTACACAGTTTTTCAGGTGGTTTCACCTGAGGACTATATATCTATTCGCAGATGAAGACGTATTTATGTCTGGAAGAAGTTTGGCCACTGACAGCCACCATCCATTCACAACTGTGCTTGGCATTTGAAATAATTTCTATACCCATCTTTAACACTAGATGTCAGTTATTCTTTCGCACTGTATCTTTAAGATAACAAATTGTAAGAAAAAAATCTTCTTATCATGACGAATGTAACCAGAAATACCCATTTAACTTCCACCACAGAACAAACGTTAAGCTTCCTAAAAACACCTACGGACATTGTTCAGGATTGCGGCTTTGCTTTAAAATATGCTCAGGAAGCTGCCATGTTGTGTGAACAACTAGAATTCTGGTTTAATAAAGTGCTCTGGAAACAAAGACTAGAGGTGTGACTAGAGTTAATGAATCTTTTACAAGGACAACTTTGAAATTGTTTTGCTGTTCTTCAGCATATCTCCTTATCTGATTTCCAAAGGCTTCTGTCAATGCCTTGCCAGGGAGAGCTAGTGAGACATGAGACAAGCTGTGAGCACAGTTTGCTGAAAACTGACTTGCAGACTTGCAAGAAACAAACAAAAGTTTGATGAGAACAGTCAGAGCTGGATAACTGACGGGGCGGTAAATGGAATGGACTGAGCTTATACAGCACTTTTCTAGTCATGCTGACCAGTCAAAGTGCTGTCACGGTAGGTGAGTGAGTGAATAAGAAACTGATCCCTCTTGCTGCTGACTGCTTAGCTGGTGATGAAACTGGGTGTTAAGACTCACAAGAGCAGAGAGAGTGACTGAATTACTGAAGGATCAGGTGAGTTTATAACAGGCTCTTAATAATGGCTGAATCAGTGACATGTACCATGGTCAAGGCTCACAATGCAGGACTTTCACACGTGTTTCAGGCATTAACAGTCATGCTTCTCATTCACTTTGAATGAGGTGATGTCTTTTGCTGCTGAAATGAATTCACTCACTTTGCTTGTACAGCTTTTTGTGGAAAACTGAGAATAGTTCAAATTTCCAGGCATTGCCAGCCAATCTATTCATCACACAGTCTTTCTGACATGCACTCTGGTGAGTGCTGTATGAATCTTAGAGATAGTTAGCAGCTACTCAACACAAATACACAAACAGGGTGGGAAATCAAACCAGATGTGGTAAATAGCATTTTTTATATATATATCTTCATAGCTCTCGTGAATAAGACCAATTTCAGGAAATAATGTGAAAAACATGAAACAATTAACCTAAGCTGGGATTTCAGAATGACAGTTGTATTGAAAAGCAACTATATTCACACACCTGAACCACAGTCATTATACTTCTCTGTTCAGTGTGATTCACTAAAGCATTTATTTCTTCTATCATATCAGTCTTTCAGTGGCAGAAAGATATTGACCTTAATTTAACCTGAGTTTTGTATCAGTTTCATAGTAATATTTTGAGTATTTAGAAAAAGCTCATTTTTCATCTTGCAGTTCCCAGGCTGATTAATTATTTACCTTGCTGATTAATATTTTAGTTATTATTAACAGGAAGATACAGACTGCTGTAAGCTGCAACAACGCCAAAAGCAAACAAAGAAGCTCCACTATTAGCCGCTAACAGCTGTAACATTAGCCCACAACCGCTCACTCTCTCCTCTTTCCACAAAAACAAATGGAAAACACCCCACTAAAGTTTCAGCCAATCAGAGACTTTTAATGATATACGTCATCATTCACTGCATTGACTGAGCATCTGATATTACACGGGAACGCATTATACCAGTTTTAAAATCGCTGCAATGGCTCCCTGTGCGTTTCAGGATTGATTTAAGGTTATTTGACTGGTTTATAAATGTCTTAATGGTCTTGGACCTTGTTATTTATCTGACTTACTTTTAAATATTGAGCTCTCATGGACCCTGTGGTCCTCTGGTACCGACCTCTTAGTTGTTTCTAAAGTAAGAACCAAAACATGCGGCAAGGCCCTTGTCTGTGGCACAGCCTGCCAGAGAACCTCAGGACTGCTCTCAGTTGTTCTTATTGTTTTTTAAGTTTATTTAATCTTTGTTTTAACACTGGGGGTTTTGCCTGCTTGGTCTGAGGGTTGTTGCCGTGATGATCGCCCTTGTAAGTGGTTTGGGTCCTGCACTGCAGTCTTATGGCTGTGGTGTGAACCCCAGCCTGCCCTGATATGAGTGGTTGCTATGGCGGCAACTTCTGTGGATGTGAATGGACTGGCTCCTGGTGTGGATGGATCCCCATGATATTGTTTTCTCACAGCAGCATCAAGCCAGATGTTTATTACTTTTAATATTTTATATCTATATACAGTTTAGAGACAGATATTAGGGAGTCGTGTTTGTGCAGAATTGGGGGGGGGAGGGGGGGGACTTGCTTTATTTTATTATGAATGAATTACTTTTTATCATGTAAAGCACTTTATAAATAAAGTTTGATTTGATTTGATATGTTTAATGACATTCTGTAAATATCAATACAACAGTAGCAGAATATTTTTTATCTTAGCTGAACTGATTTTGTGAGTATGGTAACAACATAACAGTTGTGTATACTATGCCCCAGTCTGTTAAAATATTAACTTTGTTGACCCATATAAGCAAAACAAAGCTAACATATTATAGAGGTTGGTGTGGTTGGTCTTCTGTTGCATATTTCCCATCATGCTCTGTGGCTACTCTGTATTGCACAATAAGCTAAGCGTGTCCCTGGGGCAGTTACTCCTCAGCAAGGCCAGCTCAATACATCTGTTAACTATTAGTGTAGCCTTACATTCAAATTTGACAATCAAAGGTAATCGGACACAGCACAGATACTTTATTTACTTCTATTTTTGTCATAATGGCTGTGGTGATTTTATATTTATTTATTTAATGTGTGGTTGCAATGTTGATGCAAAAGCAGCTTTGTTTATTTATTAAGATTTAATTTCTTCATCACACATTTCTATGGTGTGATTTAATGATACTAGTACTACTGGTCTTGGGCTACAACTGCGACTCTATTTGAAAGCACTAAGGAAACAAACAAACAAACAAACAAACAAACAAAAAACCCAAACAAAAACAAACAAACAAAAACAACTATGCATCATTGTGGAGTTTTTTTTTTTTACCATTTAGACATTTTTTCTCCTCTAAACTTGTCTGTTATTTAGCCTGTTATAGTGCATATAACACAGTTCTTTTTAAAAAATTGATATTTAAAGGAAAGTTTCTCTCCACAGATTTTAGAATTCAAGTTTTTTTTTATCTAATAGCATTTTATGCATAGGCGTGTCATGGGGCTGATTTTAGTTGATAGTAAAAGTGACAAATATTTTTTTTAAAATTAACCCCAAACATCATAGAATATGTAATAATATTTTGTAATACCTATTAGATTTTTTAAAAATGTGGGGCACAACGAAGCAATTATGCTTAGGGCGTCCAAATGGCTAGCAGTGGCCCTGGTAAAAACATCACATTTTCTTTTAGAATGTTGTTGTACACAAATTATTGGATTATAATAGGTCATTCAAATACTACATTGAAACATTTTGAGCCTAACACTTTATTTTCAACTCTGGAAACAGATTTTGGCAAATGCTTTGGGGCTTATGATTATTTTAGTCTTTAAAACCCCAGTATAGACATGCAAATGGGCCTTGAATTGAACATCATCTATATCAAAATATTATAGATGTTTCCAATATTCCCAATAACTCTGCTGTTTGTGAACACAGAGCCACATCTGTCCACACTTGCTTGCCATAAAGATTTGACCATCTGATCCTTGTGATGTTGGGAAGGGGGTGGGGAGGGTGGGGGGTGGGGGGGGGGGGTGTGGGGGGGGGGGGTCTGTTCAATGTAGCTTTAACAATAAATCTGTGAAGATATGTTTTCAGTTGTTTTTTTCTTGATGTTATTTTTTCTCTAGATGTGCTTGTTTTTGTTTATTTCTGCTTGCTATATTCTTTTTTTATTCACTGCCTCCCAGTCTGTGGACATTAAATGGGCCATATTACACCCAGAGGCTTGAATGTCCCCTGCTGCAGCCCAGTGTCTATAGAGGGAGTGCAGCAGAAAAAGAAGAGACACATTGTAAGCAACATTATAAAAACATTGCTGAAGACATACATTTAATTTGATTCACACACCAGTGTTAAAAATCAAGATAAAAATAAATCATATGTTGTTGATGAAGAATTGTGGGAACGCCTAATGATGAACATATAGAGTTACAATGGTCCAGCTTTGGTGGCACATGCCTGTATTTAATGAGATTTGCACAGGATGAAAAGGTAGCACAGGAGTTAAAGCAGGCCACTGCTGAAGCGGAGATGAGTGCAATGGAGTGATCATCTTTTGCCTCTCCCTGGAGCAGAGACACAGATGTCAGAGAACAAAAATTCCCCAGAGAAGAGAGCAAAATCTGCTCATTTCTCCACTTTGCTCTGTGAAACATAATTTGGAGCTTGAGTGTCTAATTGGCTGCATTTATTAAAATTATTACCTCCCTTTGCCCTAAATCCTTGGACATCTGCCATGATAATGATGACCCTCAGTTTGCAGATGGAATGAGACTGAAGGATTTACACATTTTTGTTTTTGTAGCTGTTTTTTTTTTTTTTTTTTTTTTTTTTTAACTTTGCTTTTAGCCAAATTTGAATGAATGAGTAGTAGTTTATTAGTACTAGTTAAAAGGAAAAAACAAAAAACAATGCTGGCATTGTCATTGATAAAATTCACAGCAAAAAGCATCTTTCATTGCAAAACTTTAGTAAAGATGCCACTTTTGCGTTTCATGAACAATGACCTGAGTGGGATGATTTGACAACTGCCTGAATGTGAGTATTTCTAGGAATTAGTTGAATCGTAACAGATGAAAAACTGAAGGTAAAAACATTTTCTCGACTGAAGCATCATATTAGTTCTTCTAAAGTTTGCTCTGACAGACAAATAAATGAATAATGCTTCAGTGTTAATTGCAAAAACAGGATGTTGCTGTAAGAATATTTAATTATTTAAGTTAAGTTGGTCTGTATTGAGAAAGTTTAAGGACCATTTGGCAGGTATACAATGTAAGGAATAAAGGTGTAATGTGGCAAATTGTGTATTCCCTATTAAAACAATCTGCATTATAAATATATTAAACTACATTTAGTTTCCCAAAATGCTGATTCTGGGAGACATGATGTCCTCTGATTCTCTGTGAATTGTTGATAAAGAGCAGGCTTTAAGGATCCGCTTCATAGAGACACAACTATTCCAAAGTGTCCTTTAAAATTACCTTTATCTACTTGAATTAATGTCATTCTGACTACTTTTTGAGTTTTCAGAGACTTTGTCTGTAGGTCTGATGATGTGTATCTGTCCACCTGGGGTTTATTCCAGTACACTTTCATTTCCTCATGCAATCAAAGGATAAAGTTGACTCAGCGGCTCATAATGCGAGAAATTATCAACTCGCTGTGACGTGTTTCTTAATTAACTGTGTGCGTACACTGTGTGCGACACACTGCAGCGCAACACAGTGCTGTCATCCAAACTTGGTGGAGCCTTGTGACTGAGCGCCTGCTGCCACATCAGGCGGCACTTGACTGCTCAACCAGGTGGATGCTGCGCCAACTTCAGACTTTCCTGTGATGGTCAAGCGTGCAGATACGGATTAAAAAGTGGGAAGCATCCGTATGAAGCAAAATACCTGCACGTGCATCAACGACTACCTTCCTCACATGTTCTCGAGCCTCATCTTTCATCAACCACATTTCGCTATCAAGCGCGAGAAGGCAAACCATGAGCTCTTCTCTTCCCAAAAGCGAGTCGACCACTTCTCTGCTGAGATCATCGGGGCCCAGCCGCAGGTCTGTGCACTCGGATCACGGTCCTCACGGTCACCGGAGTAACCGCACTCATCATCCCACCGCAGCTGGAGGCAGAGAGGATGCACCCTGGACAGAGGACTGCGAGGCCAGTGCGCGGAGACCTCTGTGCCAACCAGGACATGTCGACTCTCGGAATTTCAGCGATCATCACCGGGTGCAGAGAAGCCACTCTCACCTGCAGCCGAGCCATCTGGATGATAATTACGTTCAGGAGGATGTCAGGCAGAGGTCGAGTAGGTATCAGAAAGAGCGCAGCAAGTCCACCAGATCCAAACATCACCATCACCACCACGAGACCTCTAGAGGTGATCAGCTTCATGCAGCGCATCTTCAAGGGGGCTCCCGTCAGGACAGGAGGACATCACCAACCCCATCTTATCCAAAACACCCGGACGAAGCGGCTTTCTTCTTCGAACCCAGCGAGAGAGTCGTCACCGGGTCCTCATCCAGTCTGAGCTCCGACCCACCTGCGAGCAGCGCACCTGCCCAGCCCGCATCCAGACTCACATCCAAAAGACTGAGCACAACGTCTCAACATGACGCCAGCCTTCATCCCATTGTAAAATCAGTCTTTGGACAGGTAAGGAAGGTGATGAGGAAAACTTAGAAGCATGTTTTAAAAGTTGATTCAAAGTCAGGACATGAAACTACTTATAGAAGAGAAAGTGTGAAGTGGATTTACATGATACATATCCAAACGCTTCATCTTTAAAGTTTTGATTCAGCATTTAAGCTTATCTTTATAACTTTTTTTTGATAGATCACTCTAAAAAGTCTATTTGTACAGGGTTCTATCATCGTATTGCTCAAAGCTCTCTTATGTGTAATTAGTTCTGTAGCACAAATGTAAATTTTCAAGCTTTAAAGTAAATTAAAAAACTACCTCTACCAACATGAATTTAGAATCCACACCCAGTTAATTATCATGATTTTCAAGCTTTTTCAAATATTTCAATTTTTATTGAAGAAAAATAGTTTGTTCCTAAAAGACCAAATTAGAGTAGTCTTAAAAAAACTCATATTCACTTGAGTGCACCCATGTGAATGTTCTTTGTATGACAGTAGGCTTAGTTCTAGTTATTTATAACCATTTCACATATCACAAATACTACTGAGGAAATCTTTGAATGGTAAATTTAAGCTTCCCTCTCAAGACAGAGCTGCAGATGCAATGCGGTGGTTAAGTCAGGAAAGCAGCTATGACAAGAATTACATATCAGCATTATAATAAAAGATAAAATCCTTATTATTTTTAGTGTGTTCTAGTGTTGAAGAGCTCTGGTTACATCACTGCAGCATCAATGCTTATGGTGAAAGTGTTGTTGATTGTTTTTACAACTGAAGCTCTCAGGTGAGATGCAGCTGAAGTTGGAACCTATAAAGTCACATCTGACTGGACCCGCGACCACCCTGGCAGAGTTGATTAAAAATGAATGTGTGTTTTCAGTTCAAATCTGGCTCCTATGTATCTGGTGTCCATTACTTTCACGCATGCTGATATGAATGCAGTGGCTTTCATTGTGACTGTCACCTGAGTATCAGCAGGGGGATCAGCTTACCCACTGTGTGGAAAATGTTTCAAAGATGAGAGCTTGTCACTCTTTGACACACTCACACACATTTATCCACTCATACACATTAATAAAGCAATAATATCATTCACACACTCAAGTAAGCCAGGTGACCTAAAAATACATTGTGTTTCTACAAGGTAGATCATTCTTTCTGTTTCTCAGACAGATCATGCAGCTGCACAGTATGCTGTCGTTCCTCACCCCCCTACTCCACCCCACCTCTCTCCTTTCCAATCTTCTTGTTTCACTGAAATCCCTCTTTTTCTGTTAATGATAAAAAGCTCAAGAGGAGACAATTACCTCCATGTGCACTAATGTATTCCAGAAATAACTCCTCTCTATCCAGGCCAAAGCTTCAATCAGTCTTAGGGGGTTCCATCGAGGCAAAAAAAAAAAAAAAAAAAAAAAACATGCAGCGGTGTGTAGTGTGCTATATGAAATCTCCAAAGCTGCTGATGTATGTAGAAAGATTAAATAGCTTGGAGTTTCTATCAAATCTATGAATGATTACATGTAAAAGTTAAAATTTTCCTGCACAAAATCATGCACAGCTGAAATTATTTTAATCCAATTCTCAGGAACTATGAGAAAAGCACAACATGAGCTGCAGATTCTTCTCTGACTAATTAATAACAGACATTGATGAAGGAGGATTCCATTAGACTTCCATTAATCATATATTTAGTTTTTGATGTCACTGTGAAATGAACTCATATCAGACACAGATGCAATAGTCAAGATGAATTGATGAGTGGATGCGAGTTTGCAGAAGTGTTTGTGTGAAAGAGCAAGCAACAATGAGTAAATTATGCATGTGTGAGCATGAAACAACAAAAAAGTCAAAAGAATAGACATGAAACTTGAATATGATGTTTGTGCTTCTTGAAAAGATGCATCTGCATAATCCAAAATCCAGAGTGAGACATGTAACTGTGCAAACACTTTTGTTTCTCTCTTATGTAACATCAAGATCTGCATACAATCCCAACAGTACTCCTTTGCCGCAAGTAAAAGAAGCTAAAAATAGCTCATGAAGACCTGATTATGAGAGACTGGAACACAGCAGCCGTTTTTCTTTTCTTGGCAAAAAAAAAAAAAAAACAAACAAAAAAACAAACAAACTGACAGACATGATAAGGTTAACTAGTGAATCAAAGAACTGCTTTCTAGCATGTTTGTACCAGTTTACCAGTTTATAATCCACATTTTCAGACTGGAGGGATGAATCACAATGACGAAAAAGTCCTGTGTTGGGGTTTAGATGAAGGACAGGATGTATTTTGCATCTTGTTGGTTAAATAGGCTCTTGCATTACAATAAGTCATGAAATCTTCATTTTTTAAAATGTACTTTTTAATGTTACATTCTGTATCTTTAAAGCAGGCAGTCACTACAAAATCTTCTGGCTTTTAAACTATACAGGCTGCAACAAACACTGATGAAGGACGAAGCAGGAGCAGATCCCCCCTGTTCTATTTTAAGAGACTGAACATTCACAGTTGTGTTCGTGATCTTGAGCAACCTTGAACTGCAGTATTGAAAGGGTTCTGTTATCTTCTATGGAGAAATTGTCATCAAGGAGAGTGTTCTTTATAAATGCAATTTAGATGAAAGGATATGAGTATTATCCAGCAGAGGGTGCAAGTGCTGTACCGATGGGTCTGAACTCTGTGTGTTTGAGAGGGGGGTGAGAGTCTGACATTTCATTTTTTGTGGCATCAGTAAACTAGTAAAAGTAGCTGGAAGGGGAAGAAAGTGATGGAAGGAAAAAGGAAGGGAGAAATTAGCGGGACAGAGTTAAAATAAGAAGAGTTCCTTTGTAGGTAGACCTGATAATTGCACTCTTCAGCTGTCAGTGCCCTTCTCCCATCTGACAGCCCCAAAGACAATGTGAGGAAAGGTCTAAAGTGGCAGATGAGCTCCTCACTTCCTTAACTGGTTTTTCCTGTTTCTCATCCTCCACTGATGTTTTCTTTGTACCACTCTTTTTTTAATTTTTGCTCTTACAAGATCTCTCTTCCTCTCCCGTTTTTGGTTGCCTGGGTCACGTTGACCTTGATGACGTCTAGGAAGGAATGGACAAAAAAAGAGGCATGCGTTACAGAGAAAAAAAAAGAACAGCTCTGGAAATGCGAGAGAAGAGAGTAGCAGCACTGTTTTCATCCCAGCATATGCTGCAGGTTGTCTGGAGAATATTAGGCTATTTTTAGCCACAGATGGGTATTTTTATATCAGTGCTGCCAAAGACAGAGGTAGAAAATTCTTTCTTTGGCTATAACCTCCTCTCTTTGAGAAGAGGATTAGAGCCCATGCACAGTCTTCTTGTGCAGCAACGTTAGGTGCATGTTTTTGTGATGGTGCTAAATACTTCCAGAAACCTGAGGCTGAAAGAAAAAAAACTGATTGAAAAATTGCAAGTTGGGCAAAATAAGTCCAATGACAAGTAATGGAGGTTCAACTGACATGCTGTGAAATGAAGCATCAATTTTTTTCCTTGCTGACGCACAAGCTGCAGCACAATATTACACTATCCTGCATGAAATTTGATAGTTGTGGATAATTTTATTCAAATGGATTAACCGGCTATGGGATAGAAATGTGACGTCTCAGCTCAAGCACACGAAGATGACGCAAACGTTTTTTTTTTTCTTTTTCTAATGCCTCCTTTGATGATGAAAACATACGCTTAAAAGATCGATTACACTGGGACCAAGTGTGACATGGAAGGACAGAGGAAGGATATGATTCTAAATGATTTTATTTAACTTGAAATCTTGATTAGAAGATAGCTTATGAGTATGTGAGAGTTCATTATTACATCAGTGCCCTCCTTTTTTTGTCATTGCTCATCCCATTTATAGCTGTGACTGATACAGACCTCAGCATCTTCAGTTAATAACAATTTAATATTCCTTCAATGAGATTCATGTCTAGTTTAAAGAAATAAATACCCCCGCGTTGCAATGAATCCATTCTAAAAACCTCACCTCTATGTTTCTTACTAGAAAAATTGTAGCTTATTAACATCCAATATTGACTTAACAGTGGGAGCTTGTCATCACGTAGAGTCCAATCAGAAATGTAAAATAATAATCAGGAGTTTGTGAGTGAGTAAATGTGCAAGCGAGAAGGAAATGGATACAGAGGGAGAGAGAGAGAGAGAGAGAGAGAGAGAGAGAGAGAGAGAGAGAGAGAGAGAGAGATGGAAATCATGCCCGTGCACGCCATGGTGTGACATTATGAAAGCTGACGGCTCCTGTGTCTGACGTCTGATCTGTTCTGAAGTTCACAATGAGCCTCCGGTGAGAGGCTGGATGAATCATCCACAGAGCAACACAGAGGAGCTGCACAGATACTGAATGGGAGTGAGATCTGAAACAACTTCAGCGTGAATGTATTTATTAAAATAACAGAATAGACAAGGTCGAACAGGAGAGGAAAATACGGACGTACATTAGCGCTGCAGTGACTGATGCTGACTTTACTTCAGGAGTGGATGCTACTGGTATTTAAAAAGGGAGGTTTTGCTGCATGTGGTAGTTTGCTGTTTTAGACACAATGGCGGATGTTTGACCTTCACTGTGCAGAATGATTCATGTGAGGAGTTTTAGAAGGCTGTTTTGAAATTAATCTGTTGAAAGGTGAAAGGTTCATCTGAACTTATTTTGAATTTCAGTTCAAAATCTTTGTAACAGTATGATTTAAAAGAACCCTTATTTACCTATAAAATTCATCTCCACATAAACTAAGAACAATCAGTCAGCACACGGTATGTCTCCCTAATTCAATCCCTAATTTTTCAGTGTGAAAGAAAAGATGGGAATAATTGTATAGTTTGCATAAATTAACTCTACTGATCCGTTTTCCATACCTGCTTCATCCAGTTCAGGGTTGTGGGAGGGCTGGAACATACAACCAAACTCACTCCTGAAGACAAATATCTGGTGTCAGTTATTCACCAGTTAATCTAACTTTTTTTGTTGTTTTTTGGAGGGCAGAAGGAAGAACAGGCAAAAACCCCAAACCAAGGTTCAAACCATCAACTTTCTTGCTGTGAGGCAACAGTGCTAACCATCACACCACCACACAGCCCATAATTCAAACTTTTGAGGCGAGAGAGAACAAAAAAACAAATAAAACAAAAACAAACAAAATAAAAAAAACATTCACAAATTCAAAGATTTTAAAAAAATCAACAGTAAAGCATCAGAGCTAAATTGTGCGCTAATCTGTGCAAGTCTGCGTTAAACAATGCCACTTCAGTCTTGATGGCAGCATTGATAATAATATTAAAGACCTCATAAAATCCCTTTTTCTGTTCTTTCAGCTGTGGTAGGTACCATTTGTGCACCTCCAAGTGGTTGCTTTTGAATGTTCCCTGAGCTTGGACAGACTGGTTAAAAATCTTTTCCTATCATGCAACGTGGTCATGGAAAAATCTCAATCAAAGTTTAAGCCAACCCTAAAACACACCTGCTCTGTCACCATTTAAGTGTTCACAAAATAAAAATTGTGCTTTGTTAAGTAAGGTGTCAAGAAAAAAAATTCTCACAAATCAAATCAGATATTAATTAATTTTTCTATAGGCTGCTTTGCAAATGGACTTTTTTTTGTAATCACAGGAGTTACATCCTGCTGGTCTTTAGAAAGAAGGAGTTTTGCAGCATCTTTGCATCAGTGTTACTGTTTAGACTGGTGACTTTTTCTAAATGTAGTCAATGACATATGTATCAGGAAATTACCATCTGATCCTGTTATCATATCACTCTAGATGGACCAGATGGTATTAGCAGTGGTTTCAACTAAAGGTCTCCAGTTTAAAACTTAAAAACATTTTTGTTTCTATCAATTCAGTCTTTCCGTCAGACATCACAGCTTCTCAGAGTTAGGTAGTTTCTGGTTTAGGCGCTACTTGGTCAGGAAAAGATTGTGGACTAAATGCATTTTTTTGTATCTTTTTTTTTTTTTTTTTTTTTGCTCTCATTATTTCAGATCATTTTGTTGTTGCCTAGCTGACACATCAACACAGGATTTTACTGTATAAATCTATAGAAACAGCGGGCACCTAATGGTTTATATATTTAAATGTGTAACAACAATTTAAGTGACAGTTATCAGATGATAAGATGACAAGGAAAAACACCTAAAAAAACTCTACTTAACATTTAAGGTGGACTTTGGCTACAGCAACCAGTCACATTTAGAGAAAAATCTTATCTTTGTTTGGCTCAGTTGGAATATATCTGGAGTATGGCTGCAATATATATGCAATGGAGTACGAAGTGCTATATTTGCAGAGCAAAAGTATCATGTAGTAAATTTCTAGTTCGGTAGGAATTGTACTGTTTGTTTTTAACACTTTTTTTAGATGGTCCATGTGTAGTCATTGTTCTTAACAGCAAATTGGTATATGTGTGTGTCTGTGTGTGGACCAGACAGGCTGCGAGCGACCATTTCTTTGCCTGTCTGTCTGTATTTGCTTTTGCACGTGCTGGTTTGCATCCTCCAGCATTGTGGCTCGGCATCCTTGTGTCATTTCTTGCACATTTTGGCTTTGATCTGAATCCAAACCCTTCAAGCTTAACATGACTTTGTGATGCCTCTATGTAGAGGGGGATGGATGCTGAGGGTAGAGCAGGGAGAGTAGGAATGGGGGAGAGAGAAAGCGTGTTATATTTTTAGCTCCACAGCCCCACATCCAAGTGTGTTTAGTCAAGTGTATGTGTGTGTGTGTGTGTGTGTGTGAGTGAGTGTGTGTGAGCATTTTTGGATTAGTGTCTCCAGCGTCTTGCTCAGGGGAAGGTAATATGCTTGTCCGAATGAGCTTCTTCTGTCACATAGATGGTTTAAAACTGTGGAGTTGGCGGGAGTTGGGGGCTGTGGGAAAAAGAGCACGAGACAGACTGACGGACACACAAAGAGAGATAGAGGGTAGAGGAGAGGGAGGAAGAAAGGAAGGGAAGACACTGTAGGAAAGAGGATGGGATGAATAAGCAATCCTGCTTCTCTACTTCTGGCACTTGCATCTCGCTCTGATCACATGCATGCTTCCTCTCCATTGCTATTCTTTGTGTTCCTCTGACCTGTCCTTCATTCCTCTCTGCATATTTCCTCCTTTGTCTCAGCCTCCCTTCCCTCATACTGTTTAGCATCTTTGCCTCAAGGTCCTCTCCGCCCTGCACAATCCTTCATCCTTTCCCATCTTATCCTCTCCTCCAACTCTTATGGTCCCACTCTCTTTTTCTAAATGTCCTCCTAAATTAGTCTATGACCCATTGAACCCCGTCTCCCTTCCTAATGACTCCTATTCCGATGCATGCCTGGAAACACATGCAAACACACATGCATACACGTGCACTTACATACAGGCACATCACCATATTTAGGGAGAAAACATAAAGCATTTTTTAGTTGATGCTGTTTTTTGCAATGGGAAACTCTGTAAAGTCGCTAAAAATTTTCACCAAGAAGGTAAGATCTGCTCTGAGGTTTTTCATCCTGTTGTGATCTCCCTGCCTTCCCTGGCTCTCGGTGCATGTTTGTGTAATGGTGTGTCCCCAACTGGACCAATAGCTACCAAATTTGATTCAATCTTTACTGACTGATCCCTCTGTTCTGTCTGACAATTCACTGCCAGGCTGTGTTGAACTGTGCATTGTGTTGCCGGAGCCTAGTTTACTACTAGATATCCAAGATAAGCTCATACTGTAGTTTACTAACACTGCGGTTTGAACTTATGACAACTCACCCTGCATGCATATTAAGCATATTTTTAGCATTTGTGCATAGTTGTATTTAAAAGACTTGTGCAGTGCTGCTTTTGTTATACCTGTTGACTGAGTCTGTAAATTAGAATTTCTTTAAAGTCACTGAGGTTGCAGTTGAGTCCTGCCTCAATAAAAAGCACATGCACCTGCTGGATGGCATCAGTCAGTGGACATGTTACAAACAGGACCTCAATTTATCAGATTCTGTTAGCTTAAATTCCCTACCAGCACTGTCTTTTAGTGTGTGTGAAAACATCTAGTTTAGAAAGATGTCTCATATTTCCAGCCCATGTCATGTCATCAAAAGTTTGATTACACTCTTAGTATAGCAATAAACCCCACAAACAGAATTTCCTTCATATCAGCAGCTGCGCATCCTTGAGGAAGCACATTATGACAAGCAACTGTTGATGCCATCTGTTCAAAATGGGTTGGAGTGGTGCAGAAGTTCTTGCTTGACCTCAGTCGTCCTCACTCTTACAGATTTGTGTTTTCCTCTGTGTGTGTATATACGGGTTTTTTATGTTATATAACTGCTAGCACGAGGCTTCGTAGTAATTTTCTGGCATGATGTAGCCACGGCCAGCCCTGTTCTATGCATCACTTGGTCAGATTACCCAGTGGGCATCCGTTCCTGTAGTGAGAACTGTAGGAGTACACGAACTGGCATTAGGAGTGAGGCGGTAACAGATGGAGTGTGAAGGTCATTTGTAAAGTATAAAATACAATGTATTTCTGCATATAGAACAAGTATGCATTAAAATCTTTCTTTGCATATGTATGCAAATGTCTTATGTTTGCTGTATAAAGCCCCTGAAGATGGTACCAGCTCATGTCAGAGATTATTAAAGCAGCAGTTTGTAATTTGTTCAGATATTGAGTCTATTCCACTTGATTTTGAAGAAGTAGATTATCCTTTGCTAAATTGGACATTGAAATACAGATAAAACCAACATTCCATTTTTAAGAAGCAATGAGAAATGGTACAGCTTTATAGATCAGTTCATCTCAGTGAGATAACAAAAAGTGCAGAACATAATCCATTTAGTAATTGCTGTTTGTGAGCTGCATTAGGCTGCTTATAACTCAAATGTTAGTCAGAGTGATGGCTGGACCATATTTGACTTTATTTAGAGGCAGTCAGAGATGGTCTGTTTTTAATTAACCTGTAGCTCCCTCAGTAATTGGAACGGCTTATGTGACAACAGGATTTGCCCCCTGGTTGATTAGCTAATGCGTAATTATAATTTTATGGCTGACAGAATTTTTGCTTCATCTTCTGGACAACACAGTTGTTTTGTAATGTGCACAAAAAAGGACAAATGTTGCCACTTATGGAGAAATATAAAACACTCTAGAGGCTGTGCCTCAGCCAATGGTAAGCGCATGTTTGAATCGATCTGCATTGCATCATCAGGTTGTTTCCCTTTTTACTTGTTATCGAGACAATGAGCATTGAGATATTCGCTATTTCACGATTTGGATATTATTTTAGAAGTTCTGATTGTCATTTATACAGTATGTAGTGTAGAAATAATGTGCCCACTATTGTACAGTGAGAGATTTGGAAAGTTCAGACATATGCAGTCATAAGGTAGTAAACAAATAATTTTGGCATTAAAAGAGGTGAATGGTTTTTGCATGAAGTTAGATAGTTGGGGTTGTTACAGATCATGTGGAGAGTTTCTGCAGTTTCATTAAGCAAGATGGATTCATAGATGGCATCAGTTGCTGTGTCATGAAAAATGTATTATACCCTCTTCTGTCTGACTGAGCTCCTTTTCCCATCACAACTAACCTGAATCCACACCTTTCAATAACTGGCAGGGTGTCTGTCACCCATGATTCCCTATGAGCACCCCAATCCTCCCAACTCCGTGTTGGCTCCTTGTTGAAACCATTCATCAACAAACTGAGTCACAGTCTTTACCCCTGTCTTTGCCTCTACTCCGATATCTGGCCCTTCAACCTGGATGCGGCTCCAGGACCAGAAGAAGAACTACAAAGCAGTGCAGTCCTGTGAGGAGGGGGGATCTGGGGGGGCCTATCTTGAGCCACTAGTAGCCCTGGCCCAGAACGGAGCCAACATGCACAACGTACTGGGGCCTGCATGCATCTTTCTACGCAAGGGCTTCGCTGAGAGCCGGCAGGCTGTACGTAAGTCCAGAAAATATCATGTGCATGCATGCCGAGTAAGATTAGCACATAATGCAGTTCATGCACAATAAGCAAAGCACATCATGAGTGTGTGCAGTGATCAACTTCTACTAAATACATGTCAGTTCTTGACAAAAATAAAGAAGAGTGGTGGTGCAGAGAGGATGGTACTTTGAGAAAATCTTCATAGACAGTCTTAAATGCTTAAATTAAGATAGAAAAAAAGGGTGTGTCTGTATGTGTGTGGTGAATGCTTAAACATGAGGTTGGATTCATAAGGCAAGGCAAGTTGATTTGTATAGCACATTTCATGTACAAGACTATTCAGTGCTTCTCACAAACATTGTGGACACTGGGGACTAAAGAAGCAAAATGTGGTGATGACTGACAGTCATTCATATGGGTATCATTTCTCTCCACCTATCTTCAAAAGTGGACTACATACACCAAATGGTGGTATAAATAAAAACAATGAACCTGAAATATTCAATGCAGATGATGAATTTGTAGACAGTGCTGCTTACCTTATTGAGGGATTGGGACTGAATCCTTTTATTTCAGTGGAGTAGCACTTTAAGGGACTATTTTGTCCTTTCTGCAGCTTTCTGCACTTAAAGCAACTCGCTGACAAAAGCAAAAAAAAAAAAAAAAAAAAAAAATCAACTCAAATTGTATGAACAAAGAAAAATTGTTTCTTTTTATGCTAGTGCAAATAATATATATATTAATATCATTTAACTGCTGTTTCTGTATTTCACTTTGATCCATATGCCAAATTTTGAAAGAGAATGCCAAGACTCAGCATGTTTTCTTCACTGTGTGATCTCACCGATGAGCTCTTCCTCCTTAGTTGGATGCAAACCTGAAAATGGTTGGCACACACCTGAAGTCACCTTCTTATTTTTCACAACATCATGTTGGGAGAGAGGTGCTGGGTATTGGCATGACTTTTAACATGTCAGCAGTATTTGGATCCTAACCTTGCATTGTGATCCCTCACAGGACCGAGAGTTGAGGCCAGAAGAAATGGATGGTATGTTGCTATATTTAGCACCAATAGAAAATTCAAATTGAACTGGTATTTCTGATATTCTTTGGTAATTTCCATCATTTCCTTTTCTTTCAGAGTTGCGTGAGGCCTTCAAGGAATTTGACAAAGACAAAGATGGGTTTATCGGCTGTAAAGACCTGGGGAACTGCATGAGGACGATGGGCTACATGCCAACAGAGATGGAACTAATAGAACTGAGCCAGCAAATCAACATGAACTGTAACTAAATCTGTACTTGTTTGTGTGCCCATGTCTATTAATTATTTTAGGCTATTTTGCTTTCCTCTGACAGTTTTCAACATTAAATGTGCAGAAAGTTTAATACAAAACCAATGACAACCACTCCATCAGTTTTTTGGCCTCGGCTTTTGCCTTACCCCACAATCAACACCTGAAGAAGAAAAATTTGGTGATATTGTGTCTCTAAGTACATACTGAGTTTAACCCTTCTTTTCAATCTGTCCATTAGTGGGAGGACATGTTGACTTTGAGGACTTTGTTGAACTCATGGGGCCCAAACTTCTGGCTGAAACAGCAGACATGATAGGGGTAAAGGAACTGAGGGATGCTTTCAAGGAGGTGAGAAGTACTCAAGTGTATTTTACATTCTTGGCAATTGTTGGTGCAAACAAAAGCAGGTCTATATAAAAGAAGGACAGTAGTTTGGGCTATTGGACATTGCGATTCAGTTCAAATGATGCTTTTTTATTAATCTCTTTATATTCCTTATTTTCAGTTTGACACCAATGGTGATGGCCAGATCAGCACTGCCGAACTCAGAGAAGCAATGAAAAAACTGTTAGGACAGCAGGTAAACAGCTACTGGGAGAATTTCCCCCTCTCGTCATAGCGTTCCATCAATCACTGTCTGCCTGGTTTTAGCCTGTCCTCTTTACATGTAACCCTACTCTTTGTGCCAAAGACGTTCATACTTTCCTTACAACTTGGCTTTTTCAGGTTGGACACAGAGATCTGGAGGAGATTTTACGAGACATTGACTTAAATGGAGATGGACATGTAGACTTTGAAGGTACAAAGCAGACTTCATATTTAGCAAATACACCAAAATGTATGGTTCTAATATATGTTTACAGATTTTCTGTTGGTTCTCAACACCCTGCTGTTTATCTCTCTCTCTCTCTCTCTCTCTCTCTCCTTCCCCTCTCTCTCTCTCTCTCTCTCTCTCTCTCTCTCTCTCTCTCTATATATATATATATATATATATATATAATATGTGTATTTTGTATTTCCATACCATGCTGGTATTAAGATGAGAGGATGAAGGAATGTCTGTCAGATTATCTCTATGCCAAAGGATTTTGTCACCTAAAAGATTACCCACCAAGAAAATGATCCACACATGTGGAAAGGGATAAAAATATTAGAGAATGCTGTTTTTCAGGGTCATGCAACTAAATGTACAATTTTATATTTTGTTTTGATGTGTTCTACATGCAGTTGACCAAAAAAAAAAAAAAAAAAAACTTTCAATATAGCCCAGTTAATATAAGGAGCCAAAGATTGCATGTAGGTTGTACTTAGTTTAGTCCTGAATGAGTTTTAGGGTCTGGAGTATAGCAAGCAAAAATAACATCACAATTTTTAGTATTTAGTATCAGAAAGTGTGTCGCTGTCTTTGTAATATTTTGTTTACAAAATTGGACTGTTCACGCCTCCGCGTCGTCCTGATAATGGCCACCTCGTCGGGCATATATACATATATATATATATATATATATATATGTATATATGTGTGTGTGTGTGTGTGTGTGTGTGTGTGTGTGTGTGTGTAAATTTTTGTAACCCTTTACCAAGTAATTTGTGGCCAGATGTCCTCAATATCTGATAAAATATGGATGAAATTGTTACGCCTGAATGAATGGTAATTGTGCGGAAATTGTAAAATATGTGCTTCCTGTTGTGGATGGAGTACCATATATCGTATTGAGCAGTCTTAGTGGAGGATATTTTTGAGTTTTATCACAAAAATAAACAGATGATGAGTGAATCACATTAATGCTGCTTGACTGCTTGGATTGCTAAAATATTTAGGGTGCAGGTTTAACGCTAATGAGGTTAACATGTCTTATTTAACAATAGAGTTTTTGTTATCAAAATTGATTATCAGATTTGCCGTTTAGATTGTTTAACAATGCTCATTCAGAAGCTCAATACCTTTGGTATTTTCTCCATGGTGGTGTAAATAAATATTCAGCACTTGTCAAGCAGACACCACATTTAAGAGCTTCTGTTGCTACTTAGCAAATTTAACAGGTGTCTTACTTATTCATTCATTCTACCTACCCACATAATATGAAATAAAGCCGACTGAGCTTCGCTTTACTTTTCACCTCTTCAAATTCATTGGTGTCCAATTTTGAGTATTGTGTTATTTTATATATATTTAAAATGAAGATGGCTGCTGAGTTTGTAAACAATCTCCTTTTCTTTAATTCACAGAGTTCGTCCGGATGATGTCTCGGTGAATTTAGTTTGGTGACAGACGTCTCAGGCGCTAAAACAAAACCTGGATTCTATCCTAGATTTGGAGGAAAAGTTAAATGTCTAGCACAGACTGATGATAGATCTTGAACTTCTTGAACTGTCAATGAGTAAGACAGCAAAAAAAAAAAACAATAACAAAAAAAAAAAAAAAACATATCAACCTTGCCCTGAAACTGCCATGCTGAAGCACAACGGCTGATGACTACAGCCAGCAGGAACACTGGTAATAACACACTGCTGCTGTTCTTTAAAGCATAAACAAAACCAATGGCTGCATTTCTGACTTTTGTGAAGTACATTTTAAAACCATATTTTCCCCTTATTTATGATGACATTTTTCATGTGCTAGTCAACCCAATAGTTAAAGGGTAATATGATGTTTGAGCAATTTTGCTCAAATGTAGATAGAAGGTATTACCATTGTTATTTACTGTAGCAATTAAGATGATATATTTTTAAGACAGCAGTATGCCAGCAGAGACCAAAACTGACAGAGCACATTCCTTCTTAATGCTGACATGACATAAGCACAAATACAAAGGTAATATGGAAATATTTAATGTTACCCATTCATATCTGCGTGTTTGTGTTTTGTGCATATTGTTGTTTCTCTTCATCCAATGCTGTTTATGTGAAGTGTCACTGGAGACTGTCATCAAACACAGATTAATTACGTTCAGTATTTGTTAGGTAATAATGTGTAATGTAGCACCAATTTTGTTCTACTGACTTTAAAAACATTATGTCCATCTTACTGTGATAGACGTGTCATTTCCAGTGTGCATGAGACTATGAGACTCCTGCAGCTATAAACAGTCTGCAAGGAAATTATTGATCATCTTTACTACTGTGATAAGCCTTTTAATTATTTGTATGTTTTATTATAGGCTGCATGAATCCTCAGAGGTGGGTTGAATTGTGTTACAAGTTCAATTGGTGAAAGGAGTCTGATAATGCTTTCATTTTTTCACAAATGTATTTGTTTAATAGGGTTTTGTGAGTCTACTGATACAGAAGTCTCCTGAAGTGAGATTTCTTTTACTATTGGGGGAACAGCTACACTTTTTAAACTATAATACCTCAAAGTGAATAGAACAATCAATCCCATCCATATCCAGTTTCCTTTAACCCAGTCTAATCTTGAACCAATTTCATTACATTCATCATTGATATGTGTAAGGAAGCAATATGAGCTTTTTTATGAAAACAGCCAAAGAAATTTTACAAAAATACAATGTGATTTTAATTCAGTTTACTAATCGTTGTTGGGACAGTTGTACTATTCCAAGACTGTTCATAAAGGTCATGAGGGTATATGCATGTTCTTAAGTTATGGTATTCTTCAAAAGGGAAATCTTACTTTGTGATTTTGCGTGTCTTAACTGTGTGAAACTATGCATGTTGCAAAATTACTGCAATTTGTAGCAGAATATATAAAAATAAAAGTTTTTATTCCAACTTGGAAATAGTGTGTGTTTCTTGTACTTGTGCTTCACAAAATGTAAACAGTAAACTAAATTCCTAACTTTATCAGTTTAGAGTTCTCTTCTATTTGTTTTTTCTTGTTTAGTTTCCCCCCCCTTTTTTCATTCTTGCTCTTCACCTTTCATATTTCACCTGTAAAGAAGAAAAAGAAAAAAATGAGACACTCACACTGTGATGAGGTTCTACTCCATGATTGCTAACAGAAGAAATGTTTAGCCGTAAAGAGGAATCAGGCTCATTAAGTCCTTAAAAAATTCAAAGTTAACTAAGTTTAGTTATATTAATTAATCTGTGTTGGTTGAACACTAGCAAGCCCTCTGTCATAGTGCAGTAACAGCAAAGATCTTTCTGAGACTGAATAATTTGCATATTTATCAGAGCCATCTTGACTTAACAGAAACAGGACAGTGGGACACCATTGCCTTGTGACAGAATAAAAGTGTTCATAGTAAGGATACAGTAGGCTAGATTTAAAAAAAAATCATTGGAGTGAAATTATTTGAGGATATATGGGAGTTAACACAACACAGCCTAATTTTTTAATTCCAGATTATATCAATAATCCGAAAATAAAAATATAAAATCTCTGGCCCCAAGTACCATAATATGTTTCCTGATTTTTCTTTTTCCAGTCAGAAAACAGCTTTAAAAAGCTGACTTCATGGTGAATCCTCTATAATCAGATTTAAGGTTAATTTCTTTCCCACTGTGCAGTGACGACAGTCCTGATTGGCCTCTTGTTGTCATGGTGACACTATACTCCCCGGTCTGCTCCTGTGGCATGTTGTTGCCTGCAAAACAACCCACAAGCAGCACAGTGTAAAAAATCCTGTGCATTAAAAATCCAAATGGAGGATTACCTGACCGCTTGCCACCTCTCGTCTAATTTTATATCCGCAATACGGTAGAAGTCTGTTGTGACGGTAAGCAGTTAGTTAACGAGCTAACTTGAAAGCTAGCTTAATAACATTCAGTTTCCTACACTTGTAGGTCAGTGAGTTTCTCTCCGACGAATTACGTATATTATCTTTGTTTCATAAACCGTCACCACTAATGTCCAATCACCTGTAGCATATTACCAGTTTTTATTGATAAAGACAGGTACTACTTGACTGTGTTGTTTTGTGTGTGTGTGTGTTTTTTTTAAATAAATTGAACCAACATTATCAAGTTTAAATAAAGATAAATTAGATTATATTATTGAGAAAATTTGTCTTTGTTTACCAAATTTTGAGATCTTAGCCTGTTTTCTTTTCAGTGTATTCTTAGTTCAAAGATAATGTTTTTATGTGTTTTTTTAATTCATGTAATTAAATAAAAATATGAAAAAGATTTTATATGTAATTTTAATTTTTATATTCATTCTAGTGCATTTTTTATTTGTATTTTTTTTTTTTTTTTTTTTTTTACATCTATACACTAAGAAGTAGGAACTGTGTAAATGTAAATAGAAACAGGAAGTAATGATTTCTAAATTCAATAATCTGATTTATAATATATTGGCACACAGCAGACACGTCATTCTGTTCCAAACTTTTTGAGATGTGTTGCTGCCAGCAATTTTAAGATAAGCTCATCTTTGTCATGAAATTGTAAAATGTCTCACTTTAAACTTTGATATATTCTCTAAGTTCTGTTGTGGATAAATATTGGTTCATGACAATTGTAAGTCATAGCTGCAGTGTACTATATCAGATTATTACATCTGTGCATATAAAATTTGTTATTTTGTGCTGTTTTTCAGAATTATGGGAGTTACTCCTGATGCCTCAATGACTGTGGCTTGAAATGGTGCAGAAGACTTTCCATAAAGCTTAGGGTTTCGACATGGCCTGCAGTTTTGTTTGTTTTGTATCATCTTTGCTGTTGACAGCATGACTTGGTTTACATTGCCTGTTGGCAATCTGCTCTGCACTTGTCTTAGCATCCTCATCACTGTGTGGTTTACTCTTTTGTTCGTCATTGTTATTGTGCCAGCTGCGCTTGGAGTCTCTTTTAGTATCCATAACTTCTACATGAGGACACTTCTCAAAATATTTGAGGTGAGCTTAGTTGATATAGTTTGTGACCTTATAATAAAGTCAAAGTCTTAAAAAGTTTTGTTTTAAGTTTTGTTTTAAAGATTGTGTATTTCATTGATTATCTGGAAGATTATCTAGCCCCTCTGAGACACACTTAGATAGATATTTAAGACGATGTATGTTTCTCCTCAGGGAGTTTGTTTTTGGAGCACACTGTAGGTAAAAATGAGCTTTTAGCCATGGGACTTCATCTGTGTTGTGGTGATATTTGGGGTAACTTAGACCCCTGCGACAAAGTTCATCCACTTGCACAACATTCCCCTTAAGAAGCTCAGCCCCTGTGGTCCTAGTTTATCTGTTGAAGTTATATATTCACACCTCCCTTTCATCACTAGTGACTCGAATTAAACTGCTGTAACTGAACAAATATGTAACAAAATGTTATTTTTGTAAAGTTGAATTATCTTTTGCTGTTTCTTGAGGACAGTTTTAGGCCGCTGTCAGAGGCCATCTGCTTTACATTTAGAATTAGTTTTACTCAAGGCTCCAGAAAAGAGCAGATGGGGTCTGAATATAAACATCCAGAGGCAAAGTTGTTATTTAACACATAAAAATTCTGTTCCAAACGAGAGACAGAAGGTTAAAATACATGAAAATGTTTTAGTATTTTCTCTTCATTAGTTTTCAGGAATTTCCATGTATACAGGTATTTTATTTACAGTATTTTATAAAAGAGTTTAATCAATTCCTTTATTGGATGTAATCAATAATTAAATCTACACACATGGGCAGTGGTGATAACCAAGTACTGTACCTAAGTATGGTTTGAGATGTCCCGGAAAGTATTATGCTTTCGACTAACCTACATTTATTTGACTAATTTAAAGATGTAAATGTAAAACAGCACAAAACAAAAGTTCAGCATATTGTTGAAAGATAGACCAATAGACTTCTACGTGTGAAGCTAAGTTATATTTCTAGTGATTATGAGTAGTTAACGCCTCCACCTAATAGTGACTTTTCTTTCTGAATTTCATACACGGTGTTAGTTCAGTAAGTGTTTGAATGATCCTATATTTCAACAGAAATCAATGGTTTGAGAAAGGCTCAAAAATTAAAAACAGATTTGCACCTCAGAACTTTTTTCTTTTTAACATCTGATGACTATCATTTTTACAGGTTTTGAATAAATAAGTAAATGGTAATATGTTAAGTTACAGAAACTGGTTACTGGCTGTTTTACTTAATTTTTTTTTTTTGGGGGGGGGGGGGGTTGTGCAAATGTAATTATTGATTAATTGTATTCCTGATTTGATCATTTTTCACATTTTAGATGATTTTGACATATGAACCCAAGCACTACAGCTGTGAAATAGTTTTTCCATTTTGCTTTTTCATTGACATGCATGGCTTTACGCAGTGGATACCTTCTTTTTTGTGGTCATTATGATGCTTCTGGGCAGTTAACAGAAAGCTTTTGCATTTGTGGCTTTTCCATTTGACAAGCCTTAGTGCCTTCCAACATTGTTAATCATAGTTTTTTTTTTTTTATCTTGTTCTCTACTTGCACCAGTTCAATTCTCTTCAGGTTTTTGCTGGAGCTTGATCCCTCAGAATGGTGGCCTACTTATGGTTAAGCTAGTCAGATGGGGAGGGTTTGAAGCTGGAATTGAACAACAATGGTGTTTCTCAGCTGCCAAACACATGCTTTCCCAGCCATCTCTGCTGCTGAGCCTCACTCACCAGAGAACATGTTGCCTAATTTAATCACTTTGATCATGTCAGAATCTGTGCTGCATTTTTTCTCTTTAAATCTTGCCTGCATTTTGCAGGGTTTTGTTTTAACTGTTAATCCAACTGAATAGAGTAAAAGTAAAAGAATAAATTCAGTTCTTATATCTTGCTCTTAATATTTTTACATACAAAATGTTGCAGTACTGTGTTTTTGTCTTGATTTAGTGGACAACCTTACGAATGGAGTTACAAGCAAAGGAGAAGAATCAGCAGCTCTATAAATCATTTACCAATGGTAAAATAGTTATGGTTCAGTATGTGGCAGATGTAAAAATGCGTTGTATTCTTTTTTATTTTTACTGTTAAATAGTGTCTTTCTCCTTTTTCTTTTATTGAAGGCATCATAAACAAAGAGCCACTGCTGTCTGTACGTCAGGAGATCCAGGACCTTCGAGGTTCTTTAAGATGTTCAGGCTCACAGTCTGAGTTTGAGA
Organism: Melanotaenia boesemani; assembly: GCF_017639745.1. Taxonomy (NCBI): domain Eukaryota; kingdom Metazoa; phylum Chordata; class Actinopteri; order Atheriniformes; family Melanotaeniidae; genus Melanotaenia; species Melanotaenia boesemani. The sequence continues at coordinate 15,946,837 of NC_055700.1, forward strand.
TGGCTGACATCTTCTATTTCTGCCGGAGAGGTGTGGAGAGCATTGTTGATGATGAGGTGACCAAGTGCTTTTCGGCTCAGGAGCTAGAAAAGTGGAACTTACTAACCCGAAGCAACTACAACTTCCATCACATCAATCTGAAAGTTACAGTCCTGTGGGGTCTTGGACTTCTTCTCCGCTATGGGGTTCTGCTGCCTCTGAGGTTAGAGTAGCAACACACAGAGGAGATCCAGTGGAACAGGCAGTTTGCTTTCATATTATAAAAGTTTGGCTAGTTCAGTCTTATATTAAGAGCTTGTTTTGTTTTTTATAGAGTAACTCTTGCAGTCACAGGCATTTGTCTGTTCATTGTTCTGAGCAGCTTGGTGGGGTTTCTGCCTAATACACAGTAAGTTTCTGCCAGCTTTCATAACACCTCAGATATGTATAAATGCCTCTGTAGCAGGGTTAGGTAGCTCAAAAGCTACGAGACAGACAAGATGCACCTCATGTCAATCAGACAAACTGGCTGATTGTTGTGGCATTGTGCTGTATGTCCTCAGGTTAAGATCTTACCTTAGTGAGAAGGTACATCTGATGGGTTACCGCATCTGTGTTAATTCTCTCACAGCAATCATCACCTATCATAACAGGTGTGTATGTGAAGTTCAGCAACAGTGTCAGTCTTTTGAGATATGTTAGAAAGCATACTGTGTTTCATTCACTAAAAGCACAGTGGTATTGCTGCATTTGAATACAAGGGAGTAGGAAATCAGACCTTATCACATCATTTCCAAACTCTTTATATTTGATGTGCATTAAGGGAAAAGTAGTGCCATCAGTTTTATCAGACCAGAAGAGCACAAAGAAGTTTTTTTTTTTTGTATATATATTTTTGTATATATTAATATACATTTTTATGTATTAATTTTAATTATAATCAATATTTGTTTGTATAATTATTATGTATATATACACATTTATGCAAATGCATCTATCTCAGATATTAACAGGACAATAGATTGATAGCATTTATCTGTAAATAATATGTAATATACATTGTGTTTTATGCCTGTCTTTTGTTTAACTGTAGAGAAAACAGACCAAAGAATGATGGCATCTGTGTGGCCAATCACACAACACCAATAGACGTAATTATCTTGGCCAATGACCGCTGCTACTCTTTGGTATGAAACTGTCTCTCTTCTTATGTGTTTAGAATGAATTATTATGAGAAATAGCTCAGCTTTATATAGTGAGGCCAATTTTATTGACCTGAATTTAAGATTAGGTTGTCTCTCAGGTTGGCCAAGTACATGGAGGCTTGCTGGGAATGATCCAAACAGCCATGGTCAAATCCTCTCCTCACATATGGTTTGACAGAGCAGAAGTGAAAGACAGACACCTAGTGGCCAAAAGGTAACATTGCATCTTCATAATGTTAGTGAAGATAAGTGGGTGCAGCAGGGACTAGTCTTTTTGTTTAATGAATTTAAGCTTGGTTGTATATGTGCCATTATATATATTTTTTCGACTAAGTTTGGTTTTCATGGTTTCAAATTTTGCAAAGGTCAGTATAATAAATTGTTCTTGGCTGCTCATGTTGTAGCACTGGATTTTATTAGTTAGATTTTGTTAATAATGCAGCTTTTTTTTTTCCTCCAGGCTTAGTGATCATGTTGCTGATAAAACCAAACAGCCCATTCTCATCTTCCCTGAGGGTTTGTATCAGAATGCCTTTGTTTTTCTTTTCTTTTTTTTCTTTTTTGTTTGTTTTATCTTTTTTTGTTTTGGTTTAAAAATCAACAAAAACATAAATAAATGAAGCTGAAAACACTAAAAGTCACAGAACATGAATATGTCTGATGGCGAGCATGCACTCCAAATGGTTCCTCACTCTCACAGGCATGCTTCCCACCTTGGTAGCAGCCATTTGTGAAGCTGAAACATCTTAACATGTGTTTGCTCTTACAGGATCCGTTGGAAAAACTCCCAACAGGGTCATGCAGTTTCTGTAAATGCACAGTCATGGAGTGATAGATATTTATTCATCTAGCTAGGTTTCCTCTGCAAAAGCATATGCACTTTTAGATTCTGAGTAACTTTTCGACAAGTGATGACCGTCCCTATAATTTGTGCTTTGTTGGGTGATTCTAGCTTTATTTAATTTACAGGCACTTGTGTTAACAACACATCAGTGATGATGTTCAAGAAGGGTAGCTTTGAAATTGGCTGCACCGTCTATCCTGTTGCCATTAAGGTAGGACCTGTTATTTCCTCTTTCTCATATTGATCACAGCTACAGTCACTGGGAGCTTGCTTTCTATTATAGTACGACCCTCGCTTTGGAGATGCTTTCTGGAACAGCAGCAAGTTTGGCTTGGTGGGATACCTGCTGAGAATGATGAGCAGCTGGGCCATTGTCTGCAGCGTCTGGTACCTGCCACCTATGAACAGAGAGGTGAAACCCTTTCTCACAACCTCACAAAGAAATATTTAGGATGTTTAAAAGTTGTTGATGTTTAGTACAACAGCCAGTATCCTCTGCAATATGAATGGTGATTCAAAACTGCATCACTTCTTCATATTTATATTATTTTCCTCTATTTTCTCGTGTACACAAAAACAACTCAGCGACATGTGGAAACAGATGTATTCATCGACACACAAGTTAGGAACCTAATGATTGCTAAATAAAATACACACCAGTGTTTTCTAGTTATCCTTATAGCAGTAACATGGTTATAAACAGGTGTATAACAAGGGCTAAATGCATAAAACTCATGTATAGTTTCATGAGTAAAAATGTGTATACCTTATACATGATTTCAACCACATTCATAAAGCTGTGTGTTCCACTTTATAAATATTATTCACCATCCTGGGGTTTGGGGGACTCCCCCAAAGAGTACAGGGGGTCCCTGAGGCTTTAAACTTTGTGATTAATGTCCACACATTGTCCCTATTTAAAAAAAAAGTAAGGTTATATGTTGTTAATTTAACTTTGACTTTATTGAAGGACAGGACTCAGCAGGAACACATTATTTATGGTGAGAATCTCACTTTTGAAAGCATAAAACCAAGCATGGTTTCAGTCCCAGGTAGGGCAGGGGGGTCCATGGCTTTTAAGTATTTGCATGAAGGGGGTCCCCAAGGAAGATGGTTGGGAACCACTGCTCTATGTCATCAGCTACTGCCTAAACTAATATGACTTTACGAGTGCACATAGAGTGGACATAATCAAGATCTACATCAGGATGGCTGACTATGTACTGAATTTTGTTTAGCAATCTCTCTACGATGTGATGTTGAAGCAGATCCTGTAGGAATAATAGGGTTGATTTGCTTAGTATTCTATTGGCTGGATTGGATTCACACTATATAGGAACATGTTATGAAAACTAATGAAGAAAAAAACCAAGGGAAAAGAATCACTACCATACTATTTTAGTTTAATTTTCTGTTTCATTTTGTTATAATCTGTGCCTTCTTTCAGTTCCACCTCGCCTTATTGGTTTTTAATTGATCTGAAAATGTGTTTATATATATAGTCTGAAGAGTGTATGAGCAAATCTTCCAAGCACATTACTGTAGGAAGATGATTATTTATGCATCAGACCTCTGGTCTTGGAGCTAAGGGATATGTCCCCTGCATGTGTGCATCATGGTTATGCAGTGAAAAGAAATTCCAGAGAAAAACTCCAACTAAATCATCTAGATCAGCAGGGACCAGGATATGAAGAGCGAGCTATTATACCACTTATCAGAGCTACAGTGATTGTCACAATGATGATAATTTGAATCATTTAGGTGAAACTTGGGGTAAGGTGTAGGGTGTGCTCACTTTTTGAGTCCTGTAATTTTCATGTTAGTGACTGTTTAGTTCATTGGTTTGAATAAACCCCTTTTTATCTGTTGTTTTTTGTTGTGTAGGAAGGGGAGGATGCAATACAGTTTGCTAACAGAGTGAAAGCAGCCATAGCTGCTCAAGGAGGATTAGTAGACCTTGTATGGTAAGTACTTTAATATTTTAATATTAAGATTTTCATCTATTAGTCAAATTTCACATGTTAATGTTGGGGTAAAGTGCCTAAGTGGATTCACAAAAGACATTATAAGATTGCATCTTTAAAAGAAAGGAGTTTTATGCTCCAGAGCTCTCCTCAAGGTCTGTGGAAGATGTAATCAGTCACACCACTGATTCAGAGGTTAAATAGTTTTTTTTCTATGTGCTCTCTCAGGGATGCTGGACTGAAACGAGCCAAAGTGAAAGATAATTTTAAAGAAGAGCAGCAGAAACAGTACAGTAAAGTTATAGTCGGTGACCACGAGGACCAAAGTGATAACAAACGTTAAGAATGTGGAAACCTGGGGAGGTGCAGATAAACAAGAATTAGCAAAAAACAATGACAATGTACAGTACGTCTGTTCTTGTTACAGACTCTTGCTTCTTGTAAAATAACATGTTGTAAATGGTTAAAATGAGTTACTAAGAGCAGGATTTTTACCTAGAAAGAGCCACATATGCATTGACATGGTTTTCATTACAATTTATTTATTTATTGTGCTGTATGTTGTGAAATGGAGAAACTGGTTCATGTTCGAAGTTCAAACAATGTCAGACAAATAACTGATTTACTAATATATCAGTTTGTTTTATTTGATTCAAAGATTAAATCCTATGTTTGTCGTTGTGCAGCACAGCAGTGAGATCAGAGCTGAATTGAAATTTATGGACATTAAAGCTGAACCTAAATGTGAAAATACTTTTCTGCTTCCTTATCACTGGCATATGAGATTGTTGTGTATCTGATTAAAGACAATGCGTTCTTTCCCAGTGTCTTTATTTGCATTACCATTTCTTAAAGCTGTAGTTATCCTGGTCATTACTTCACAGACTCTGGTAGTACTAATACTTGTACGCCAGTTTACTAATTGGCTCAGGGTTCTATTTTTGCCTCTTGTCTTAGTCTTTCTGGACATTGTGAACCAAAGAAAGTGAAATCACACTGTAGGGACTGATACATGGTTGAATATATTATAGGCGACTTGACAGCAATTTCTTTGTCTTTGCCGTAAAAAACACTGCTGTAACATGAGGACAGTTAAATGGAAACTGTCTATTTCATTTCCTACCTCAAACAGCAGGAGTCACTGTTCAATAATGAACCACACATTTCGATGACAACATCAAATCCATTTATTAAATCCATTTCCATACTTAATCCTACTCATACTCTTTGGGTTTGATATCCCAGCATATGTAGAGCCAGCAGCCTCAGCTTTATAGAGTAATGCCCAGCAATGGCATGAAATCTAAACAGACATTTGCACTTCAGCCTGATTAAGATTTAGACTTGAACTACATGAGAAACTCAATCCGGAGCCTATCAGATGTGACCGGTCAGGTATCCTGTCCTCTTCTCAAGTGGCAGAATTTGTAGCTCGGAGATGTCTTGGAGGACGTTGCTTTGTAATTGTTAAAACTTATGGAGACAGTTTGGAAATATTGGAATTTGCTGTTTTTAACTGTCCTTCCATTAAAGCACTGTCTAAACGGGTACATGCACAATCTAAATACACTATTGTAATTATTGATGAAGGATAATGCTCACTGACAAGTATAAAAAATGATCAAGAGTGGTTTGTTGCTTCCAGTAATGACCACAGTGTGAGTTACACGTCCCAACGCGCCAAGTTGGTTTTAGAAGTCATGTTACCACCTGTTAATTTTGGGGGAGTGACTTGTGTAAACCAGGGCCCCCTCTCGGTATGGCCACGCCTAATCATCTGGTTCCTGAAGTTCAGTGTAGCTCCTGCACAAACTTTTCCGCTCTCCCGTCTAGTCTCACGCTGAGCCTATTATAGCCCCGTGATTCCTTCTGGGATTTAATTCTTCAACGGGCGCTGATCCATCAAAAAGGTGGTGTCAGCATGTCTTTGGCGGATCAACAATGGTGTCCCACAAGCGTCCAGGTAACGGTACTCCAAGCCAGAGGCCTCAGGATAAAGGGGAAAAGCGGCACCAACGACGCATACGCAGTCATGCAGCTGGGTAAGGAGAAGTTTCAGACATCAGTGGTGGAGAAGAGCGTGGCTCCTGTGTGGAAGGAGGAGGCCACCTTCGACCTGCCGCCGCAGCTGCAGGGAGCTGGTGGAGGAGGCGGCGCGGAGCGTAGCACGCTGCACGTCCACGTCCTGCACCGGGCCTTGGTGGGCCCAGACAAGCTGCTGGGGCAGGCTGTCTTCAACCTGCCGCAGCTAAGTGAGGACGAAACCCGCAACAAGATCGAGTAAGTGCACACACAGTCATGTAGCGGTGTAAGGAGAAGTATCAGACATGAGTGGCGGAGAACAGACTCCCCACTGGAGAATTGCAAGATGCCTACTGGATATAAGCAACAACATAACTGCAAAGTAACTTCAGATATGTAGAATTACTCCATTTCATATCAGGTTAGAAATGTTGATATTTTTCAAGGCCTCTTCTACAGTAATGTTTAAAATAATAATAGGTCTGTGTGAAAGTTTTTTTTCTCTCACAAGGAGTCAGTTTGGAAGGTAAAATTAATATGGAGTTAACTCTGATTTAATCTGTGCAACGGGGGGAACGACTTCTGGGAAATGGTGCTGTCAGTAATGATCTTTTTGGAAGAAAACTAATCAGTATTTAATCTTTTATTGTTTGCATTTTTAAATTGACAAAAACACTAAATAATGCACGGTTACACGTTTTATTTTTTTTAAGGTGCAAATGTGTGAGCTATTCAAGTGCACCCTCAACCATGCGTCACTGCACAGCCACTCTGGTGGGTTTGACTTACGAATGTTGCCCACTCACACCGGTGCAGCTTAAGGGATTTGTTTCCTCGGCAGCAGCCCTCAAGGATGCCAAGCAGCATTACTTATTCAGGCAAATTAATACAGTGAGTTAAAAGACTTTACTTTCACCGACTGAGCTTGTCAACAACAAGGAAATTTACCTAAAACGATCCAAAATTCACTTTACAGCGCATTTATACTAGAATAAAACATTCAAGACAATTGGTTTAACACCAAATTCTTACCACTCTCTTAATGCATGAACAAAATGAGTAGTTAAAACAATTATTTACTGTGCAAAAGAGTTAATGCCCATTTTCATTTCTTTTGTAATAACAGTAAGGATCCCACCTTGCAACACAGGGCTTGTTGGCACTGTAGTCTAATTAATGAGAATTTTCCTGCACCTTTACAAGTAGAGAAATGGTCAAAATTAAAATGTAGGATCAATCCAACAGAGTTCTGTTGCTCAGTTAGAAATGTTTTCTTGTGCAGAACTGTTCCTGAGTCTTTTAATCCCCCACCATGTGATTGGTATTATCCAAAAGCAGCCTGCCTAAATACATAACACACTTTATTGTTCTTAACTTCCCACTAGTTGTTTGTGTTTGTCCACTCTGTTTGATGGCTTTGGTAATTACATGCATACTTAATTTTGATGTCATGGTTCATATTTTGATAATCATAAAGCTGTATAGATTTGCTTTCTGTCCATATCGTTGCAAACCTTTTATAACCAATGTAAGCATTCAGTGCACTTGAGAGGATTTTTTTTTTTGTATTCTTACAGTGAAAAATCTACAGTAAAATTTGATTTGAGCACATGAAATGAGCAAATGATGTAAACCTCATTAAGTAATAAACTGGCGTGCAGCCCTGCCTGCTCCCACGTTTGATTAATGTCCCGCTATACCCTGTACTGAGTAAATGATGTTCCTGTGTACAAATCTGAAATTCACGTGGCTCTAAGTTGCACATTTAATCAAGAATGTTATTGTGCTTCATAACAAATGGATGAACCTGAACCTTATATTCACATCAAAATGTAAAGATTTTTCTTTTGAGCAAAGCTGTGGGAGTTTCTCCAGTTTAGGGTTAAACTTTTCTCTGTATTTTCACTGCTTTTTTTCTAAGTAAAATCCAAAGATGGTGTCAGTAAATAACTAGACTCTGAGGTTTCAGTTCAGCTTCAGTGTCACATTCCTGACTGTTTTTAATCAATGAAAAGCAAACAGTGATAGCAACAGTGAAAGCAAGGTCAGTTTTTCACAGTGAAACCACTGCGGTTGTGTTGAAACTCGATAAACAGAGGTACACGTGGTTTGGAGAACAACAGCTCCAATGTTGAATGTTGGATCTACATATTAAACAACTGAATTTTTGCTAATTTTAACATGTGCTGTTGCATAGAGACATAGAGACTTGTCATTCAACAAAAATAACAGATCTTTTAGCTTTTTAAGAGTTTTTAAAATTAGAAATCAATAAGAAAACAGGGTAGTTTTTACTGGCAAATCAGTCTGTTAATAAAGTGCATTAGTTGTTTTGTAGCTTCTAGTTTTGTGTGGATGTTTCATGTTCAAATTTTCATTTGTTTTAGTACCTCTTCAAATTTTTTTTTTATAATTTTGAATAATAATTCAGTTAATTATGTTTGAGATAAAAGGATAATTTAAGCAGTAAAGACATCAATATAAGCCAGTCATCTAAACAAAGCTCTCCTTGTCATAATTTTCCCCAGTGAAAATGTCTGGTTAAATGAAAGGGGCTGGAAATGGTGGAAGAAACAAGTTTAGGTGATGATTAAATAAACATTAGCTTCTCTCTATTCAATGTAGCACTGTGACAGCAACATGGTGAACCTGGTGCAACTAGAATGACTCTAATTTTCACTCATTTACACCTGCTGGCTGGGATGTGCTGAACATTTTGTATTAGGGTACTTCTGTTACCAAAATCTGCTGGTCCGGTTTTAAAGCACTAGTTCTGAAAATGACTGAAATGGGATCCTTATAAGGAAAAGAAGGTATTACCTCTACACCGTATCTTGATTATAGTATCATTCTCTGACACAGGTTCACTGCCCAGAGAGTTTCTCTTTAGTTTCACCCTGTTTCCTTCAGATTAACTGTCCTTCGGTTTGGCTTCCCTGACTCATTGTTGAAAGGGTTGGACAGTTTTGGTCCTTGGACATTATCAGTGTCAAGTTGTTTTACTTATTTAGCTATTCTCATACTCAGCTGCACTTTGTGATAAGAACAACTTGAGCCACTCAGGGCACTGTGCTATCAGGATTTGAGGCTACACAAGGAAGGATGTGTGTGGGTGTGTGTGTAATAAATAGTATGTGTGTATATATATTCACAAACTGAGTCATCAATTATCCTCCTTCCAGTGCTGTGTGTGCAGTAGAGCAGCACATTTTCTGCCACTTAGAGGTTTAAGTTTAGCTGAACAGCTTCGTCTTTACTGAGGTTTTTAATGCAGGCCTGTTTAATTCTGTATCATGCACAATGTTTCCTTGTCGAACCAGTTAACACACAAACCCTTTTGCAACTTCCCTGCAGATTTAACTGAAGGAACTTAGTACTTCTCTTTTTTTTCACTCATTCGTGTTGAACATGTCTCTTTTCTATCCCACAATACAGCAGGTCGAGCTGTGGGTTAAATCCACACTGTACCATTGCTGTATTATTGTTATACAACAGCAAATTGTGCTATATTTTTATTTTAAGAATACAGACTTTAAATAACAAATTTTTTATCTTGATGAAGTGGATGGGAAGAGGTTGAGGTTTTTGCTATTAAGATATAATGTAGATATGCAACCTTATTCTAAAAAGTATTACTTTCATGTTCATTTTGTATTTCCATGTATTACCTTTCTGATATTCATCCTCAGATTTTTGGCTGTTTATGCATAGACAGTGAGGTTCATGGCTACTTGCACTTTTTAAGAGGTCTATTATGATTTTTTTCAGTTTCAGGGATCATTATGTGGATGCCAAAGCCATACTTTACCCCTAATGTTGTTTTTTTTTAAATTATGAGTAGTTATGCAATATCATTCTTCCTGCTACCAATGAAATGTTATTAGTCAACTGGCTGCAACAGAGGTCCAAATCATGATTTGAGAGATAAAATTAGAGAGTTGCCCTCATGCAGCCTTCACCCTTTTCCTTCCAAACATCTTTGTTAATCTCATTACATCCTGCAGACTGAGGAATTCTGTTACAAAATGCATCAGGTGTAGATGGTCCTTTGCAAACTTCTGACACTGAGATTGAGATGAGAATGTGAAAGGCTTCATTCGTTTATGAAGGTGAAGGTGTGGCTGCACAGTAGAACAGAAAAGACCATGCTAAATCCTTATCAAGGTCTTAAGGTCTGTTCCTGCTCTGTGAACATTTTCTTAATTTTCATAGCTCTAAGCATCTGCTCAGAGGAGCCCATGGCAGCGTAATGACAGGGTTTCAGGAATCTGTTGATCAGGCTTTGAAATACACATCTCCTGGCCTTTCCTAGTACTAACTGTGAATAAATCACTTCCCCAACAAGCTGACTCGGGTCTATGAAAACTTAAATCTCTCAGGCAGCTTTAACATTTTGCATGATGCCTGTTTTTGGTTTCCATCAAAAAAATGTTAAATTTTCCATTTTATACTGCAAATATTACATGTAGATCATCAGTTCTCAAATAAACCACACTGAAGGAGGATGAAGAATTGTAAGTTTGTTCTCCTTTTACACACTAACAATTAAAAATAAAGTGGGGAAAAAACAGTCTAGTGACATCAGAGTGGGATTTCAATGAAAGTATGTTTTTCACAAGCTGTACCTATAAAAATCTAAAAATGGAAAAACAGTTTACATTTGGATGATTGATAAATTTATCTGTGTAGCAACTTTTTGCTGCAGGACCTTCATTGGGTAAATCATGAAGATGCTTCACAATAGAATATCTACAATGTCAAGGCCTGAAATTTGCAAGTCACATCCTATTACTCGTCAGCACGTAGGAGGCAGGGGAGCTGAGACGGCACTCAACCATTTTGCAAATTCCAGGAAAAGGCGGTTTCCCCCCACAATTTGTTTGTGCCACACATCTAAAGCATTCCTGAGGGTGGGAGGAAGAGGAGGATGAATTTCAGTAACATACACAACACAACAAGAGAAGAGCTCTGCATTCCGCTCTTCTATATCAGAGGCATCTCAAGAAGCTAGGTTTTGTAAACCAAGGGAACAAATGTTGTGTTGTACATTTAATTGGACAGTCATGCAAGGTTTAACACAAGAACAAGCACAAATCAGAAAATGCTCTTCACACAAGCACACAGCTCCCCTTCCTCATTTCCTTTGGAATCCAGATTTCAGTCTCAGTTGTTTTCTCAGTGGTGACCTGACCTCACATTTCTGCCTGATGGGCACTTTTTATGCTGACTAGTTTTTTCTTCTTTTTTTTTCCACCCTTTTTCTGCTCATTCTGAGTCGTCGGTCAGCTCAGGAACATGTCGCAGGTGCAAACTTAATGCCATCTGGTGTCTTTTGGTGTTATTTTCTATATTTTAGATATAAAGTTTTAATTTCAACTTATGTGTGTTGTTCAGCTAATTTCTACTCCAAGGACATGGACCCTGCTAGGCAGTTTACTGGCATTCATTCTGTCTGGTACCAGCCTGTAGTAGGTTTAAAAGGTGAAGATGGGATTAATGGGAGATAGGCTCTCAGTGAGCCTGCTCTGTCAGGAGTAAGAGCTAATCTCCTCTGATTACAAAAAAAGAAACTCTTTTCAGGGTCTTAAGTGTCTGCAGGTTTTAAATGTCTGGTACATGCAGGAAGGGCATTTAGTAGAGGGCTTCAGACTGCCTGAGTAGAAATTTTACCATGTATTATTTTTTTAATATTTGTCAGGTTTTAGATGTTAGACAAGAGGGGAAGGAACTGAACAATTGTTATCAAGGCTGACAAATATTCAGTACAAGCATTTATAAGTTCTCTATGTCCAAAGCTACCACAGAGAGGACTGTGTTAATATTAGATCATTACAAACTTTCCAAAAACATTCAAGCTGCCACTGAGTCACTTTCCATTTGCAATGAAATGGATGAGCGTCTTCAAAGAAAATGACTTGTATTAAACATCAGAGCACTACACATTCATTTCATACCAACCAGCATATTGTTATGCTGTTTTGTGGCAGATACTCATTTAATTTTTATGTGGTTGTTGCAGCTGTAATGGTTAATCTTTCAAGTTATAGGTAAAGTGTTTAAAAAAAGGAAAAAAAAACTGTGTTATAAATGAACACTTTATTTCTAAAAACCTTTTGGACACATCACCTACAAGTTCAGTCTATTCATGTCCTTTTACACTGATGTCTAATGATGTGCATATATATGTTTTATTTAACAGGTGGTTTAAGTTACTGGACAAGACTGGGAAACCAGATAAAGACCGAGGGGAAGTCCTTGTGGACATCCAGTTTATGAGAAACAACATGACTGCCAGCATGTTTGACCTCTCAGCTGCTGGAAAATCCCGTTCTCGCCTGGGCAAGTTCAAGGACAAAGTTCGTGGTAAGAAAAAGGAGTCGGACTCTGCGTCTAGTGTGGTGCCATCCCTCCCTCAGGTTCTGACGGACAGTGAGGAAGAGGAGGGAAATGGAGACGGAGTGGAAGAAGCAAGCAAGAATGGAAAATCAAAGAAACATAAGATGAAGTCTTTGTTTTCTCCAAAGTCCAATCTACAGAGGAACATGTCTCAGTCCATGTCTGTTCTGCCTGCAAAAAACTCTTCGCTAAGCGGCAGTCAATCATCTGGTCTTAATGTGGACTCGTCTGAGGGTGAGTGTTTTTTTTTTCCCCACGATTATCACTTTTATTTTGCTACTACATGCATGTTAATTTTATGATGTGCTTTTAGGTAAAAAGAAGTTTAAGTTTATGATACATAAACGCTCCAGTAGCTCAGATATCAAGGATTCATCTTCTGGTCATCAAAAATCGGTTCCTGTGGAGCAGAGTAACTTGTGCATCAATGGCAGCCATATTTACTGTGAAGAACCGCCTCCTCGGACCTCTCGCACTGGCTCCAACTACAGTCTGGCCAGTTCAGGCCATGGATCAATGGAGGATGTCCCAGACAACTCTCCTCCATCTGTGGATTCGTTACGGGCAACAAGGCAGTATTCACCTTGGATGGAGGAGGAAGAAGATGAGGAAGAAAAAGCTGAAAATATACAGGAGAATGTGGATGAGTCAAAAAGGGAGGAAGAGGAAAGAATCAAGATGGAGAAGGAGGAGAGGAGAAGAATAGAAGAGGAAGAAAAGACTCTTCACAGACAAAAAGAGCTTGAAAGTTTAGCTGAGGAAAAATTGAGACAAGAAGAAGAGAGTAAAAAACTTAAAGAGAAAGTTAAGAGGGATGAAGAGGAAAGAATTAGGAAAGATGAAGAAAATAAGAGAAAGGAGGTAGAGAAGAGGAAAAGGGAAGAAGAGGAAAGGATTAGGAGAGAAAATGAGCAGAGGAGGCAAGAGGAAGAGGAGAGGGCAGAACAGAAGAGGCAAGAAGAGCGTAAAATGGCTGAGGAGAAGAAATTGAAAGAAGAAGAGGAGAGGAAGATAGAAGAACAATTTAAATTGGAAGAAGAGCAAAAGAGGAAGGAGGAGAGAGCTAAAGAGGAGAGGAAACGACAAAAGGCAGAGGAGGAGATGACGAGAAAACTGGAAGAACTGAAAAGGCAGAGGGAGGAAGAAGAGAGGCTTAAGCAAGAAGAGGTGAAGAGACAAGAGGAAGCAATAGCAAGAAAAGAAAAGGAAGAATTTGAGAGATTGATGGAAGAAAAGAGAAAGATAGAGGAGGAGAAGAAAAGGATTGAGGCAGAGGAGAAACTTAGAATGGAGGAAGAGATGAAAAGGAAAGATGAGGAAAGGAGGAGAGAGGAAGAGCTTGAGGAAAAGAGGAGACACGCGGAACAAGAAAGGAGGAGAATTGAGCAAGATAAAATGCAAAGGGAAGAAGAGGAAAGGATTAGGAAAGAGAGGCTGAAACAAGAAGAAGAGACTCTAAGGCAACAACAAGAGGAGGCCAAGGAGAAATTGAGGCAAGAGGAAGAAGAGAGAAGAATGGCAGAAGAAGAGAAAGTTAAAAGGGAAGAAGAGGAAAGGATTAGAAGAGAGGAGGAAATGAGACGAAAGGAACAGGATATGCTAAGGAGACAAGAGGAGGAGAGGTTGGCAAAGGAGATACTGAGACAAAAGGAAGAAGAAAGAAAAAAGTTTGAAGAAATGGTTAAAAGGGAGGAAGAGGAACGTATTAAAAAGGAGATGAGAGAAAAGGAAGAAGAGAAGACTAGGAAGGAAAAGGAAGCAGCTGAGAGATTAGCAATGGAGACAAAAAGGCTACAGGAGCAAGAGAAGAGGAGGATTGAAGAAGAAGCAAGAAAGAAGGAAGAGGAGAGGATTAGGAGAGAGGAGAGCGCTGAGAAGGAAAGGAAAGAAAAGGAGGCAAAGAAGCTTGAGGAGGAGATTTTAACAAGAGAAGTAGAAGAGTGTGAGAAGAAGGAAAGTGGAACAAAAGATGAAGGGAAAGCTGCAGGGAACAAATCCAAAGTAAGCAGTCCTACAGATATCACTTCCAATAATCCGTTTGATGAGAATACTTCAGTGGAAATACCCAGCTCTTCTTCTGGACCTCACAGTCACAAAGCTCAAGAGGAAACTGTCCAGGAAAGGTTGGTTTAAACCATGTACACTGCATGTTATACTCTGATAGTTCAATAAGTCAGAAACATCTAAAACTTATAGAATAGAAATGCTTTATTAATCCCTTCGGAGAGCCCTCAGGGAAATTTGGGTAAGGTTATTAGGGCATTAAAGTCATTAAAACCATGTTTTAATCCCACAAACATTTAGGATTTTTACCTTCATCAGGGCAGTCCCTGAAGTTGTTTTAGGTTACACATACAGTTTGACTGCTGAGGGGAAACTAACTCCAAGGATCATTCCTTTTTATTTTTTTATATTAATTTATTTATTTTTTTAATCTCACTAGCCTTTTAGGGGCAGTTAACAGACTTAACAGAATGCAAAGTCTTTTTCTAGTGGCGTGTTCTACAAACAGGAATCCTCCACCTGTAAAGATGTACCATTTGTAGTGCTTCACTGAGAAAACTTAGAGTTCATACATTGATATAAGTATAATAGGGACGGGCATCAGTTTGGCCCACAACAGTGGTTTAAAAAAAAGAAAAAAAGGCAGCTTAGCCATTATCTTCTCTCCCAACACCTCAACTGGTGGATCCAAGGATTTTACTTCTATCAGCTCTGACAAAGGCTGAAATTGCAACGTGTGTGTTAGATTTTACTAATTACTCATTCACATAACTACACATATACACCATGACTGTACTTTTGAGCCCACCATATCATCTCGTTATCTCGAGAAGACAAACTTCGTTTTCTTGATAACGAGATAAATTATCCCGTTATCATGAGAAAATGAACTCATTATCTTAAGATAACGATTAAGAAAGAAGTAATAGCCGATAACGACCGCAATCGTCTTCTGTACATAGCCAATGTTTGCAAAAGACCATAAACCGCATCTGTAAAGACAAAAAAGGTGAAATAGCCATGCAGCCACAGTCGTAAGGAGACGACTAACCACTAAAGTCACTGAGACAAATTGTCTGGTCAAGGTGTTCTGACATATTTGTTAGAAGTGCTAGATGAAGGTATTGGTAATCACTAAGTGGTGGACAAATGACATCTGAAAGCATTGAAGGCCTGCATGGTGAACATCGTTACAGCTGGTGTTTTTTGGGTTAACCACCTTACCAGTAGATCAGCAAAGGAGGTGGTGTTGCTAAATTTGAATGCTTGATGAAAATGATACAAGGAGTCATTTACATGTGCAGACAGTTAGCTGCATGTTCTTTATGATCTTTATTTTTTTGCTGTCACAACTCTGTGACAGTTCTCAGCATTTCTCTTTCAAATGTGACTGAAAACTGACACCAGCATGAAAATTACGTAGCACTGTGCGTCTGTGTTTTTAGTTTGAGTGTGCTAAATGAGCAGGAGGACTGGGCTTGTTACAAATACCCCAATGTGTTCAGGTATCATGTGAATATGAAGTGAAAGTGACTGCACACTGGCTGATTAGGAGGTAGGTTTATAAAAAGAACATGAACTCATGCTGTATTCTCATGTCATTTTGCAACACTCACACAAGTTTGAAAAATGTTCCCGTTATCTTAGGTAATCACCTAAATGAAGTTACCAAACAATTCAGAAGCAGTTGTACATTATTTTGTTTTCTAGCTTCAGTAAAATTCTGACTTAATTGTGGAACATTTCTTCTTTTTGTCTAATTTACAGATGTTGGTCGTCTGTGTCAGTAGCAGGAAGCAGGGCTGGTTTTGCTAATGAAAAGGTCCCTGTTAGTACTCAACGAGAAAAGAGACCAGCTCCTCGGCCCCCAGGAAAGAATCAAGCAGAAAGACGGAGTCAAGACTGGCAGGATGTGTCAGAAATCAAGCAAACCAAAGATAAAACTGTCAAAACTGTCAGTGTCCTCCCCCAACGCTCTGTGCAAATTATAACTCCTCAGAGTAAGTCTACTACAGATTCAGAGAACACCCAGAGTGTGACGCAAAGCAATGATGCCAAAATAACATCAGCAAGGCACGGTAAACGTCCTGCACCGTCCAGACCTCCTTCTGTTGAAGAGCCTTCAACCGAGTCCAAAACAACTTTGTCCCACCAAGGTGTCTTGGAGACTAAACAATCTGCTTATGGCATGAACCCATTTGAAGATGATGAAGATGAAAATGAGCTCACAGCTCAAGATGATACAGCAGTCTCTGGTCCAGTACACTGGCCTCCTATCATGCCACAAAATGCTGACAAAGATGCTTCCTCTCAGGTGAAAGTCAAATCATTAAAGATGGCTCATGCTCCCCCGCCTCCTGCTAAGAATGACACCACATCTAGCAATTTAATCAACCATAACAATGATGGAGGTCACATTACAGGAACATCTAGCGCAACTGTAGCAAACGGAGCACGGGATCCACAGTCAGAGGCCAGAAATGGTGTGAATGTCCTGGAGAGTCCAAACCAAGGGTTGCAGCAGACAAAAGTGAAGACTATCATGGTGGCAGGTGTAAAAGAAGATGGGCCTTCAAGTTCACGCAGGTGAGACGGTAACTCTCACCAGATGGACAAAAAAAGACCATTGCTCACCTATCTGTTAATATATCATAGATCACATACAACTTCCTGCTTTTATACAAAAAAATGTTAAATTATGGAGCACATTTAGGGGGAACTTGCAGCAATACTATTAAAAGAACTGTTGTCTGTTAGACAAATAATTACTGGTTATGTTGTTTTTTTTTTTTTTACACCAAGAAATTGACTAATTTCCTTGCTCTACTACATCTCTCTTTTTCTTTTAATTACAGGCTTCAACCTGTAAAACCTCTTAATCCTCCTGAGCAGCAGTCTGCCTCAGTTCAAGTGGAAAATAACAAATCTGCAGGAATTCTCAGTGGAAACCAGGCTAAAACGAAGGTATCTCACTCCCCCCTTTAACTAAAATCTTTAATCTATGAGGATTTTTTTAAGGGATAATGAGATGGACCAATGGAATTTGTTTGTTTGTTTTGGTTATCAAAGACTTAATTTTTGCTATTTAAATGCTTGATTTTTGATAAGTGCCACATGCTGTATGTCATCTCACAGGTTGACAGTGGACTGGCAGGCCCATACTCCCAGCTGACTCGGGAGGAGCTGATCTCACTGGTGTTGAAACAAGAGAACCAGCTCTCTGACAGAGATAAAAAGATATCGGAGCTGGAACAGTACATTGACAACTTACTTGTGCGGGTCATGGAAGAGAAACCAAGTATCCTGATGTCCATGAGCGCACTAAAGAAAGCCATCTAAGTGGATTCATAGCTGACTGATGTTCAGTTCAGAGCGCTGATTTTACTTACTGCAGTTCTACACCACAATCTTATTTCAAAGATTTGTTGGGCTCATTAGTAGAACTGGAGTATCTGGAGAATTAAAACTTTGAATTCAGTCTGAAGAAATAATCAATTTAAATGTGTTTCTCATATGATACTATGAAGGAACATATCTTCTATGTATGCATTCTTGGCTTTAATGTTGAGCATATTCATGGAAAAAACTAAATCTTTTTTCCCTTCTCTTGAGGACCAGCATTTTCTACTGTAAAACTGCACTTTTTCTATTTTTCCTGAATGTCAGTGGTTTACATGATTCTGCAAACTCCAGAAAATAGCACTTTAATTACCGTACTTTATTCTTGCAATGAACACTGTACTTTACTGAACTTTTGTAAAGGTTACTGCTTTAACTGCTTAAAAAATTTGTAAAATAAAATGAGGCATTTAAACAATGTTTATCTTTTTATTGCTATTTCTTTTGGAAAGTTTACTCATTTATAAATGGGGTTCTGAATGTGATGTGAAGATATCCCTCTATAACAGTTTAATATGATTTAATTGGGCTCTATTTTGAAAATGGTGGCCTTTTGTCAAAATACTTTGCAGTTAGCATGGCCAAAAAGCCTTTTAGTGTTTAAAAAAAACAGCAAAAAAACAGATCTCTATGCATTGATCATAACATGACCACTGAATTGAAATTCTATTTTTGTGAACAATCTACACACCGATAAAACACTTTTAGAACTTTTTCTGTAAAGGAGACAGTTCAAATAGAAAAATAAATTTGGCAATCACTCCACTGACCAACACTGCAGACTTATGAAAATACTTACCATATATTCAAGTCTTTTCTCTGCAGGTATGTTTGATGACTACTGTACTTTTTCATACCATCATTATCCTATTTTCTTTATGTATCATGTAGTACTGTGGTAGTTTATTGTTTTTTTGTTTGTTTGTTTGTTTGTTTGTTTGTTTGTCCTTTTCTCCCTTTTTTCCCCCTCTTCCTCTATCTCCCTGTCAGGTTCGGGACTGACATATAAAGACTACAGTAAATATGAATACAATAAAAAATTATAAAAATATCAAGTCTCCCTTGGTAGAGCAAATCTGTCAAGCAAAATATTGCACACAGACCACCGTTCTGTATGTTAGGATGCTGGACAGGACAGGGGGAAAAAAAATCTCATAAATCTATTTTAATGGAATCAGTCAAGCAGTAGAAAATGGATGGACAGATGGATGGCCACAAAACATGCAGATGAGGCGTTACCTTTGTCCACATTACTCATCTATACTATCTGGTTGTCTATGGTAAGGAAACAGATTTTGTCTGTACTAGGCTGGTGAGGACAATACAAAGGTATGGTGAATGCTGAATTATAATACAACATAAGCTGTCAGAGAGGGAGAGTTTTCACGATTTTTTGTTTAATATGTGGTTGACTGAACAAATTTAATAATAACTTATATGAAAATGTCAAATGTTTTTAAAAGGTAAGGATTTTCTTTCAAATTTATGTTTAAGAGTTCGAGAAAAATTACTACTTTAAGCTAATTTAACCAGAGCATTAAAGCTAGCTAAACAGCTGCCAGCATGAAATAAGCTAGTTTTATCCATTGTTTCCTATTCTTGTTTTCATGTCAGATTAACTAAATAACCATTATCCATTAACTTCTGTGAAAAGGCACGAAATGCAAAAAAAAAAAAAAAAAAATCCTGCTTAACCTAAAATGTTTTCTTTCAAATGTACATATTAGCAACTGCTAAACAGCTGCAAGCATAAAACATGTTTATTGTATTCATGTTTTCTTTTTTTACTAATATGTGGTTAACTGAACAAATTTAATAAGAACTTCAATTAAAATGTTAAATGTTTTTTATAATTTTTAAGATTTTCTTTCAAATTTATGTTTAAGAGTTCAAGAAAAATTGCTACTTTAAGCTAATTTAACCAGAGCATTAAAGCTAGCTAAACAGCTACTAGCATAACACATGTTTATTGTATTCATTCTTTTTTTCACTATGTGGTTGACTAAACAAATTTAGTAAGAACTTCTAAGAAAAAGCCAAATGTTTTTAAGCATGAAATTTACCTGTTTTATCCATTTTCCCATGCTTGTTTTCCTGTTAGATTAAATAAACATTATCCTTTAACTTATGCGAAAAGGCCACAACATGGAAGAAAATATCCTACTTAACCTTAAGTGTTTTGCTAAGGAGCTGCTAGCATGAAACATGGTTATTGTTTTCATGCTTTTTTGTTTTACTAATATGTGGTTAAATGAATAAAATTAATAAGATCTTCTGCAAAAAAAGCCAAATGTTTTTAAAATGTAGGGGTTTTCTTTGAAATTTACATTTAAGAGTTCATGAAAAATAGCAACTTTGCTAGTTTAACCAGAGCATAAAAGCTGACTTAACAGTTGCTAGCATGAAATAAGCTTGTTTCATCCATTTCCCCCATGCATGTTTTTATGTTAGAATGTTTTCTTTCAAATGTACATGAACAATTAGCAACTGCTAAACAGCTGCAAGCATAAAACATGTTTTTTGTATTCATGTTTTCTTTTTTACTATTATGTGGTTAACTGAACAAATTTAATAAGAACTTCAATTAAAATGCAAAATGTTTTTTATAATGTAAAGATTTTCTTTCAAATTTATGTTTAAGAGTTCAAGAAAAAATTGCTACTTTAAGCTAGTTTAACCAGCGCATAAAAGCATAGCTAAACAGCTGCTAGCATTAAATAAGCTTCTTTTATCCATTTCCCCCATGCTTGTTTTTATGTTAGATTAACTAAATAACCATTATCCATTAACTTCTGTGAAAAGGCACTACAAGCAAAAAAAAAAAAAAAAAAAAAAAAATCCTGCTTAACCTAAAATGTTTTCATTCAAATGTACATGAACAATTAGCAACTGCTAAACAGCTGCTAGCATTAACGTTCTTCTTGTTTTCATGCTTTTTTGTTTTACTAATATGTAGTTAACAGAACAAATTTAATAAGAACCTCTAAGAAAAAACCAAATGTTTTTATTATGAATGGTTTTCTTTCAATATTATGTTTAAGAGTTCAAGGAAAATTGTTACTTTATGCTAGATTAACGAGAGCATAAAAGCTAGCTAAACAGTTGCTAGCATAAAACATGCTTATTGTATTCATGCTTTTCCATTTACTAATATGTGGTTAACTAAAACAAATTTAATAAGAACTTCTAAGAAACAAACAAAAGCTTTTTAAAATGTAAATTTTTTAATTGAAATTCATGTTTTAAGACTTTAAGTAAAATTGCTAACCAGAGCATAAAAGCTAGCTAAACAGCTACCAGCATGAAATATGTTTATTGTATTCATGTTTTTGTTCATATGTGGTTAACTGAACAAATTTAATAAGAACTTCTACGAAAAGCCAAGAGTTCAAGTACAATTACTAATTTAGCCTATTTTAACCAGACTGCTAGCATTTTAATAATATGTGGTATATGTGGTAATTTGTCGTTTATTCTTTTATTTCCCAGGGGGGGGGGGGGGGGGGGTCATCATGACATATGAATATGAATTGAAATTAGATTAATGCTGCAAGCTAAATGTGACTGATGGAACCTTATGTGATGCATGCAATGAAAACCTCCCTAATAAAACTAATTTGTTCAAGTTCAAGTGTACAACAAATAGGCTTTACAATTCATTAAAAATATTTAAAAATATGAAATGTTTTAAGTAATAAAGTCAAATTAACAGGGTTTATTTTGGGAGAAACTTCTATTGTAATCACTTTTAAGAGATAGGAACTGACAAAGTGACCACAATTTAGTAAGGGAGTTGTAAAAATTTTGTCTAATTGATCAAGTTCTTGATATCAAAGTAGCAACAATTATTGGATGTGCCTCCCAAAGGTCTTGTACGAGTTGTCTGAGAAGTGATGTAATACCATTGTCTCTTATTGCCTTTTTGTTTCAGATTAGTGCAGAATTTCAGAGAATAACCACTGTGGATCTGGAACCCAAATTTATGTCTGGGTTGGATCTTCACACTCCCAAGCTACTGAAGCAGTTTCATGCTGAAGGTGGAGCACTTGGACAACAACTGAAGATCATAATGGAACAATTGGAAGGAAGGAAAGGTGGCAAAATCTAATAAAAAATTTGGAAGTACATATCAAGATAATATTTTATCATGATGATTATAAATGTTGATTTATTTGTTTGTGAGTTTTGTGGTTATGAAGTTAACCACTCTATACAGTGATTGGAATTTTAGGTGCTGTCGGTGTTTATTTGACTTTAGGCTCCATTTCAAAATAGCAATTATCATTTAATCACCATGTGTTCGATACTGTAAAGTTTTTTTATGTAGTAGTTTTCACAGACACCACACATTACAAAGCTAGAAGGGCCATGCAAACTCTTCAAAATAAGGTGCCATGCAAGTTTGTTATAGTGTAATATCAGAACTAACAGAATTATGACACTGTACTGACTCTATTTATAAGAACAGGAAAGAACATACAAAAAGAATACTGCAGACCTCAAGGATTCACTGAATGCATATTTAACTCTATAGTGAAGCAGGTAAGTAAAATACTATCAGAATTTAAAAACATGATGACCAAAATCACAAATATATGATCTAGGTTGTACAAAACCAGATTAGACCCCTAAGTGTTATGTGTTAACATTTCCAAATTAATAGAACATCTACAGTGATTTTTTGTTTTGTTTTTATGATTTGCTTATCAGTTTTTGCATTCCTCTCCAGAACTGTGCATGCCCTATGAGACAGCCAGAAAAGTTGTCCTTCGGTGCCTTATAGAATGCCTTGGAGAGCGTGGGGAACATCTCATCAAAAAGTTCAGTATAGGTGAAGTTAATTTTCATTAAACTAATTCAGGGATTGTAATTCCTTGATTACATGTTGTCAAATACATTGATATGTGATGTGTAACCAAAACTGTCTTCATGCTCTTTCATTTTTGCCCTGCCAGAACAGCTTGAGTCTGTTGAATCAATGCTAAGGAACACTAAAGTTGTTGGCCCATGGTGGATCAGCTCCTGGTTTTCATGAGGGTTCAGTGAAGAGTGAATGAGGGCCCTAAATAAACATGAACTTAAAATTTTGCTTCAATTTGTCATCACCCTTACATTGACATGTGTGACATAGAGCTCTTTTTTAAAATCTTTGATGTGTTGTGCAGTTTAAGTGATATGCTACTTTAAAAAAAAAAAAAAGTTTTATGCTATGGCGCTGATTACATTTTCATGTTGCAAGGCACCAAGAACTTCAAGGAACTTGAACAGCTTGTAGTGGCAATAACTGTGATCACAACAGATATAGCCTCTACAAGTGACATTGGAGTTGTCATTGAGGGCATAGAAGTCTTCAAAGGACATGGAGATGTTGCCAGGGCTTGCTGTCTCCTTTTGGGCTTAACCTATGCTGAATCTCGATTATCCCAAGCAGTTGAAGTACACCTTTGAGGTATTCCAGAAACTTTTCTACGTACTGGATGCATCAAAGCTGTCAACGAAAGCTTTGATGCAAACTTCTGGCTTGAAGTGAGACTATGGTCTCACACTTTTGTGCCACACAAGGTTCAGCTTTAACAGAACTTGAGAACTGCATGTTGGAAAATGCCAAATGTCAGTGAAATTTCTGTTGTGGGCAGTTCAAGGTAAAAATGTTGATGTACAAATTGTTCTATGTTCTCAGTTGGGGCACATGCACTTGTCAAAGATGTGTGCTTTTTCGTTGAGATCAAAAACTGATATTAATTAATGGCTCTGTGCTGAGGAAGTAAGCATAGGATTTTTCTTCTCGACAAGCAAGTCTTTCAGTTTATGCAGTGACCATAAATGGTCTCCTCTCATTTGTCACAAGCATTTAATTTATTTGTAAATATAGGTCTGTAGGACAGTGTAGCTCAACAGGTCTTACTCACAAAAATAGTGTCAGCATTTGTAAAAGTTTGCAATGTAATGCTCTAACTTCTATGATTAAAAGTGTTATATTTGGCAAGCATTTCATGTGTGTTCTGTAAATTGAGTTTTATTCCCTCTATACTTCCTGGTACCCACTGTAATCTTACCTTGAAATGTAGGTCATGAAATATTGACAATATATCGAGATAAAAATTATATTTAGATTTAATTAAATCCACTGAGTAAATTAAACTAAAGTCAATGATTAAGATATATCATTACACAATTAAATTGTACTTGTATATAGAATTTAATTATGTTTTATTAGTACTTTTTTTTTTTTTTTTACTAATATAGACATTTTTCTTTTTGACATCTACTCAATATTTTTGTTTAGGTTTTAATTAATTTCTTTGTGTATTTTAATTAAATCTACTCATATTAAATGATTAACTCCAAAGAGTCTCATTTAATTAAAATTTACTCAGCTACAAACATAATTATATTTAATTAGTAATGTTGCGTGTAATCTGTGGCCTTAATTTTATTGAGTAAATATGGTATATCTTTCTTTACAGTGTAGTTGAAGTATCACCACTTAGCTGCATCTGGCCAGATTTCAGTGACATCACAAGCTATATTTGTGTGATTACTGACAATATTTGCTTGAGTTTCTATCATTCTTACAGCATTTTTGGCTAAAAACAAATAATTTCTGTTTTTCCTGAGCGAATGTGGTGCTCCTTCCACCAAGGTAATGTTGACCCTAAATCTGCAGACCAAGAAAAATATATGCATGCAGCCAGCTATAAAAGTCAGGAATGGGTACAAAAAGTTGCTGCTGTAAGCTGCTGATTTATTGTATTAGAGGTTGAAAACACCTTTGTTTTTATCTGTGTTTTTGATTACCTGTCTGAATGACTGCTGCCACTGTCTGCTGAGATTTGGCTGGTGTGTTTTCAGTAAAGCACGTGTGTGTGCTTAATTAAAAGACAGAAAGAAACAATTTAACAGGCAATGAAACGAAACACCAAGCTTGTGGTGATACAGCCTGAGGTTGTAGTTTTCTGTCTTTATCTCTTTCCAAAACCGTCGTCAAGTATTATTCAACAGTTTCTTGTTGCCGCACTTCAATATCTAGTCTGTACATAGTATAATGATGTTTAACATAAAATTTCTAAAACTGCATTGAATTTGTTGGTCTGACGCGTAAGAACTTACAGCGCTTGAAGTGGAACTTTCGAGATTCAGTTGTTTCTGCCCGGACACATATTACTCGCCCACATAACTGTGAACTGTGACGTTTGTTGATCGTTTTTAACAGCAGAAGTTGGATGCTGCATAATTATATCTGTTTTTAAACTACGTTGTGTTCAGGCTGTCAGCACTGGTCTTTTTTTCCCCTCCAGGGAAATGTCTCGTGCGGGTTTGAGCTGCCCGGGCTGCGGCTCTGTCAGTATTGTGGACGATGATCTGTACTGCCAGGCTCAGTTGGTGTGTGTGGACTGCGGCTATGTGGTGTCTGAGGGTACTCTGGCCGATGATCCAGTTGGAGGTGCAGGTATGAAGTTGCCACGAGACCCCTCATCGGGCCATCAGTTTGCCCCATTTTAAAAATATTGCTAAATTTGAATCGGGAAGGGGGAGGGGGAAAAAAAATTAAATCCTTAAAGGTAATTAAAGCAACAGGAAAAGTTCCTCTACCAAACAGTGCAACGTTTGCTCTGTATTATTGTCCTCTTGTACCTCACTACATCTGTCCGATACATTTATTTACTTCACAAAGAAGGATACATGCCATGGTTGTTATAAAGGGAAGTAATAATGTAAGACAGCCAAATTTAAACACTTATTACCCAACAGCTAGCTCATTCTAATTGTGCTGCCTTCCTGTAACACTTATATGCATTTCTCATAATTATCTGCCTTAGTAATATATAAATAGTTTATGAAAAAAATACTAACCGCACAGCAAATTCAAGATAATCATTGTGTTAGTTGGATAAAATGTAGTCTAAATTGATCTCCAGTTTAACTGGCTATACCAGTAAAGTCCTGCTGTTATACTGGTGATCATAATCTAATAATATATTAAGACACAATAGAGAATTTTACTGTACTAAGTACTTTTGCTTTTTATAACGCTTAAGTGTATTTTTGTTATTAAAATTAATATTTATGTCCTATACTAGTCCATGTACTCAAGTGAAGGATGTGATGGATACAACACAGTTGAAATTGAAGCTATAAGTACAGTTAAACCCCATAGCTGTGCTAGTGAAAAGAGGCCAATGCTGACATCTTTGTTTAAGAACCTGACATTAAATATCAGGGACTCAGACATACTTTGGCTTTTGGGCTGCAGTATATGTATCAGTAGATAAATAAACTTCATATGCCCACATACCTCCAATAAATCAGAGTTGGATCAGGGGATGTATTGTTCTTGCTATACTGGACAGGACATATCTGCTATTTTTTTCCCCAAAGTTAACCTTTTTGCCACTCATCAGTTTCAGTGTTCCACATCATGATTCAGGGATTTTTTTTTTTTTTTAAGAATTTTTGGGCTGTATTGACCTTTATTTTTTAACAGTAGCTGGACAGTAGATGGATGAAAGAGAACAGGAAATGACCTGCAGCAAAGGGCTTCAGTCCAGGATTTGAACCTGCCTATACACACCACACACACACACATATATATATATATATATATATATATATATATATATATATATATATATATATATATATATATATATATAAAAACAAAACAAGGGAAATTCATTTCCAACTGCTAAGTCTGCTTGACTCGAAATTTTGACATGTTTCTTTTTTCATTTGATCATTAATACACACAAGTGCTCCGGGGAGAGACAGAAACCTTTCGTCAGTGTACTCTTTCCCTGCAGGAAACCTGTTTTCCATCAAATAGATTAACCCACTGAAAAGCCTCAGAAGAGATTAGCTTTGGGCTCATTGTTTGAGTTGATATGTTTTGTTTCCATTATGAAAAAATCAGATCTGTGGTGTTTTTTATTAAATGACCAGAAAGCAGCTGAGGCTGTAATAGTACCTTCAAGAAGTGATTAAGCTTTTGCGTAATTACAAAATTACACACTTGGTTCTAAAGGGAAAAAAGGATTCTGGTTTGTTTTTAGATTATATTAAGTTTTCTTCTTTCTCAAACAGCAAAACAATAATTAGTCTATTGTCAGCGCTGGACATTGTTTACATTTGTCTGCTGTGTTTTGATTTTAATGGTAACCAAAAGGACAATAATTAAATCCACTGACTAGATAATCTTCCTGACTTTCACTTTGCACTTTTAAAATTACATTTGACACAAAAACGCTGTCCTATTGATTAAAAAATGTTTTAATCAATGTGCTTCTTACCTCCATTTGGTGAAATTATGTCTTGATTCTGTGTCCTTTTTACAGTTGTCAGCTACATCAGAACCACAGCTGTGGAAAAAAGACTCTGTGCAAACATGATAAAAGGTGAGGTCTTCACCCCAAAGACAGCTTTTGGTTTTTTATCACATCAAATACCCTAAATGTATGAGTAATAGATCTTTGCTTCATTATGTACCTGAAGGTCGGCAGCGTGTGAGAGAAATATCTCAAGTTCTGAGGGTCCGCAGTGACATTGAGGAGTTGGCGTTGACATATTACAAGCAGGCCTATGAGCACGAGAATTTCATCAACGTGAGCCTCCACATGAAAGAAGCTCTTGCGGGTTGCTGTGTGCTTGTAAGCTGCAGGCAACTTAACTGGCCCATGACTTTGGGAACCATCAGCTCCCTGCTGAATGTTGACCAGACAACTGTGGGAAGGGTTCATCTAGAGATGATCGAGACCCTCAACATCAAGACTTCCTCAGTCAGCATCACTGATATCATAGATTCGCATTGTCAAGAGTAAGTGCTCTGAGATTTAGTGTCTCTTGAGTTTGTATGTTGACGAGCTTAGCAGATCATTAAAAAAAGAGACATTTTGTATGTAAAACATTAACCTAATCAAACTTTACTATAAATTCACATTCCCTCCCTTTACACCGGTGAGTTTGAAATGAAAAGAGACTTAACTGGTACGTCATGTTACTTTAACACAGGTTTAATATAAATTGTCAGTAATTGATGGGAGTGTTTGTTATTTGGTTCAGTTTTGATCTTTCTGAATTTAAATGTTTTATTTTCTCTGGCCTGAGGAGCTTTTCAAATTTGCTTTGAACTCTGATCAAATTTTCAAATCAGTCACAATGAGTTATTCCAAGTCAATCTGTAAGCTACTTGAAAGAATATAAATCTGTCAGGGCTCTAAATGATCAATAAGTTGGCTTTAATTTGGCTTTTTTGGACAAAAAATCTTGTCAGTCCTAATCTAAATCTGAGTCTTGTTTTTCTGTCTGACAGATACAAAATAAGCTCACTTCACGTTCCTGAAGAATTGGCGGAGGACTCCAAGGAGTTGACAAAACGAGCTGTGGCACTAGTGGAGCTTGCTGCAGATTCCTGGATTGTGACTGGCAGGAAGCCCTTGCCAATCATGATGGCTGCAGTATATCTGGCCTGGCAGTCTTTAAAACCCAACAAATGTCGTCTAAAACTCTCTCTGGACAAATTCTGTAAGTTGGCCAAAGTGCAAAGGCACAAGCCTGCTTTTGAAAGAATAGCTGAGTTGAAGGAGGTGCTGTGTAAGCTAGGTAAGGAAATTCCATGGGTCAGGGAAGCGGTCACACCAGATACTGTTGTTCCACTGGTGGGAGATATTCTGCACAACAGGTATGCTCTGCTAAGGAGGGCTCTGAGAGCCCATGAGGACAGTCTGCAGGCAGACAATCAGATCAGCTGTGAAAGCACACCAACAGTGGGGGGCATCTCTGTGTGTGGAGATCAGACTGCAAATGCATCTTTTGTGGAGCAACAGCATTTGGGCGCTGGAGATGGAGGCAGTACACAAACAGTGTCAAACCAAAGCAACACTCAGAGCCAAGATCTGGCACCAAACTGGGGAAAGAGGGTGCTGTTTGCTCCCCCGTGTGTGATTCGTGCTAAGAGGAGGAGAGAGGAGCAGCCTGAACTAGATGTAAATGGTGATGAGGAAATCTCTGACACTGAAATTGATTCATACATCCGCACTCCACAAGAAGCTCGAGAGTTTGCTCTGACACAGAAGATGCTGTCTTCATCTGACACTGAACATTAATAAGTTATCGTTGTATTAAAGCTGTGCTGCATGTATTCCAATGAAAATGCGGATATTTTCCTTTGTATTTAACTTTGTCATATTGACCTTTTTATGCAGTTTTTTGTTTATCTGTTTTTTTTTTGTTTGTTTTTTTTTGTCCAGGTCAAACAGCAGACTCTTTTCTTCTTTACATTCGATTTACAAAAATATTTAATTTAATTTCAAAATAAAGAGTTTGGAATATTATGCATAATGCCTGGAAACCGAATGTAAGGATCCCAAATCAACATGTACAGTATAATGTTAGTTTGTTTTACAAAAATATATAAATTGAAACATTTTTGTTCACGTCATCCACATTATATTGGAAAGTGTCTGATGTTCTGAATTAATGTTAATACAGTCTGTGTTGAATAGTTTATTCCTCAATATTTTATAGAGTGGAAACAGCTCTGTCAGCACTTATAATTGGGACAGAACTGTTTTCACATCTTAATTTTTCATCAACAGAATTTTTTGGTTACAGTTGGAGTTTGGAGAATATTATATACAGATATTGTCCCCCTTTCTAAATGAAGTTAGCCTGTTATGTTTGGGTGGAAGGCCACACCTCAATATTTCTTTTTACCTTGTTCACCCGCTCAGCAGTTTTCCTCTCGTTCTCGACCCCACCCTCCCTGTTCCTGTCTTTGTTCATCTGTCCTTCCCTCCTTCATCCATTCATCCTGGAGATGGAGAAAGTGAAGCTCTCTAAACCACTGAATTAATATGAAGCAATTGTCTTGAAATGGTTCAGTGTTATAAAGCATTTAACACAATAGAATATGGTGACATCTGGCCAACTGTCAGCGTGGCATCTGCTTAGAAAATAAAGACAGTGTGTCAAGAAACAGTAAGGCACAGTGTAACAATAAATGTTTGGTGTGTATCTTGAAATCTGAGTGGTTTTTCTAATTGTCACTGTTATGTCCAATTATTATGATTTTATGACAAAATTAAACTTAATCACACCCTTTATATAGAAGTGTAAAAGTGTTAGAAACCTTGCATTAAATACGTGTGTGTCACTAAAACTAGTAAAGTTTCAGAGGTGATAGGTGAAAAAGGAGAAAAAATAAAAGTTCAGACTGTGCTAATAATTCATTTTTGTCAGCTGAAATTGCCGTTATGTCGGTCTGGACATTTGGGTAATTTATTTAGCAATTTTATTTTAAAGTGAAAATATTTTATCTTAAATATTTAAATGAATTAATGGCAATCACCAGCAGGGAGGCTATTTGCAATGACCCAAACTTGCTGACATGATCTTGGGGGCTAATGAAAAATCACATTTTAAGAATAGTTTGAATAAGTAGTTGATAGTAAAGTGTTTTACCTCCTCCTCAACTTGAAATGGGTCATTTTACTTGTGCAATTGCATTCTGGCAAAACTGAATTCACACTTCTGGTTGACACAGCTGATCTGACGCAAACAGGTACATTCAGATCGGTGGATTTATTTACAGTTTTGCACATTATATTAATATTTCATGCAACACATCCAAATTTTACATTCAACAAATCATGAACAGAATTCAGAAACAATTGTGACCATTATGAGGCAGAACACAAACTGATTCAACATCAGCATAAAAAGCACTTTTTTCATATACTTTAGAATATTTTTTTATCTGTTTAATTTTTCAGACTCGTTGATTTAACTAAATTATTCCTGCTGCAGTAGTAAAGCTTGGCAGGAGACAAATATGCACACAGAGACAGAGCAAGAACATGACGGATATAATACAAATAATGGAACCGAACAGTAACTACCAATAATTACAACACAGGAGCCAATCTGTTATCAGGTCACTGTTATATATTGGTAAAATACTGAACCTCCTCAATGTTTCAAAGCTGCTCTAATGTTTTTTTTTTAGTAAAGCCAAGTGTAGCAGTTTGTGTATTTTGTGCAACCCCCCAAAAACCAAACAACAATGAATAAATAATACATATAGCAACACAGAACCAACCACCACATTGATCCTTTTTTTCCTTTTTTTTTTACAGCAAATTATTTCAAACTATGTAATGAAAAATAATTTGATGGCTTGTATGTTGGTGGATATTCATTAGCCACAGGCATAAAGAAAATTAAAGCCTTAGGGTGCAACCGTATGAATTTAATTTCACAGTGCTCCAGGTAGGACACAATGATCGCATCTGACATGAGAGCCCTGGGGGAAACAATCATTTGCAGTGACCATTTTCAAGCATAATTTGAAATTATGATTTAATTTTCTCATCATATTCTGTAAACCTGCAGCGACACTTTTTTTTTTATCATACACAACCTTGACTGGGCCTCTCCTCATTACTTTTAGATATAAAGGTAACATTCAGCCAATCTCATCTCATCACCATATTACTAATATCATCTGTTGATGTTCATGTTAGTGGGAATCCATTCATCTTTCATTTAGTGCTACCATGTTAATTTACGCAGAAGAAATATTAAAAGCCAACCCAGTCTCACTGCAAACAGAAAATGGAAGATTTAATCTATTGACATGTGCCCAGAAACATTATTTTTGCTTTTTACATGCTACACAAGAATAACTCCACAGAGTAGCAAACAGCATTTCATGAAATAGCCACATTTTCACAGTTGTATCATATTTAAAAAACAAAAGCCCACATTTGGAGGTTAGAGGGGTTGGAGGATGAACCTCACTAGCAACAGCGAACGTATTAAGTCACGTCCTGACCACAATTGTTTTCAAGTAACTTTACCTTCAATCATTTTTACTTGGCTCGCATTCCCTGTTGAGCTGGATTTCAGTGTAGTTCATGGATTTTTATGGTCCACGGAGGATCAACACCAGATTGTGTTGATGAATTGATCCTCCTTTAAACCATATTTTGGCTTTTAAAATTCACATCCCAAGTGTCAGTGTATAGGAAGGTTAAGTGGAGCTATTCAGTAATCAATATGACAAACATGGTCCCCAAATTCTTCATGAACCATGTACTTCTTCTATATTGGTGCCATTTCAGCTGACGCAGACGAAAAGTCTAAATACAAGCTGACATGCTTCCTAGAAGATAAACACTTACTGGTTTGGACAGTTCATTAGCTTCCTCACTGTGATGCCTTCATATCAAGTCATTAGGGTCTTACCCAGACATACAGATAACATATAAATCACAGTGAGGTTTGACTATATTTCCTGTCCAAAGGGGATAAATGCTACTGACAGCACCAGCAGGCTGACATTTCTTTGGCTGCTCATGCCAAGCCCAAAATATCTCCAGTCTACAATAAAAAGACTACTTAAAGACATTTTCATCAAGATATTCTTGGCAAACCGCTTTCTTTTTTATTTAATGGCACCAAGCCAAATGATAAAGAAGAAAAGTTTAAATCGTGACAACCCTTTGCTTTCTGTGGGGATAAAGGCTTACTGGTATTTGCTGTCAATTTCCTTTCTTAATGTGCCACCCTCAGCTTAAATCCTGAACAAATGGGCTGTATCTAATAGGCAAATCATGTCAGACTTGTGGATGTTCGTGATCCACAGAGGATGAAAATGTTCTATTTATTGGATTGCTTACATTAAGATGTTTATTTTTTATGCTTTTTGTGTCTCAGTCTTGTACATGGAGGTTATTTGTTGCCATTTTCTAGAGCTGTTTCTATACATTTTCATCAAACAGAAGATTGGTGCAACTGCCAAAAAGCTATTATCTGCATGACTCCACAAATCTGTTGCTCCCTCTCATACTGTAGAACCAATAACGTCATTGGCTTTGAGAGAAACTACTGTGGATAATTTGCCATAATTTTGATAAAACATGAGTGAAAGCCATGGCAGCAGTGGGAAGCTTATTGAAGAAAGTCAAGGCCTCATCATAATGATATAGCCTACATATGTTCATTTTCCAGACATGTCTAAATGCAGATCACTTATAAAGAAACACCAAGGCAGAACTGTCTCTCTATCATCACTGCACTGTAACTAAGAGAAGGTATAAAAAAGTGATTTGTTACTTTCATGACTGTCTAGTAATAAGCCTCTTCTCAAGAACATTCAACCACTGCTAATGTTCTTATGCAACATATCTCTAGTTTCCACTTGCACACTATAGAAATCTGCAAGTTACACAAAGTGATCAACAGATACACCAGCAAATTACAAAACCACACCTGCAGCACAGTTACTGGTGGGAGCTCCAATGCGATGATGACACTTTAACATCTTCCACAGCTCAGCCCGGAAGCGATCATGTAGCCATGCATAGAGAAAGGGGTTGCAACAAGATGAGCTCATGGCACACAGATGGCACAGCAACTGGATAAGTAAAAAGTAGCGCTTGTTTATAAGGTTAATGTCAATGTCTCTCAGCACGTTGAACACATGAATGGGAAGCCAACAGAGTGCAAAAGCAGACACCAGAAGAGCTACTAAGCGAAAGATTTTTCTCTTGCGAGCCTGATGAGCGCAAATTTTGTCTTGTGTCCTGTTGCCTGGGGCAACACATTTCTTCAATTTGACAGTGATGCAGAGATAAGAGACAAAGACAGCTGACAATGGAAGAACATAAGTAACCAACAATGTGCTGTATGCATAAGCCCGTCTTTCTTTCTCTTGATCGAACCAGAACTCCTCGCAGATTGTAAAGCCTTCCTCTTTGAATTCAACATGGTAGGTATGAGTCACTGCTGGAGCCACTAAGCCACAAGACAGCAACCAGATTCCAGTGAGGACGAAGGTGCAAGTAGCCACAGAGGTCCGCTTCTTCAGGGGGTGAACTGTTGCATAATATCTATAATAAAGAAAGAGTATTGTTTTACAATAAGGGTACAAAACTAGTACTACAATAATGCTTGACTAAACTGTAATGCATGAATTAATACCATCTTGCATCCCTGCTGCAAAATTATACTGAAAGTTCAACCCCTGAGGTGATGGGTGCACTTGATGTGAAAATGTCCAATGAGATGATTAGCTCAGAGCAGTCACGAAGTATTAATTGATGTAAGTAAGACATGCTTTATAATAGGGCAATCAAATTTGTAAAGAGCAGACACTGTGATCTGTAAAGTCCAAGAAAAAAAGCACAATAATCATTCACATTTACGACCAATGACTGAACACAGGTGTGCAACAGATAACAGCAGCAGCCACAGCTTGTCAGCAAAGGCTAAATGAGTTTTCTACTAGTGCTTAAAAGTCTGAATTGAGGGTAATGTAATCCATTCTGAAAGGAGACAGATTGGCAGTGAGTACACAGGGAAGCTTTATTGTGGCTGATTGAATTTCTTTGGTCCAGTGAGCTGTGAGCACATCCGCAGCATCAAAATTTTATGGGTGAGGTGTCTTTAAAGCACACACCTGTTTCTTTTAAGTGTGCACGTGCAAATATCTGGATTTTTTTTTTTTTCATGGTCTGTTTCCAAGACATTCATTAATTCGTACTGTTTAAGTAATTTATACACTCACAAACTACTTAATTCAAATTTCTTATTCATAGAACCATCCTATATTTTAATACATTTCTGATCATTGTTAGTACTGAGCTGGGGGAGAAGATCATGTTTCATCATGAAATCAACGCATGCACTCAGTAATCAATCAGCCTAATTTTCAAATGAGTATACATAATAAATGTTAATTGCATCTCCTACTTAATGAATTCTCAGTTCTACCCCACTCATATTTAGATGAATGTTTTAAAGTGTTAACAAGGAAAGTGTATTTCAAGCTGGAGATTATTGCCTAATATATACCAGCAGATGTTCTCTAGTGAAAAACATAAAAAAATTGCCTTGTGATTTGAGGAATTCCAACAATGCAGAGAGATTCACCCACCTGTCCACGGCAATGGCTGTGAGCGTGAAGACTGAAACATACACTGTGACGGGCTGGATGAGGAACACCAGGTAGCACATAGAGCGGCCAAAAACCCAGCCGTGTGGGTTGAAGGCGTAGGCGAGAGTAAACGGGACACATGTTATACACATGAGCATGTCAGAAAAGGCCAGGTTTCCAATGAAAAAGTTGGTGACATTGTGCATCTTGCGAATTCGGCAGATAACATAGAGGAGCAGGTAGTTCCCAAACACACCCACCACCACCACAAGCACGTAACAAGGGATGATGAGGGGCTTGAAGGTCTGCAGCAAAGCCACATCTGCAAACTGAGAGCTGTGGTTGGTGGAGTTGCTTTGTACTGCCACTTCATAAGTGTGTCCCTCAGTCTGTTGTCCAGACACAGATGGTTGCGTGCTTCCAGTTGAGTCACTGTAATTACCCTCCATTGGAGCAGATCAGTCTGTCAATACCTGCACTGTGAAAGATGGCATTGACAGAAAGTTAAGCAGGTTTACATCTATTACAACAAGACATCAACTGCTCTAAAGGTCAGACTTTCAGGTACATGCAAAATGTAAACAACTTTTTAATGACAGCAGTTCATGACATTTATAAAGTGGAAGACTGTTAGTGAAAATGCATGCTTTTACCAGCACCAGCACATTCACATGGTGAGCGGGAAAGAGCACCTGATATAATGAGAAGTATAATTATAAAAAGCATTTCATTGTAAATCCATGGCACAACATTAATGTGCATTTAGAAATGCTAAATGATGGAGTATGGTCTTGTTTTATATTCTGTAAACATGTGTAATTACTAATCAGCTGATTGTGTTTTGCCTTGTTAATAACTGCAGAATACTTCAACATGTCTGAAATGTGTCATTTTTATACAGTTTGTGAGTTTTATTCAAATATTGTTGCATTTCGTGGCAACCGTCATGTTGTGTGAATTATGCAGATCATGAAAGGAAGGAAAAGTCATCTAAAAATATAAAACGTTGAAGCCCCAGGTTATTTTTCTTTCCTCTGCCTTACAAAGCTACCTTAATAAAATCACATGGCGCTACTACTGAGGCCAAACAGGATCAGCATGTCTCCCTGCCCAAATCAATAGGCTGTCTTTGGAGACACCACCATATATTGAAATTTCTACTTCTGCCTAATTACAGCATTAATTCACAGTGTGAAAAAAACAGCCTTGCACCAACATGATGCTGATAAACCTGCTCCAAAAGTTACCCAGAAGCTACAGTATATCAGAATGGATGCTAAAAAAATAAAAAATAAACCATTTTCATATTACATCTACTTTGATGGTAGATGGGAAGCCTCTCTACTAAGCGCACCAAGCTTGGCAGCCTGCTGGGAATGGTGTTTTAATAACAGGAGCCACCAGGGTGGAATGTTTTAAAATAAATCAGAACAAAATCACTCCAAGAAAAGCTTGTCTTGAAGCCAGGTAGCTGATGTAATGTCTTAGATTTCACTAAAAATGTCTCACCACGCAAAGTCATATAAAAGGTTGGGATTTATATCACTTATAAAAGTCAAGGATGCTTTCATGGTGGGGTCCCTTCCCATTGAGTCCTTCAGTACCCTGATAAAAATCCCTTTGGCATTTGAAGAACTTATTTTGTAAATGTTCAGCAAATGTGCATGTGTGTATACAGTAATTGTTAGAGTTTTACCCTTGTACACGTGCAAGGGATTATGGGTGCATTCATAGTACAAAGGACACATGAATGAACACTTAAATATCCTCTGAAAGAAACTTTTTGTAGATTTCAAAGGATCCAAGATGTCAGCAACTGAGTGGGATTTAAATATTCAGCATCCTAAAAATGCAGGTACTAAACGTCGTTGAAAGGCAGCAGTGGTTTGGTTTGTGACTAAATGAAACCGAGACTGATTAATCTGATTACAATTTTTTCAAACTGACAGACCTCTGCCCATTGTTCCCTTTAAGAGAGAGACCACCTCTTTTGGTGCTCTTTTCATACCCAAACTTGTTACTGATATAATTAACCTGATTAGATGCAACATGCTCCTCTTATCTGTTTCTTTTAATTCCTCTTAAACATCTAGCTTTCCACAACCTCTTTGTCAACCTATTTGAGTTCATATTTTTCACTCAGTCATAAACTGTCTTTAACATTTGTTGATTTCTATGTTCTATTATGAATCAAATAATAGTCTATGAGATTCTATTTATATTTATATTTTACATAGCTTTTTAAAATTGGGACTGTGCACGTATTTATGATATTTACAGTATTTGTGGCAATTTGCAGCTATGACATACAGGAGCTTTCTCTGACTCCATAGTTATTTTACAGTTTACTTTTACAAGGACGGACACACACACACACACACACACAAACACACACACACACACACACTGCAATTAAATTAGATCTTAATTAGGTTACAATTAAAAATTTGCTCTTCTTTGTTCAGCACAGTTTTCAAATATTACTGTAATATATCAAACTGAAATATATTGACTGCTGCGCTGAGCTAATGATAAAATAAATATAAATCTATTAGTGTTTTGGTTAAGAAATGTGGTTTAGATAAAATGTTCACATGCTTGTTCCTGAAACAATTTCCTTTAATGTAACTATATGTAAGACTTGACTTAAAATAACAATACATTATCAACCTGGAGATCAATTAGAAAAAATGGACTGGAAATGGAAAATAATTTTTAAGTCTGAAGAGTTATTTTGTGTTCCTCTTACTTTATAATATATCTTTTTAATAAAATGTGGTTATATTTGACATGAAATACATAGGACAGCAGATTCTCAGTACAAGTGGGGTAAACACAGGATGATACATGCATGGCAAAGATGCTTAGCTTTGCAAAAAAAGGTGCATGATGGATAAATACGGGTTGGTCTGGCAGTTTGTTTGTTTCTGTTCTGCTTTTTTCTATACGCTGTATCTGCGCTCACAGATGTACTGGACCTTCAAAACAGAAGGTGCCTCAACTGACTCACAGTTGTTTGCAGCCGTGTGTGTGTGTGTGTGTGTGCGTGATAAGAAGGAGGACCTCCCCAACGATTAACCTTCAATCTATAAAAGCCTTTCTGTTTGGTTATTTACTCTGAACGCAGAGACTCTGTAACTGAATTGCTTTTGATCTGTTAATAAATTGTTAACTTGATCCTCGACGTCTCGACTTGATCCTCATTTCTGATTCAACGAACAGCGCTGAATAGGTAAAGTTTTGTTGGAGTCAGATATTCTATGTTAATGTTTAACCTATTCTAAATTCAAGTCCTCGATGATGAATGCTACAAAATGAGCATACTTTTAACAAGTTATAATAAACTAACATATAAAAGCAAGTCAAGATTTATTTCATAGATACATTTGTATAATAAAATGATGGAGCTATCCTAAGCAGTTACAGTGCTGGTATAAGGTATTAAGTGTGTAAGTTTTATAAGCATCTAAGAGATTGTGCCATTACAACTTCCCAAATCTGCAATGAGCATACATGTATGCCATCTTTCTTTGGTTATTTATTCTTGAGCATGTGAAAGGTGAAGTGAGATTTTGGCATCAGTTCTTAAGCTAGACTTCATCAATATTCAAAGAACAGTTTGAGATTTCTGTCTTAATCAGGAGTCAGTCTCGCATCAGAATGTGTAACATTGGTTCACAGTGTAAAACATGCAGTTTCGTTAAGAAGGCTCAGAGTTGATAATTACAGCACTGTGTGGGCTACAAAACCCTGGTATGCCTGCATCCTTTATTCAAAATTGTTACATACATGTGTTCTGCATTACTGTATGGACCTAAACACACGTAGAAATGGTTATTAAACTTTTCATGCCTTTCCTTTGCAGTTTGTGACATGCCAACTGTTTGCATCAACAAACGTGATATTGCATAACTATCAGATGTACAAAAAGCTTTTAAGAAGGTAGTAGGGTTTGGATGGTGGTGTTACACCACAGATTGGCACATTATAAAAGCCCCAATATTTAGTCCCAATATTGGTTAACATTATTTAACTTTTCTACTTTAATATCAGTATATTTGATTAAAGTGAACCATAAAAACACACACTATTAAAATATGATATCCTAAACACTTCATTATACAAAACAACTAATAAATCTTTTTTACCACCTTACAATTTCTGCACCTTTTTGGTGACGTAACACTTTTTCTAAACATGTAGACAAATATAATCACAATATTATTACTCATTTTCTTGTAAATCTAAGCTGCTCAGTCTCTCTGAATAACCGCTGTGCTCCTTGACCTCAGCCTTGCTCTTTCCTTTATGTGTCTGCAGACGAGCTTTTAAGCAGCAGTACATCCACGACTGTTTGTCTGCTGCAGGATTCTGCCTGACAGAGACCTGAGGTGCAGTACAATCACACTGTGTCTTGTTGCCACGTCCACTCTTGCCCGCAGTGTAAAATTGTTATATAAAGCTGCCAATCCTTCAACATCATCATCTTTGAGTCAGTTTACACAGATGTTTTTGCACCAGTGGCTAGAAATTTATGTTTGATAATTTACACATATCTCAACAGAATATATCAATGTAGTCACTATAATTATGAAGTATAATATGACATTTAATACTTACATACATACATATAAAATACCATTAACATGTAAAGCAGCCATCTATAACTGAACAGAGCTGTGTTTTTAATACAGTACCAAACACTAATTATATTTTATTGTTCCATCATAGGAAAACCACTTAAACGTTCTACATCATAGAGTAACTGAAGTAGAAATAATCAAACAATTTTTATTAATCTTTAGATGCATTTTTTTAATGTGGTAAGAAATCTATGTGCATTTATTTAGAATAAATGCCCCTAGTACATAATTCAAGGCCAACAATGCTGCTTGCATGAGATGCAAACTGTAAATCTTTAAAGTCACAAAAGTCTGGCCCCCAGTATTATTTAATGAAAGCATGAGAAATAGCAAGTAACTTACCTGTGTTGGTGTTTCTCAGTAAAAGTATATGTTGAGTGTGTGAGGAGTGTGAAGATTGAACCTGGCTGTTAAGCTTCCCCACAGTGAGTGAGCTGAAGCTGCTGCTGTTTTAAACAGAGAGAAAGAAAGAGGGAGATGCACGGAGAGCGGAGTGAGAGGGGTGTCTGAGATACAGAATCTGTGGAAATGACAGCAAGCCAATAAGATGGCTGAGACCCAAAAAGATTAATGCCTGGGTTGGACTTAGTGATGACGTTTGATCTGTAACTGATTGGTTAGTGGTCAGGACAGAGATGGCAGGATGGTTTGGATGATTATTGATGTGTTCAAAGGGATGTGCAGAACTCTATCTGATGGGAGAATGATCAATTGCATGTTTGCATGTTTAATTATACAGTAAAATCGCCAGAAGCCATGTGATGTCATAGCTGTGTATTTTCATGATTTTGTTTTCATTGGGAGATTTTTGCCACAGTCCCGACATGAAAACAAAGCATCAAAGTTTAACAATACTGACAAAAAACTAACAGAATAAAACTTTTCATACTTTAAACTTAGACAATAGAAAAAAGAAAAATCTAAATGTGTTTTCTTTTTATTTGTTTGTGGATTTTTTTTTTTTTTTTTTTTTGTTATTTTCTAAAGTGCTGAGTTTTCTGGTTTCAGTGTTGCTTCATTGGTTTGATTGTTTGATTTTGTTGCATTTTCTGTTATTTTATTCCCTGAACTGTTGCGCTTGTTGATTTTTCTGCTGTTTTCTAAAACTTTGTCTTTCATTTATCTAATCTAAACAGAAAACATGTGCAAAAACCATATTTGTTGTCTTTTGTTTGATGCTTCTGTTCCTTGTAGCTGTTAATGCATCTGAGGCTCAGTAAAAGACAAAGTTGATAATGAACAGTACATTACAGCTGTATTTTGCTGCCATCACCACTTCTTTATTAAACCTGTAAGTGCATGTGAAAAGGAAAGCGGACACAGATTACTTCGTTTTTTTATTTGGCTTTTTAAATCATGCCCTGAACTATTCCTGACAGCTTACCATTATTCAGATGTTCACATAATTTCCATGAATAAAAGGCTTTAAAGTGCAGAGTGATTCATTTGTTTTATTCTTAATGGCAGAGACAGAAGTAGATATTTAATGTTAATATATATATATAAACAAACTTGTTAGGTAAGGATAAATTAAAGTTGATGTCCTTCCAGCTTTTTCTTATTTCAAGTTTAAGAACACCAAATGTCCTTCATTTTAGATTTACACAGTTTACAGTTTTGGAAATTGGCCAAAATGTCAGATGAAGCCACATAGCAAAGGATAATGATTCCGGCTGCTTTTACATAATGTTCTTCTCTTTTTGGAAGCAAACAATGTGAAGCAAGCTCAGGCTAAATATGCACCCAAGACAATAATCTCTTTGTGAAAATACAATACCACTATTTTCTGTTACTTTGATAAGTAGCGAGCATGACAACACAATGTAGAAAACAGTTTAATGTATTATAATGACAACATGGCTGAGTAAAAATGCCTTTGGACACATCTACCCAGTCATTTTTAATAAGTTAATGTGTCCAAACCTTTGAATGGTAATGTATGTGGTGAGCAGGCCTTTGGGGAAACCCAGGCCACTAGAGGCCTTTAACATAATGGTTGCAACAACACCGCCTCGGGACTTTCATCCAAGGCTTATCATTTACCACTTGACATAGGTTTGTTTTTTGAATGGAACAAGTGAGACTTGTTTCACCCAAATACAAGTAAAATTTAATTACTTTAAAATCAGAAAACAAGATTAAAGTAGCAGCTGAGGCACCTCACAGCGCCATCCAAAACCCAAACTTTCAGCACATAGAAAAAAAAAGAGAAAGAAACTAAATTAAACATAATACATGTTGCTGCTGAATAAGAATATTTAAAAATCACTGGAGATCAACAGCTACACTAAAACACCTCCCTCAGTGATACAATCAGTTAAAAAAATACAGTACACACACTGGTGGAGGCAAGATTAAAATAAGAACTAATGCTATAAAATAATTAATATGTGATACAGTGCAGAAATCTTAGAAATAGGTTAGAAATAAATCATAGCACTCCAGACAACAGGAGAGGTCCTGCAGCCTCCACCTGGGCAGCAGCAGTGTTAGTGTCAGCGGCAATCCAGGCCAATCAGCCACTTTTCTGGCCACTTAAACTGCAAGCCTGATGCTGTCCCAGCTGTTAATGTGCTCCTAATACAAAAGAGCCCCACTTCACATTACACTAGCATTCTCAATGAATGATAAAAAGGAACATACTAGTGATGATCAAACCATGCAACTAAAAGTAACCCACAGGAGGGAAATCTAAAATGCAGGGAAAGAAATAATTAGCGTGATGTCAGAGCAGTATTAGAAACTGAAGGGAAGAGAAACGTAATACCTGTGACAGCAGGAGCCACTTAACTGTGTTCAGGAGAGTTGACAGGTTGCAGTAACAATGACTGCCACCTGCTTCTTATGTTGTATGCCATGCCCTAATTAGTCAGCACACAGGAGTGATTTGTTCCACTACGCATATATAATCTCATAGTGTGTGCACTTCCCTCCACCATCTCGTAAGCATTGATATTCTCCTGCTTACTTTCCTCGGTGTATCAAAATGTTGAGCTATTCTCTTTGATAAAATTTTAAATGATAGGTATGTGGTATTTCCAGCTGCTTCATTATGTGGATTTCTGTAGTGCCACTGAATCAAGATTTTACAAGACTTTTTTTTCTGTGGATTGTTTTTTCTTTTTTTCTTTTTTTTTTTTCAAAAATTGTATTTAGCATTAAAAATAGCATGACAAAGTTACTTTTCATAAGTCTTATATGAATCTCCTCAACATTGATCTTCTATTTTATTATTTTAAACTTTTAAAGCTATGTCATATTACTCTAAAATATACTTTGCGTCTTTAATGCCAGCTTTGTCCAAAACAAAGGAATTATAACATAATAGCTAATTATAACAACTAATTTCCCCATATCGGCAGCAGTTATTAAAATACTCTACTATCATCTTTAAGTATTTTGGCTTGTTCTGGTAAATTTGGGCTTCTTTCATTTGGGATTTTCATACAATATCTTAAGAAAATCCTTCCCTGCATCATACTATCAATAGTTTTTCAGAAATTTCAGAATAATTTTCCAAATAATTTTCACATGGTTTGTTTGGGGAAAAGATCCAGAGCATCATTCAGATAAATGTCTGCGAACCACATCTAGGTAACAGATGCTGCTCATAATTTACACAAACAAACAAAAAGCTCATTATGTTTGAACACTGAGACATTATCCAGAAATTTGCATAATGCAGTAATAAGCGTCTGGTAGAGAGGAGCTGCAAAGAAAACTGAAATTCATTCATTCATTTAAATAACAAACAATTAGAGGTACAGACACACAGTGAAGACAACTTTTTTTTACAATTTTGCCTTAGCTTCAACTTCCCATATATATAATATTTATGACAAACATGTCAAATGCTAAATGTTTTCATTCCTATTCACTTCACATACATTGGGTGGTATTCCTTGCTCACTTCACATTTGACTATTTTTCAAGCTGTCAGTCACTTTGAAATTGTCAAAATTACAGGTCGTTGGCAGTTTAGATGAATAAGAGTATATACCTGTAGATGTTTAAAAAACATTTTCACAGTTGAAGAGATTAACGCTTAGCACGTGTTGGCCTCTTTAGGGCTGATTTGTTCATGAATGACAGGTTCAGAAATATTGATGACAAACCCAGTAATATGGAGCAGACTGAAAAACAAGGTGAAATGAGGAGGTCAAAACTGTTGTTGTGCTGTTGAATATGGTTTCATCTGAAGCCCAACTCGGACTATCCACCCACAAGTTGCTGCAAATGAACTAAAATATACAGTAACTTGTATAATTTATTTACAGGCAGCACGAGTATAAATGAGAACAATTTTTCACAAGAGACGTGATGAGACCCATCAAATCCATCACCTTAACTCACTCACACACTAATCTGAATTCTGTCCACACCACCACCACTCTTTCCTCAATCAGACTGGACATATTCAGCATTCACATGAGTTTATATCAATGCAAAACACATTCCTTACTCCCACTTGGTTGATATATGGAATGTCTCACTCTCACATTGTCAAATATTACTGTCTGTTGTGTTTAA
This sequence comes from Melanotaenia boesemani, assembly GCF_017639745.1. Taxonomy (NCBI): domain Eukaryota; kingdom Metazoa; phylum Chordata; class Actinopteri; order Atheriniformes; family Melanotaeniidae; genus Melanotaenia; species Melanotaenia boesemani. The sequence continues at coordinate 15,990,756 of NC_055700.1, forward strand.
ATCTGTTTATGTCCAATAAATAATTTTAAAGAAAATTCTTTACTGTGAATTTTTGTATTATTTAGAAAAGCGCATGTATGGTCTTTGGACTGAGAAGAACTTAAATGAAGGCATGTTTTCCACATGTGGGGAATGTGGAAGATGTATTTCTACACTTCTTTCTCAGTGATTATGTATGGATCTAATATGGGCATTTTGCTTGTTTTGTTCATTAAAAACAACTTTCATGTCTTGCATGTTTAACTAACAGACCACTATAATGCTTTCGTCCATGCTTTTTCCAAAAAACGACTGTCAGACGTTGTTGCTGTTCACGTCAGTCTATGTGCTTTGTGTTGATCTTCACAGCGCCTCAGAAGGCAGATCCAGTTTTATTCATGAAGTAAAGGAAGAGCTTGCAGGTTTGATAAGATGATGAAAGGTGTTATCAGACTGGTGAGAACAGCACTTTGATCATCAAGACTCCAGAGTGATGAGAATTTTTCATTGGATGAAAGCTCTCTGGGTGAAGCACTTTGGAAAGGGTTGAAAATCTTCAACAATCACCGTCATTACACATGTACTTGCTGGCATTTAACCAATTTAAATAAAACTGTGAATTAATACTTTTGTATGTTATCATTCACGCTTATACAGTATGGAACTAATTAGTAGGATTTTTGTGAAAAACACTTTTAGACCAGGTTGCATCATTAACATTTAGCTGGGCAGCAGAGAGATATTCAGCTCAGTCATCGTGTATGTCTGTGACTGACTGATTCTGACTGAGTGATGAAGTTTCACCAGCAGTCAGCCTGCAAAAAGTTGGAGTTTTGTCAGTGCTTATTAATCTTTCAGAATGTTCTGGCATGTCGTCTGTTTGTACCTGTTTGGTAGGAGAGGTACAGAGTTATATTAACATACAGAGAGACAAAGTTAGATGTTGACTCAGCTTTTACACATTGATAAATATTTAGCCAAATTTTGTAAATATCACCCCATGAATTGCTTGCTTGGGATTATGTGTTCACTGTAAAAAAAACAAACCAAATAAAAAAACGTTTGTACGTGGCTCTGGAGAATAAACAAATATTGGCTTCGAGGAAACAAACTGTGTTGTGGATAATTCTTGAGACCTGACTTTATGAAATCCATGGCAACCATCCATGCTTTGATTAATGGATGGATCCAGTTTTCAGAATTTCCTTTGGAATATCCAGATGAGATCCATCAAACTGCAGAAAACAGTAAGGTAAGGAAAGTTAGTAACTGGGACAGAGATGATCTAATGTAGGTTTTATGTGTTGATAAATCCCATTTGACATAGTCAGAGACTTATTTTCAGATTGCTTAAAGCTTAAAGCTCCAAACTGCAACTATATTAGGCTTCATTTTTAAATTTAGCTCTGCAATTGTTTTCCACCAAAGAAGCTGACTGGAAGAGTTCTGACTCATTTTCATTTAAAATCTGAATAAGGAAAACTACAGTAAAGTGTGGGCGTAACCTCAGGCAAAAAGAAATGTCACCATCCAGACAGGGCTTTTGTGTAAACTCGGTGAACCTTAATGAATAGTGACCTGTCCATCAAATACTGTGTGAAGGTAAACTCACATAATTGGAGTTTTATTATAGAAAAACTCAAGTTTAGATACAATGAAATGCCAGTTTCATGATTAACACTCCAAAGACGTGCAATTACCTGCTCACTGAAGAGAGCAGAGTTCAAACTCAAGTGATTAAATGAAAGTTTACACAACCTGTTTCTCTTTCTGAAAGCAATTTGAATCATCCCCACATATTATCTTGTAATACATCAGCTCTCGATGAAGGAGGCGTTTGTAGGGGTTCTGACTGAAGGTGGTTTATTTCCTTGACTACAGATCACTCCACAATGAACATATGTGCATCAACAGCACACAAACATATTTCAGTAGCAGTTGGCTTTTGTTTTTCAATCATCCCTCTTTTAAACCACTTAAGTCTATTGATCTAGTTTGCATATGTAATACTCTTTGCAGAAATACCCAGGATGTGTAGATGAAAGCAACACACTGTTAGTTAAAGTTGCTTCATGCAGTGTTGTTATTTAACCATGTAATGATGCCACATGATAGATTTCTTCTGCCCCCCCTAAATAGTCAACAGGATATATTTATATATGGCTGAGTAAATATGGGAGAGTAAATATCCCTGCTTTGTACATGTCTGTTAAATTTTTTTATATGTATTTTTATTCCTTTTGTCTTTTTGTGAACAATGTCTTGAATCTCTGTGGGTCCGTGGGGGGTTGCAGGATTTATCTATTAGTTATTGTTAATTTAATTTTAATTAACACTGAAAAATTTCAATGGTGTAATACTGTTCGTTTGCTTTGGAGTAACTCTGTAAAACTCAGACGAATGAGTTGTTGGATTTAAACTCTGGATTGATTATCCCCATTTTTATGCCTCCACCTTTATGTAGCAGTAAAGCTACATGAGGGTCAAAGCCATAACCCTCACTTGATGGTGAGTTATAGCAGCAGCATTTTCATATTGGTGATAATGATCTTCTGTCGAGCCTTCCCACCCACATGTCAACAGTCTGATCGGTATATGAGGACATCTGTGTAGCACTGGTGCACATTGTTTGTGTTTATCCATTTATTCAAGACTACTGAGGGATGTTCAAAAATGAGCAAAGAATATACTGTGAGACCTCGTAATTAGCACATCGCTGGAGTTAGATAAAACTGTGGTTCTTTGCAATGTTTATTTAATTTAGCTGTTTATTTATTACAAATTAAAATGGCATCATTTAAGAAACAGACATTTGTTATTCAATGAGACACACAGTACATTTCACCACTCTCATATCACTAAAAGTACTTTTTTTAATGGAGGCACACATTACCAATCCCTCTTAGAGTGCTGGATTCAGATAATGAATTTATGATTCATACAAGCACAGGCTGTTATTTTAAATCACCTGAAAGGTGCACAGACCCAGCTGTAGATATCTTCACTGATTAATATTGCATTGTTTGTTACCTCCGGAGGTCACGCATTCAGAGGTGTTTGTTTGTCTGTCTGTTAGCCACATAACTCAAAAATGTTTGAATTGATTTTGATTAAATTTTCAGGATATCTCAAAAATGGAATAAGTAACCAGTGATTAGATTTTTGGGAATTATTCTAAAAGGATTCTTTAGTATTGGGAGATAAGGATAATTTTGTCATTAGAGCTTCTAACTAAAAAATAATGCCCACAGTCACTGCCAAAACATAAATAAATAAAAATAAAAAGATACAATGGCTTGACAAAGGTCTGCATTTTCTGAGTGCTTCCAGGTCCCTATGATTTGAGTATAATTCCTGATGTTTCATATAAATTACTTCCTTCTTCCCTTGGTTCATCAGCATTATTCATAAAGATCTTGTTGAATCCTTTTGTGTTTTGAGAGTTTACCTTCATTAGCTCCTATTCTCCAAGTGAATTTGTGAAGTATTTTATACCCATCATATGCAAACATAATTCTGGTATGAATATGTTTTGAAATATTTGTACACCAGTGATGATGATTACTGCAACAGGGGACAAAAAGCTTGTCTTGCAACTATGCACCACTGAGATAATCACTCATCCTTGCTGAAATTCTCATCAAATCAGAATTGACTGAATGAGGTTTTCACCAGATGGTCACAGAGGGCTGCAGCCCCTTCAGACAAAGATGTGAATAGAACAGTTATTATTCATCAGCGTGATATTAGAAACAGTTGATCTGATAAGGTTTTTACAGACATAATCTCTTCTTCGTCTTGCCACCATAAAAAGAGTGAATATCAGGATCTTCTCCTGCAGAGCCTGAGCTGGTTGCATAGGCGAAAAGGTAAGTTGCCCAAAAACAGTTAAACAAGCTATAAACTCTACACCTTTACAAGGAGATACAGTTGCAAGTGAGTAATGTTTTGTAGCTCAGTAAAAATAAAAACAGAGCAAACGTAGCATTCAGTTTAGTACAAAAGGAAACAGATTGTTCTGTACTGCTGAGGCACACAGCTGCTACAGACATACTTTCTGGAGAGTTGTTTTGACTCCATCTAGTGGTCACCTTCAGTACAACTGCTGCAGTCACCACTTGAGATGAAGATGAAGCTCTCCTCTTTAGTTTGATTAGAGCACACTTTACTGCCTCTCAAATCAAGCTAGCAACCTGTTAATGTAATTGAGTCAAATGGTAGAAGGCTGACTCATCACACGGGGATCTGCAACCAATTAAACAAATGGACGTCACTAACGGAGCAGCAATGAAAATGTAAAAAGGGTGAAAGCTGGCGGTCATTACAAATTATCCTTTATTTGTTTAGAGATGTGAGACACATCCATGTCTTTCTTATAACATTAATCAATCTGTAACACAAGATCAATAACAAAAAAAGGCAGACAGGTGTTAGAGAACATTGATCTTTGGTTTTAATTGGTATAACAAACTGTAAAACAAGGCACCGTGTTAATTAGTGGAAAGAAAAAGGCATGAAAGAAAGAAAAAAAAACAACAACATGATGTGATTTGCAGAACAGACACATCTGAAAGTTGTTTTCTCGCTTCTATTCGCCTCCACACAGTTCCAGTAGGATTTTGCGGTAGTCACCAGATGTGTCTCCCTAAGATGACAGAGAGGGCCGTGAGAATTCAAAGTACTGTCTTATTCAGAGTAAAGATAAACAAACTTTTCATATAGGTAAAATTGTATCATCACAGCCTAACATTACTAAATGTTACAACTGCAATCATTATTAGATCACTGCTGATGTATTGCAAAGCTTTTGCTGACTACAGCGTCTTCCCGCCCCTTACCTTGATGAAGGAGTGCAGAGTCTTTCCATACATCTTCAAGAACTGCGCTTTAATGTCCAACATGTCAATCTCAGCCCTGGCGACCATTATTCTGATGAGGACAGTATCAGTCGTGCCCAGCCCCTGATAGGAAAGGAATACATCTGCATTCAAAACTAATGATCCAAAAATCATGACAGCAGGGTCTGTTTATAAAATGTTTAAGCAGGAAAAAAATAAACAAAGTATACCCAAGTAGCACTCCAAGTATTATTGTACTACACAAACTAACATCATGTTGCCTCCTTTACTTCATGAATAATTACCTTCATTGATTTGTACAATCGTTCTGCAAAGAAACTCGGCTTGTTCCTCACACATTTCACTGCAAAACAGAAAAACAAATCTCTAACAAATCTCACCTCATTTACAGAAGCAGAACTGCAGCTGTCTGTTTGGGGCTTTGGGGAACATCTCTGGTCCCCCGCCAGCAGTGTAGTGAGTTTCCACACTAAACTCACCTAATTAGTATCAATTACTACTAAGTTTACAAATTGGTTTCTAAAGATAGTTGGAAAAAACCCATTAGATAATGATTAAAAACAGGGAACTTTTTAAAACAGTTTGTTTAAATAGAAAAATAGTACAAAGACATTACAGCAAACATGGAAAAATAAATGTAGATATTAAATGCATCACAACCTCCAGACTAATTCCAGTACTTTTTTCCATTTTCAAAAATTTTAATTTGTTTAATTTTTATTTCTTTTTATTATTTGAACTTGTATGTTAACTGTGTGATTGAACTAATATAAAATGCTATTAAAGCTCAATTTGAAGCAACTTGTCCGAGTGGACAAACCTATGGCCAGAAAGACGTCCTCCAGGCAGCCAGACATCTCCCTCTTGATGCTTTCCTCAATGTCTCTCCCAGAAATCTTCTGATACTCATCAAACACTGGGAATAAAAACCATATGATTAATAGGGAAACAGAATACAAACAAGGAAGATGATCATTGTGAACTTGTTTGCTCATCAAATTGCCACAAGGTGTCAGTAAATCCCAAAACACATGCACTGCAAGTGTAATGTTGACATGAGTACCTCTCAGCAGATGCTTTCGGTTCCTCACACACAGCACTGTAAGGAATTTGACCTCATCTGTGCCCCATCGAGCCTCTCCAGCCTCATATATTTCCTACAATTACAAGCACAAAAAACAGACTACTTATAAAAGCATGATACTGGGAGGTTCAACACACCATTTTATCTGGAAGGAGGAGGCTTTACCTTGGCATCCTGAGCAGCCAGGGCTTCGTCCACTTTGTCACTTTCATCCCGTCCGGCCTGCAATGCAGAAGAAACAGCAGATTGAAAGAAAAGAAGCAAATAATTGTACATCAGTTCCTAAATATTTTCTAGGTTGTTCTGCAGGTTGTCCCCAGAAAGATGAATACAGCCAAATACAGTAAAATTAATAAAAACTACCCTCGTCCGTGTAAGTGCAATATAACCCTTGAGGTTCATTATGACACTGACCAGTCAATAAATATAGAGACCAGTATGTTTTACACCCCCACAGACCATTTGACTTGCTAATGGGAAATGTTTAAGTAATATGCTTGTGAAAGAAAGCTCTGCCTCTGGACTTTGGTTATTACTAACTTCATATACTGTCTAATCTCAAGTATTTTTTTAGGGATTTAACAGGTTATTGCCATTATTTTTAACCTATAGGGACTCAAGTTAAAAAGGGCTTCATTATATTTAAAAACTATCTTCCACTACCTGTAATAACATGCCAATAAAATAACATCACTGACCAAAGCTGAGAGAGTTTGTGGTGTCAGTGTTTGCTCACCGTGAGTAAAGAGACCAATACTCTTTGAAACATCCCAGAGGTGTCTCCACACACAGCATCTTCCAGGCTCTTCTCATATTCTGCCAAGAAAAATGCGACAAAAGAAATGAAAAATCTATCAGTAATTAAAGCACATTCCATGTTTTTTAAGGACATACACAAAAATAAAATACAATATGCTAGATTTACTATGATTGAAGACATTGGTTAATAAAGTTAAAAATATCTGTTTTAATATATAACAAATGCAGTGTTGCTGGCCACTAACTGTTGTTAACTTCAGCACATAAGAACTGCACCAAAACAAAGCATGCACCACAACAGTGATATAGATGAAGTAATTTAAAAACCACTTCAAGAAGCACTTGCCAAATACTTTCATTTAAGCTGCAGATGAACAAAGAAGTAAACAATGAGCTGCCACACAGAGATGCATAATTTACAGCATCCACTGCTTTCTAACAATGAGGCTTAGTCACGGCTGCTCAATATCGCATCTCATGCACAAGCTCCAGGCAGCAAGAGATATGACATGATGTCAGAAATTCCTATTTAAAGAAGTGACTAAGTTACCTGTCTTGTAGAACGCATTGATGGCTTGTATTTCATTGCTGGACCTTGAAGCCAGAATATCAATGAGGCAGGCCTCTTCTGTTCCAGCCCCCTGTGAAAAATCAGTATACCGTCAGCTGAATAACAGCAAAAGGAGCTCAGAGTGTAACACTGGAGACCGATCTATGTTTCATAAATGTCAATAAATCCCATCTAATTTGACAATGCATGTTTTTTTAATTCCCCAAGAATATTTCATTAAATACACACTGATGACATGTCAAATAAGAAAATGTTTTTAGTTTAAAAAAAAAAAGATTAATACGTTAATGAGATCACAGTACAATGTCTTACCAGCAAATGTCACTCAAAGTTGAATTAAACATTTTTTGGGATTATTTTCAATTGCAGGTTTGTGGAAACATGTCATAACGCATGACAGATGTGTTTTCAAAAATGTATGGACATCAGTGGCTGTTTGTGGCAGTGGTTCCCAACTTGTTTTCCTTGAGGACTCCTTTATGCAAATACTAAAGATCTGGGGACCCCCTGCCCCACCCTGTGCTGAAACCACGCTCGGTTTTATGCTTTCATTAGCAAGATTCTCAACATAAATACTGTCTGAGTCCCGTCCTTCAGTGAAGGCAAAGTTTAACAACATATAGCCTTACTTTTTTTTTTTTTTTTAACAGACACAAATCATTTGCTCTGTGGTGTTGCAGGAAAAGTTACTAGGACAGGCATGAAGTGCTCCACTACTGTAGCTTCACCTGCTCACTGATCTAACTAAACCCCCATACATGGATGAAAATTGGTTAGATGCACAAGCTGTGGCTTTATAAGTGGCTTTTTCTTCATTTTTTATTTTTGAGTAAGGATACATGTGTTAAAATATTGTATACCAGATTTTGATGAGCCCCATTTATTCAGTTTGGGATCTGGTTTTTAAAAATGAGGGGTTTCAGGCTACAAAAATGCCAGTTCCATGCAAATGAATTGTCCAGATGATTAAAAAAAACCTTTTTCTCAAACTTTATTAAAAAAAAACACACATTCAATTCGTCTCTGTGTGGACATGGTCTTCATTTTTAATCACAAAGCCACGGGGACTCCCTGTGCCCTTTGGGGGACCCCAGGTAAGGAACCACTGGTTTATGGCACCAAGGTGCACCAAGTCACCAGGTCTGTGCTTTGTGGTATTTGAGAATAGAAACTAAATAACATAATATAAACAAGCACACCTATTGTGACGAAGCAACTGACAAAAGGAAGCTCTGACCTTCATAGCCTGCCTCAGCTCATAGGCATCATATACATGTGGCAGCATCAGCAGACCCAGGACCACACTCCGGAAGTGCCCACTCAGCTCTGAGGTCAGATCATGAGCCAGGTCCTGCAGATAGGGACAAACAGATTAATAGAAGGACAGTGTTTCCCAGTTCTCCTATAAATTCATTAAGGGGACCTTCAGTAATGAAGCCTGATTTTCTTAGATATTAATATAAATTAAATCATTTTCAAGAGACCAGACTGCACACATTCCAGCAGCCCTGACTTCTCCGCTAGAGGGTGCGGTTTAAAGAAAGAGTTTAGTGAACAGAGGAGCTGTTCCACAAACCCACCCTTGTGACCGCATGTGGGTGTCCACGTGTTAAATATGACTCACTCTTTCTGCCTGCAATGGTTCCTCTCTTAACCTTTGCTTTTCCTGCAGTTCCCTCAATGCACTCTCATATAGTTTTACTGACTTAAGGCAGTTACTTATAATCTCATTATGTCAATACAATACAAATCTCAATGTTCCCTTTCAGCTAACATATTGATTATCTTTAATTATTAACAGAAACACAGTGGGCTAACTACCTCTATGGATTCACTGTATGTTTTAGAAAAGAGAAACCGTCATCTTTCCCACAGATTACAAGGCCCTATCTGTCGGTGTCTACAAGCGGTCATTTCTGCTTTATAGTCAATGGTTAACTTGTACTTTATCTGCAATGTTTGTATACCACACCTACAGAGAAAAAATTATGAGAGTACACAGTGGAATAGGAAATTTAGAGATGACACATCCAATACTGTTGCCAGCATAGATCCTTAAGGCTGCTGTTTAAAATCTTCTGGTCTACTAGATGTTGTTTCTCCACCTCCTCTGCTTCATTCAGGTCTATTCACTATTTCTAAAAAAATCCTTCACAAATAGTTTGTTTGCTGCCTTTGAGCCCTGTTAAGTCAAACATCTTACCTTCCCAACGGTTTGTTTATAGGCCTCTTTGATGCGCTGCCTCTGTGCAATTGTACGGTGCGCTAGGACTTCAATGATAGCTGCCTCATTCGTACCTGAAAGCAATATAATAATTCATTCTTAAATTATAAAGGGTTATACATTCCTATTCGTATAACTTGACTTAGGAGCAGGGGGTCAGCCATAATGTTTAAGACAGAAACAGTGTTGCTTTGCTGGAGATCATCTTAACACACTGCTGTTTGTTGCTGTTGTCATAGAAACCATCTGTTTGCAAAGGGGAGCAAACTAGAGTCAGGAGAAAATTATTAAACTAGTCCTCCTTAACAGCATCAACATTCCTCACCAGATATTTACTGACAGAGAGAAAAATCTCACTTCTGAATGCTAGTAAGGAAGTACCTCTTAAAGCAGTACCTGCAAGCATCGCTTCAGAACAGCATGACCTATAATAAGATCAATTTGCTATTACTGCCTGCACGATCAGCAATGTCCGGATTCATCAAGGTCCCAGAATGTATGGACTATGTAAAAGTAAAGTTTAGAACTGCTATGACAACAAGAGCAGGGACATGTGTCAAACATTCCTGTAGAGGATGGAAGAGCCTGGTGCTTTTTCTTTTTCATGAAAGCATAAAATGTTGTTAGTTTTCTCTGTAGCCAGTGATAGTTTGTAGGTCACCTACCAGTTCCCTTCATGGCTTCTCTCAGCTTCTGGGCATCTGCATCAGCGTTAAAGCCAGATGCCTCAGTCACTGTTCCACGGGTTCCAATCTGCTCATAAAAAGGAGATAATGATTACTACTTATCTTATCTACTAAACTGCTTTTCAGCTAAACAGACATAAAGTAAACAGACACAGGTATAAAGTTGCCTTGCAGTGTTGCAGCAAGGAAACATTCAATCCCTGCAGGACACCGGCCCTCAAGGACCGGAGTTGGTGATCCCTGTCTTAAAGCATATCTGAAGGGAACTTTTAGAACCTAATAATATTGTTTATGCACAAGTTAGCTGTGGTACAGAGTGTAATTACTCCACTTTTAATGGATCATACACAATAATGTTCCTGTTCAGAGTTTATGTTTTTCAGACATCCCATCCAATCCATTACTGGAATCATTTTCTACACAAATTACCAAACAGATCAGCATTTTTTGCAGACTTAACAACTGATACTGAACTGCAAAAGACTGTCATGAATAACAAAGTTCTTACAAAAGCACAGAGTCAAACTTTATACAACAGAGATGTTAAGCTTTAAAATAGATCTAATACTCATCTAGTTTTTTTTTTGTTTGTTTGTTACTTTTACCACAAAAACAAAAGAATAGCACTTTTTTTTTTCATTATTACTGTAATTACACCTGATGTTTGTTCAGTTTTCAGTGTTGTTAATATCTGTTAATCATGCAAGTTGGTGTATATGTTGCTTATTCAATGATTTCAAAGGTGGAAAAGCTGCTACAGGAGAGACTTACTGCTGCCATTGTGGGATGAGAGTGGAGTACAAAATTGGAGGTCCAGGGAGCTACAAAAGAAACATATTTCATGCTTACTTAGATGTCAGTTCCACAACTATTAGATAACAAAGTAGTGTCAGCCACAGGTCCGACTACTGAGCTGGTGTACCTGGTGCTTATCTTTGTTTGGCCACACCTGTAATTACTTCATATTGAGGTTGTGGGATTTTACTCCCCACCTGTTTCCCTTCCTGTAGGGATCAACTTACCCACTGACAAAGCCATCACAGACCTGTCCTATTCATTTCAGTCTAACACATTTGCTTATCAAATGCAGTGGTGGTTAGTTTGTTTTCTATTGTCTTTACTGTAACTATGTTTTTTAAATTATGATTTTCTCCTGTTTGTAGGTTGTGCTGGTGCTTTTCTTGGCCAGGACTCCCTTGAAAAGAGGTCTGTGATCTCAAAACTTTACTGGTTAAAGATTGGCTTAAAAAAAAAAAAAGCATGTGAGTCTTGGAAACATTCTTCCATGTTTTGACCACAATACATATCTGCTGCTGAAACACAGAATAAATCCTCCTTCACATTAACAGCTTGTTATTTCTCAGATGGAGCTGCGGTAACGGACCTGCTTATGTGTACGTTGTAGTTTTCATTTAAAGGAAACAAACGAAACTCTGATAAAGAATAAAGATTCTGCAAGTGAATCTCGTTTCTATTAAAGATTCCAGCATGACTCTTTCATTCTTCGAAAGCAAATGATTGGATAGCAGACTTGTCACGGCAGCAAAATGTTATGAAAATTGGGCAATAGCAATTTGAGGAAATAAGTGACACAACAGAAACTGAAAAACATTTACCGAAAATTTGTCCTAAAGTTATTATTTGCAGATAAAAAGATGCACACATCTAAAGTATTACATCCAACTGATTGTAGATTAGCTATGAAAAAATCAATAAAAGTAAGTCTGAGAAAAACCGTTTCTGAAATATGGGCTCTTAACAGTTAACTTGGCAAGTTGATGAACACACCCTGCAGACACAGCACCCTCTACGAGCCTGTAAGTCAACCAGAAAAACAAGACAAACGGAAAATTAACGACACTTTACCTGTTCCGACGAATGTTGACTCGGTCTGAAACCCAACAACAAGGTAGTGTCACGGCGATACCGACACTCTACAGCTTTTAACTACAGTTACACTTACGTCCCACCCTCTTGGATGCTAGATCCTCCTTTTCGCGTGTACTTCTGCATACGCAGAGGGGTTTTTAGCTGCATTCACGGATATAATCCCGACCCGGAAAGGGGAAACTCTCCCCACAGTTTATAGGCAAAACTAACATTTTTGGAAGTAATCCAGCTGCATGGGGTTTTTGATTACATTTTACTGCAGTTACTTTGTCGAAACAAAGTAACGTGGTTTTCGTTTTAAATTAATATATCAATGTCTTCAAATTGGGAAGCATTTACATGAATCAAGTCATCTGCTCCAGTGTTGTCATTCAGTCCGAATAAGTTGCAATATAGTAAAATAACAGTTTTACACATACAAACATAGTTTCTTGATTTATACCCCTGCCTTAAACTACATCTAAAAATAGTTTGATAGGTTATTTTATTATAAAGTATGCACCCTTTTCATTCATTTATTCATTATCTTTACTGCTTAATCCATTATGGATCGCGGGTAAGCTGGAGCCTATCCCAGCATTTTAACAGGTGAGAGGCAGGGTACACCCTGGACAGGTCACCAGTCCATCACAGGGCCAACACAGATAGGGACAAACAACTATTCACACACACACTCACTCCTACACAGAATTTAGAGTGACCAATTAACCTAACATGCATGTCTTTGGACGGTGGGAGGAAGCCGGACCCTGGAAAGAACCCACGTATACACGGGGAGAACATGCAATGCACCCCATACTGGGTAATGAGAATAGTGCTGCTGTAAAATCAACACAGATGGAAAAATTGTAAGTGAAATGTAATTATGTGCTGTGGAGAGCAGAACCTGTTTTAATCATCTTGCATTGAGGCCTGGTGCTGATTTGTTTTGCCACTTCTGTAATTTGGACTTTAAATAGGCAGAAATGGCTCATTTTGTTGTAACACATTTGACCAAAAATAAATAAAACCATGCATATGACTAAATGTGTTGTTTAAATGTGGCAAACAGCCTAAATTGCACCTCATAGTAATATAAATTTAAATTGTAACAATATGTAAAGATTTTTTGCCACTTTGCTTCAACACTGAGAGCACAAATGTCTTTTCACTAAACTTAATTCCTAATATTTGCATGGATAAACATATTACTAAACAATTAACAGGTACATAGCCAGATGTCAACTGAAAGTTCTATTATATCTCCAGCTTCCTCAATCCACATGATACAGAGAACTTGGATAAATTAATTTATAATGTATAAATATAATAAAGCAATTGACCCACAAAGTCAAACACTGACTGCGTACAAAGTGACTGACATGAGCAAAATGAGATGTGTGCCCCAAATGTGACCCAAAAGAGGTAATACAACTCAAATTAGACACAAATAACCAACATGTGGCACAAACTGATCTTTCAGAAAGACAGAATAGCCAAACCAAGATATGCAAAACCAAAATATGGCACAAAATTAACTTAGAATAATTATGAGCAGATCAGATCTGACCAGTTATTGGGACAAATTATAATGTGTAGATGATAAACAGCCTACACCACAAAGTTATTAAAGAAGCTATAAAAAAGGAACAAAAGAAAAGAAAAAAAGAAAACATAAACAAACACACATAAAAAATACTAACATGGAAAACTATACAACATACACAGAGCTAAACCTCTTTATTATTATTATTATTATTATTATTATTATTATTATTATTATTATTATTATTATTATTATTATTATTATTATTATTATTATTATCAATAGCGACAGGATTAACGAGCTAAGCGGGGTCACGCGAACACAGCATATGACCTCACATGCGAGGCGGGTGGAGGGCAGGCTGCAGCTGCATCATAAACTACAACGCCCATAATTCCGTCCGCGCGTCAACAGCAACAACTAGGATGTTGCGATATCGCTGGCAGCCAAAGACTGCTGTGGTTGCAGAGATTACACCGCTGTGTTGAAACCTCAACGTAATGTTTTGGTGGATGACATATTCCCGGGTTATATATTTGCAGTAACAGACGAAGGCTTAAGTCTCCTGTCGGCGCTGCGCCTGTCTGGGCTGCATCGTGCTAAAGCGTTAGCTAACTAAAATAATAGTTTTATTGTAAATGGAAGCAATTAAATAGCCACACGGGCTGCTAGCTATGAGGCAACAAACGGTCGCTTCACTTCACTGAGGATGGAAACATTTTTTCGGAAATCACTGTCACACAAGTTATACGTTGGATATATCGCACAAAAAGACATCATCTTCAGAGGATAACCTGGATAACCTTACACGAAATGTCATAGCGCGTAAGTAGCTAGCACTTAGCTAGCTTGGTAATGGCTGGACGAGATGGAGATGGACCTAGTTTTTCATCAGCAGCCCCAACCGTCCACGAACAGCTGAATGGCTAGTTAAAGAAATACTTTCTCCGGAGATGCTTTAACCTCCCGGGTGGTGTAATTCACTTACATAACTGCTAGTCGCCACCGCTCAAGCTATCACCAACTGGCTTGTGTTGGCAAGCAAATGAAGACATTTCCATTTAAAATCTGGATTCTTTCAACATCCTCATAAGTGACAAAGGCATCAGGGGCACCACATAGACTCAGACTCGTCAAGTTTACAATTTTAGCTGTGTTGTATATCACTGCAATAAGCCATCACACAGCCAACATCAGCTCATTGCTGTGTGTGAGGCTGAAGCCGCAAATATTCCTCCTGTCATTTCGACAAGATGAGGAAGTTCTTTGATTCTCGTCGGGAGTTGGTCAGCTCCGGGCCTGGTTCTGGAGGAGGAGGTGGCAGCTCTGGGTCCAGTCATGCAGGCGGGAATTACATTGGACGAGCCTTTACTGTCGGGCGCCACCAAGTCACAGTTGAGGAGATAATTGCTGAAGGTGAGGAGTTGCACAAGCCAGATGATGCTATTTGTGTAGTTCTCTCCTTTTCTGCTCCGTTGTTAAAACAATAATGTCCCTTTTGTCCTGAATGCTCAAGCTAGTTACATTATCAGCACAGAAATGTAACCTTATGCCATCCCCGCTGGCCTGGAGGATGCTAAAAAAAGAGGCCTAGCAGTTTCTCTCAGCTGTACTCTGAGTAACACAACAATTTTCAGTCAGCTATTATGGTTCAGAAGTGTGATTCAAGGAGATGGAGACTTCCTGGCGCCAGGCAGTTGCTTGAGCTTTTTTAAATGAATGTTTACTGTTGAAATCTTCATTTTCTATAACAGACAATGGAAAGCAAACTGTAAGTCTGAGACTTGAGGATAAGATTATTGAGTAGAGGCCTGATTGAAAGTTCCAATCAAGGCTTTACTTGACTGACTGGAAGATTTTATTACTTATTTATTTATTTTTTTCTTATTAATTTTTAATTGAAGATATACCTGACAATGTAAGCACAAAATGTTAAGTGAATTGGAGAATACAGTACTACAGTATTAACTGCAGTAAGTATGTTGAGTTTAAGCATCCCTTACTTCTTTCCAAAGAAATGTTGGACATTTTATCCCTATCCCTTTTGTTTTTCTGAACCTAAGACGGGGTAAATCCAGCATTTCTGCTATTAATCAATTGTGTCAGGCTGCAAGCTCGACAAAAATTTCATAGGGTGTCTGGGATCTGTTTGATCTAAGAAGATGGTGCAGTTCAGCAAATCAGAGCACACATTCACTTTCTATACACTTTTGTATCGCAAGTTTACTTTCCTCCTCATCCTGCACCCATGTTCATAGAGTGCCACACTGCCATGCCACAACACCACATGTCAAGCTGAGCATTCTGTATAAAGCGGTCTGAAACTGATGACTGTCACAGCTAAACTCAGCACAGTAAATTTGTAGCCTGAGCAATACCAGATGGTTAGGCCTCAATGTAGGCCTGTACGTAAACCCTGCAGCGATGCCATGACTAATAGATAACGCTATAAGGCAGCACCATGTGGTCCTGATCGTCTTTATTGAAGCAAGGCTAACCTACAAGGACATGCACTGCAACAGTTGTTGAAGTAATGAGGTGGGAAAAAATAGCTTGTCTGCTAAACTGCCGAATTTCTGATGGCATACAAAACCTTGCAAGAGCAGTTATTCTACCAGTGACTCATGTCGTATTGATTGTTGTTGAATTGCTTTGTGAAGTTCAGATTTTGAGATTCTGCTTGTTAATTATCAAGATTTGACCAACCAACAGTATGTATCATGACTGACTGACAAGTTTGATTTGACAGCTCGTCTTTCTCAATCCTGCAGGTGGGTTCGCAATCGTGTTTCTTGTGAAAACAAATCAGGGTGTGCGTTGTGCTCTGAAGAGGATGTATGTCAACAACGAGTATGATCTGCAAGTGTGCAAACGGGAGATTCAGATAATGGTGAGTTTCTAGGATTAAACCTTTCTCTGCACGTTTGCACCCTGTGCCCTTTTGGTTTTGCATACTGGGTGAAAACCACACATGGAAGCACATGCAATGCAAAAGTGTTTTGAAAGGAAACCACATAAGCAATACACATAATTCTGTCCAGACATTGAAATCAGGGCTTCCTGTAGTTGGGATGTTTTGATTGTTGTACTTCATTTATTGCTTCTGTCTTTCAAAGTATTATCTTAGACCATATCATTTGAATGAGCATAAAGTCTTTAAAGACAGTTTAAATGTTAATATTTCAGTCCTCATTCTCAGCTGTGGTAAAAATGTTTTTTTTTCTCTTGGGACATGTTTTGGGCAAATACTCTATTCATTCATCTGAAATGAATAATTATTGGCTTTATATATGAGATTATACAGACATACTATAAGTAAAGACGTCATTAGAGTTCAGAGTCAGCACCGGACTTTGCCTTCCTGTATATACACGAAGGAACACGGAGGAAGGAAGGAAGCAAAAGATGTTCAGATTACAAACAAGGCAGATTGTATCATTTGACAAACATTCAACAGACTTGTGTACAATGTTGGCCTTGTTTTGCTTTCTTAACCACATAATCTTTTTATTTAGTCTCTTTCCTCTCACTCTTTGATCCACACATACACACAAACGGTACTTCACCTCAGCTCCTGCACTTGACATTTATGTCATTACTAAATAGATGGCTGATTTGAGCTCCCTCCTTCCAACTCCCTCTGCAGGAGATAGTACCTTTTTTTGCAGCAAAATATAAATATTTCTTCCTTTCCTGCTGTTTCTGTTTGCTATAAATCATGTTGTCACTTCTGACAACCTGATTTTTTTTTCTGTGTGATGGAAAAATAGAAAACCTGGTAATAAAGAAAGAATTGCATGCTCCAAGCAGTTGTTTCACCACTCGCACAGGATGTGGATTGTATGCAGCAGCTTATTATAGTCGTCCTGTTTGGCACAAACTTTGTGCACAGTGGTCTACTAATGATTTTATGTTTATGTTCCTGCAGAAAGACCTTGTCGGTCACAAGAATATTGTTGGTTATCTGGACTCAAGTATCACAGCTATGGGATCAAGGGATGTATGGGAGGTTCTCATACTAATGGACTACTGCAAAGGTGAGGTTGGACAGATAAATTAGATTTAGGTTTCTGATGGCACTTTCACTTTATGATTACATGCCAGTATGATTGTTATGCTGTGTTATAGAAACAAACTCTTTCTAAACATCAAGTCTGAATGATGTAAGGTTTATGGATCAAACATGCCCCTCCTGAAGTTACCACCCTTTCTTGTTTAATCTGCTGTATAATTGGCTGTTATTTTGCAGGAGGGCAGGTGGTCAATTTGATGAATCAAAGGCTGCAGACTGGCTTCACAGAGTCTGAGGTGCTACAGATCTTCTGTGACACCTGTGATGCTGTATCTCGCTTGCACCAGCGCAAAACATCCATCATCCACAGGGACCTGAAGGTGCCACACTTTGCTTCTTGGACTAATTACGTGACATACTTGCATACATGTTAGTCATTCATCTTGTTCACAGTGATAATCAGACACTAAAGCCCCAGCTTGGTCTGTAATGAGGCAAGGCCTGCTGTCTTTGAAGAAACATGACCTGTGTCATGATTATGTTGAGTGTGAGGGGAAATCATGTTTAATTATGCAGTGATCTCACAGTAAAAGGAGAGTATTAATTTATTGAAATACTTGAAATACCTTCTGCAAAAGAAGAGTGTTATAGTGTTATCAGTTCCCTCTCACCCTGAGTTTGATTTAAATCTACACATTATGTGAGAAAAAGCTGTGTTGCTCATGCTATATCTCAAGAGTATATTAAGCAAATAAAGGAGAATAAAGTCTTCTGGTGTAGTAAGTCTTCTATTTCCACAGGTGGAGAACATCCTCTTGCACGACAAGGGTCATTATGTGCTCTGTGACTTTGGCAGCGCCACAAACAAATTCCAGAGTCCGCAGACGGAAGGAGTGGCCGTCGTGGAGGAAGAAATCAAAAAGTTTGTGCCTCTTTTCCTCTGCACCTTTAAGTGTTTTTTAAACAAGTTGGGTTTTTCCCATTTTTTTTATCTAATTTTTACATGAACTGTAGTTTGGCTGAAAATATAATATGGTTGCAACATTTTTACAAGATACAAAATTAGTATTATATCGAACAACTGCTTTCAAATTAATGTACATTTCTGAACATGTAATAGAGTGTAGAGTATTTTTGTTTCAGCGGCACATTGAAAACACGGATTTCGTCCTATTTTTTCTTTTTTTTTTTTCTTTTTTTTTGTTCTCCTCTTTCAGGTACACCACTTTATCATATCGAGCCCCAGAAATGGTGAACCTGTACAACAACAAGATTATCACCACAAAGGCTGATGTCTGGGTGAGTGAACTGGACGGACCTCTCTGATGATGGAAACGGTGCTTTTGAAGTTTACATAACACAGTAACACATATTCGCACTTGAAACATCATGGCTCATAATGAATGAAACAAATCTTTTAGAGACAAGAATTGAAAGCCTATAGGTTAATGCATATTTTGTAATTTTATATAAAGATTATATGGGATAAAGGTGTTTCTTGTGACTCTTAATCTTCTCCTCTCTCCTCTGTGACTGGGTTTGCATGTGGTTGTCCTCTCCAGGCTCTGGGCTGTTTGCTGTACAAGTTGTGCTTCTTCACTCTCCCTTTTGGTGAAAGCCAGGTGGCCATCTGTGATGGCAGTTTCACCATTCCAGATAATTCCCGTTACTCTTATGATCTTCACTGCCTCATTCGTTAGTACCTGTTAAATATTAATTCATGTTATCAGCAGTGTCATATTTATTTCTGCTTGTGGAGTTTCTTCTGTTTTTTGTTTTTTTTGTTTGTTTGTTCTGGGGGACTTTCATTCTTTTTCTCTGTAATGTTTTTTTTAGGGTACATGCTGGAGCCAGACCCAGACAAAAGACCAGATATCTACCAGGTGTCCTACTTTGCTTTTAAACTTGCTCAGCGGACCTGTCCTGTTCAGAATGTGAAGGTGAGGCTCTCTTAGCTTCAGGGGCATCTCAAATATTTAGATTTCCCTGACTTTCTCTTACTGGGAATTGATTTTTTGGTGGGGGAATCTGCTACAGACCTTCAGCTTGACCCACACAGGCAAACTCTGATTCAATATGTACATACTTTAGAAAATACTTCTTGCCAGATTGATGGTGATAAGATTTATTCCTGTCATTGATTGTTCCATCCTGTATAAACTCTATGCAGACATTGTGAACATTTCCTTTTTTTCCTCGTACACTAGAATTCTCCAATTCCTTCCAAACTTCCTGAGCCAGTCAAAGCAAGTGAAGCTGCTGCAGCAAAGAAGAGCCAGGCTAAGCCCAGGCAAGCATGACATGCTTATTTGTAATACTATTAAAACTCTGGAAACATGTTTCTTAGAAGTAATTTGTTAAAGTTAGTATTCTGAAACTCATTAAATTATGTTAACACTGCTTACCATAATTAACATGAAAGGCCAACATCTTTTTCTTTGTTGCTAGACTGACAGATCCAATTCCCACCACTGAAACCTCCATCACCCCTCGTCAGAGGCCCAAAGCAGTGCATACCCAGCCTGCTGCTGGCATCCTACCCATTCAGCCTGCTGCTCTTACCCCTCGCAAGCGAGCTAATCTCCCTGGTGGTGCAGCTCAGCCTGTGGGTATGTGCATCACTCCACCATTATTTACCTGCCCCAACATTTTGACTTAAACATGTTCAAATACACGGGAATCCATCTAGACCTTTGTGCACCTATCGAGTGCTACAGTCCTCGACAGAGATGGATCAAGTATGCAGGTCGAGATGTGTGCAAGTTATACCTGTCTAGCCATAGACTTAAAATTTTAATGGAATAATTTTTTCCTCTACTCCCTCAATCTGTATCACTGCTTCAGGTAATGTCAGTTTTTGTGCCTGTTATAAATCACTTTGAGGTATGAGTGGTATTTTTGTTACGTATGCAAACAAATTAATTTATGTGGTTTCAAATAAAAGCTGGTTTTTATCTGTGCATGTTTTAAAGCTGAATTCTCTTTATGCTGTTGAGTAATGTGAAGCCTGTGCTCTGTTCCATGTCCGGCAGGAGTCAGTTTAGACCTCTCCCAAACAGCTGCAGCTATCCAGTCACAGAAGGCTCAGACTTCAGCTCAGCCACTCATCCAAACACCAAACAGTACAAGTCAGGCTGCAGCTCCACCGAAGCAGGTACAGACTTTGTACTGCCAATGAATTTTTGCTGATTCATGCAAGTCCTGTATCAAAATTCTTTATTTATGGGTTGGAAAAAAAAAGCAGTGCCTGGAACTTCTGTTCTAGGAATCTATGGGCATTTTTTTTACATTTTCTCACAAAAATCAATTCAATTTCTCTATTGACTCTGATATAAATGGGTAACCATAACAACATTTATCATTTTCTTATGTTTAATTCAAAGATTATATACAGACACTTTGTCACATATCTTTGTGTAATAGGCTGTGCAGCCAGCTTCAGCTGCTGGAGCAGAGACTGCGACTACGGCAGCATCTTCAGTGGCCAAAGGTGAAGCTACAACACAAGCACAGGCAACAGCCCAGCAGCAGACCACAGCTCCCTCCGTGGCCAACTCCCAGCAGGTGACACAGACTCCATCCAGCCCTGCCCCACCTCAACGCCCAGCGCGTCGAAAGCAAACTAGTCAGGCTCAGCAGCCAGAGGCTCAGTCTTCTCCCAGCAAATCAGCACCTAGTCAGCCAGCAGTAGCTCAGCAGCAGCAGATAATTCAACCATCAGCGGCTCAGGCTCAGCCTGCCTCCACTGAAATCAGCCAAAAATCAGCTGAGACAGTAAGAGGCCTTTTGCTTCAAACAGTGCCTGAATTTAATGAGCTTTGCAAAGCTATCAACATTACGTATTGACCTTTTCTTTTCATTTAGCATTTAACCTGAGCGGCTTGGCCTGATGTTATTACTTTCTCCATCTGTCCATTACATTTCTTTTCTTTTCATCAAAAAGTGAAAATGTTAGTAAATGTTTTGGGGCTTTTTTTTTTTAAACTGTCTTCTGAACACATTGATCTGAGACTTTCTGTGAAACATTCTAGAAAACTTTAGCTGAATTAAACTTTTTTGCTTGCTGCTTTGCTTAGACTTCATCTGCAGCTCCAAAGACAACAGAGGAACGAGGCCATCAGCGCGCACCAAGCGATGCCACAGCGAGCAGTGATTCTTCACAGCAGCTGCCAGGAGCTAATGGAGACGTTGCAGTTACTCAGTAAGTGGCATTTTATTTTAATAAAGTGAAGAGTAGTTGTAACTCTTCTCCTTTTTGTTTAAATTTTTACATTTTTTATTTGTAGATCACTTGCATCTCAGCAGAGCGCCATCCAGCCAGCTCAGCTGAGTGATGCAGCGCAAGACCAGAGCAACGCTGCACCCACTGGTCCTGGCTCCACACAGCCAGCATGGAACCCATTTGATGATGACAGTTTTTCCAGCCTCAATGCTGGTGAATTCAAACCTGATGACATAAAGGCTCCAGGTGATATTTGACTGTCATATCAAATGTGTTAAGTTAGCTGATGAACAGTGTGTGTTGGACAAATTATAAATGATGCTGAAAGTACACAAAAATGTCAGAATCCCCTTTGGGTCTACTTGTGCAGTACAAGAATTTTCTGTTTCTTTTCTTTTTTTTTTTTTTTTTTATAACAGATCTACCATTAGATACTGAGGCCACATCTTCTGAAGAGCTGATACCAGGTCTGCAGGCCTCATCTGTGGAAAATACTCCCCCCCAAGAAACTGGTATGCTACACTCTTAACTTTATGCAGTCTACAGAATGAGTGTTTTTCTTCCCCTTGGTCTGTATGGGCCTTCATTCATGGCACCTTTCAGTGCGCCCATTGGTTCAGTTTTAAAAGGAACTTAGTTTAGATGCCAGAGGCTAAAGCAGAGTTTCAGATGGAGAGTGCGACAGAAAATAACACACAATTAATTTTCAACGGGACCTCGTACTTATCATGTTGCATTAGCATGCACATCACAGTGTGTTGTTAGATTTAAGGAGGCCACCAGGAGAGCCAAAAAGATTCATAGCGTTTTGAGTGAGCGCTCTGTTGGGGATATTTACACCTTCTCACTTCCGGCTCAGTTACACAGACTCGGTTCACATTACACAGTCCATAATGCCACACAGTTATGCAAACTGGACATTTTTTAATGCACTGTGGAGAGTGCTGCAATAAAACAATCTGCAGACTAGTAAGTGTCTGATGTCTGCTCCGAATAGCTATTAGTCCCCTAAATTAAATTAAAATTAAAATAAAGTATCTTGTTTAGAACTTGTTGTTATCCATTTATACACCAAAACCAAGACAAGTGTAAACATAGGACGATTACGCTTAGATTTGCAATTTTTGCTGTGGTAGTTTGTGGATTTGAAAACAAATCTGATTTAAATGTATATTAATTTCTTTGACAAGGTTGCTGAGACTGAAATTTCCAGTAATCCTGAATTCTTCGCTGCTGTTCTCAGCTACCGTGTGAAGCTGTAGGCGGTGAATGGAATTGCAAATCAGTGAAGTAAACCTCTTAATGTGGCTGATCCATTAATCTGATGGCTTTAATTAGCTTTGGAAAGCCAGGGCTGCCAATGTGCATCATATAATGAAGTATGAGGTTTGTTCACAAGGAACTGGCCACAGGTATTATTTGTGTTTCATCTCACAACGCAGAAAGATTGAAGTGTATTAGGAAATTTAAAAAACCCCTCATGTTAACCAAAGAACATTAAATTTAGTTAAAATAAACAGAAAACTGATTTTGAAATTCGACTGGCTAATGACGACAAAATAATTGAATCATACGACCCAGCACATTAACGAGCCTCATTGACATTTTACAGTATTTCTCCACCGGCATCACTTTTTACCTGTGTTTACTTGAACCATGTGAGTTTTTTCTGCTGTGTTTGCTAGCTGAAAGACCATCTGCTATTCTGGAATCTGGAGCTTCGCTGTTGGTTGTCCCAGATCCTTTCCACACCCTCGAACTGTCAGATGCTCCAGGTAAATATGTTACCCTGAGTTTAATTATCTAAATGTGTTATTGCCCTTCTCAAGAAACGTCTTCCATTTTTGTCCCACAAAAGGAACGTGAATGTTTAAAAGCACACGATTTAAATGTTAAGTATATGATCAGCCTTTTTTTTTTTTTTTTTTTTTTTTTGAAGTGCTGTTTTAAAACTTTTTCGGGCTCTGTGTGACCGAATGTGGGTGTAAACACCTTTACTTTTCAGGTGCTGCTGCCTCACTTCTGTACTTTGCTCACAAATATCTCCTTTCCACTTTTCTCTTTCTTTACTGGCTTTTAGAAAAGCTGATCGAAGGACTCAAATCTCCTGACACATCTTCGCTCATGCTTCCTGACCTGCTGTCGCTGTCTGATCCTTTTGGTGGATCTGTGGAAGAGTCTGCAAAAGGTATTGACGTGTGTGTTCAGGTTTTTGTGTTTCACTGCAGTAACCAGCCATAGGTGGAATAATCAGAAACACAAGAATTCCAGTGTAGCTCAATAGTCTGTGTTGGCATTGTGACTTCAGTGGTATGCAGAGCAGACTTTCTTATCAGTTTGTAGTGCTTAAGCTGATAAATCAATAGTTATATATTAACAGTGGGTCCGATGATGTTTGGAAAGACTGCTAACAGAGATATGTCCACGGATATTATCTGCAGCCGGTACAAATGTAATTGTTCTCCAGTTGCTGCACATTGATTGCAGTTTTGTTTCTGCTGCCACCATGTGGCAACTAATGAGAAAGGTGTTTTTATCAAAGAAAGACATGTTTTGGAAAAAAAAGAGATATATTTATATATATAATTAACACTGAGAATTTAGACATTCTGATATTCAGGACTAAAAACATGTGTTTATATTTTTATACAAAACTTGACTGTGAAGCTTCCCTTGACTTGTCCCAGAGCCTCTCGCTGCAGACGACTCTCTCCTGGACTCTCTCATCTCTGGTCCACCTGCTCCTACTGCAGTAACCAGCGCCACCTCCTCCGTCTCCTCGGTTCCCACCTCTGCTGCCTCTGCTTTGGATGATTTCAGCATATTGTCTGGAGACTCTGTGCAACCTACAGCAGGTAAGTTGAAGCAACCTTCCAAAAGACGCTGAATTTATGGCAACATGATTGAGGAGAGATGTCTCTGACCATCCTGATCATTTCTACTCTCCATTCATGCTAGAGGTTAATGTTACCAGTCAGTGCTTCCTCATAGAATTAATGTTTGGTCACTTGTTGAACAAACTGAGGTGCAGAATAAGGTGTATTTTTATTTAGACCAGGACAACTGACTCTGTAAAGCTTTGAATGGATGCATAGTTCTTTGCATAGGCTGATGGCAAACTATATTCTGCAAAATGATGCAAAGGGTCACTGTTGATATCCAATAACTGGAAATACACAGGACAATGTTAAAACCACTGTAATAATGCACCAACTTGCTCTGGTGATATTAACTGAGCCACAGGATATATCATGTGACCTAGAAATTATTCTGGTCCACCATCATGACTTGAATTGAACTTTCAATTAATTTACTGTCATTCCATTGAAACAAGAAGCAAAGTAGGTTTCTTTGTGAGCCAATAGCAAGGATACGCAAGGTCATCATTTGCAGTGTATGGTCATCAGATCGACACGCCGTCATTTGAAATCCATCAGTTGGACAGCTTTGATTCTACTCCAGGAAGTAGAGGGTCAAGCAGCAGATTCAACTAAGGTGCAAAATCCCTGCCAAGTTTAGATTATATTTGCAGAAACACAACTTGTGTGTAGAGCATTAACATTTTCATCTATTTGGTGTTATCAGTACATGCCAATTCATTTTCATGAGCTGGATTAAAAGTTTGCCATCTAAAGCCTCAGTGTCTAGGTTTGGTCTGTGCCTTAGAGGTGCATGTTTCTACTCGAGTGTTCTTTGTGTCACTTAAATCAATTTAAAAATGTTTAAAGATAGTTAAGTGTAAATTTTATTTTGCGGAAAGCTGCACAGCTGAGTTTAATTGTCAGGCCTTGTTTTAGTGATAAAAAGTCTTTGTCTGCTGTGATATACTTGGTCTTAATTTCACCTTGAGGCTGGAAAAAAAAACAGCTTTTATCCTCAGTCTTGTCCAAAATTCGGGTTCAAGTTCTATTTAAGAACGGACCAGAAAATGCTGCAATGAAAACAATCATCCTCGTATTTGCCTGTAGTATCCCAGTGTTTCTTATTGTGTAACTCAAACAAACTATTTCTGCATCAACAACCAACCTTCTCCCTGTTTCATCCAGACTCATCTCTCCTGATCTCAGACTTGGAGTTCCAACAGACCGCTGCAGAGGCGGCCACAGAGGATGAGTTTGATCCCATTCCTGTTACTGGCCGAAAGAATTCCCAAGGTAGGTCTTTACTAACTCTGTTAGGAAGAGTAAATGCCCCAAGGAACATGACCAAGAATTAGGTGGATTTGAGGGGGGTTCTTGATAGTTGTAATTTGCAAAATAAGCTGATCAGAGATCTGTACTTTTCACATCATCACAGTGTTAAGTTAAAGATGTTTGAGCACCTGTAGCAGTAAATGGGTAAATTCTCTCTTTCTCAACCTCTTTCCCCTTCTTTGACTGCTGTGTTTGCTTGTTGTGCCTCCCACTTCTCTGCCTCTTTTCTGTTTTGCCCGTATTCGTCTCGTCCTCTACCTTCCCTTTCTTTCTCCGGCCAGTTTCAGGAGGCCACTCGCGCAGTAACAGTGGTGGCTCTGAATCCAGCCTGCCCAGCTTGGCCCGCTCCCTGCTGCTGGTGGACCAGCTCATCGACCTGTAGGCGACCCACCCCCTCATAGAAGCTGTAACACTGGATAATAGTCTGGCATAGCATAACAACAATCAACACTGTTGACGTAGCTGTCTCCCTGCAGCCCCTGGCTGTCATCTTCATTATAGTTCCTGCTGTAGAAACATCCTTCACCTGTCAGCGCTTCTTCATTCCTGCTTTCCACCGCATCGATCCCATTATCTGCCCTCTCTTTACCTTTCTTCTCTCATCCTCGCGTTCGTGACTTTTGTTGTAGTCACTGTGCATCACGTTTTGTCCTTTGGGAACGAGTGGCGAATTCACCGTCATCATTCTTTCTTAAAAAAAAAAAAGAAAAAAAGAAGAATCATGACATGTTTCTGTCTATCTATCCAGTTTGTTTGAATAATACTGCAGTACGTCTACTAGAAAACAATAGAAGATCATTGTTGTAATGTGTACTAGGCATAGTTCTAAGTGGTTGTAGTTATCGTGCACAAGTGAATTTGTCGCTGTTTGCCTTTCTAAATTATCCTCCCCCACCTTTTTTGCACATTTTAAAGGATAAAAAAAACCATGAAAAGTTAAATGACCATTTTTTCAGATGAGGTTTATTTCTATAAACGTAACAAAACTTCTCTGAAACATGTAGCCTGATTTGCACAGACACATAAATGTTTCCTCCTGTTGAATTTGTTGAAGCTGCTATAGATTTAGATTTTTTTTTCTAGAAAAAAAAAGAAGAAAAAAACCATCAAGTGGAGTCACAATGTGGAAACAGAACAGCCATGACCGCAACATACTAAAGTGCCATAAAGTAATCTGTGAAGCCAACTGGTATATCTGCTAAATAGCAACACAAAACAAAAACAAAGCTCCTTACAGCCATGCAGTGTCATCATGTGCTTTTAAAACAAAGAATCTCATATGCTGTTACACTGTGTATTTTTTTAATTTAGCTTGATTTCTTGACTTATTTGACAAAAGGCAAACAAAAGGCTGCGCTGGAATAATCAGGGTTATTTAAATATGTTGACTGCAGCATACCATTTTTATAGAAATCCATGGATTCATTCAAATAATTAGGTGAATCAATGTTGATATAAAATATAATAGTATATATATATATATATATATATATATATATATATATATATATATATATATATATATATAATCATTTAGCAAATAATTTTCACACACTCACTCCTTTGCTTTCTCACATTGACTCATTCATTCCACATTGTGCCGTCCCTCCTACATTCCTGTCATTTGTTTACTCCTCATTTATGTAAATAGATGTCTGCAACAACCTCTGCAGCCTCTTATCCAGTCCGTATATATATAGTCATTTTCATACAGCTTTACTTGTGGATGACATATTGCTTTACTTGTGAATCTGATATGTCATATATATATGCATATATGACATTGTTTCCCTGTTAATACATGTTAATATGAATAGAGTGTTAGAGAATGAATGTAAGAAATAAATATTAGTCTATAATGAAAAATCTATCTATGAATCTTAACATCATAATCATTCAATAATACTGGAAAATATATAAATATTTCATTCCTCTGTGTGGAATTATGTGCAAAGAGTATTTTTTTTTCTTCTCAGTTAAATCTACTCAGTAGCTGTCAGTACATGAAAATGTATAGATGATAACCCTAGTCTTTGTCCAGCCTGAAAGATTAGGCTGAATCCCATGTCTTATTCCACTTATGTGACATAAAGAAAAAAAAAAAACAAGGTGAGACCATGTTATGTTTGTTTACATGGACTGATGGATTATATTTTTATTCAAGTCTTCTGAAAAGTGGGAGTTTAATTGTTTAAATTTTAGTCCTGTTTCATTTGAACTTGTGCTTTTTAAGGCTTTTGTTGGCCAGTTTTAGTGATCACAGGATTTATATCCAAAAGCATGGCAGTGTTGTTGAATGTTCTGTTCACGTGCGTTGGTATACAGTGTTATGATAAGTATGCGTGTGCGTGTGTGGAGTTCGAATTGTTGGAGATGTTTTCCAGTAGCCTACTTGTGTTGTTGTTTGCTGCAAATATGGCAACAGACAGGTTGTCGTTAAAATCTCCTCTGAAAGCACAGCCCACCCTAAATTCTCTCAGGTAGTCAGAGTTGCATCACTCTCTCCAAGAGCTGGACATGTGCAGCACTGACTTACTGCTCCCCACTCTCACTGTCCTCTAGCCGTCTGCGTTGAATATTACACGTAACGGAACTGTCTGATTTTTAATGTGCGAGGGGCTCTGTGAAGTGTCCCAGTCTGAAAATGCAGCAGCGCTTTATCAAACAGCGTTACGTCAGCTGTCGAGGGTTAGAAAGGATCAGCTCCAGTCAGCAATACACTGTAGATGTTTCTGTAGGATCAAACAAAGGTATTTTGCTTCCTGTGCATAATTACAAAGGGACGGTTATCCGTACCTGCGTTTTTTTTATTTATTTATTTTTTTCTTTTAATTGTGTTAAGAAAAGGACTTTGAAAAGCACATTGAAAGTGTTATTGGAAAATCTAGTGAAAATACTCTGCAAGAGGGAAAGAAATCTATAGATAGTGCTGAAATGAGGTCAACTGGGTTCAGTGGTGATGATAGTGTCCAACCCTTAATAGGTGTTGTACTTCAATTTAACAACAGATTTGCCACATCAAATAAATGTCAGTGAGGTTGTGGAACAAACTAAATGTGAACTCTTTAAGTCAAGAACCTGGAAATAATAGATATAAAGCAGTAAGTGGACCTAGCATTTCATTTAGATGCTTACTGAGATACAGAATGACTTGCATGTTATTTCAGCATCACTTACCTCCCCAAAATATTAAGTATTTTAAGTAGAAAATACAGAACCTCAGTTAAGAAATTGAATATCTTCTTGTCCAATTAAACTGACAGGGGAAGCCATTTTTCAAAATCTCTTTGGTGTATTCACTGCAGGTGCTGCATGTGCAATCAAAGGCTTATCCTGTTTATGATCCTTCCACCAAACAGCTCAGTCATTTGCAGTTACTGTTTGAACCTATGCAACTCCTGAGCTTTCTCCCCACCCCCACCAGTGTGCTGTTGTAATCAGTAAAACCGAGCGAGACGATTCCCTGATGTGAAGCAGAAGCCCCTCGTTCTCTTTGTTGTTTTGCCAAAAATGAAAGTTGTCGATTATCTGATACTATCGAGTGTTTTGAGATGCCTCCTGTCATTATGGCCCAAACCTGCGTTAGAGCTGTGATATTGTGTGCTCCTTCTATTTTTGTGAGATAACTTAAGAATTATAAAGGGATGGCAAATAAAGTACAAATGTGAATGTCAACGTGTTGAGTATTGATTCTGAGTTTGTCTTCTGATTTTACTGTGAACAGTTTTGCAGAAAAATCATGTTTTTATTTGTTCATATTCCACATTTTAAACAACTTTACTTTAAAGTCAGACCCTTATTTAGTGTTTCTCAACAGACGTGATAAAACGTGTACATGAAGTACTTTGGGTGAGACATTTTGATCAAAGTTGTAAATATGGATGCCATTTAAAACCTGTTTATTAAGAAAAATAGTAGTTTCAGGACAAAAAAAAAAAACATAAACAAAAACAAATTGGAGCTGAAAATGTGAAAGTAAACTGGGCTCCTGGGCTTTCCAGCAACACTGCATTAAAAACACACACCTCTCTTTTGTGAAAATGATTGT
This sequence comes from Melanotaenia boesemani, assembly GCF_017639745.1. NCBI lineage: Eukaryota > Metazoa > Chordata > Actinopteri > Atheriniformes > Melanotaeniidae > Melanotaenia > Melanotaenia boesemani. Next base: position 16,020,808 of record NC_055700.1, read on the forward strand.
ATGACCTCAGGAATACGTCTTAAAACCACTGTCATACAGTTTATTCAGCACCCACAACGTTAACCATGAAAAGACACATATTAACTTACCAGTGTCTGCTCATTTATGATCAGCAGAGGTAAAGCGGAGGCCTTTTACTAAGTCCATCCATCAGAGGAATTTTAATTTAAAATACTTTTAGGAAATATATACACATCCAGGCGAAAGAGGAGAGGGGCAATCTGCCTTGTTATATCAGCACATAGTTCAAAAGCCTTCAACTGTGATGGTATGGGGTGATTAGTCCCCATGGCATGTGTAACTCACTCATCTACAAATGCACCATTAATGCTGAAAAGTCAACAGCTTTGGGAGCAATGCATGCAGATGCTATCGCAGCTATTTCACTGACACAATGTCAAACCATGTCTGGAGCATGACTAGTGAATCAGTCTAACTGTAACACTGACGAATTATTATTATATTATATTATTGGATGTTTGTCTGATGAATAACATTTAGTAAATGTAAAGATTAAAGGATCTAAAAAATCATGTAGGGGAAAAAAGGTTTGTTATGAAAAAATAAAAGTAAAGTTTTAATCCACAAACACTTTGCTTGCAGCACTGTAATGTCTACACAGGTAAGGACAAATACCAGCTTCATGTTCAGGTCAAAGCACAATCTGTTTTTTTGTTAGGTGACTTTGTTTGCTATTAATATGCTATAGTTAAACAGGGATTACTAGCTACTCAGTCTTGTGTAGGCTTTAATTTAAGCAAAGGACGTTTATCACCAATGTTGCTTGGGACAAAAATCACATCAACCCTGCTATTTAAAGATTGGTAGATTGTTTTGTACCCTTATCACTTTACCATAATTTCTGCTACAGAAAGATAGGGTTTTCTTTGAGTCTGTCTTTGGTTTTGGTCTACTAGATTCTTTTTATAGCATTCATTTCTGTTCAACATAACATGAGAATAGTACATATTTAGGTGCAGAGCATCCTCCTATCTGACCTTCCTTCTATCTCTTCCACATACAGACCTACAGAGGGAGCTCATCAGTAATGAACTGCAAGCTGCTCACATGACGTCTTCAGTGCTCTTCACTGAGAATAAACAAAGGCCAAGGATCCAACAGAGGGCTGCCTCATGTATCTATAATAAACACATGTTGATGTCAGATGAATGGGGCGTTCAGCACAGTCCTGTTCAAACTCCTTTCACCAGCTCTCAGGTCAGACCTGTCAACCAAGAATCCCTGTTCCAGCCTCCAAACAGCCCAGTAACCTCTGATGTCTTCCAGCTGGCCCCTTTTAAAACACCGGGAAAAGGAAGCAAAATTGCATTCAGAAGCGCCTCCTTTTCTGCATCTCATAAACCTGCTGAGGCATCTGATGTTTTCCTCCAGGCAACGTTTGGAAAGAGGCAGGAAACCAGCAGAGCTGCTCCTATTAACGCCCACGTATTTAAGCCCTGTGCACAGCAGATTCAAAACAACAAACAGTGTCATCAAGTCAGAGTATCACCTCCCCCTGCTCTGCAGCAGTTTAGTTTTCAAGCAGCTCCACTCCGCTCAGAGGCACCTCTGCTCCAGCAGCCGGTGGCGGTGCATCGGGTCGTCACCAGGATCGGTCAGCAGGCCGCTGTGGGCTCAGTGGCAGTGGGGCCTCTGCATTCCTGGACAATAGGAGGGAAATCTCTGGATGACCCCTTCACTGCTGCACCTTTTCAACCAAGATGCTCTCAGGGGAAGCCCTGATTATATAATCATCTCTTAAAAAAAAAAGAAAAAAAAAAAGCCAAGTCAGAGCTTTTTATGTAACTTAAAAAGGAGCCAAGGTATTGTTCAGTGGCAGTATTGCTTAGTTACCACATGTAGCTTTACTTTTAACATTATTCCTGCAGTTTGAAAAGGTCTGAATTAGCATTTTACCATTTATGTGCTTGTTTTAAGGTAAGGGTCTACCTCAGTCATGTGATGTGTTTGTAGTCTGTGCACAACAGTCGTCATATCAGCGCTTCACAGTCTGAACTTTGATTACTTCTGGTAGACATCCGTTTATAAGTAATAAAAGCTTATTTAAGCACATCAGAAAGGTTATGTATGTAAGTCGAAGTTATATGGTGACAATGAAGTAGAGACGTCAGCTTGATCATGTGTTACAACCAAAAACATCAGTATCTACCGAGATAAAGCAGCTGCTTACAATTCCAAGCTATTATCATGGTAAAAATATCTCTAGATGTTTACATTTAGATTATGGATTGTGCCTTTCTTTTCCAGTGGCTCAATGCTTCTTGTGTTAGTGCTGCAAATGTTACGATTTTGCTGAAAGCCAAAGAAATCTGTTTTTTAAACCCGTTGAGGGAAGAAAAGGAAATATTTCCACTGCTGGAAGCACTTTTTATTTCCATATTATCCTAAAATCCCAACTGGCTGCTCACTAGAAAGCTGTGTGTGATCAGTATGAGTTATTTCAATAGCATTAAACTCAGCTAACTTGCTTCAGAGATTAACAGGTAACAGTATGGTGTCTGTGGTTCATATCTACTCCTGTTTTATAAGGCAATACAGCAGGTTACAGTACTGTCTCAGGAGTTGTTGCATATAACAAGCAAACTGATTGTTTATTTTATGGTAATAAGACATTTAACAATGTTTGTAATTCTGCTTTGGCCGAAGTAAGGACTTCCTGTAAGCCACACTGCCTTTGCTAATGGTATTCTGCTCCTGAATAGTATTTTTTGAATTTGTTGACATTAAAAAAAAGCATTTCACTGTAAACAGCTTGTAAATGTGTTGTTTGATTCTTGTCCAGAAACTTTGTCAACCTCAGTCTTTACACTTACACGTCTCAATCTGTCTTGGAGTTCTGTAGATCTGTTTAGTTTGATACACATCCCATCCAACACCTCCCACATGTCAAATAGCAGCACTATATACTGGCTTCATATCCCTAGTTGATGTCTGTTGGTGCGTCATTGCATTAGGGGGTCCAGTTGGACAACTGCCTGTTGAAATTGCGCAAAGTTTATGTAATTACACCTCTGGATACTCTTTAACCCATTAAGGCCTGATGGATCATATGAGAGTAGCCTTGATAGCAATGTGCCTTATATTTAAATGGTTTAAAAGATAACTGGTATATTTTGAGGTGGTTTGATGGTTTTCTGCTCATGCATAAAATACAAAAAGTAGAAAAAGTGAAGTGTAGCTGTGTCACAAAATACTGCTTTTTTGTATTAATAAAACAAAATGCTGAGTTAAAATGGAAAAAAAAAAAATTTAAATCAAAATGGCTATAAACTCCCTAAATCAAGAATGCCTTTCAATGACAGTTTGAGCCCCAAACAGAATTTGCTGCTGAATTATCTAGAAGGATAAGTTGACTGTAAAAGATGAGCCATTTGTTTTTATCAACATGACACAAAATGTCATATGACCTGAGATCCATCTTCTTGAGGAGAGTGTCTGGAAAATGTGAAAAAGAGGCAGGTCTTGAGCTGCTTTCATTACAATAAACTTGTCAGGTAAAATGGAAATAGATGAATCTCAGAGGTTTGGTATGAATTTGATCAAGACTGCATGTGTGTTTCTGCTATGTGGCTCATAAACCCGCAGAACTATGGCGCTGATTAGCTGTGTGTAGTCGGTGATGGCCATTGTTTGTGCAGCCAAGGTAGACAATGTCTCAGGCCAAGTTGAGAAGATGAGGCCACTATGAAGCATATTTCAGCATTCTCCTGGGAAATGTATTCATGAGCTGTGGGGTCATTGCACAAGATATTGTGAGCTGACTTTTATTACACAATTATTTTTAAAGGAAAGTTGGAAAGGGAGCTAATTTGATCATTTGCAGGAAGAAAACTAAGAACGTCTGTCAAACACATGCAAATACAGCTGGGAATATTTGATATTGTTCATTAGGAAATGAGAAAATAAAAATGGACTAACAGAAAAAGACTGTGCCCTTCAAAGTAGCCAACAGTCGTCATCCATCTTTTCACTTCTCTCTGGTGGGCACTGTTAAAGTAGCTGTGTAAACACTTCTCCCAGATCTCCATGGCATCATAGCTGGATTTTACATTAATTTCTGCAGTTTGTCTGCCTTGAATCTGACTGCCAGCCTCTGCTTTTTCAAGCTTTCTCGACACACCTCCATGAGCTCACCAGTGCCCACAGAACTACAGGTCCAAGTGCCCAAATCTGAGAAAACATTTTAAAATGAGGGGAAAAAAATTCCAACAAAAACACATGGAAAAAAGATATTAGGATTTATTTTCAGAGAACTCAGTGGAAAAAGGCTTAGCAAACTGACTCGTCTGTGGTCTGTTACATAATGCCAAACTCTAGTCACATTTTTCCTTTTATCTTTCTTTTATTTGAGAGTATTTCAATTCCGATCAAATCAAGCTTTATTTATAGAGCAGTGTTCATACAAAAGGTGCGCAAAGTGCTTTCCATTGGAAAAACAAATATTACAAGAGAAACGCAAAACACAAACCTCCACATGCTCAAGTATAAAACATCTAAGTTCAAAAACACACACCTGATCTTTCACACACATCATCACACATACAACCCCCCATCCTTCTCTGCACAAACATAAACTCAGACTTCTAGTTACTTTCTCTTTAACTGAAACATTCATATGAGATAAACATCTGGCTTGACAGCTTTGTTCTGATATCACCCAAGATGGAAACTAGTCACTAAGTCACAGCCAAGACAGCAAAGTGGAGACTCACTGCAAAGATCAGTTTTTCTTTTGTGGTTTTATCAGTGTTCATATGCAGAGACTGAGCACATAAACATGAAGTTTAACAATCATCTCAAATGATGCTCACTTCCTCTTGTCAAAAATGTATTTATTTATTTTACAACTTTTTGTCTAACGTTCTTCATTTTTAATTATTCACAGCGCTGGCATTTTTCATGGCACATATTACATCACTGAAGCATTGACAATGGCTCAGTTTTATGCTTGTGTCTCCATGACGGTCATCCAGCAGGCCATGATCAGTAGTTACATTATCAGCACTTGGTTTTCCTGCCTGGATAGATCTCTTTTTTTCTATCACACAGCCATGAGTCTTTTACTTTTGTCCTGCATTAAAATGAACATAAAATATGGGGAAAGTTTAGGAGATGGCACTTACCATCTGAACTCGGAGAAATAGCTCTCATTTATTCAATTGAAATCAATTTTAAAACATGTTAAGGTGTTTGATTAGCTGTAAGAACAAAGTATCAGAGTTATTTTTATCTTTTAATTTTATTTTTTTAAACAAACAACATATAAATAAAAATGAATAATAAATATCTGAATCATGACTCAAGCAAAAGAGAGATCTTTAAATCATTTATTGCACATTTAAGTAGTACAAACAAAATCTGATCACAAGACTCGGACCTGCAGTTTGTCATTCTGGCTGCGAGATCCGTCACACAGTGACTTCCCAAAGGTGACATTCAAACAGCCTCTGACTGTCAGCCTCACACTCCTCCAAACCACTGTGTGGTATAACTTATGTGCTGACAGCTTTTTAATCGACATCTCTGGACTTGAACTTTTAAAATTGTCTTTTTAACAGCAATTAGTCAGTTACTGTCACTGTCATTGGAGATGTGTATCTGTACAGTATAAAAAATCAGTGATAAATATGCCTTTTAGCTTTATTGTCAAACAAAAGATGAGAAGATTGCTGCCACCCTTATGTATGTAGAGTGAAGCTGGAGCCAGAGGGTCATTTGCTTAACTTAGCATGAAGACTTGACCAAAAAGGAAATGGCTCGGTACAAATACAAATATCTTGCAGATATAAAACAAAAAAGCAAAAGAAAAAAAAAAAATCTGCTCTTTTAAAATTTGTCTGATCTGACGTTAATAAGAATAAAAGGTCTTATAAACTGACTAAAAGCTTAATTCTAATAACCCCAACAAGCCAAGCTTTGCATATTTACATTATATATTCACCATAGACTTAAAATAAAAAGTCAGAGTTCATGGCACATCATACACAAGTCATGAGCACAGTGAACAAGGTTTTGCTGGGTTCCATCTGAACCCTACTCAAATTTTTGTGCTCTTTAGTTGTTCTCATGACTGGGGCGTGGAGGAGGGCGTGAAGGAGGAGGCGCTCTGCAAGGAGGAGGGCCCTGAGGTGGAGGCGGCAGAGAGCCAGTTGGTGATGGAGGTACAGAGACTGAGCTTGTGTTGGCTGGGGGCAACGCTCTGTTTGGAGGTGGTGTGTATGAGGGAGAGCTGCTGGAGGATGGGGGTGGAGTAGATGGCAGAGGAGGCAGAGTTGAAGTTGGCGAGGGGGGCAAATGGAGAAACTGGCTGTCATCTGATGGACGCCGCTGGTATGTATGGGGCAGAGTGTAGACAGGTGTTGGAGGGTGGTTGTAGATGGGGTAGCGGTGAGTGGGGTACGACTGGATCCGGGTGAAATTTATGCACCTGCCCTGTAATGAAGGCAGAGGATAGTCACAGGTCAGTGGAAATGTTCATAAATAAAAATTCAAGATGTAAAGAAAAGTCCATTTTTATAAGGGTAAAAAACTGGACACATTTTGTTTTATTTTTAAAAGAAGTTGGCATACTTGGGGGGTTCTCAGCAAATGGAAAGAGGAAATTCCTCTTTTCAGGAAAAAAAAAAAAGTATTCCTGCCAATTCAGTCATGCTGACACTGAAAGCTGAAGAAGGCAGACAGCATCTACTCCTAATGACTTCTGCAGGCAAGAGCATTCCTCCAGACAATACTGCAGTTTCTTTTTACCTTTGTCTACTCTCTATGCCACTTGAGAGTTTCCTTGAGGGCTCATTTTTTGTTGTTTGAAATAGATTTGAATAAAAAAAATCATACTGTGAAACATCCACTGTTAATGCCAGACAAGATTTTAGGTTTTTGTATTTCTACTATGTTGTAACCTAAGCAAGAGGCTTTTGCCCTAAACACCCTACAGCTTTGCTTTCACAGATTTAAAAAAAATCCAAATGTTAAACTCTAAAAAATCTTTTTGTCGCACAATGAAAATGTTGGTTTACAGTCTAATTAATTGCACCCTTTTGAATGTGTGTGCTTATCATACAGAAGTTAGTCTGACCTTGTCTCCAGGATATGGTCTCATTACAGACACTCTGTCATAGCCTTTCCTCAGGAATACACAGAGAGCGTCCAGTTTTCCCTGTAGAAAGATGAACCATGTTTACCCCACGCATACATGTGGTCACTAAAAAAAGCACCATTAATTTGTGTGCGCTTGTGTGCCAGCACTCCTTTAAAAGACAAGTAAGTACTGTAGTGATGAAAAAGAGTTCCTGTTTATATGTGATTCTGTCAGTGTATCTGCAGTGCTTTTGCTCCAGATGCATAGGAAGGAGACAGATAAACAAAGAATGTATTTGGTTAGAAATAACACCCGCTCAACAGATCCCATACTCAGAGGTTAGCTCGGTCCATGTCTGGTTCCTATTACCATCCATCCTGCTGACTAATATGTGAGGACGCAAAATTTTATTAACTGTTTCCTGGTTACACATCATTGTGAAAAACACACAAGCATTTTCTCAGTTATGGTGAACAAAGACCAGTTTAAGGAAGAGACGGTTGTATAAGAAGGGATTTTAGAGCCTCTGGAATAGATATTATCTGTATATTATAAACAGACAGACAGCAGACAATCCTAAGTTACAACTTATTGTCTAAAGAAAAAGTTCATATTTAGGTAATTAAAAGTAAAAATCATCACCTTATAATGCATAAAATGTAAACAGACACGTCGTTAAAAATGACAGAATGGAAGTGAATAGCTGGGGCACCTTAATAGGAGAGTACCACTTCTGGGAACGGGTGGACTTGTGCATGTTATAGTAACGTGGAGGAGGTGGATCGTATTCCTGAGCAGGCATCACAACTCGAGCATTTTTAGCTTTTTCTAGTTTGGCTCCTTCTTCAGTTGAACCTTTATCTCCCCAACGAACCTGGACAGAAACAGAAGCTTTCAACCAGCTGTAACCTGAAGTGAGCTGTAATCAGAGAAAAGAATTCATTTATTCAAAAACTTTATCAAATGACTTTCAACAGATTGAAATAGTCAGTGTTGGCCATTGGCCGTCCCCCACCCCCAATATATATTTTTTTTACAAATTCAGTGCTAAACTATATAGGATATATAGATATATATAGTGTTGGCTTTAAATTCAATAAATATTTATGCACATTATACCACTTCAAGGTGCTTCTGCTGAGCTGAATGACTGCAAGTGATCTCTGCTTATTCACATTAAAATGTTGTTGCATGTCTGCAAGACTTTAATTAAATCCAGTCCACTAAAATCCACAAGGAATAACAAAAGTTGGCTCCTGTGCCTCAGAGTTTATTTGTGACAATTTATCTGCTACAGTTTAAGATTTGGGACTTGTCTTTCCCCCTTAACCGCAGACAAAAGCATATATATTATTTAGCTGACAAACTCTCAAAATTAAGCAAGAGTGCCACAAATGCAATTCAGATTCCTTGTCAAACATAAAGAATGTCTCCTTCAATGTCTTTTGCTGTTTATTTTTCTTGGCACAAAGACGTTGGTGCAAACAAAACTACTTAAAAAGTGTCAAGAGGGATCCAAAGCATCCAAAATAAGCCTTGTCAACACCACCTTGGAAGTTCATTACTCAACTCCACACCCTTTCAGCTACCACTCACAAACCACAAATGCTTTTACTTTATAGAAAAAAAACACATAAATGAAGCAGTGCATATTTTCCATTGCAGTGTTTGGAAATGTGTGTGTGTGTGTATTTGGCCGCTTCAAGGCAAATTCACAGACTTGCCAGGCTGCACCAATACTCTAAACAGGATGACTTCTGTCTTATTGACCTTGTCCTCCCAGATGACACACATATCTGGTCCCTCTTGTTTTGTGGTTGCTCTTGTTTTACTTTTGCTATTCACTTTCTAGAAACTGTTGCTCTAAGGTATCATGTAGGGAGCCAAAGTCAGACTGTTGTGAATTTTTCTTATTTCTCCTAAAAGGTTTGTTTTTCTCTCTAAAACTGCCAATTCTGAGGCACTTAAGTGCTGTGCAACAACAACAGATAAATCACACACGGTCAGACCCATAAAATGTCTCTACTCTTTGAATCTACTGAGCATTCTTTGCCATGCTGGCAGTTTACCGTCCAGATGTCCTCATCTTAACTTTCTCTGGCCGACAGAGCGAGTCACAACAACAAAGTGACTCAGTTTCCTCCAGCTTGAACTTGCATGCTCATCATTTAAGAAATGGATCTGTGCTTTCCTTTGTAGTCCTGTTTCATAATCTTCCCACCATCCAGGATATAATGATTGCAGTCAAACTTACCACGTTTCATCACCTGAAACCAGCTGATGGAAACGGATGAAAAGTTTGATTAAATTTGAATGATTTGAATAAGATTTTATGTTTAACAGAGCAGCACATGAGTTAGTACTACTCCATCAAAGCAAGAGGGTTTGATTCTTGCTGCAGGAAGTAAATCAACTAAATAAACTGTAGCAACAATTCAGTTGTTTTTCCAGATTTCTCTTGGTTAAGACTGTTTCAGTGACAACTGGTGAAACTAGAAATCACTCCACTTCTACAAAGTGAATTTACAAAACTTTGTAGTTTGACAGCATTTTGAATGTGCACCAAAATAATGTGGCTTTCTTCCTCAGCCGTGCTCTACTTTTTTCCACAAAGTCTTATTTAAATTTGGCTATGTGGCAATTGTTTGCAGACAGAGGGGTAAATTATGTGTAATTCTGCTGCTGACAGACAGCAGATAAATAAAAGAAAATACTTGCACTTGGCTGATTCTTAGTGTTTGAGTTTGGAATTCTTCTTCTCATAGATAAATTTTAACTGTGTGACCATGAGTAGGAAGACCTAGGACACGCTGGACGGACTACATCTCTCGGCTGGCCTTGGAATGCCTTGGGATCCCTCCGGATGAGCTGGTGAATGTGGCCGTTGAGAGTGAAGTCTGGGTTTCCCTGCTTAGGCAGCTGCCCCCGCGACTCGACTCCGGATAAGAGGCAGAAAATGGATGGATGGATGGATGGCCCATGAGTATGATTCATCATTTTCTCCATATGCTTTTAATGGCTTTTTAAGGGCATGCTACCAGATGATGACCCGTTTTGTTTCTGTTCATTGGTCAGACATGATACACAAGATGTAATGACATTTCTGTGTGACCACACTGCTTATTGCTACATCATAATTGCATTGTAATATGAATATACTTTATTATTAACTGGAGCTAGCAGGATAGAGCAAATCATAAGGGGTTAAAGTTATAGACAGAACAATGTTGTGTGTTTCTTAAATAATAAACACAAACGTTCTTTTGCATGTTATTTATCATATATTTATTCATTTGCATTTTGTCGCCTTGGTTACCTCCATTCTCTTGATACCTCCTACTCCACGACCTCCATAGTACGATGCATCAACAGTAGGCCACCTCTTCTTTGGAAAACCATCTTCATCATCCTTTAGAAAACAATTATTTATTTATTACTAATATTAATTTTTTACTAACAAAATACAAAAAAAACAAAAAAAACAAAAAAACAAACAAACAAAAAAAACAACAACTAAACAATATTTTACAGAAACTGAAACAAATCCAAATTTCTGTAACAAATACAAAAAAGGCACGTACAGAGGAGTCCTCTATCACTGGAGGAGGTGGCTCATGAATGACCTGAAAAGCATGACAAAAAGATTCTGTGTTCAACCCTAAAGGATGGCTGTACTGTGACATGCAAACTGTCCTGTTTCATGTTGCATTTATCCAAATGCAAACAGCAACTATATGTATGGCTTAGTTAATCTTCAAACTGAATTATTTAATGCCATACCACAGTGCAGCAGAGAGGCCAGAACCACCACAGCAGAGCAATGGTCAGCAGGAGCAACAGGATGAGCAGAGCAATGGCCACAAAGGTCCCATCAGACTACAGGAAAAGAGCCGTTGTTGGTATTGAGTATTTATAGGCATACAACTTTTTTATTGCTTTGACTTTCTTCTTTTTAGTTGTTTATCTTTTATTAACACTTTGTAATACATTTTTTTCCAACCTTCAGTTCATACTGTATGAGGACACCTCATATAGAAAGTATGACTGATTGATTTGTTTTCATCCTTTTTTTGTTAGTGGTGGATGCATGTGAGATCATTTTTGATATTTTTTTTCCTTCTATACTTACACAAGTAACAGCAGTAATAGTGATGGAGCTTGAAATGAAGCTGAGGCCGTTATTCATGCTGACATGGAGAGTGGCTGACCTGTAGAGATGGCAAGACTGTAAACTAGTATGCGTTTAATCATGGATGGAATATTATTAACAACCCCTCCCTCTTACCCCATCTTTCCCTACACTTTTGCCAGCTTGACCTGGGTAAGCCATTTTCATCAATTCAATCTTCCCCTTATGCTCGCCAACCGTACCCTTCAGTCTTTCTCATCCTCCTTCCCCTGGCTCACCCTCTTCCTTCTTTCTCATCTCTTCTTCTTCCCTCTACCACTTCTCCTGTCCTCTGTGTCATTGATCCGTTTGTCCCTCCTGCTACCCTTCTATTTCAGGTACCATCTAGGGGTGGTCCTGTAAGCCAGGGTGGCAGCAAACTGATACCCACCCCCATCCTGAGTCTCCTCCACCTGTCACACCACAATGTCACCCCAGATGTGCCACCTCAACCTCATCTACCACATCCCAAAATACCCTTCATTAAATCACTAAAAACTTACATTGTTGAGATGAGGTCTTTCACAGTGAGTTTGTATTTCTTAACGTTTTACCATATTTGTTTTTATTTTGTGTGTCATGCTGGCTGTATTGTGTCACATTTCTTGGATACATGTTAGATTTGGGAAATGAGACCAGGGCCCCTCTGACTGGCTGGGCTCCTGGTCCTAAGTTTGGAATAATCTAGCAATGAAATTATCTTTATTTTTCTTCATTCTGCAAATACAACACTGCAAATCAGTTAACATGGAAGAAGTAATATCTGCTGTCACTGTAGCAAATTAAAACCGTCTTTATAAAGATGCAATAATCCTCACGTAAGAACAAATTAGGCAACAACTGCTTACACTATCTTATTAAATGCCATTATGGAGAATAAAACAGTGATGTTTGGAATTTTTAACTGAGTGTTTTGCTGAAATGTTTCTTGTTTAACTAATGTAACTCTGACTTCTTCTTCTTTGAATGGAACTCACTTACGTTCCAGATTTTTCCAGAACCGGAGCAGGGCACAGAAGGTACGTATCTCTCACAACCAAAGGTCTCTTCACTGTGAGGAAAAAAAAAAAAAAAGAACTTGATGTCAAGTTTGTATGCAGCTTGAAGAAGTATGTGATGCAAAGAAAAAATTAGTTTCTTTTCTCTTTCAATACTCAAACTTTAGAAGCTTCAAGGCCAAAATTTTTATTATTTTTTTTTTATTAAATTCCTGGACTTCCTGTCCTTATGGAAAGTAAAGCAAATGAGGGAGGGTTGTGGTTAATTTACCCTGGCTGAGGGAGTGTCTAGTGTATGCAAAGACAGTGCTTGTCCCTGATGATATCCACATTCCTCTTTAGACATCTGAGAAGTGTTGAGTATTAAACCAGCTGATTTGAGGCAGAAGTAGTTGGGGCTGATGGTTTTTAAGGGTGATGAGGTTTAAGATCATTGTAGCCCACAAAGAGCTGCCATCCCCCACCCATCCACGTCCACACAGCCAAAATAAACTTGGTAGCGACGTAAATTGCTGCAGAGTATTCATTACGCAGTGTGGAGGGTGGCTAATTCTGGCTAATGGCTAATTTTTGTCTTTCTATTATTCACCCTTTATGTAAAATACCCCCCCTTAGACATGACATCACATAGCAGACATTAACATGACTTTCACAGATTCCTCATTCATCTAAGCTTTTGTAGTTATTTACCACCAAACATTTGCATATTCCCCACCAATAAATGTACATTACTTGAAACGTCTGAACAATGCAACAGATTTTGTCTGTTTCCACATTTTATTCAAGGTGAGACTCTCATCTTGAATAAAGAAAGGAAGTTAGTTGCAGCCAATGAGTGTCCTTCAAAATGAAAAACAATTGCTCTAATCTTCTGCAGTTATATGATTCATTAACATGTGTTTTTAATAAGTCCATAACCCTTTGTAATAGAAATTTGGCTTTGTTGTCCAAGTTTGTACAAGTATACAGATGATTTAGTTTAGGTGGCTAACATTGTTCAATGCAGCTAAAGGAATTTTTTTTTCTTCTTCTTCTTCTTTATTGCCTCTTGAGGATAAAACTCTCACATGTGACCTACAGCATTTCAGACTTGGAAAGACTATTTAGCACACATGTTTGCCAACAGTAACATCCAGCACACCCTGTGTAAACAAATTTGTTAGCCAACCTGATGACTGTAAATCCAGAATTCATTCTTTTTTCTTTCTTTTTTTTTTTTTTTTTTTTTTGAATGAAGCATCTGACTGTAGTGAATAAATTTTCACTTTATTGCTGGCTATAGTGTCAATTTTGTCTGGTGACAGTAAAGCCAGACTGTCCCTAACTCCAGGCAGCACAATTATTTGTTAATCAACAAATATACTAAAACATAGTTTAATAAAATCTCATTAATTAAAAAAAGTTCAATTTACAATAAAATGCCAAGAGTATGTATAAATACTCACTGATAAATATTTAGTCATATATTATTTCATTAAGCTAAATCTAAAAAATAGTAGTTCTTGCATCATTGTTGTTGTCTGCTGGATGAAGACAGTGTGAATGTAAATGTGAATTTTGTTGGTATAATCACAAGAAAGTTTGGGGCTGAAAAGCAGAATAAATCTGCTGAACAAATGAACAAATAATTCATGTACCACCACAGTGGATCCAAGCTTAAACATCAAAATGAGTAATGTTACTTCATAAACTCAGTGATGTCAGTGGTGACAACAAATTGCAAAACTACATTTCAGTCTTTATTACCACATAATTTATTTTATTTTTATGTGACACATTAGTATAGTAAATAATAATAATAATAATAATAATGATAATAATAATGAAGGAGAATTGCATGTATATTACACTAACTCTCTGTTAGTTTACTTGTTAATTGCTCTGATAGAAAAATACTGTAATAACCTGCAAAACAAATAAGTGCAATGTAAAATAATAAGTTACTGGCATGTTTGCTGCCAGTATTTTAGTCTTATATTACAGTGAATGTTTTACAGAAGTGTCAGAAAATATGAGAAAATATATAGAAATGCATACTTACTTAAAGTAACAGTGTCATTGATGCGGAAGCTGCAGAGAACTTTCTGTACATCTCGGGCGTGAAGGAAACCATTTCCTTTCACAACCACCTGGAAGGTTTCTAGAGTGGCATTAAATCAGGGTGCAACTTTAAAATTTACTATATCTAAAAGATCAAATATAAATAAAACAGGCATTCATACACAAAAGAATGATATATTCATGTATCTTTACCTCCCTCACAGATACTGGATGGTTCTACTGCGAGGATCTCAATGCATGATCTCTTCAGGATCTACAACAGAAAATAATATTACAAAATGAACTGAACAGAGATAGGATTATATTATTTGGGGTTTCATCAGGATGTTACATCATTTGAATATTAGGATCTTTGTGTCTCGCACCGAATCAATGACCCCCTGCAGTGCTTGAAATCCATCATTCACAGGAAATACATGGTCCTTACTGTCAGCTATTGTGGAAAGCTGTTAATAAAAGAGGACGAATGTTTCGATCATTGTTCAGATTAATGATCAGTGCATTTGTTGATGAACTAACATATCTACCTGTGTTTCATTGAAATCTTTCACTCCCACACAGTACACAGTGGCACCCAGCTGACGTGCTCTGCCGGCCTGATTAAAAACAAACCATTAAACAACCCAAAACAGTTGAATGGGCAGCATGTGCATTTTTTGAGTGTGATGTATACATATGCAATATATAAGGTGTTATGAAGTATTTCTACCAACTTTTACCATAATGCCATTTTCCTAACCTCTCTTTGTGCCAGGTCAAACTGATTCTCTCTTAGTTCCCCGTCTGTGAGGGCAATGATGACGCTTGCTGTCCGGTAACCTAAAGGCCAAAAAAAATAAATAAATAAAAAATAAAAAAAAGCTGTTAAATTTTTTTTTTTACCTCTTTTCCCTTTTACAATCTAATGTGAACTGTATTTTCCAAAATTCAACGTTACCCATGTGGTAGACTTTTTGTTCTTATTTTAATACAGTGACGCAAGGAGCAGCTGTGTTTCGGTTGTTCTTATGTGTGATGATTCAACAGTGAATGTAAATTATGAAGAATATGAGTATTAATGATTGTGATTAAGCGTTGAAGAGGAGGATGTTCTGCTCACCATCTCCAGTTCCATAGTATATTTGTTCACTGGCCTGGAGAAGAATTTTTGAGGCATCAGAAATTATAAATTCAAATGGGCCTTGGCCAAATTCAAATTAAACTTGGGTAGGGCCATTATTCCATTGACTTTACAGATGACTTACTCTTTGAAATCCTCTGTGCATGAAGGTGTCTCCTCCCGGCTCCTCCATGCGGAGCTCCTCCAGCCCAGCACGAATCTGATCTCTGATTGTTTACAGAAGACAACAGCTCTGACCACAATGGACTGACAGATCAAAGGTGCCAACTTTAAATCCAATTTAAAATAATAATAAAAAATGTGTGTCTGCACATCACCTGTCTTCTGTTAGTGCCATGAGAATCCTTCCCTCCGTTGAAAATACAATAAAAGACATGCGCAGCTGAGGACTGGAAAATTAAAGATAAGCATGAGAGATGATCATCAGCTCTCATTTTCTCTTCTAGTTGCACATCGAATGTGAGCATACCTGATGAACTTGTAAGCCAGATGTTCCACAAAGTAATATATTTCATTCCAATAATGTTGCACACTGCCAGACCTGAGAAGGCGAGAGAACACTTTGTAAGTCATGCAATAAGTTTTACTTACTGCCACTGGAACATGATGAAACCAAAGACTTTAGCAGACAAAAATTTCACATTCACATTTCCTTATCAGATGTCATTAACAGTTTTAGCTTGCTGAAGTAGAAAACTCACACAGTTTACTTTTAATGCAGAAATTTTCATTTCAAATCAGATTTAAAACTTGTTTACTTTTAATTATGTATCAGTCTTTGTCAAAAAGTCCATTCTCAGTCTGCTTTAAAAGCTAATTCTCTTTTGATATTGAGCTATTTTGTTTTTTGCAATCTTATCTATTTCTCATTATTTACTTGTTTAAATGAGTTTATATAACTTATTAAAGGTATGTTGACTTATTTACCTACTGATTAGCTATTCATTAGCTCAGTTAAATTATAGCCTGGCCAAATTTTCCATAATGCATCTGTTCAAATGGCTATTGTCATTTGACATGAATCATGAGAAAACAAAAGGAAACGTCCGTAAAATTTCAGAGTATAATCTATAAGAATTATCTAAAGAAATTCATGATCACACGCAATAAAAAATCTTGACACACTATAAATTTAAAATCAACAAATCTTGTAGAAAACTTTTAGTTCAAATTCATGTTAAGCTGAATTACACTAGTCATTAATTACATATTGTCTGTATTATTTGGTCTTGTTAGCCTTTCATTCACACCATATCTGCTTCTTAAATATTTAGTAATCAAATCAATATTCAAAGAGAGGTTGACATTAAACTTTGTGTTTCAGTCTTGGCATAGTTTTATTCATTCTTTTGTTATGCAGTTCTATCATTAGTTCCTCTTGTCCAGACTTCTCAACAGGTGCATGCCCAAGAAAACAATCAGATTTTCGAGTGGAGGTCAGTGATGACGTATAAATAACCTCCACCTCCTCTCACAAAGCACTGCCCCCCCTTATGTTTTCATTTATCTAGTGATGTAATGCTAAGTGGAGATGCACAGCCAAAAAACTCTGGAGCTTTGGAACATCTGGCTCTAATGGAGAAATGGTTCTGCAGACTCAAGTGCAGAGAGAGCTGAGGGAGGGGGGGTTGATGTGGGCTGCCGCTGACAGTAAAGCGTGGCCACAGTTTAACAACAGAAATTCTTGCAGTGCACTTCATGGTGTGAGAAAACACAAACACATTGCAGAAGAAGATGTCACTTCTTTTTGTTTGTTTTTATTTAGTTAATCATAGTGTTCTTGGAGGATACAAGCAGTAGACGTTACACATGACTGCGTCAGGAGCTTCATTGTGACAGTTTAACTAAGATGAAGTTTAAGACTGTAACTTAACCCTTAAGTTAACCTCGCAAGAAAGTCAGGGTTGGTGGAAGATGGTCCAGTATATGTTGAATAAAATAACAAATGCTACAATCAGAGCTAAAATAATTAGTTGATTGCTAGATATCTGTCAGTTAGTTTGATAAACACTGATTATTCTTAATGTATTAAAGCTGTTTTATTTGGTTGGAACTCAGATAATTAACTGATTTAGAAAGAAATGGATGAAGAAATTAACCTCAGTTTATTGCTGATTGCAAAAATAATTGATTCCAGATTAATGCAATGGTATTATTAATATTAGGAGCTTCTGAGGTGACATCTAAAAACAAAAATGTATTATAAATACATGTACATGCTGCTTTTACTGAGCTCAGCTGTATCATTTACAAGTCCTGGTCACTTTTTCTTAACAAACATTAAAAACATCTTTCAAGACCAAATAAAAGTAGAAGCACTCACTTGTCCAGAACAAAGTAAAGGTCAAATCCTCCATAGCATGAAGACCCTTCTTCCCTCCTCTCATAAATCTGTGCTGTGCTGCCGGCTACCAATACCACCACCAGCATGCCCAATTCCACACGGAGCAGGGCCTGCCTGCACCAGTACTGGCACATCACCCCAAAATTTAAGACAGCACTCAACCTGGATGAGGGTAAATATAAATATCCTCCAGCTGAAATATTCCTCTTAATTCCTATTCAAAGTGCTTTGAAGTGGTTTGCCATGCCGTGGAGCCTGATCTCCAAGGCATAAAGTGCTGCTCTCTGGATTATAGTCCCATCTCAGAAGCAGATGTGTGCTGGCAGAGGAGGGGGGAGGCTGGTGGGACCGAGTCTCAGGCTCCCTCTGTCTACGCAATTAGTTTAGCACAACAAGTTTGTACAACAAAACTAAACAAACATGTTGGTGAGTGATTAACTACTTCTTTCCTTTGCTGGTAAGATTGGTCCCAGTAGTATTGTTTATTTATTTATTCTTGGTCATACTTTTCTTTGTTTTCTTTTGTCAGCTGTGTTGGAGGTGATTCTGCACCTAACCCATCAGTGCCACTTAGTGGTAAACAAATGCACTGAATAAATTACTGCACAGTGAGTGAACATTCACTACATCAGGCATTATGAACTGCTGAAATAACAAGCTTAACCTTTAAAAACTCCAGTTGACGTACTTGTATGAAAGTAATACCCATTGCATAAATAGTTACCTTTGACTATCAAACAATGAAGACTTTCAAATAGGTAGAGATGCAAAGTTGACCATCTGTGTGGTAGAAATGAAGAATATTTTTAAAAATCTGTTTCATTAAAAATCTGAAATCAGTTTGGATGCACAAATTTAATGCATCAGCTTTGACAGTATACAACATGCACATAATTTCTCCACTGTAGGAAAAAAGAGCTTTCAAGTATTGAGCAGTACAAAGACAGATATTACATGTGTGTTAGAGTTAAAAAAAAAAAAAAGGTATGCTACTTAGCAGAATTTAGAGATAATTGGACTGTAGAGACGTTCATTCATTCATTTTCTGTACTACTTAGTCCAATTAAGGAGTCAGGGAAGCTGGAGCCTGTCCCAGCAATTAACAGGCGAGATGCAGGATACACTCTGGACAGCCAGTCTATCGCAATTAACATAATTTCAGAAATTTCAAAAGCACACAAAGATTTCAGATAATTGATAAGTTAACAATAACAACAAACGATGGGCTGCACGTGGTGTGGTGGTTAGCACCACAGCCTCACAGCAAGAACCTCCCCCCAGCCGAGTCTGGCTCGACTGAGGGGAGGTTCAAGCTTGGGGGGTGGTGGCCTTTCTGTGTGGAGTTTGCATGTTCTCCCCATGTATGCGTGGAATCTCTCCGGGTTCTCCGGCTTCCTCCCACCATCCAAAGACATGCATGTTAGGTTAATTGGTCACACTAAATTCTCCCTAGGAGTGAGTGTATGTGTGAATGGTTTTTTGTCCCAATCTGTGCAGTCCCTTTGATGGACTGGTGACCTGTCCAGGTTGTACCCTGCCTCTCACCTGTTAAATGCTGTGATAGGCTCCAGCTTACCCGCATCCTGGAATGGACTAAGCAGTACAGAGAATGAACAACAACAAACAAAAATCTCTATCTCAAAAAATTATGTCATTAAAAAAATAAATGAATAAAAAAAATAAATAAAAATTCAACATGTTAAACGGCACAAAAAGTAGAAAATAAAAACTTTTCTTCAATGCAGTTTTTTTTTATTTTTATGTTTTGTTTTGTGAAATATTTTGTTTTCTGAAAAATATTGAGTTTTTATTTCATACCAGCTCAACTAATTTTGCTGCATCTTTATACTAAGCTAAGCTAAGCTAAACTAAGCTAAGGTCCAAATTGAGTCATACACTGAGCTGGGGACTGTATTAAACCTCCTCTAAGGACAAATACATTATCAAAAATGTTAAAATATCCCGTTTAATCCTTATTTTAGTTTAATCACAGGTATATTTCACTCCTGTTCACCAGGTACCTTCCTTCTTGTCTGTCACACCTGTGGCTCATCAGTTCACAGCCTCTTGTGAGTCTGCCTCCATAGCTGCTTCTCATCAGCTCTAATTAGTCTCATGTGTTATATTAGCAGGTTATTACATCACACTGTACTTTTTATAAAGATGTTGTAATGTTTAAAATAATTATGAGTTCCTGTTTATGAAAAGGCTGTTTTGATCATTTTGTAACAGTGTTTGAATTACACTGGGGTTTGGGGGGAGCCTTTTGTTACTGCAACTGCACAAGTCAAGTGCATGTGCATTTATATATATTATATTATATATTACAATATTACATATAGGCCTATTAGTGCACAGTCAAAATATGGTTGCTGCCAAAAACATTCTGCTACTACTGTATGCAGCTGATACAATCAGAAAAATAATGCATAGAGTACAAAGTTATTAGTCATGCCATAAAAATGTCTGACTTTGGCATCCTCTCTGTGAGAGAAGCTGATTTTGGGCTTGCAGGTGTTTTGTCACAGTAGTGATCTGAATCCACAAAAAACACCCTTTTTATTTATAGAGATTCATACTTTGTTAAAGCTTTATATTTAGAATATTTATCATCAGGTGTCCGTACACAAGGTTATGCTACAGAATGTGAGTGGTTGTTTGTCTCTGTGTGTTGGCCCTGCGATGGACTGGGGACCTGTCCAGGGTGTACCCTGCCTCTCGCCTTCTAATTGCTGGATAGGCTCCAGCTTCTCTGAATTGGACTACACATATAGAAAATGAATGAATGAATGAATGAATATTTACATTTATCACCAGTAGCTTAGCTCTAACCATAAACCTGTTGTTGTTTTACCATGAGGGAATCTATGATTATGCAAATTCCTGTCTCAACCTTTTCACTGCTTTGACAGTTTGCTTTTCACCCTCCAAAAATCATGGCAGCTGCCCTCTCTTTCTGTGCCAGCATTGAAGCGGCTCATAGATGATTCTGAGTCCATGAAGCATGACACTGTGCGGCAACAACTGTTAGTTGAAGAGAGAAAATGAGTATTCATGCTTTCACTTATCCTTTAGCTAAATGAAGCAACCAATTGATGAAGCTTGAGGGTCCATCAGGATGTTTTACTCTTCATGATTAGTAAGTGTCTCTTTTTTTTCATACTTTTAAATTTTAAAATGTTGTTTATAGGAGCTCTGTTCTGTAATTAGTTCCTGCAATGATGAGTCAGTGTTTCACGTGTTAAAATGCATGTCAGACCCTGTAACCTGCAGGTGGTGTATCCAGTCAGGAATAAACTTAAATGGCAACATATCTGAAGCAGCTCAAATAATTTTTTGAGGTATCAAGGACGTTAAAAACCATTTAAATTGTACGTGTAAGTCACAAATAAACTAACTGTTTAAGAAAAAAAGAAGAGAACATTATAACTCTTATTTACATCCTATCCCCCTTTTTTTTAGCCTACCTTCCATGGTTCTGTGATCTACAATGTAACTGGTATAACATCAGACATTACGCAAATGCACACGAGCCATCTCACAGCAGGTGAAGCTCTCCTCTGGGTTCGCGTGCCTGCATGTGTTTTGCTGTGTGAGCGCTGCACTCGGTCCTGCGTGCGAGCGAATCGCTGCAGCAGCATTTAGACATTGTGTTTATAAAAAGTCACACCGCCGCTATCAAACAATTATTTTCTTTCCTTTTTCCTTTTCACTTCTTCTTCTGCTTTTTTTTTTTTTTTTTTTTTTTTTTTGAGTCTTCCGATAAAAACCAGCGCTCATCAGCCTGCTCTTCTAGGTGTTTGATCAGGAGTAATGGACGTCGCTCCAGCTCTTTGGTTCCTGCTGTGGGGTCTGAGCGTTTCTCTGGCGGGCGACTGGGAGCTTGTAGACACCACTTTTTCTCACCCCGAGGATGCAATCGATTACAAGGATCCCTGTAAAGCTGGTACCGTGCGTTTTAGCTTCTATAAGTCTGCTGATAGTGGACGATTGATGTGTTTTAGTCCAATTAATCCTAATTACTAACTGGTGGACTTGTAAGATAAAACCTTTCAAAGTGAAATGCATCTCTATAGTAAAGATGTTGAGACAGAAGAAAGTTCAGGATTAAATATAAGGTTAGTTTATATTAGTACAGTAATGTTAATTTTGTATGCAAGTAACAATGGAACTCTCAAAAGACAACATATTGGAGCCTATAAAAATCTAACTGAAAGTATTACATAGTTAAAAAGTGCAACACTTGACTCCAAAATGTAGAGAAAACATAAAGTGGCATAAAAGTTGAGAATAATGATACAAAGCACAAACAGCTGAATGAGAGGTGGAAATTAAGTGGTTGCACAAACATGAAGACCCTGAATGTTTCCGTTCAGATATTGCTCATAAACATAGATAAAACTGATGAAGAACAGATCTTCTTTCAGTAAAGATGGAACAATTCGTTGCAGGGCACCGCTGCATTAGATTATACTGCAAATTAAAACATTTTAAAGTCAGATGTAATTTGCTCTCTTACATAAATTGAATATAGAAGCAGTTTTTCTTTTCTTCTTGGAGAATAAGGTTTCACAAGTTTACAATAAAATTATGTAGAATGTTTAATTTTTTTTCAACCACACACAAGCCATTAGTGGTGATACCCAGATTCTGTGAGAAGTTATAAAAAGGTAGCTAATTGCTCCTAATGCTTGAAAAATGGGCAAATCAAGTGGACTATTATATATTCATGATATTGTCTCATTTTAATAGTATTACCATACATTAAGTGGCATTCTGTTGTTTTTTTCTTATGTTTAAGTTGAGATTGAGACAATGTACTGAGACTGTTAAGTTTAGCTGACATTTATGTTTCCCACAAACTTCTTTGTGCAAATATGGGATGTTTGTTTCTCAGATATACTGTAGTATAAACATAGAGTAACATCTAATGGATTCCATTTAGTATCTATAGTATATGAAATTAAAATTAATATTAGTGAAGTACATTTGCTATTCTATTCCATCTAAGGGGTCATGAATGTGTTGAATGAAAAAATAAATAAACAATATATAAACAAATATATATATATATATATATATATATATATATATAACAGACATTCTGGTAAAAGAAAAAAAAGAAAGAAATTCAGGATACTGATGAAGTTTCAAATCATGCCTTATCATTAAAGAGTTAAATGTCCTAACATGTAGCAAAGTATGCATGGTTAGATTAATTCTTCCATTGTGACAAACTGTGTACTTATTTTTTCCATCATCCAACATGGCAAACAATTTACTCGGATAATTAGGGTGGCTCCAGCAGGTTTGGGTTTCCTTTTTCACTTGTGACTTCAGGAACTTTCAAAACACACCACTCCTCCACTCCAAGGCAGTTGCCTGGAGACTAGGGTTCACTGAGGCCGTGCCAGCTCAGTCCTCGGCTGGACGCCGGTAAAATCCCTCTGGCCGTGGGGCACGGAGTACACACTGCAGGGGTAACAGTCATTTACAGTCACTCTTTGCATGAGTGAGTTTACTTCAAAGGCAGACCCAGGGTCCGCCGCATCCTCTCATTTGTACTTTTAAAGGTTGTTGCATCACACGCCTGAACTCCGAGCAGCTCTGCTCCGGTGAGCAGCTCTGCTTGTACAGTATGGCTGTCAAGCTGGAGGCTGAATGTTTAGCCTTTAGAGAAAGGAAACATGATTCGATGGTGTGTCAGCTAGAAATTTTCCAAATTATCATTTTAAAATTAAACATGTTTTTTTTAACCTATCTATCTATCTATCTATCTATCTATCTATCTATCTATCTATCTATCTATCTATCTATCTATCTATCTATCTATCTATCTATCTATCTATCTATCTATCTATCTATCTATCTATCTATCTTTGGTATATATATATGTACCATTGGTACATTGGTGCATTTCTTACATCAGAATGAACGTTTGCTCAGCATTTAGAGCATTTCTCAAAACAATAACTACAAACTGCAGAACCTAGTGGATAGCCTGCAAAAGCAAATTACTTGCTAAAAATAGATAGTTCGTTCCTTAAAAGCAAGTATATAAAACTGTCAGAGCCATCAAAATAAAAAGTCCTGTCACCATTGAGTACAAACAAGGTACTCCAATGGCTTTGTAATGTTTCCATTACAACAGTCTAATTTGTGTTTTTGAATACAAAAAGTCACATCTCTGAGACACTACCTGAAAATGCCCAAGACAGTGCTACACACAATATATACAGCTATTTTAAAACTACTGTAAAATTATTTGTTAAGGTTAATTGAATACATGACAGAATACATTTGTTTCGCATTTTAACTTCATACGCTCATTGCTATCTTGTAGTAATTTGTTCACAGAATCATGCACAAAAAAAAGAAGAAAAAAACAAAAAAAAAAACACAAACAAAAAAAAAAACACTAAATAAAACATACATACACTTCAGCTACTTATATACAACAAACTTAATGTAAGTATCAACCCTTGGGTAGAGTTGTGCACAACTGTAAACAATAGTACTGTAACACTACGTATATATTACTGTGGACAAAAGACTTATTGGTTACAATTAAAGCTTCACACACCTCCTAATCAGTGAAAGCTCAGGGTCAGCTGACTGCAGTTGTTTAATTTAGAAGTCATTTCAGAAAATATTATAAAGAAATGTTAACTAGTTGATAACTAGTGTAACTCCTTTGTATGTAATGACTCAAGCAATGAAATGATGATTATTAGTTTGGAGATTGACTGTTCTGCACTTGTAAAGTAAAGTTAATTTTGACTGATTTGTACAAATGATAATGTATAATGTAATGAAATAACAGAATTCTATGAAAGCTAATGCTACATGTCCAAAATCATTTGTAATTTGATGAATGCAGTGGGAAATGCTACTCTGATGTGCACAAATAGCTAATTGTTGGAGTTTGAACTAGTTATGAGAATGATAATTCTGATGTGAGAAATGCACCAAAGCAACTGAAAAAGCTGTAAAGCTGCAGCAAAGGAGGTTAATCAAGACTTAAAAGTCAGTGATACCGATTTCTACAGGAGGCTCAGCATTTCTTTATTATTCAATACCTCCTTGTTTTTTAAATGAAGAGCTGGAAAATAGGGGTCCTAAACTTTTGACTCATACACTATATGTGGGAAAAGAATATGAATGTACCTCTTTTAATTTTTTTTTTATTTTTATAATTTTTTAATTATCTTTTCACTTCATTTTAGTTATTTAGACTCTTTTTTTTGTACTTTTTGTTTTTACATAAAAATCCCTTTCCAAAAATAATTCTAAAAATGAATAAATAAAACATTAAAATTACACATTGCAAGCCGAAATAAAGTTATGAATATTTTTGCCAGCTACTATACATCCTGCCAACAAAGTAGGATGTCAGCATGTAATTTATACATTTCACTTTTCAAAAGTTTGGTTTATTTTTCACAGATTTTTATATCAACCAATATCTGTGTTTATATTTGTGTTTGACTGTCTGCATAGCTGCCTTTCTGGGAGACATTGCACTGGATGAAGAAGACCTTCGGATATTCTATGAGGCCAAAAGCAGTAATGAAGCACAACACAATGATCGCACAAACTCAGGTTTCAGTAGTTCTTACAATATGAGTGATTAAGATGGCTTAAACGATAATAAATACTAATTATTTTCTGTACTCAACAGATAACATTTCATCTTCAAATCAAAACATCCAGAGAGCTACAGACAAGCAGCGTCAGCGCCGCCAGAGAAGAGCAGCGACCTCCAGGCCTGAGCGAGTGTGGCCGGATGGCATCATCCCATATGTGATCAGCGGGAATTTCAGTGGTGAGTTCTGAAGGTAGACTCCCATCTGTTGTTGCAGTGGCACAGCTTGGACAATTAACACTAAGTTTCTTTTCAGGCAGTCAGCGGGCCATTTTCCGTCAAGCAATGCGTCACTGGGAGAAACACACTTGTGTGACATTCACAGAGAGAACAACAGAAGAGAGCTACATTGTTTTCACCTACAGGTCTTGCGGGTAAGTTTAAAGTACATTAAAACTTTTAACAAAGTTTAAATGTTCACCAATTTCCTAAAAGAACTGCATAGCAAAAGTTGAAGGTCAGAGAACATCACACAACATCAGCAGTGAGTTTATGGAAACACTTGTTGCTGCCCATCAATCTGAAAAGAGTGATGAGGTCATTTACAAACAGTTTCGAGACAATAAGAACAAAGATTATTTACACTTTGAAAACATTTCAGATAGTTGGCAATCTTCCCAGGAGTATGTTCCAGCAAGTTCACCTCAAGTTCAGATTATATTGTAGCGGCGTCCACAGTCGCTGGAGAGTCAGAGGATGGTTCAGTCTATTTCTATGATGCATTGTTGGTTTCCTAAATAATGCACATAGATTTGATGCACTTCTCCGTTTATTAAACATTATTCACAGTTCATAAGCATAATGTAATGGCTAGGATGCAGTATTAAACTTGTTGAACATAACAAGACAGCATTAGCAAATCTAAGCGCATTTAAGCAAAGCAAATGCGCTTAGTCACACGCAGCAGTCCCATGGGTTCATTGTCATGTCTGGTTTCCTGTTTATTTTGTTTTATTGTGTCCTGTTTTGTTTCCTGTTCATCATTCACTTCACCTGTTCTCTATTAGCTCCTAACGCTTGGTTTCTGTTTCATTTTGCCAGTTCATTGTAGTCTTTTTGTTTTTGTAAGATTAGTGCATGTAATTAATATCTTTATTCTGCACCCGTTTGCCTTCCACCTCGTCTGCCTGTATTTGGGTCCTCTCATCCACACCTCAGCCTTGACATATGTAGCCCTCCACTCTCTGGCCAAACCTTTGTCACTGACTGATAACCCTTTCTTGACAGTTAACCCTTCACCAACCACATCTGAGTGACCCCATGCTCCACACCACCATGGCAACCAAATAAAACATACCCTCCCCCCAGTGATTATTACCCTAAAACAATATTTATGGCTCCTACATGTACATTGATCAGAGAAACTCCACAAAACCAGAGACCGACATGTCAGACTTGAAAAGGCTCAGTTATCACATTAAATATTAAAACGTGAGAGAATAATTAGAAAAGATTAAACAAGTATGACTTTTTCTAAACAAAAGATATCAGTCACATCAGAACAAACTGACTTCTAAAGCTATGTCCTTTGACTGGATGAGACCGAGCTTGAGATATTTGGCTACAGTGCACAGTGCCACAGTTGGTGAAAACCAAAGCATTTCAGCACAAAAATCTCATAGCCAATGTCAAGTAGTGGAGGAGTGATGATATGGGCTTATTTTGCAGCCACAGGACTTGCACACCTTGCAATAATTGAGCCATTAACATTTCTGTATGGCAAAGAATTGTAGAGCTGAATATGAGGCCACCTGTCTGACAGCTAAAGCTTAGCTCCAACTGGGTCATGCAACAGAACAACAATCCCAAGCACACCAGGAAATCTACAACAGAATGTCTAAAAAGGAAAATAATCGAGAAGCTGCAACGACCAAGTCAAAGTTTAGAATTTAACATGATTGAAATGTGTTGTTTTTGGACTTAAAGGGAGCTACACATAAACAAGTGCCTGCAAACCTCAAGGAAGTGAAGCAAAATTGTAAAATAACAGTAGGTTAAAATTCCTTCATAATGATGTGAGACTGGTAACATTTCCTGCATCTGATAAAAATAACTATTTCAAGTGATTGCTGCTAAAGGTTTTCTACAAGCTACAGTCATGTGGTGTACTTGGTTTTTCACAAACTGCTTCTGCATATCGGCTTCATTTTAATTAGATAATGACAAGTTATTAAAGAAATACTTAAAAAGCTTACTAGAAGTATTTGATATGCGCTACAGTGAGAGTTAATGGATGATCTAGAAATGAACTGAACTCCAATGCATAGGTCTAGACATGCAGTCCACTCATAAAACATAATGTATACGGGGATTACTTGTGTAAATCTGTTGTTTTCTTACTAGTCTCTGCTTAATGACACACATGCTTCCCACATGCATGAGAATAGTGAGAAACAAAAAAGCTAAATATGTAAACATGTCACCAGACACACATTAGATTTTAGGTAAAGTAGATACCAACTGTGTTGCAGTGATGATATGGCAGTGTTATAATAACTCTGTGGAAATGCTGTAGACTAAAACTGTAGATGACTGTATAATTTATTATTCAAACAACAGAGAACTGCTCCTTCAGGATACGCTTGTGTTCAATTTGCAGTTGTTGCTCCTACGTGGGAAGGCGAGGCGGTGGCCCCCAGGCCATCTCTATTGGAAAAAACTGTGATAAGTTTGGCATTGTGGTTCATGAACTTGGGCATGTAATTGGCTTCTGGCATGAACATACACGACCAGACCGGGATGAGCACGTAAGCATCGTTAGAGACAACATTCAACCAGGTAATGTTACTGCTAGCCTGTCTTTGTGAATGAAAGCCTGTGCTTACTGATGCTCCAGATGCTTCTCTACTCACTGTCTGTGTACCAAAAGGACAGGAGTATAACTTCCTGAAAATGGAACCGGGTGAAGTGGACTCATTGGGAGAAGTGTATGACTTTGGTAGCATCATGCATTATGCAAGGAACACATTTTCCAGGTTGGCATCCATTTCTATATTTGGCTTCACAATTCATATTCCAAAAAGTTAGTGTTGTGGTAATGTGACTGCAAAGTTTTGTTCACTGTTGTTACACTGTGTTGGGCTTTCTGAACGCGCACACTTTCTTTTCATCTTTCAGCTTACTATGTGGCTCCGCTGGGCATTTATTAGTAAAAAGGGATTCACTATCCCCGCTTTAGCCTGCCTCTCTACCTGCCTTGTTTCTGACATTCTTAGTCAGGGATGAAGTGTTTTTACATACCATGCTGAACTTACAGGAGCTTCAAGTTCTGTCACATCCTTGTAAAATTGAATCTGACCTGGTGTTTGTCCTGTTATCCAATGTTACTCCACTGGAAACCTGCAAGGAATTGTTCTTTGATTGTTACAGAAATGGTTTCACCCGTGTGTCTTTTTTTTATTATTATTATTTTTGCCTCTTGCATGTTGTTAGCCCTTTGCTTTTCTCTGTGCTTTTTTTTTTTTTTTTTTTTACCCCTGTAACTGCTTCGCACGTCTAGGTCATGGAGCTGAGCCAAGCTAAATGAAGGCCTTGCAGTTTAGGCTTTGTTAAACAATTTGGGCTGGAGTGGCCTTTTTCTCTGGCATTCAGGAGCGGGCTCCACTGAGCTGGCTGGCACTGGCGACAGGCCCCTTTCAAAGCTCTCTGTTTGCACATGCCAGTCATTCATGGGTTCATCACCATGGGAACTGTGTGAGAGCGGGAGCTCTCTCCAATGAGAGATTATCACAATCAATAAAGTATCAAGGTGTTACACAGAAGGCAGATCTAATATATATATATATATATATATTACTGTAGTCACTCTTTCTGTTTGAACTTTTAAAAGTCTATGTTCATGTGTTGTTTTACTGGTTCCATGCTTGATGTCCACAGTCCTCATTATTTTTAGAATGAACTCCTGACATATGAGCTTTATCTGAAACAGAGGCATATTCTTAGACACAATCCTGCCCCGTTATGATGTCAATGGAGTCAGACCATCAATTGGACAGAGGACACGACTAAGTAAAGGGGATATTGCTCAAGCCCGGAAACTCTACAAATGTGCAAGTAAGACACATTGGATGCAAGAAAGCTGCACCTTGTTTGTGATAAAGGGGCAGATATAAGATTTTTTTTTTCCTTTCTGCTCCTTTTCATTTTTTAATTTGATTGACTTTCTGTTGATTTTATTTTGTGTAATTGGGTTGTAATTTAGTCAGTTTGCTAAAAATGAAATAAAGACCAAGACCTAAACCTTGACCTTGTAACTTTTAGCATTTTTCCAGGTTTATTACATGTTCTAAGTGAAGCTAAATCTACTGAATGTATGACAACACATAAAACAGAACCTCAAAAACTGTTTAAAAGAGCTCATGGTTCTGGGACTCTGTATATCCCTCCTGATGTTTCAATGTGAAATTGTGTGACAGGGTGTGGAGACAGCCTGCAGGAGAGTTCTGGAAACTTCTCTTCTCCTGGTTTTCCAAATGGATACTCAGAATACGCTCACTGTGTTTGGAGGATTTCCGTCACTCCTGGAGAAAAGGTGTCAAATACCTAAAAGCATTAGCTCCACAAGTATTAAACCAGACCAATAACTCATTTTATGAAAGTCAGTATCCTCTTGTGTTTGTTTTCTGTAAATAAACTGCACATGTGGCAAATATGGTGAGTTGATTACATGGACAAAGACATGTAGATTCTTGTATTGAGTCCAGCATTGAACCAAATATTCTGCTGTGCCTTTTGAATTTCATCTTCAATCTTTCTTGTCTCCTCATCTGCACTGTGTCTCAGATTGTCCTTAATTTTACCTCCATGGACCTCTTCAGGAGTCATTTGTGCTGGTACGACCACGTAGAGGTGCGAGATGGGTTCTGGCGAAAAGCTCCCCTCAGAGGTTTGTTTTATACCTGCGTCATATACGCACTGTGAAGTACTTGCTGTCAACTTCTGATGTGCTTTGGCAGGCCGTTTTTGCGGGGACACGCTTCCAGGTCCAATTATCTCTACGGACAGCCAACTGTGGATTGAATTCAGAAGCAGCAGCAGTTGGGTGGGAAAAGGCTTTTCAGTTTTTTATGAAGGTACGACATTGACAGCAAGACAAATTTCATGCACACTCCATATTTAGTGAATCATCCGTATGTGTCGGTATACTTTACAACTTCTCCACAGTATTGTAATCCTTCACAGTACACGTGTTTCTCCACTACATTTAAGATTATTCCAACAAATGAAAATTGGGTTTGGCATTTCATTAGGATGAAATTAAAACAATCTTTACAGGTCAGTAACAAAATATGTAGAAAATGAGCATCTGTGTATGTGGAACTGTCAGCATTGAAGACATAAATGTATATAATAAATTATATACCTATAGTATTACTTAAAGATCAAATCCACAGAAATCGTGGACTTGTTTTTGTGGCGTAATTCAAAAGGCCAGTGTTAATGATGCTCCAGGTGTGCTACAGTGCGACTTTTCTGTGAGGCACCTTTAATGCTGAATTATACACAGGTTTTGGGGCAACCTGCTGCCATTCAGACAACCTTTTCAGGAAATACCTTGTTTATTTAATGAGCACAGTGCTGAACATGTTATAACAACATGGCGCTGGCCTGTCTGCAGTCCAGACCTGTCATCCATTATAAATATTTGGTCTACCATGAAGCTAAAAATGCCATAAAGTAGACTCTGGGCTCCATTATTTGCCAAGGAATTATCCTTGATAAAGGAGCTTGATTATGTTTGCTTTGCCAATCCTAACCTTCCATTGATGTTTACTTTTTAACAGAGCACAACAGAGTTGTAGAAACTGAATTGTAGAAAACTCTGAAAAGATTGTGAATGGAACATGCAGTCATTAATCTCACATCTCACCTCATGTGCAGCCATGTGTGGGGGAGAGGTGAAGCGCGACAGTGGCCAGATCCAGTCGCCCAATTATCCCGATGACTACCAGTCCAACAAAAAGTGCGTGTGGAAGATTACAGTAGCAGAAGGGTTTGATGTTGGCCTCACCTTTCAGTCTTTTGAGGTAAAATCAGTAAATGTTATGACACAGTAATTAATATAACAATCATTGCTGCTAACAGGCGAAAAATAATTTTTCAGGTTTAATCTTAATTATGTAATTATCTTTAAAAAAACTTACCTGTTGTCACTGTATCTAAATCTCAGTGTTTCAATTTCTAAAGCAGCAAAAATAAAACTTGTAATTATAGCATGCAAATCTCTTTAAAAACTAGTGAGAGACCAGATAAGGCCTTAACAGACTGAAAATGCTCAACTGCTGCATTATCTGTTGTACTTAACTTTTGTTAGTAATCCTAATTTCCCACACTGCGACTGCAGATTGAGAGACACGACAGCTGTGCCTACGACTATGTGGAAGTGAGGGATGGGAGTTCAGAGAGCAGCCCCCTGCTCGGCCGATTCTGCGGCTATGACAAACCGGACGACATCAAAAGCAGCTCCAACCAGCTCTGGCTCATGTTTGTATCTGATGGATCGGTCAACAAAGCTGGATTTGCAATCAGCTTTTTTAAAGGTCTGAAAGTCCTTTCAGTAACAAACTCTAGCAGTGAGAGGTTTTGGGGTTGTTTTTGTTCACATTCATTTGAGCCTGTAAACCACTAACTGACATTTTTCTTTGGTTAGAAATGGACGAATGTGCCACACCTGACAATGGGCACTGCAAGCAGCGCTGTCTGAACACGCTGGGAAGCTATAGATGTGCATGTGATCCTGGATATGAGCTAGCAGCTGACAGACGCAGCTGTGAGAGTGAGTGTAGAGCCTGACCACTTTAACATGTCTTTGTCACTGCTTCAAAATATGAGGTAAAGCTTTCCTTCTTACTACAGCATATAATGTATCTAATGTCCCTTTTTTCATTGTAGCAGAGAGTTTAAACCATCATGGTTTGGCTCCTTATATTTAAGGCATTCATTTGTCACACAAAGATGTTGTAAAAATCTGCATTTTTTTTATAAAGTTGAGGATTACTGGGAAACTCTCCTATTTCACCACAAGATGGCAGTGCTTTCCTTCTACAGCAATTTAGAGGCAATAGCTTGATTCATACAAAATATTTTCTAAAAAATGTTGCTGCATTTCAAGAATGTCTCTAGTGGCTACTCATAATTTCATGTCACAGCAAGTTTATTTTCTGACCTTATTATTAATTTTCATTTATCATCCCACACACTTTAATGTTTACATATGATTTAAAAGAATTCAATAAAGTGTGATCTTTTCCACTGAAATTAGTATTTTTTACTTCCCACCAGCAGCTGCCTGTGGTGGCTTCATCACCAGTCTGAATGGCTCCCTCAACACCCCTGGCTGGCCTAAAGAATACCCACACAACAAGAACTGTGTGTGGCAGCTGGTGGCCCCCATTCAGTACCGCATCACCTTGGTGTTTGATGGGTTTGAAACCGAAGGCAATGACGTACGTTTTTCAGTAGTTTGTTTGTAAGGCGGTCACATTTCATCCTTACTTTTAGGGGGTGTTTCTGTGTTTTGTGTCAGGTGTGCAAGTATGACTACGTGGAAGTGCGCAGTGGGTTGAGCTCAGACTCAAAGCTTCATGGGAAATTCTGTGGAGCAGAGAAACCCGATGTCATCACCTCCCTTCACAACTCCATGAGAATAGAATTTAAGTCAGACAACACTGTGTCCAAGAGAGGCTTCAAGGCTCATTTCTTCTCTGGTGAGAAATTGATGTATTTTAGACATGAAGAATGTCTCAAACTCTGCAAAATATCTTTATTTATATTTATACTCTATTTAACATTAAAGGTTTTACTTGCAGGTTTTTGGCAACATGTTGTCACATAGTGTTCCATGTGCTAAACAAATTGAACTAGACTCCTTTGAACACCTACACAGATGTAGACGAGTGCTCCAAAGCTAATGGAGGCTGCCAGCATGAATGTGTAAACACCTTCGGGAGCTACAGCTGTCAGTGCCGCAGCGGATTCATGCTCCATGATAATAAACATGACTGCAAGGAAGGTACAGTATGTCTACTGCTAGCCTCTCACAAGTGGTGTTTAAAGGGTGCGCTAACCCTTTTCAATTCAAATTTTTTGATAACGATGGTGGAAAATGGAAACAGTCCCAGAGCAGACCCTTTTTAAAATACTGTATGTACTCACATAAGAAAGCCTTGTTACTATCTAAAGATAACCTCTGCATAAAGGCAATTAAGGATGTGGAAGACTTGTTTTTTCTCCATTTTTAATGGATGCCTTTTTCACAGGAAGATTTCTCAAGAAACCCCAAGAACTAGTGCTGAGAGAGAGGAAATTATGTAATGCAACTCTTCTTCCTCCCCCTGAAATGTTGTTTTGTTTTCCTTCAGCTGGCTGTGATCATGTTGTAAACACTGTGTCCGGCACAATCAGCAGCCCCAACTGGCCTGACAAATATCCCAGTAAAAAGGCCTGCACCTGGTCTCTGTCCACAACCCCGGGCCATCGGATTAAACTTGTATGTCATAACCCAGAGTAAAGGTTAGAAAAACTTTACTCTCAACATTCATTTCTAATTTTACTGACTTGCAGGTCTTTAACGAGGTTGACATGGAGGCTCATCTGGAGTGTGCTTACGACCATCTGGAGATCTTCGATGGGAGAGATGTTCGTGCTCCACCTCTGGGGCGCTTTTGTGGCACCAAAAAACCATCTCCTGTCATCTCCAGTGGAAACAGACTGTTCCTGCGATTTTTTTCTGACAACTCAGTGCAGAAGAGAGGATTTGAAGCATTATACAGAGCAGGTAGGCAAAGAAACCATAAAGCTACTAGACTGCTGCTTAAAGAGCCCATAAAAAAGCAAAATAGTATATTATAGAGAGCATAATCTCCTCAAGATGTGACATATAAGGAACAAGTTTGTTTTTTGTCGTGCTTATAAAGCTGCATTTTTTCCCCCTGACTTTTACGAGCTCCTCCATTTGACCCTCTAATTTTGTGGTTGTGAATTCCCAGAATGTGGAGGAAGCCTTAAAGCTGAGGTCAAGACAAAAGATCTGTACTCTCATGCGCAGTTTGGAGATAACAACTATCCCGGAGGCTCTGACTGTCTGTGGGTGGTTACTGCTGAGAAGGGTTATGGAGTGGAGATGATCTTCCAAGTGTTTGAGATTGAGGAGGAGACAGATTGTGGTTATGATTACGTGGAGCTATATGACGGCGCCGACATCAAGTCTCCAAGGCTGGGACGATATTGTGGATCAGGGGTAGGATGGTTAATATTGTGGATATTATGCAGTAAACACCCCTTAGGATGATATTTCAGTTGCCTTTCTGTCTGTCTCTCTTTTCCCTCAGGCTCCAGAAGAGGTCTACTCAGCTGGAGATGCCATTGTTTTAAAATTTCACTCAGATGATAGCATTGGTAAAAAGGGTTTTCATGCACGCTACACAAGCACAAAATTCCAGGACACATTACACACAAGCAATTGACTCTCTGAGACTTAACTGAGATTCCAGCTCTAACATTTAGTTGGTCACACCCACTTCCAGGCAAGGAGTAAATGCCTGTGTTAATACCACAAACACCAGCCCACATTCTTTACATTTACATTTGTTAGACTAAGTGAAAACACACAGAAAAAACACGTCTTTACTTCTTGTCATTATATAGCTGTATAGAGAAAAGTTGTTTAAATTAAGAAAGCAGAATGAGACTCACCACCTGTAATGAGCTGAATAAACTACTGTGTTAAGATGTAAAATGTATATATTGAGATATAGTTTGCTGTGAGTTTTAGTTTTTACATCCATTGTCTTTTTTTTACCTTCCGATACTGAAAGGTGGGTCAGTCTTTATGAATGAATGTAGTGCATTTTGATGTATTATACTGACTGACAAGTACATAAATATGGACAACTTGTACAACTGTTTGTTGTTCTTGAATCATAATCAGTTGGTTATTTATTATTTTACTCTGATTTGACTTAGGTTTGCCTGAGATATGGTTTACGTTTTCACATAGTGAATTCATATCTTCGATTGTTTGGATGAAGCTCCTTGATCTGAAAAGCGAAGCCACAAGAGGCAACCTAAAAGTGCAATTCCACAAATGGCCACTAGAGGCTTCATAACAATCTACGACTCATAAAGACCTCCATTCAAGTTCTTCTTTGAAATACTAAATTTATCAGTTTTTTACACAAGTTATTAAAGTCCAATTAGCTAGTTTCACTCCACTCTAATCAGTATGCCAATGGTCTTTCATAAATGATTTCATAAATAAACCAATATTAGGCCATAGAAAGGATCACTTGCAGCTCCACCCACTTGTCCAATAAAGGTCTACTCTGGCTCCAAAAATACCAAAATGAGTACAGTTAAATTCTGAATAAATGAAAGACTACTTCAATGCAGTCTGTACATCTCGTCCCTGTTAGCTGTTTTGATTTTTCACAGCCTAATAATGGAAACGTTAACACCAAAAAACTACTGTCATATGAAACTACTACATATTAACAATATTTTTTACTTTATTGATCCTGATTGGGAAATTTGGCTCATGGTACACTTGACCCTAGATTCACTAGCACAGTGGTTCTCAAATTGAGGGTGGGGACCCCCAATAGGATCACGAGATCATTTCAGGAAGTCACCAGATAATTGTAAAAAAATGTATAGCCTACATTTATCAAATAAAGTTGGGATTTTTACAAGGGCTGTCACAATTAGATCATTAATGAAGAGATAAATCTTTGAAATTTGTGCCTTAATTTGTTTACACATTAATGCATATACAACAAGGTTAGTACTTATGTCATATTAAAAATATGAATTTGACATTATAATCTGATTTTAGGCATTTGGTACTTTGCCACAGCAATGAACCACCAAAAACCAGTTTATTCTCCTTATTTGTGAAGATTCTGACAGGTTTCCATTCTTACATTAGTAGGATGACTGTAAGATGACCCATTAGGTACATCACACATTTAATTGCTAAGTCGTTGCGTGGATGTGGGGGTTGCGAACAACAACATATTTTATTTTGGAGTATTGGCTCGAGAAGAACCACTGATATACAAAACCGCATTTGTAGAAACATTCACCCATACTGGTTAAAGTGGTTTACAAAGAAAACAACTGAAACGAAAGTGAAATTTTAAGTTTACATATATTTTTATTCTGTGTGATGTTGAATGTCCCCTTAACAAACATCAGGTTTGGATCAACTTGAGTTGACATTGCTGTCAATTCAGCCATCATAGTACAAAGATGTTTATTGCAGTGTGTGCTCTTAAAAAGACTATAAAACCTGACTTTCTTTTACAGGCAAAAAATAAAACAAGAAAACATATCCTCCATGATCCTTATATGGAC
This sequence comes from Melanotaenia boesemani, assembly GCF_017639745.1. Lineage (NCBI taxonomy): Eukaryota > Metazoa > Chordata > Actinopteri > Atheriniformes > Melanotaeniidae > Melanotaenia > Melanotaenia boesemani. Next base: position 16,057,595 of record NC_055700.1, read on the forward strand.
CACATCATTAGATTATGACACCATATGAAATAACAAAAACATGTACATGTCAGCTACCTCATATACATCACACCAATGATGACACTGAGATGCCTCGCTTGTAGTTCAGACTTTTCTTCCATTACTTATGTACATCCCCCTGCAATGCTTTTACATACTAACGCCCAGTAAATATTTTGGTGTGTGTAAAAGCAAAGAACAGGTAGATTCCTCACATTCTGCCATCATAGTGACCAGTCAGTTTGGAGGGATCTAAAGAGACAGGAACTAAAACTGAGTGTTTTAGACACAAGGTGACAATGAGTTGCTGAAGCAATGGATGATATACAAAGAAAAATATGTTACATGAACATTAAAATGTGAACCATTTATACAAGACTTTAAAATCAAACTAACCTATAAAGAATAACACAGGCTTTTAATCTCACAGCCACTGTGTCATGGTTTTCATTGAAGCACAGCTTCTCTGAAATTAAATGTGTAGCAGATATAATGTACAAACTTAACGATGTGTTGCTAGTGGTACATACATTTGCTTTATCCATTTTACTAATCGACTGTATTTATTTATCTTTTCAATAGAAAGTTGACATTTTGTTTTTGCTTTTTAAATTTTCTTTTTCTTTTTCCCTTTTTCCCCTGTTTTGATCTTTAAATCTTTGGTAAGAAGACTTTTAGAGGCTCATTTTCATGCACCTTATCCAAGAAACCCAAGTTGAAGTAAGGGTACAGAGTCTCTGTGAATGTCTCCCTGAAGGTGTATAGGTGTGTCATGCTCTCTGCATTGTAAAAGGACACCAGACCCCTCTTGTAGTCCAGATAAACACCTATCCTGGCCAGTGGCTCCTCTAGGGACAGGACAGTTGGAGGGGATGTACCAGCCATGTACTGAATCCCATAAGAGAGGGAGAGAGTCCAGAAGCCATTTGCTGGAAGGGCTTTGATGACTCCCTTTCTGGGCACTGACTCCCGAGCCACCCCCACAGTCCAGACTGTGCTGCTGTAGACTTCAATCTCCCAGTAGTGGCGACCATGAGTGAAGCCTTGGCTTCCAAGCAGTGACAGGGCAGCATTGAACCTGTTGGGATTGTCCTGCACAGTGTGGTTGAAGGTCTGGTAGCGAACACAGGTGAGGGAGGACGTAAGGCTGAGCCAAGGATTGGCTGTGCTGGAGTTAAATGTGATGGCAGCTGGAACTACAAAGAAGGAAAATCTTTGATAATGTATGCTGGTTACAACATAGATGTTTTTCTGAGCAGTTAAGCCATTTGGAAGCCAAAGTGTTAGAACATTACCTGGATAAAGGCTTCCCTTCATGGATTTCCACACTCTGTACTGCAGGGGTCCTGCAAAACGACCCTCACATAGACTGGGTGGTGTAAACGCAGGTTTCTCAAACTTCAGAGAAGGCCTGCCAACAAAAGCAACGTCCAACAGTGAGTTAAGAGAACAAAAACAAGGCCTTTCAAGGATAAGCTAGTTAAACTTTTCTCACGCTCACCTCTGGAGCAGGACTTTGATGCTCTAAAATGAGACAGTGGAATAAACACAGGAAAAGAGACACAAAGACTGTAATTAGTTTTGTTGTATCTGAAAGAGGAGAAATCTTTTTCCACATTACATCAACATCTGAGCTCACGCTATCCCACCCTGTGGGATCTCCATGTGGCTGGGGGAAATTCCCGCAGCTGTAGCCAGAGCAAATATGGCCCTGTGCCTGAGCTAAACTCCTTATTCTTCAGATGAGTGAGTGAGATTACAGGGTTACATCCTGTCTGAGCTCACCAAGAGGAAAAGTCCTTTGTTTACTGTGTTGACTTTGCAATATGTTTCTATATAACATTCATAACAAAATGATCACAATGTTTATGCCCTATAAGAATAACTGAAGAAGAAACTGTGAGTGCTGCAGCTTGTTGGACACACTGGCACAGAAATGCACTTTTTGCAACATGAGTGGGAAAATATATATTTTCACTCTAAATTCTTCTTTTGTACTTCCTTTGTTTTCAAAGTGATAATTGCAGTTTTAGAAACAAATACTTTTAAAATCCTAAGGTATTGCTTAATCATCGCTACTGCTGACTTATCATGCTGTTAATAACTTCCAGATGATCTGTATTGAGTTTGTGTATGAGCTTCATTTCATGAACTCACCCGGAGCAGAGTAAACGGATCCTGCTCACTCAGTTTGTCCTCTATCTCGTGGACAGCCCTTTGCAGACGGGAGATCTCCACACACAACAGGGCCTTGTGCTCATCCAGGCGGATCAGCTCTCTCCGCTCCTCTGTCTTCAGCTTCACCTGCAGCAGCTTCTCTTCCTGATACAAGAACTGGTGTAGGTCGCTGAACTGGGCCTCGATGCGCTGCTTCAGATCAGCTGTGTGCTCCTGATTGGGTCGGAGATGAAGGACATGAGGCAGGTCTCTCCTTGTGTTTATATTTGACATCAAATGAGACACGTCATGGTATTTGTATCTCACCTTAAGCTTTTTAACCTCTTCCTCAGCTTCCCTGTCACACTGCAGAGCTGTGTTGAGCTCAGCTTTTAAGGAATCCATTGAGCTGTTTAGAGATGCCTGTCAGCACAGAAACACATTACTGCCCAGTGACTCACAGCAAATACAATGACACATCTGTTGTTGTGGCAAACGAATAACAGATTCATACAGAAACAGTGTACAAGGAGAAAGTTATTTTCTTCAGTTCAGACACCTGCAGGGTGGAGCACATGCAACAGAATTTTTTTTCCCCCTCAGACCCAAACAATCAGTTATATACAATGATACACTACTTTTAGTATTAACCGAAACCAAACATTTCCTGCAGATGCTTGATTAGGGAGAACTCACTCTGTATTTCTGTTCAGCCTCCTGAACACACACCAGTGTGTGATTTCTGTGTTCTTGGGACACCCCACACACCAGACACACTAGCTCCTGGTCCTCCTCGCAGTACAGCTTCAGCTCCTCCCTGTGTCTGTTGCAGCGGGGAACCGGTGTGGGAACCCTTTCCGTCACCCCCGCATCTGGGAGGCAGACTCCGGTCCCACTCTCCTCCAGGCCTTGACAGTAACTCTCCACAATGCTGGCAACAATACGATTGGGCCTGTAACTCTGTCCGGGGTATACCTTTCTGCACTGAGGGCAAGAGCCTGTGCCCCCCTGCCCAGGGCCCCGGGGTCCTGTCCAGTAACCTTCAATGCAACCATGGCAAAAAGTGTGATCACAGGGCAACGACACAGGCTGCTTGAAAAGATCCAAGCAGATGGAGCAGGTCAGATCTCTGCTGATTCTGTGTGCTGAGCTTCTGGCAACTTGTCCCGCTATGGCAGGCTGTCGCAGCTTTTCCATTGCTGTTTTCACAGCAAAGTCTCCTTCTTTAGGTTTCCAACTATTTTTGTCCTGCTTAATCCCTAGATTTAGCCTTTCCAAGTTCTGTAGATAAACTGATTGAAGTTTCTTCACTTCTTTCTGACTCTTGCTCATTCCTTCGCCTTTGTTGTTGCCTTTTGTTCTGACTGTTCAGCTGGAGCTCTACGTCCTTCCTCTCATGCAGAGTGCAGCTGCTCTCTTTGGCCTCCAGTCTTCCTGTTGACTGTGGGGGAAATGAAGGGGGTGGCGCAGAAGTAGTCTCAGCCTCCACATCAGATGGGGGATCTCAGTGCCCCCCCCTTTTCCCCGGAAACTGAGGCGGACCCTAAATTTTTTTTTCTTGGCACGTTTGATTTGTATAGTCTGTTCAGAAAGTCCCATTTCAATAAACTTTCAATCTGCTGTAGAGTAAGCCCAGAAAAATGTAAATTCATCATTTTATGCAACTGTGTGAGGGAGTGTATTTTATTGCATTGTTGTGTTTGAGACAGTGGGAGCAGCAAATCTATGAGTAGCTACAGATAACAAATTTCTTGCTACTTTTTATGACAGTGATGTTCACTCAGTGACCACTGAAGCATAAACAAGATCATTAAATATATTTAAACAATAAGAGAAGATGTATGTCATGAAGAGTGCTCCACCATCGACGAGAAATGCAAGCATCCAGTTAGCGCCCTTCACTGTTGTTCAGGACTTTGTAAACATCTGTACAGTAGCTTATAAAATAAAGGTGGAGCACTGACTGCATCTACTCTGTAATAATGTGTGATTTGTTGCATGCAACATAAAACCAAGATACGAGTACAACAAAATCTAGTTAATCACTCAGAAAACTAAACACAGACGGTTATTGTTTAATTAATAGTACATGATAAAAATAAATAAACACAATTACATTACATGAGCTTTCAAATTTAACTTGAGTGCTTAAATAATCCTCATGTGTGTAATAATAGATTGTAGTTTGTTCTTGCTGAAGAAGCACTGAGATTGTAAACAGTAGGACGAGGTCAGCAACTTAATTCTTCATACTTAATCGTGTAGAACATCAGCTCTGTGCTGGATGATATTATATTTCATTGTGTTACACATTAAGCAACCTTATTACTTATAGTTGTTATCAGTTGGTTATTTTATTGCTTTGATAGGATGTTTTGAACAATAGGGACATCTGCTGTTAGGACTGCAAACTAAACATGAATTTATTACATTGCATTCAGATGAATTAAATAAATTTGTGTTTATAATTTGGCCCTTTGTGAATAAAATGTTTATATTCTCATGAATATCTACTATTCAATTCATTTAAAAAAGATAAATCTAAACATAGTTTAAAGTTTAAAGAAATGTCTGTTGAAGAATATTGATTAAATGAAAATATAACCACAGATAATTCACCCAAATTCAAAATTCTGCAGATAATCTGTTTGATTTTAGAGTGAATGCTGCATCAAACCAGACAGTACAACAGTGGTCTCCTTAATGTAGGACTGGGGCGATTTAAACTAGCAATCGCTTGCTAAACTTCAGTAATGCAGCAATTGGTCATTACTTTATGACCACCTAATAGAGCAGCTTAATATTGCGTAGGTATTCCTCATGAATTGTAGTAATGAATATCTAATGTCATCCTGTAATTTGTGGTACTGGAACATTAGTAATAGAGCAATAGGTTCTGTAGGTTGTGGGTTGGGGTTTCCCCCCTCAGATCTGGGTGATAAATGAGCTGACTCTGTTTTATTTGAGCCTTTATATGCAGTTTATACCAGTCCTTATGTTGTCCTGCAGAGGGAGGCTGCCCCTTTAGGGAGGCATAAATGCGAGAGGTGTTACTAAAAATTAAATAAAATTTAATTTTAAAAAAGGAAAAGAGAAAAAACGTGAAAAATGAAACACTGTCTTAATAAGATGGTTTACAGGGGTCCTGTGATGCTACAAAGCAGAAAGACTAAAATCCAATTCATTCCAAAGGACTCCAATATTTCAGAAAAAAAATCACAAGATTCAACATTATATAGTATCTAAATGTTGTGTTTTAAAATCCTTTTCTGTGTCCTATGAGTGCATTTTTTTTTTATATTTAGCTGTTGTGTTTCATCAAATCCTCTTGTGTTTTGCATTTGAGGATATCAGCTGCTTCAAACAAATACAAACTATATTTACAGATACAGAAACTACTGTTCCCTGCAATAATACTGATAGCAGTAAGCCCACAAAAAAATCAGGTCGCATATAGAGTGTGTTGCATTAGTTATGATGTGCAATGAGTGGAAAGAGAAGACAGGCAGTAAGATATGAAACTTTTATCTGCTGTCTTCCATGTGTACCAAAGCTGTAGAGAGAAATACGTAAATGATGGCACACAGTGCAATTAACCTCTAATCTTTAGTGCTTCCTAATAATGACGACCATGAACAGCATCCTCAAAGCTGCTCAGGGCTACATGTACATAATGAACACAGGGGAGGGATTAGGAATGTTGAGTTAATTAAATCATTAAAGCGCCTTGACGTTATGACTCCTGTCAGCCCCATCTGTTAAAAATTTTAGTGGAGTGCAGCAAAGGTAAATTAAGAAGTTATGCTGTGCTACAATTTCCTGAGTTTAAAAAAGAAAATTGAAATAAAGCTACAAATGTTTGTCCAGCTGTATGTACAGTAAATCCATGTTCCATACACAGAAGCAGAGCGCTGTTGATTATTCCACCCAATTTTTTTGTCAAAGCTCTGCGGACTCATTGATGGCAGCACTGAAGAAACAAACAGGAAGTATGGGGCTGCAGGGACGAGCTGGGGGACGAATCTGTCCAAGAATTCAAGGAAATACTTCCTGATCCATAAAGTGTCTCAGTGCAGCATGGACAAAATATTTCAAACAGAGACTGAAATTTTTGTCTCTTCTTTAGCTTTATTGCACAAAACATTTAAGTAAAGTCCTGCAGTGTAAACATAAAGAAACCTTGACTTCTGCCTTTGTCTCTCGTCTGTCCAGCCTCACCTGCACCGAACATGAAGACATTGTTAATATCAAACACTAACACATAGTTAATATGTATACTCTATTTAATGGATATATTACCAATAATATACAAATCAACAATACATTTTTTAGCACACAAATAGATTAGTAGCCATGGATATTTGTGGCACAGCCGAGACAAGTGTGAATTAGTGTATGTACAGTCATGCATGTGACTGTTTGTGGGAAATTCTGGAAAAAAAAAAGAAATTAAATATTTATGAGAAAAGAGAGTGAATAAAAGAAAAAACCTTTTTACAGACACCCACACAAAACCTCACTGAGAACATCTGTGCTGTGCACACACCTTCAATTAAACCACAACTCGAGTGTAAAGCAACAAGCTCTGGAGGCTCTGTGAAACTTGAGGCTTAAAATAACTTCAATGTCTAAAAGAGTGAGACGAACTGAGGAGGAGAGGAAGCACAAGGACAGACATTATGGAAAAACAGTATGTTATTGCATAGTGTGGTTGTAAAGACGTTATAAAGAGGCAAGGCATGTTTATTTGTATAGCACATTTCATGTACAAGACAATTGCTTTACCCTAACAGTAACAGCATTAAAGCAGGGTGCAGAAAGCAAAAAAAAAAAAAAGCATTAAAAACAAACTTTAGAAAAATAATAAAATCAATTTAAAAAGCTCAAACAAGATAGATAAAATGCAAGAAATGAAAGTTTCAGTGTTCCACAAAAAAGGCAGCAGCAGAATTTGATTTAAAACTCTTGAGAGTTTCAGCCAATCTGCAGTTTTCTGGGAGTTTGTTCCACATGTGAGGAGGACAAAAGTTGAACGCTGCCTCTCCATGTTTAGTTCAGACTGGGAACAGAAAGTAGACCTGACCGTGATGACCTGAGGAATCTGGTTGGTTCATAACGAACCAGAAGATCCTGAATGGATTTTGGTCCCAAACCATTCAGTGCTTTGTAAACTAACAGCAGATTTTTTTTTAAGTCAATTCTTTGACAGACAGAAAGCCAGTGTAAAGAGCTGAGGACTGGAGTTATATGATCCACTTTCTTGGTCTTAGTGAGGACTCGAGCAGCAGCGTTCTTAAAGTGAAAATGCCCTGACTTTACAACTGTCTTAATATAACTGCTAAAATTCATGTCTGATTCCATGACAACTCCCAGATTTCTGGCTTGCTTTGGAGTTTTGAATTTAGCTGTTTGAAGATGAGTGCTGATGTTTAATTTTTCTTCCTCCAAAAACTATTATTGCAGTTTTGTCTTCAATTAACTGAAGAAAGTTACATCCGATATTTAATTTGATCGATGCAGCTGATCAGTGTTTGTATAGGACGATAGTCTCCTGGTAAGAAAGTTATGTAGATTGTGTGTCATCAGCATAATTTCATGGTAACATATATTGTTGTTTTTCAGAAGTTGGGGGAGTGGCAGCATGTAGATGTTGAATAGCAGTGGTCCCAGGATGGAGCCTTTGGGAACTCAACAGATTATTATGGTTTGCCCCTGTCGTAGCCCCTGTCTTTTTAATAGGACTCAAACCAATTAATAGAAGTGCCCAGTTTTTCAGCCGGTCTAGTAAGATATTATGGTCGACTGTGTCAAATGCAACACTGAGAACCAGTAGTACCAGGACTGAAATGCTTCAATAAAAATATACTCTATCATTACAAGAAGGAAAACTAAATTTCTCCTAAACATCATCCAAAATTTTCCCCAGCTGTCCCTTACTTCATGTTCATCTTCTCCTCTCCTTTTTATTCTGACATCCCTGGATGATAAAGTCTCTCTCTGCCTCCTGAATTTCACAGACTAAAAGAAGGCACTTTAACTGTCAAAGATGTAACGTCAGGGAATATTTTGGGAAGCTTCCTGTGCTCATATTCAATTACCTGTCAGGCTAATGTGAAACTGCAGATGGCTCACAGTGCACGTCTGTGCCTGGACTAGGTTGTCATTTGAAAGAAAAAAAAAGTCAAAACGACGTTGTCACCCTGCTGTGGTCCCAGAGGCCTCATGCAGCCTGTTTTCTGAGGTTTATGGAGTGGCTCAGAGTTGCAAAAAGACGCATAGCAATCATACATAAACAAAGCATGTTTAAGAAAATATGATGTCTAAAATGTTAGAAAACAATTCATTTTGAAAACTTAACATTTCAGTAAATACTGCCTTTCATTACCACAATATTTCAGAAAACAACCTGTTCTCAGTAACAACTTGTTTCATACTGACACATGGAGCCAGTTTTGAGCATACAAGATTCCTTTAAAACACACCTTTCACCTGCTTTGGTAAAATAACAGTTGCAGGATGTGTCATCATGGCAGTGTGAAAGGTTTTAGTACAAACAAACAAACTGCATTTTATTGTGCATTTTCTTTCAACCCAAACAAAACATATAAAAAAAAAAAAACCCCAGCAAATGCCAAACTGGTCAAATGTCTATTCTTCTCCTTCCCTCCAATTTCTTTTCATGGTCTGTGTTAACTGTTGATGTTGCTAACAGTTCCCTGTGTTTTGGAGATTGACGCTAAAGTTGAATATTAAGTTGAGGAGCTTTTGACTATGCAATGTTACAACTTGGAAAAGGGAATTTGTTGCAGAAAACACATTTAGAAAACATACCAACAGATCCTGATCACAAACAACCAAAAAAAGAAAAAAAAGGAAAAAAAACTCAACCAAACAAAACAGAATAAAAAAGTGAAACAAATTCAAATTTTAGGAAACTTAACACATCCAAAAACAATAAATGAATGAAACATGTTCTCTTTGGTTGTTTACAGGAAGGTTTAATGTAAAACGTTTTTCTTTCACGGTTTGAGATTTTGTTGTATTTTAGTTTGTGTTAATGTCTCAGGATATTTGGCAGGAATAAAACAATCAACATCACCTAGATTCACTCTAGGAAACGAAAACACAATAAACCATAGATAATTCATATGTTCTGTTTATTTAGTTAGTTATTTTTGTTTTTTATTCATATTTTTGTCTGCAAAATAATGAATTGTATCCCAAATCTTGATTATGATTTTACATCTCACAAACGCCAAAAAATCGCAACATGCTGACATTTTTTAGTCACTTTATTTTTGACAACAGGAGAGAGTGAAACACCAAACTTTTCCACCACTAACAATTTTTAAAGAAAAGTGAGAAATTCTCTGAAGCTTACATGCAGGGCTGTCCTCTATGTTGATGTGGGCGCTGTAAATATAATAATCTTTTTGTTATTATTTGGGCAGGAAACACCGAGCTTCTTTATTTCTTCAGAGAGCGACGCTGTCTGAGTCTGGTCTTATATATCGACTGTAGGTTATAATATGTCTGAAGCAGCTAATAACACTTGTCACGATGTAAACACCTCATCCACAACACGCTCCCTCTTCAGCTCTATAAATTGTTTGCCTCCCCTTCACTTGTTGAGAGCAGCTCGTGTACTTTCTGTATCTGCTAAAGAACACGACCTTCCTGCAGCCCACTGACAGAATAATTTTTCTTCAGTTTTCAGCTTGTAGACTGCGTCAGCACATGACGATTATAGTTTTATGGTGTTTATCCTCTGCTCATCGTGTGAACACAGGACACTGAGCAGCTCTGCTCCTCCTTCATCTGCTGTCTCTCTGTCTGTGCAGGCTGCTGCTGCTGCTCACTGAGGGTCGTTTGAGGAGCGCGTGAGGGTTGCAGCGACTTTTCTTCAAAGCAGCATCAGAGATCCAGACACAATGCAGGTACAGTAAGCATTTATCACTCCATGCTTTAATTTGCTCACTACTAAACTAACAACCTTAAACAAAATAATTGTATCTGTGCAACTTTTAAGTTACTTTCTAATTTCTCAGCAGGCAAAGAAGAATATAGCAGCTTGGATGCTTCATAAAACATTTTAGTAGCATGCACTTTGTGGTATGTGTCAAGAGCTGCTGCAATTAAAAATTAAGCCATGAGTTAAAGTTCTGCCATTCAAATTTTTATTTAACTATTGTCAAAAAGATTCAGGCAAAGAAGTTGTACAAGCAACACATCCAAAATCTGGGATATGATGAATAGACAGAAAGCATGAGGATAACTGTTTGTGTGCAGAAAGGTGACATATGTGGAAATTAGTAGAGGTTTGTTTACCTCAGTGTTCATGATGATTTAGATGATCACATGGAGCTTTTCACCGTAGAGTACAGATGCTTCTTTGGCTTTCCAAATCACCTTCTCTTCTCAACCTTAAAACTGCAAACTGTTGCAGAAAATATGACAGCTTCTCAAGTCCTGATTTCTAACTGAGTTGATGCATTTTATTTAGCATAAAAACTCTCATGACAATAAAAGATATCGATGAAAACATGAATATTTGTAGAGCCAAAATAAGCTTTCTGAGAAGACACTGAAAAATCCTTTTACAGACAAGTCAGGATCTGTGCTGCATATATGCATGAGAATTCTCTATGCACTTCATTGTGTAGTCATGAATTTTTAAGTGTGATTGTGTGACTGGCATGGCTACGTGTTTGTGCATGTATGTTACTTTTCATGTGGTGTTTCACTTTGTTCATAAAGTGTAGCATTGGTCATTATTCACAAAGTCAAAGTCATCATACACCTCAGCAAGGCAGCTGTAACTCTGATCTTTTATTGATGCATTTTTAAGGAGTGTGAATTATTGAGGGACATTCTGGTTGGTACATGCTCCATATTCAGATAAGCTACCAAGGGGACTGAGGAGCTCCTCATACAGTACAGAAAGCCATTTCCTTCAAACAACACATCGTCACCAGTAAAAAACTTAAGAGGTAAAGTTTGAGTATGAGAGGATGACTGAAAAGAAGTCAAGAAAACCCGGTGAAATATCTAACTAAAGAAATATTCTAATAAACAAAAGAGCTAAATGAAAGGAAAGAATTAACATGGACACATCAAATCTAAATCTACAAGCGTATGTAATTTTGTACTTGACATAAATTGTGCAATATTGCAGACAGAGGCTCTGAGTAGACACATGCTCTGCAGGGCAATCCAACACAAGGATAGAGCCTAAAAATGAAACAAATTATACAGGATGGAAAAAGAACCAAACACACAAAAGCAAAACTATTGCAGATGTATTATTTCACATCAGATCAGTTGCAGTATTTAAACTTGGAAATGTAAACTTTATAGCAGAAGTATGTCCAAATATGGAAACACTGAATGATTATCTGATGTAAGTCGAGAAGAAATCATGGTGAAAGTAACTGGGAACATGAGATCTTGAAAGCAGTCGTTCCCAGAAAAGTAACTGATACCCCTTTCTATTTTTTTCCTTCTTTTTCAAATAAAGAGTTTAGACCTTGTCTTTCATATTAAAAAATACCACAATAATACAGACTAAGTATTTATGTATTATATTAGCCAAGAACAGAGCAGTTTTAGTCTATCTGTTTGAGTGTATTAAAGAATGCTTGTCCATCTTGTGTTTCACCTCAATATAACCTGAAAATGATATCAGCCTTTGTCATCTCTGCAAAACCAAATAACCTTGTTTTAGCCAAGATGGCAAAATAGGTGACCAACTTTAGAGTGGGGGTCATATGGATGTGGCTGTGTGATTTTACGTTATGCAGAAGAGAGAAACATCATTAAAAACCTGCAGGAGATATTGTGTTGTGTCCACATGTGGATGTTGTGTGATGACTTCCTGTTGCTTCCACTTAAGCATTCAATGAAATGCCATTATTAACTAAAATCAAATACTAAAAATAATAGTTTGGGCAATTCAAGAGAGAGACCACAGCACAACAACAACAACAAAAAAAAAAGATAACGGAAGCTACTGAAAGTGATTACACAACATGCGTGTCTCCTTTTCTGTTTTCTTCTCCTGGTCTAAGATGGTTAAAGCTTTAAAAGCATCTCAAGGTCTACTTGTGTCTCTAAAGAGCTGTTCTTCTTTTACTCAGAGGATAATTTGTTTTTGTCTCCCTCAGGCAGACAAGAAGGCAGTGGACGGCGATTTGCTGCCAGATGCCAATGGCAAAGATCCAAACCCAGGCGGACAGACGGAGGACTCCAAATGGCAGAGACCACGGCTCTCACGGAAATCGCTGATGAAGTGCTGCCTTGTCAAGTGGATAATCGCCAGCACCACACAACAGGGGCCAGGTAGAGGCTCAGGAACGGACACACCGCCAAATTAACATCCTGAACAGCAGAACAAGATGTTTAGTATCTGCATGATGGTATTTGACAGCAGGGGTACTGGGAGACCAGAGCAGGATTAATACAGTAGCCCTGCATGCTTTTAGTCCCACGTGCTGCAGATTACATGAATTTTACAGCATCTGCCTCATCTTTCTACATTTAAAATTCCATGCCCACCTTCCTTCCTTTCACTGCTTACAGTGATATCTGTCTGCTAGCACTTAATGTCACTTTACTTCAGCAGTTAATCTGACAATGAATGGATCAATGATGTTTTGCCTGCTGAGTTTGTAGCACACCCAACCTTTTATTATCTCTCTTTGTTTTTACTGCTTATTCTTTCACTTTCTTAATATAGACGTACTAAGTACTTGTTCTTTTTTTATTTATACATATACCTAAACAATGACAGATGACATGCTGACATAAAAAGTATGTAAGAACATATTTTTTAGATATAGATGCCCCTTTTTCCCATGTTTACCAAATGATTGGCATTGCCCTTCTTTGCAAACATTCTAACACTAACTTTTGTTAGTCTTTTCAAGCAAGATCACATTTTCTATTGATTTTATTAACTTTAATATTTTCCATTTAAATTCATTTTAAGAAAAATACATGAGGCAGATTTCTCTTGCTGACTTGCTGTTCTCATCTGCTCCCATTTGCTGCTGAAATTTCTTTCAGCCAACAAACAGATGGCCATGTGCCTTGCACAGGAAAACAGAGCAATACAAATCATCTGATGGCCATCACAGAGAAAGCATTTAGCCTGCAAACAGTATAAACTATACCATTCCCCTATACTGGGCTTAGGCAATAATAATGTTTTATTTATAAGCAAATCTTCATTAGAAGAATATTCAATACTAAACCGCTAGCATCTTCCCACTAATGCATCCCAGTCAATTACAACATACTTAGACTTTTTCTTCTAATCCCTCAGCAGTCTAATTTTTATCATAAATCAAGCTATGTATTAATGCTTAACCATACTACCGTCATCATATTTTACAACAGTGTCATCACCACCTGGTGGTGGGTAGACATTATAGCACCTGCATATCGCCTGCTCCACTCTTTGTCTGCAGTAGAGGGTGCTTTGCACTCATTCTGTTACTGCACAGATAGATGCACTGCTGTCTCACATTGTCAATAGATTAACCTGAAACAAATGTAATTTATAAGGGCTAAATCTCACACAAAGCAGCAAGTTATCAACACTGCAAGCAATGTGTGATGTGTTGTATGTCATTGTGGGAGATGAAATAGAAAGCTGATGACTCACAAATACATTATACTCATATAAAAGTTTTTTTTTTCAGATTAAAATTTTTTGTCTAAATGGAGCATTTGTATAACATTTTTATAACCTCTGACCTCTTAAATTAAGTTTGTCATGTAATTACCTCATACTTTAAGCATATATCAGCCATATCATTATAACCACCTGACCAGTCAGGGAATAAGTGGTTTGCAAAAAATGTTTAAGTGGCAAGTGTTAAATGTAGCATCCAGATAAATGCCACGGTGCAGGTTTTTTAGCATTTACACCTATCAGTAATAGATAGAGAGGTGCACGCTGTGGTGATTCACATGGTGGCTGGCAAAGACATCCCTGGTTTAAAATTCAACAAGGACTCTTCTGTGCTAACTTCATGCTTTATTTTTACTCTGGCTCTGTCCAACAGCCAAATAACATGCATGTTTGGGAATTACCAATTCTAAATTAGTCCTGGAGTTTGTGTTTATCTCTGTGATTGACTGGCGACCTGCACAGGGTATACCCTGCCTCTTGTCTGGGATAAGCTCCAGGAAGTTGGATTAGGTAGAGACACAAAATGGATGGATGGTTTTAATGTTGTGGCTGACCGCTGTATATGTGACAACATTCAAGTTCCTGTTCGATTTCCTTTTGGCTTTTCCCTTCAGGGGTCGCCACAGCGAATCATTGGCTTCCACCTGACCCGGCATGGAAGCCGTAGGATGTATTCGCACATTTCTTTGGCAGATGTACAAAACAAACAATTATATTTACATTTTCCATGTAGAGACAGAGAGGTCAAGCAAGATGAAGCCTCCTTTGTGAAACCTACATGCAATATACTGTTAAAAAAATTGGCATTCATGGTGACAGTAATAGCCTCACTTTGTTTTCTTAGGTAATTACTGTTAGCTGTGCCCATTTAGGAACAATGTTTAATTTTGTCAAACTGATTAACGAGGCCTTAAAACCAATCAAAAAAAGAAGAAGAAAAAAACAGCATGGAAAAAGCTGTGAGCTAAGAAAATTAAACTTGCTAAGGAGAAGCAACTGCTTGTGATTGATGGGTTTGTGTAGTCTGAGCTTTAATGCTGCTCTCACAACGATCATTAAAGGCTGATGATGAGGCTGATGGTTGCATTGCCTCTAGTATTTAATAGAAGGACAAGGTAGATCAGCACTTAAGGTGCATTAAACAGCATAATGTTGCAGTTTTTATGGCAATCAAGTTCTCAGTATTTACCTCCTACATTGACATTTGATGATCTATTATGCTGTAGTTTTGAAATTTTGTGTATGATTTCCCAGTTCATTAGTTATTGTTTAATTTTTATTCACTGGTTATCTCTGTTACATAAATGTACCATTAAAATGCATGCATAGCCCACTCACTCTGCCTGTTCACATGCCAATATTTCCACTCTTTATAGCTGATTTGCTCACCACCCTTATGTCCATTATGCTTTGCAGACTCATCAGTTGTGAACTCTACTCAGTCTTCCTAACTTTTATTATCCTTCAACACAACATGATCAAAGACTCTACAGAAGAACAACTTTAGAAAAAGTCTGTTTACACCCCCACCCAAGTAACATTTTTTTTTTTTAGCATTTTACAGAATCTCATGATAATATTATTTATCTTTGAAGTGAGTCTCTGCACCATGGATGCAACTCACTGCATCTTTATTATGCTTCTATAAAGCACCTAATAAGCACTTTTTAAAGACAGAGTGTTGCATGGTTTGTCAGGTTCTATCTTACTTCTCACATGTAAGTATCACTCTGGAGTCACAAGCAGCGCCATGCAGGGTAGGGCAGACTCATTTACTTTAAGTGCTGTTATATCCCAGCCATCAGCAGATGCAGATCAATGCTTGGTTTTACAGATTTTGCATCCCTGAAATGACGAGGCAAATAAAGACAGATTCGATTGCCAATCACAAGCTATTAGTAAAGAAATTCCTCTAGTAAAAACCCTTCCACTCACACCCCAACACCCTCAAAAACATGTGTAGCTATACACTAGCTGCTCAGGATAGAATGAAAGGGAGATGGAGTAATTTGGATGTGGAGCCCTGAGTTGATCCTAAAATAACCAAGATGTGAAATAATGCTGAGAAAGATAGATCGGTCGTCTGCAAGAGAAGATAACAACTTTGGATGATTTGAGGGAGTATCTCTTTTTATTAATGCACAAAGGACTTTGGACCTAAAAAGGAGGATGCTCTGCAGCCACTCGATTATCTCTTTATCCTTGCTGGTCAGTGGCTTAAGTCAAGTAATAACTGCTGATGCGAGTACAATAGCTCAAATAAATGAAGGAAGTCGCTGGATGAAGGAGGTGATGTTTGTAGATGCAAGCTGCTCCGTCAGATTCATCAGTTTTGGGCTTTTGGAGAAGTGATATCTGATAGAAGCCAGCCATGGGGTTGGATGGCATGGAAATAATTGCCATTGCAGTTGTTGTTGGACTATTTGTTGTTGTACTTAAACAATTTGGGATTTGTGATGTTTTGTCAATGGAAGGTAAGAGTAGGATAAAACTAATAAGTTTCTCGTTCTGTGTTATTTGATTTTGTTTAGAAAATAATGTCTCAGCAATTAAGTATTCATTGTTAGACAGAGCATGAAATATTAAAGAAGAGGTTTATATGTTGTCAGGTCTTGAGCAACGCTTTGTTAAATAGAATTATTCCTCCTATAATTACTGGCAGGAATACATCTCAGTAAAAGTTGCATCTATTTGGGCCCTCCTTTTATTAAGAAAAGAAATAGAAGAAAGTTCTGGCTTTCAAATAATTCAAATATGCCATTAAATTTAAACTACTGAAATTACAAGATGTTAGATTTTTAAACAGAAATATTTAGTTGCTTTATTAAAATAAAAGAATATAAGCTGATTTTAAATTTGATTCAAGCAACATTTTTAAGAATAAAGGTCATATTTACCTCCTTACTGAATAACATTCCTGCTTGATATAGATTTTCAGCTTCTCATAGTTCATGTTTTTTTTATATTTTTTTGTGGTTTTTCTTTCAAAATGCATCACATTTTCAGTCCTGTATACTGCAGAGGCCAGATTAGCACCAGACTCCATATTCACATGCTTTATTCTTGTTATACATGCAGAATTGCATTTGACAACATATTTAAAACTAAATAAATTAAAAATGGTAATAATAAAAATGAGCAGGACCCATGAAAAATATGACATCCTATAGCAATATATTTTACTTCAAAACCTGAAAATATCATTCAGAGACGTTTCAGGTCAAGCCATGTCCTCAAATACTAATACTGACCTGTGTCCATTCGTCTTAAGCTTTGAGGAGGCATCCATGTCTTACAAAAACTTTTTTTTTTTTTTTTTTTGTGTGTAATTATCTGTATTAGCAAACCTGGATTTTCTTTATGAGCTTATTCTTTTCACAAATATGTTGATTTTATTACAAACTTGTTTTCTGGAAATGGTTTTTTAACTTAATTTAGTGAGATGTTTCACCTTTCTTTAAGCATTTTTAACATTTTCAGTGTTTGCATCTTTACTTTCCCAACTTTGGGGAAACATTTTGCTGAATTTATGTCAAGTGAACATAGTTTAACATTTGTCCTTTTTTATTCTGACTAACTATGTTTTTTTCAAGTGATTTAGTAAATTTTTCTAAAAATGATTTGTTTTTAATGAATATTGGCACATTTAAGATAAGTGCACCTTTTCTTTAAAAGTTTATTGTGCAAAAATTGTATTTTCAAATATATTAACAATCTTTTAAATTTGTTTTTCCTCTCTTATTCCTTCATTACCTCATCCCTCTCTTTTCTTTTATCTCTGTTTATGTGACATTATTGTAAAGACGGTGAGTACCTATAGGGGTATTCTTCTGTACAATATTATTCAGATTAATACTCCTTAGTTAGATTAATCTCCCTTTATATCTGAGCTATAAGTGCAACACTTTCACTATAACCCAGCCTTGCTTTCTGTGGACATCTACCTGTGAAACGCAGTCACCAAAATCACATATTTACTGCTGGTTTAATGTGAACCAAAATGTAAAGTCTTACTGGTATTTAGTACCAGTAATAATAATGGGGTCTATATTTGTTGCTCACAGTGGAGTTAACCTGTTATGATCAGAAAGCAGAGTGAAGTGCCAAATGAGTATTTTAAACAGTTTGACTGCAAAGTGTCCACAGAGAGGAAGGAAATTAGTCCCTGGAAAGTCCTGTGCCCCAATTACTATCTTTTTTTTTTTTTCCTATGTTCATGCTTGTTCCAAGTTCCTTGTTTTTGTCCTCTTTATCTTTTCTTTAAAGTAAAATCCTACTTCATTCCCTCTTATTTTTCAATGTCATGCTGTTGTCTGAAAATGTTCATTCTTCTTACACTATATCCCCCACCCGTCTCCTTGTCCCTCCTGTCTTTCTTTTATGTCTCCATTATGGTTTTCCAATTTACTTTTTTTTTAAAGATGGTGAGTGTTTTTTTGTTTTTTTGTCCCTGTGTGTGTGTGTTTATTATCCTTTTTATTGTCCTATATTTTCAGCTCTACCCCTGTCCTTTTTTTTTTCTTCTGTTATTGTCTTACTGGTGTTTCCTCCCTCTTTTCTTTCTCCCTTCGTCCCTACTTTCCCCTGTTTTCTCTGTTTCCATGCGACAGACAGCAGTGACAGTGACCTCGAACTTTCCATGGTGCGTCATCAACCAGAAGGCCTTGAGCAGCTCCAAGCCCAGACCCAGTTCACCAGGAAGGAGCTCCAGTCACTTTACAGAGGCTTCAAAAATGTATGGAAGCAATCAACACATTCACAAGAAGCTCCTCTTTGAATGAACTTCTCAAGGGGTTCTGTTTTAGTTATGATTTTGCCAATATTTATCTCTGATCGCACTGCAGAGATATTCAGCAGTTATATGAGTTGGTGTTACTTTTTCCAAAAATGCCTTGTTTGTAAAATTTGGCAGAACAAAAGCAAATTTGTTATCTTTGTGTGGGGGTACTCAGATTCTTTAATTAATAAATAAGTAAAGGGAAAGAAGTGGAGACCATGTTGAGATTATAATTTTACAGTTTGATGTACAACACCAGCTCCAAACAATTGTCAAAATCCGTAAAATATAAGGGGCTGCATGGTGGTGTGGTGGTCATCACCACAGCCTCACAGCAGGAAGGTTGCTGGTTCGAGCCTCAGCTGGGGGGGCGGTGGCCTTCCTGTGTGGAGTTTGCATGTTCTCCCTGTGAATGCATGGATTCTCTCCAGGTTCTCTGGCTCTGACATGCATGTTAGGTTTGTGTGTGAATGGTTGTACGTCCCTATCTGTGTTGGCCCTGCGATGGACTGTCCAGGGTGTACCCTGCCTCTCACCTGTTAAAATGCTGGGATAGGCTCCAGCTTACCCACGACCCATAATGGATTAAAAAAGAATGTAAAACATAAAAATAATGTAATGATTTATAAATCTTATAAACCAACATTTTATTCACAATTGGACAACTATGAAATGTTATAAGTTAGACGTTTTATTATTTTATGTAAAATGTTTGCTTATTTTGAACCTGATTGCAGCAACGTGTGTCATAAGGGTGTGAGGTGGAAGCCAAAGGCTGACAAAGTAGTGATTATAAGACACAGGTGAAGAAATGTGTCACAGCTAATCAGGTTAATTTACAACAAGTCAGTAACAGGATGTGGTTGTAGAAAGAGCACCTTAGAGAGGCAGAGTCTCTTTAAAGAAAAGACAAGGTTCAGCAGTCTGCAACAAACTGTGCCTCAAATTTCAGAATAATGTTTCTCAATATAAAATTGCAAATATTTATCATCTACAGTATATAATATCATTATAAGATTCAAAGAATCTGGAGACATATTTGTGCACAAGGAACGGAGCCAAAATTCAACATTGGATGATCATGATCTTCAAACACTCAGGAGGTACAAAAGTAATAATTCTGTCATGGAAATCACTGCATTTTTATAACTAACTTTTTTTCTTTACATTTTTCTAAAAATATTTATTTTTCTTTAATATCTATTAGACTCCCTTTATTTTCTATTCGCTCATGTTGATTTTGCTTTAAACTTCTTACTTATGGTAAATGGTCTGTACTATACCCAAAGTGCTTTACATATATGTCACATTCACCAATTCACACACATTCACACACTGATGGCGGAAGATGCCATGCAAGGCAGCTCAACCACGACCCATCAGGAGCAATTAGGGATTTGGTGTCTTGCTCAGGGGCACTGAGACATGAGCTCTTTGGGTCGGGATCGAACCAGCAACCCTTGGGTTACAGGAAGACCACTCTACCCACTGAGCCATCCCGCCCTTTACTTACTTATTTCAGCTTATTTACAAAGAATTACAATTTTATATCTGTAATTCTTTTCAGCCTTCAGTTCAAAAAGCCTGCGTCTCTGATGGGGATGTATTAGCGCCTATGGAACTGGCAAAAACGGTACTGTCAATGCTGAAAGGAATTCAGATTTCAGAGCAACATATGCAAATTACAGCATTTTCCAAATGTTTTCTGCAAGACAACACTTCATTACATACTGAATTTATTACAACATGGCTTCATAATGGAAGAGACAGGTGCTGCAATGCTCTGCCTGCTATGCTGACTGTTCATTAAATTAAAAGATAAGCTCATATTTTTTTAAAGTATAAAATGTCGCAACAGTTGATGTTTTTCATAATCGATTATAAATAAAATAGTTTGTTTTTAGTGGGTTGCAAATCCCTTAATTTTGCTTTGATGTACATTAAACAAAGCTATATACCTTTTTTGCAGTTGTATGTGGACACACAAAATTGCACGTTATTTTTAAAAATGATGCTATTGTAAAGATCACATGTGGATGTACATTAAGGACAAAAGGGCAGCTTTGAAGGCAGGCTTCAGGGTTTTGATTCTAGTCACGATTTCTGAGGTCAGAAAAATGTTTGTTATGGTTATGGTGATCACATTGAGGTATAAACTTTAAAAACAATTATAATAAAGAAATAAAAAATAATCAAACAAAAAGCATCAGATAAAGTTTCATTGTTAAATTAAGTATAATGAGACAGACAATGAAAATTGTGACACTGGCCAGATTGATCTCTACACCGCTTCATGTCACTTGCATATTGCAGCTTCGAAACATATTGCTTTTATTTCTTAGGATGTGCACTAATGATGCTTTAGAATAACACAAAATAGCCATGGCAACCATTGTACACATGTACAGGTAATTACAAGTAAGTATTAAGCATCAACTCAGGGCCACATAAAACCCCTCAAAACTTTCACTCTGCTCTGATCAAATCTTGATTTTATGCATTTACTGAATTAGTCTTTTTTTTGTTTGTTTATGCCCAATAGGAATGTCCTAGCGGGTTAGTGGATGAAGAAACTTTCAAATCCATCTATTCACAGTTCTTCCCACAAGGAGGTATAGTATAATATTGCAGTGAAAACTATAAATAAATAAACAAATATAATGATATTTTAATGTAATTTCTTTAAAAATTTACTACTTGTTCCAAAAGCAGCATTGGAAAACCAGTAAATGTTTCTGACTGAAAATCATAATCAGATCATAAGAAAATCCAAGTTATTTGTTTAAAAAATAATTAGACTGTTTGCTGTTCAGTTTCAATCCTTTATTCATTATTTGTTCTCAGACGCCACCACATACGCACATTTCTTGTTCAACGCATTTGACATGGACAGAAATGGTTCCATCCGATTTGAGGTGAGTACATCAGGACTTGTTTGCTGGATGCTATCAAACTGTTTTCAGACCAAGGATTTTTGCCACAGTTAGCTAACACATAATCTTTAATTACATTTGCAGGACTTTGTATTAGGATTGTCGGTATTGCTTCGAGGCTCTGTGACAGAGAAACTTCGTTGGGCTTTTAATCTATATGACATCAACAAGGATGGCTATATCACTAAGGAGGTTGAGTAAATAAAAAAAATCAAATTTTTCCTCAAGTTCTGAGAAAAAAATGTAAAATTATTTAGTGTCTGACAGCTGTTTTTTTTCCTGCAGGAAATGTTGGCAATAATGACATCCATTTACGACATGATGGGCAGGTACACTTTACCCAGTGTTCGGGATGATTCTCCCTTTGAGCATGTGGAGAAATTCTTCCAGGTAATCCACAAAACTACGAAGTCTATATCACAGTATCCTGCAATTTAATAATTAATGTGCGTGTGGTTTTATTTTTTCATTTTGTTTGTTTTGTACTCATTGCATATACTGTTTTTCAGTTCAGCTTTTAGGCTAAATAAAATTTAAAACTCAACTTTAACAGAAAGTAAGGGTTATGATGCTGCAACAAAAAATTACCTTTAAAATCTCTAAATTGAGGTTCTCAAGCCAAGATACAGCCTTAGTGGCATTGTGCATAGCACCTGTTACTGGATGGTATTACTGTTGTTTTTCTTCTTTTTATTTGTCCTCATAAGTACAATAAAATAATAATAATAATAATAATGAGTCTTAACTGTTGATCCGTGATACCTACTAAGCTCATGAAACACGTCACGAAAAACTTCATCAGTTATTGTTAATGAAAGTGTTCAATTTCGCATGTTTGATCCATAAACTGTCACATTTACATCATTTTTATGCTAGAAAATGGATCGAAACAGAGACGGAGTGGTGACAATAGAGGAATTCATAGAAACCTGCCAAAAGGTAAATCTCACATTACCTATAAATATTTAACACATTGTAATTGTCTAAGTTGATAGGTTTTCTTTTATTTTTTACGTTGGTTTTTGTTGTATTTCTGTTCTTTTCTCAACAGGATGAAAGTATAATGGCTTCCATGCAGCTCTTTGAAAATGTCATTTAGTTTAAAGTGGTAACACTGCACAGTGCTTCCAGCCCCAGACATCCAGGCCCAAATAATGTAATTTATTTTCAACAGAAGATACTGGGCCATGCAACACAAAGAACATGTTTAAATAAACTGCTATGTCACCGTTCCATGCAAAGAAATCTGCAGGGTCCACCAAATCACACCAAGAGAAATGTTTCTTTGCATGAGTGTCTTACCTCTTTTTATTTAATTTTATTTACTTTGCATAAAATCACGGCCGAATCTGCATGAACGTTCCTCTGACATTAAAAAGCATGTGATGCAAACTTCTTAGACACAGACAAAAAGATATTATGGATTTTTTATTTGTTTGTTTTTTGTAGGTCTTAAAATTTTGAAGAAGTGAAAATATTTAGTTACTGTATCGCACTGTGATTTTATGTGTGTGTGTGTGTGTGTGTGTGCGTGTGTGTGTGTGTGTGTGTGTGTGTGTGTGTGTGTGTGTGTGATTAAACCTGTGAAGACAAACATCCTAATTTACCAAGTGTTTGTCCTACTGAATCACTTCTGTTTTATGTTCTACCTTTACACACAACCTGTGTGTGACAAGCAACCTAAATATACTAAATGCTCCCCAAATGCACATCTTTATTTTGGATGTAGTTTTTACTAATTTATAGTAGTACAAAGTTGTGGGATGTCCCATTCAAAATAACATATTTGATGAATCATAATATCTACCCTATGCAAATTGTAATATCTAGCATTTAAATTTGATAATCAATTTGTTGCATTATTGTTGGTGTATGTAACTGTGAAGAAGCAAAAAAGCAATAAAGCAAAGTTTTAAACAACTCACTGTACAGTTGCATGACTCTGTTAATAGCTACTAAACAAGTCAAATCCAACAAAGCTCCTGTTTTCCAAAATGTACCCTCCAGAGGCTCCTCTAAACCTCTGACACAAAGCACATCCTGCTCTGCCTGAGGCATATTTTCTTATTTTTAGCCTTCTGAATAGCCGCCTTTGATTGTACAGTCATTTTGTTCTAAATCTTCCGGGATGTAATTTTACTGGTATTTAATACAAGAAGGCTGAGATTCTCACATGCTTTGTATTCAGATTAATATTATATTATTACATAAACATTATTACAACCCCAATTACAGAAAGTTAGGACACTGTATAAAATGTGAATTAAAACAGGACGCAGTGTGGAAGGACAGGAAGCCGTTCGCTCTCTGATTGGACAGTTTGACTTGTCAACATCCAAACAGATAGAGGTCAGAAAGACATGCCCCAGAATCTGCATCTGCAACTTCACACAGGTTTTCATTTTGCATTTTTGAACAGATGTTTGCAAATAAATAAATAAATAAAAACACTTAATCTTTTCTATACAAGTACAAATCTTTTTTACAACCATGCAAATCCTTTTTACAGGGTGACAAAACTTGATTTACAAAGACAAACTGAAGTTTTTTGCAAACAATTTACAGCTAATTCACAGACAGTTATTTCTGGAAGTCTTCCTGAGCCCATGCAATGATTTCCAGTAGAGAATCGTGGCTGTTTTTAATGCACTGTTGCCTCCTCATTCTTTTAATCTCTTAGTAATATTATACACAGTAGATGTTGGGATCCTCAGTCATTTCAATGCTATGCTGAGGAGGATTTTTCTGACCTTGTTCCACAATTTTTAGATAATGTTTGTCATAGATTGGTGAAGATCTGCCCATCTTTATATCTAAGAGGCTCTGCTTCATCAAAATCATGTTACTGATCTGCTGCCAATTAACCCTAATTATTTGTCAAACGGTCTTCAAGCTGTTTTTGATTTGTGCTAATTACTTTTCCAGCCTTCTGTTGCCTCTGTTCCAACTTTTTTGAGATGTGTTGCAGTCATTAGTTTCAAATTTAGTAAATATTTTCCATGAAATGAAAACAGTTCTGTTTCAACATTTGATGTTCTATAGGGATAAAATATGGGTTTATGAGGCATTTATATTTTACACATCGTCCCAACTTTTTTGGAATTGGAGTTGTAGTTACAACATCAAGATAGAAAAAATCATAAAAAGCTGATGCAGACAGTGACCTGTTTTTGCAACAGCTTTTCCACTTGCTGAATAATGGCAGAAAACCTACATTAGAAATGCTGCTGTCAGCAAAAACATTGAACGTGTTGTGTATTACTGATCTAGAACCAATAGCAGAGCAGGTGTTTGTTTCAGGGAGGAGCTCTGCTGGATGCTGGATGATAGTATGGAAATGATGAAAACTAACATGCTGCTGTGCAACACTCTAAGTGTTGTGGTTCGAGAAAAGGACAGCCGCTCCAGCATCATAACATCTCTGTGTGACTGATCAAAGTAAGTATTACTATTTATCACATTTCTAATTAGAAAGGTTTTCTCTTATTTAGTCCAGATAGTTTAGTAAAAATATTCAAGTAATGTGATTTTCAATCTTTTCTTTTTCTTTTTTTTTTTTTTTTTTTTACCAGATGTCAACTTTACATGAGCCTTATTTCCACATGTATCGTAATGATACAGAACAGCAAAGTGGTGATACAGTTTCATACATATACATAATTATATTTGTGGTAACTTCTGTAAATAACCTGTAACCTAGGATAACCTACACTGATCAGAGCCAGGATAGACAAATGCACTGACAAAAGGAAAAATTTGCATCACATAATACTCAGCTAATCCTAGTGTTAACCGAGCATGTGGATAGTTCTAGATGTCTGTTGTGTTTGTGGTGGTGAGCATGTGACTTTGTTTGTGCAGCGACAGTAAATCCACAGACAGTCTGAATAGCTGCCAAAACACTTTGATAAAATTCCCCGTCACTAACTTGAATTCATATAGTTGATTAAAAATAAATAACTGTATCATTATTATATAAAAGCAACATCAATGCCTCACGTTTACAATTTTAAGTTGTTCACCCTTAGATTTTTCTGTGTTTACAGCTCTCCCGTAATGGCTGCCCGGCACAGGCTTCTCTCATTCTGGGTTTTGATGTTCCTTGTAGCCACTTTGTGCCCAGGTGCACAGATTGCATACAGTAAGCGAGGAGGCAGCTTCAAGGGTCGCAACAAAGGTGACGGGGACAAAGACAAAGCGTCTCCCTCCCAGCATAAAGGCCTCTCCAAGCAAGGCTTGAAGTGGGCGGGAGCAGCAGCAGCCGGGATGCTGGGAGGCACAGGCACCGGGTATGGGCTCGGGTTCCTGGGTAAGCCGAAGCACGGGTCTGGGAACCACTACGGCCACAGGGCTGCCTCCTCTGAGCAAGATCAGCTGCCTTATTACCAGGAAACCCAAAGATACAACAACCAGTCTCTCTGGAGAGCATTTGTTAAAGGGGCTGCGCCTGCTCCCGTGACAAATGTCTTTCTCACACTTGGACATGTGGTGCCTTTCCTTACAGCAGCCTGGATAAGAGACATTTAATCTAATGTGTAATTAATGAGAACACAACCAAATGAAAACATTAAAGCTTTGAACGAAGGATGCTGATGAATGTTTATTGCTTGAAATAATTAGTTTAGTTGAATTCTCATCCTACGTTACAGACGAGCTTGCAGAGATTGCTCCAGTTTCAGCATCTTGATGGAAATATGTATTGCAACATTAAAACATCGTTTAATAACTCATGTCTACACCACAACTGATGACTGATGACTTTTAACTCACTATTTTTAGTTCAGTTTTAGATTTAAAAAAAAAAAGAGCAGCTACAAAATAACAGTGAAATTGCCTGTGAATAAAAGCGGATTTTTAGACAAAAACAATCCATTTGGAATTTATTTTATTTAACACATAAACATCCATAACAAACCTTTATAGTCATAACATTTAAAGTAACACAAAGTGATACCAGCTGCTAAACAAAAACAAGAGTTTCACAAAGTCACCTACAACCCCAATATGAGCACAGTAACACAGTTACAGAATATCCAGGTTGAAGGGGAAGTAAGTGCACTTTACAGATATTCTACAGACAACTTGGTTTGAGAGGCAAAAATGCAATTCCACTTAAGCTTAAACTGACAGACTCAATTAAATTCAGCACTCTGAACTAAGGAATGGCATGAATGGAAAAGACTGGCTGGACAAAAACAAAAACAACAAAAAAATAGAGGGACCATGTTTTATCATGTAGAAGATAAACATTAATTAGAATTTTTACAGTTTCTTAAAATGGCATCACTGACAGCCTCCAAACCTAATTTAAAAAAAAAAACTTTCTCAAAACACAGGGGGATAGAATAAACTCATGAAAGTGAAGTTTTTGTCTGATATTCTGTATGTAACACCATGCCAGCTAGAAGCATATAGTAATAAAAACAGCCATTTACAAAGCCAACAACACTTCACTTTATCTTACTGTATTCCATTGAGAAGCAGGTCATTGGCTAAAGACTGACCTACTCAAAATCAAACTACTAGGAGTAATTTTCTTTATAGAGATGTTAAAGTATGCTTGGAAACAATTAAAATGAAGCAGGTAAAAGTATGGATTCATACTACAGAAAACCATGCAAGAGAATCCAGGATCAATACCTCCATTGACTGTGCTGCCCTGCTCATGACATATGTAATATTTAGGGATCATCTATAATAATTATGATAAAAAATATTATAATAAAGGTTGCATATGGCTGCGCACATTAAAAAGATCAAATGCTACTGCTACCTAATGTATATATTGTTTACAATAACTGCAGGCAAGACAGAAACACTGCTCATGACCACATTTAACAAACGTCTCTCCATCTGGGGTTGTTACGTGCAGTCAGGGTTATATACAGTAGAAAGCCCCAGATAATGTACACGCTCTGCAGATTAAAGAAAATGTAAGGCTTCACACTAAGAACTTTATTTTATGTAATTTAAGTGTTGAGCTGTTGATTGTGGTATATGAAACCATCAATTCACTTTTTAAAACATTACTTCCTCTCTCCAGGATTCTTTTAAAAAGTTTACAAAGTTTGGAGCAACAAGAAGAGCGTCACTAAATAATAAGTTGCAAGATTCTTCATCATCATCTTGACTAGTCTTAACTAGTGTGGAAAATGTGATGCGAAATGCCATTTCAAATGGTTTCCATCTTTTTTATCTTCTGCTTCAGCAACTTTTCTGATCTTTCAACTCATAAGATATTTTAACCTATTCTTCAATTCTGGGAGTGACTCAAAAGAAGAGTTTCATCTGACACTTCCTTAAAGACTTTTTATGTATCATGCTTGTATGTCCAAGACAGGGAAAGATAGAAATGTAAGTTTTCCTTTTGTACATTGTTTAATGTTTAAACACAATATGAAAATGTCAATAAGGACAAGTGTTTGCAGCACAATGCATGTACATCCAATGTTTTATGGCTATTAAGTGGCCTGGTCTTGGAAATATTACATAACAATGCACCTACACACATCATACTTGGTCACCAATCTTAGATGGGTCTCCATGTGACTAGAAGTGCATTAGCATAGCAAGATGCAGGAAAATAATTTACATTTTTTTCAATCTGAGAGAGAAAATTCAATGAGAATAGACTTTGAGAGGACAAAAAACAGCTAAAATATATTTTTTAAATTCTGTTCCCTCAATTACAAATGTGGGATTACCCTGAACCTGTTTTATATACATTCAGTGCTCAAAAATCTATATTAAAAAAAATAAAGTAAGTGCAAAATCATTTCTAAACAAGAAACTACACATTGTGCAACATAGATTTAAAGATAGAAACACTACTTTAAGCTGCTGCTTCTAAAGACAAACTGCTTTATAAATTATGTACATGTTCTCATTTGGTTAACGTTTGCTAGTTTTCTGCAGTCATGTAAAATGATTATATTCTGTTAAATTACACAGCTAAGGTTTATGCTATTGGAAGTTACATACACAAACAAGCACTGAGTGTTTAGGTCAAATTTAAGTAGTAAAAATCCAGTAGATGTTAGTGAAAGGAATGTTGTTTTGCTTCACTGGAGCAGGAGCATGCAAGAAAGAAGCATGAAACAGGAAGTGAAGAGCTGCATCATCCCATGACTAAGGGAACTGCTGTGATTTGGCTGAACTTGTTGCTCAAATTTTCGTTTCTCCAGGAATCTTGCAGAGTACTCCATATACTTCTCCACACAGCTCCGGGACTTCACCTGCTCTATTAGGGCTGGGTACCCAATCTCCTCAATGCTGACTGTATCATCTTCCTCATCAGCTCCAGTCTTAGGAGTGCTGCTCTTATCTTGAGGAGGATCAGTGCTGTTCATGCAGCGTTTCATAAAACTCTCATAAGACTCTGCTCGTGGAGGAGGGTTGTAGACATAATCACGGCCGTAGTCTGTATTATCTGTTGACTGAGTACCATAACGGCGATACATGTAATTGTTGTAGTAGTGTTCTTCTTCAGGGTTGCGGAAATTGAAATGTGGTCGAGGGAAGCGCCCTAGTCCATATCCAACAGCCATTCCAGCTACAGCACCTACACCTGCTGCCAACATGGCTTTTTTAGCAAAACCTGTGGATTTAGGCTGGTATCCCATGCTCTGCACAGAACGAGAGAAGGGAGACCCTCCCATCCCATAACCACCATATCCATAGCCTCCTCCACCAAACCTGGGACTGAGAATCTTATTATTTGGGTTCCAATTGGGGTAACCACCTGGGTAACCCCCTGGATAACCCCCTGGATTTGCACCAGGCACACCCCAACCCTGCCCAGTATTTCCTCCTCTGACTGGGTAACCACCTGCTCCTGGATACTGGTAAGGGTACCCACCTGGATTCACACCCCCCCTGCCTGGGTATTGGTTTGGATAGCCTCCTGCCGCTGGGTATCCCCCTGCTGGGTATCCCCCTGCTGGGTACCCACCAGCACCTGGATACTGATTAGGATTCCTTCCAGGACTCTGGTTTGGATAACTTCCTCCAGCAGGGTATTGATTTGGATAATTCCCTCTCCCAGGATTTTGATTGGGATACCCTCCACCGGCTGGGTAACCACCTGCTGCTGGGTTGCTTCCAGCAGCTGGGTACTGATTTGGATAATTTCCTCTTCCAGGATTTTGATTAGGATACCCTGGATAACCTCCAGGATTTTGGTTTGGGTTACTTCCTGCTCCTGGATAACTTGGTGGATTTTGTCTTGGATATCCCCCTTGATTAGTGTTGCCTCCTCCTGGGTAGGGGTAACTTCCACCAGAGGGATATGGATTATTGTTGCGACTGGGAGACTGTGGCTGTCGAGGGTAGTTTCCTGGCTGAGAACTTGATGGCTTCGATGACGAGGAGGGATTTTTCCTGCCGCTACTACTGCCACCTTTTTTAGCCCATATTGTTTCAGTGTTCAGGAGAGAAATAACAAGAAGGAACAAAAGACCAATCTCGTACCTTATCCCCATCGTGGCCTTGAAAAGAAAAACAAAGCAATCAAAAATTACAGTAACAAACATTGCTTACCCTGTAATGCTAGGGTCTATTATTATTATTATTATTATTATTATTATTATTATTATTATTATTATTATAGCCATTATTACACCGTTTTTCTCTCGTGGTTTGGTTACGTTGGATGAAAAAAAGTTGTTACATACACATATCAATAACCTGTTATCATCGAGTAACATCACTGCATTATGAGCAAGCTCATACGCTTCACCATTCTAGCTTAAACATTTGAAGAAAGAACATGTAGCTTTGTTTTCACATTGATTCAATCTACAAATACTAACATAACATTATTGTCGATCAGTATGGACAAACAAGAGTCTGTTTCTTACCGTGAATTAAAGCCGTATTTGTGCGGTGTTATTTCGGTAAACTACGTCGGTTCTCTTCACCGTGTCGTGTTCAACCCAGCTATGGCTCGGGCTGCTTTAATCTGATTGGGGTGCGTTTGTTTTATTCACACGAAATACCTTTCAGAAACAGTGACTGGTGGGGACTGTTTTGAGACAGAGCACATAAATAAAAGCAGGAATCTTTAATTCTGCGATTTCTTTTCTTAGCTAACTGCAACATAACACATTTCAGTACACATATGGCCGCCATCTAAACCCAGCTTTTCTGACGTCGCCAGAACCCACTCCTAAGGTCAGTGTGTCTCGACGGCCGCTGGATCCCGTTTAGCAAAACAAGCGTATATTCATTTCCGGTTGCTGTCTCACTTACCGTTATGTACAAGAATAATGACCACACTATTGGGACAGTGCTATCATAAAAAAATTCCCATAAAAATAATGTCTTCCGTGTTCTGAGTTAAAGTTGAAGTATGTACAAATGTTCTGTTTCGGAATGAAAAATAATTAATAAAAAATATATAATTATAAAATTATTGAAGATAACATGAGAACTGATGATAATCTATCGTTTTCTATATGTTTACATATTATTATATACACAGTATATATATTTTCTTCTTTTTTATGAGTATCCCCTTGCATCGTGGCCTTTATAGATCTCATAATGAATAATTAATATAACAGCCTTTTTAACCAGGACTGTTTACCTCAAACTGCCATGCACCAATTTCCACCAGCCCCCCCTTGTGGTCAATGCCCATCATCAACGATCATTTCCCAGATATATTTCCCCTAACCATCCTGTTCCTGTAATCACAGCCAGTCGAAATGTGTTCAGTATTCTATCAAGTCCTCCAATTCCAATCATCTTCAACTCATTGACACCAATAAACCACCATATGATAAGACTGCAATAGAACTGATAAGACCAAAATACATCAATGACCTCTTGACCCAGTATGAACCTACCAGACCCCTCAAGTCATCTGGATCAAGTTTGTTATCAGTTCCTAGAGTCAGAAGTTGGAGAAGTTGCATTTAGCTTATATGCTCCACATATCAGGAACAAACTCCCAGAAAGCCTCAGATCAGCTGAAACACTCAGTTTATTAAAAAGTTTGAAAAGTCCAAATCTGCATCTCTTTCTTTTAGGCTTGAATTTTTAAACTTGATCCTAATT